>NC_053392.1:94962964-95657464 GCF_905171765.1 Bufo bufo | reverse complement strand
TAAATGTAAATAAACCAGCATATATATGTGATTGCTACAAGACACAAGGTATAGCAGAGTCAGGCCTCAATCGTCTGTTTCTGTGAATTCTATTTCCGCACGGTTAAAATTCAAATGTTTTTTGGGACTTGAATTTAATTAAAGTAGCATATATGTGATCAACACCAATACACAGGCCAGCACACAAAATATCTGTGAGAGATAACAAATTCAGGCCTAAATCAGTTTCCCTTTATTTCTGTGTTCACAAACATGTTTCCAACTAATGTTTTCTTTTATTGGGGACTGATAATACTCAAACTACCGTGGAAGCATATATACCTATGATTCCTATGCCAATAGACAGGGTAGCACACAAAAGTATCTGGGAGTGATGACAAATTGATTTCCCTATATTTACATGTTTGTAATCAATTTTTTTTTAGGGATTCTTCTTTTATTCAAACTAGCAGTATATATAAGTGATTACTACACCAATAAACAGGGTAGTGCACGACATTATCTGAGAGGCCCAAAAATGTTCTGGCTACGGAATGGTCCAAAACAAAAAACCCAGAGCCAGAATGTAGGTAGTAGCAGCACCATCTATCCAGCCAGAAGTAATGGTAGTAGTAGTAGCAGGCTGCAGTTTTCCCTGCTGGCTTTGGAAAATCGCAAAATTATAATTGAGGAGAAAGAGGATGAGATAGTGTCTGGGGTCACAGAGTTCCTCCTGCTCCTCCCCCTTGCAGCCCCAAAGAAGGCTTTTAGTGGAGTCCTCCCAGTCTTCATTGCCCCTTCCTAGAGGGATGCCTTCCGTTTTCCTAAGAATTGGCAAGGAAACTCCACCACGATCTACGGCAGATCGTGTTTGAGAACAGTCAGTGTTTGTACTGCCCTGAGGAGGAGGTGGAGGCTGCAGTCCTCAGGCATAGCCGTGTTGGTGGTGGTAGTAGTAGTGGCCCCATAGTCGTGTTACTGGCATTGGGGGCAGCGACAGTGGCAGGCGAGGAAGAGCAGAGGAAGGGTGCCAAAGAACCCACCATCATATTCCACAGTCTGATAGAAGCAAAGGGAGGGTGAGGACTCTGATGACTCTGATTGTGTGCTGGACAGGACCTGGGAGCCAGATCAGGGTGCTGAAGAGGAGACAGCATCAGAGGAGGGGGGTGAAGGGGGCATCAATAAAGAGGGGCCACTACAAGAGGACACAATTGCATTGTTAACCCCTTAGTGACATAATTCATTTTAGCTTTAAAGGGGTTGTGTCTGGGTTCAGAACTGAACCCTGACATATCCTCTTCTTCCCCCACTCAGCCCCTCTGACATGAGCATGGGTAGGCTAGGACGTCACCTGGAACACTGCTAAGCGGAAGCCTCTGTCTAACAGTGTAAAAATGTAAACAAAAAAGCCCTTGCCCTGCGCGATACAGAGAAGGGCAAGCGAGAGCATGTCATGTCAGAGGGACTGAGTGAAGGAAGAATGGGATATGTCTTGGTTCAGTTCTGAACCCGTACAACCCCTTTAAGGACTGTAAGAAGGTACCTTGAATCATCGTGGATGGAAGGTATGTGTCACTGAGGTTCCTGGCCTCAGTGAAGTAAGAGCAGGTATTTTATGAGTCAGCAGCAGCTATTGCTAATTGACGCCTTGAGAGTTAGCATGGCTGTCATAGCTGATCCGGGATGGCTCTTACTGGGAGTAGTCAAAGTGCTGGGTAGGTGACTACTGCCCATGTTCCAGGCTGGGTGTTGCCAGGCATAAAAACCAGCCAGCACTGCCAGGTGTGTGGTTTTACCTCCCTCTGACAGTGGAGCTCAGGAGTCTGTGTGCTGTGAACTGAGGGCTGTGCTGGGATTTGAGGTTTGAGCCAGGCTGGAGGACTCAGGCCCCTCTAAAGGTGAACAGGCCGCCTATAGACTTGATGAGGCTGAACTGCCATCAGGGTGTGAATAAACACCCAGGAGAGAAGGTGACTTTTATTGTTTATGGACTTTCCTTGTGTGTGAACAAACCCCAAGCCACCTGCGTTTTGTGATACACCTTATCTTCATTTTGTTATACACCAATGTGTGAATCAACACCACTGTTTGATTAAAGAACTGTGTACCTTGCCTCTATACTGCATCCACTTGTCCTAACTACCAGAGCGAATCCCCACAATTGGTGGAGGATGTGGGCAAGCACAGTGAGGCTGGCGTGAACGCTGATATATTTTTGGGTTTGCATTTTTGGGCACAGTTATATGTCGTACATGAAACCAGCTGTATTTCAACCAATGCCCCACGAGAAAATGGAGGCTGTTGTGAAGGCCCTCATGGAGGCTAATTTGCAGAAGCGAGAGACCAACCTGCACCAACGGGAGGCTAATAAGCAACAGCAAGAAACCAACCAGTTGCTGCTACAACACGTGATGGCTTTGCATCCACGATCCCCGGAAAGCAGTCCGTGCAGCAATCCCTAAGATGATACCCTCAGACGACATTGAAACCTACCTGGCGATGAACGAGAAAGTGGCCACCAGGGAAAAGCTGCCCCGAGATCAGTGGGCTGAGGTTGTCGCTCCTTTCCTGGTATCAGATTCCCAGCGGTTGTATTTCAATTTGCCGGACGATCAAGGGGCCGACTACCAGAAAGGAAAAGGTGATATTTTGGCAAGACTGGGGGTGAATGTGTTGGTCCGGGCTCAGCAAGTACATCAGTGGGGGTTTAAGCCGGCTGAGCCCACGAGACCCCAGTATTATGACTTACTCCACCTTTGCAAAAGTGACTAAAACCTGATGTGCTGAGTCCCACGGCTATGCTGGTCAGAGTATTGGCTGACATATTCTGGAGGGCGCTGCCACCTACTCTCCAGCACTGGATCGGCCAGGTGTCTCCTGGAAATGCCCTGGAAATGGTGGACCTGGTGGAACACTATGAGGCCACCAAGAATCTCAAGGGGGGTTATTTTGGGTGGATGGCAGGCAAACTCCAGAACTCCCCACCCCGGGCCCATCGGTATGAGCCAATGAAACCCCCCCAGGAGGTTCCCCCTATGGGCCGGACCCAGTCAATCTGCTGTACGGGTACCCGAGGCTCAGCGACAGGCCATCTTTGAGGAAGTACAACTAATGCTGCAACTAGACGTCATCGAGGAGTCTAGAAGTGAGTGGGCCAGCCCTACTGATACCCAAATCGGACAAGACGTTGCGGTTTTGTAGCGATTTTCGAAAATTAAACAAGGTATCTAAGTTCGACGCATATCCCATGCCCCGGTAGACGAGCTGATTGAGAGGTTAGGTCAACCCAGTATTTTTTAAGTTTTGGACCTAACCAAAGGGCACTGGCAGGTACCCTTAACGGAGGCTGCCAAAATGAAAACGGCCTTCATCACACCGGAGGGGCTGTACAAGTATAAGGTTTTACCCTTTGGTCTGCATGGCTCCCCCACCACTTTCCAAAGGCTAATGGACATTGTGCTGCGACCACATTGTCGGTACGCTTCGGCTTACCTAGACGATATTGTCATCCACAGTAGCGATTAGGAAAGTCACCTGCCCAAAGTGCAGGCTGTAGTAGACTCCCTTTGAAAAGCTGGACTAACCGCTAACCTAAAAAAAATGCGCGATAGGGTTAGAGGAGACAAAATACCTGGGGTATGTCATTGGGCGCGAAGTGATCAAACCCCAAGTAAACAAAATAGAGGCGAAAAGAAATTGGCCCCGACCTTCGACCACTAAACAAGTAAAGTCGTTCCTAGGAATGATAGACTATTACATGAGATTTGTTCCCCACTTTGCCACTATGGCCGCGCCCTTGACAGAGCTCTTGAAGTGACGAAAACCAGTGATGGTTCGCTGGGATGAGCGGGTGGAAGAGGCTTTTTCCACTTTGAAGTCGGCCCTGTGCGGGTCACCGGTTTTGGTGACGCCCGACTTCTTCAATAAGGAGTTTGTGGTACAGTCAGATGCCTCCGAAGTAGGCCTCGGTGCTGTACTCTCTCAGGAAGTCATCTGTAATGCTATCAAACCACAGGGGAAAACACGTGAGGCTCACTGTGGTCCGATGGGTGCAATAGTTCATGTACTCAATGTTAGCAGATGCCTCCCTGGGCTGGCGTACAATGGATAGGAAGACAGCACGAAATCCTCTGGGGCACTTTCGGTTACAGGGAACACCAGCCAGATGGAAGTTTAGGTGCCCTTGATGGTAATTGGTGTTAAGTGCTTTTGCGGCTGGGCCCCTGGTTCTCAAATGTTGAGAATAGCAGTAGTAAGAATGAGGAGTCAGTTGTTGTAAACCAGTTGAACATTTACTGAAGAATCAATAGTCTCTGGACAGTTGGTACAGTTCATCAATGTAAAGCTTTTTGTACAGCATAAGTAATAATAAGTAAAATTGTACTCCTATTATCAGGTAGTGGCAGTTGTCAATGGAGGGATTCTTCTACTGCTGATACTTTACAGGCAAACTGAAGATTTACTTTAAGTTCCAGCTCTAGCACTCTGGTACTGGATATAATATTTGTGGGTTATCCAATAAGGGCGTCCCCCTCGCGGCAGGCAAAAACTTTTGGTTTAGATTTTTCCACTATGACCTGGAAGGCTTGTGTAATGGATAGGGACAATTCTGCGCACTAACTGTCCATTTGTGTCCTGGCACTCGGAAAGTTGCTCTCAGGCACTTGTGCTAATGAGGTCCATGAGCTAAGTTTAGCTGTTACGCTAGTCTCTCCCTATATCTAGACATAGACTTACTGTCTTGTGCTTTGCTGCTGTAGATCAATGTTAGGTGTACTCCCTTAGCCTGGCCATGACCAAGGAGTAGAAATAGCAGACTACATGTCGGACAATGCCTGTTCCTCTCCTCCATGAACTTGCTTCTTCTCCTTTCACACTCCAACTTCAACTAACTCTGACTCCAACTACCTTCCTCTATAGACACACCCAAGCTATATGTATTATGTGGTGCCAGCACCACCTAGGGGCAAATGGGTGTAAATGACATTGCCAGTCTGATAATAGAGGATATCATACAATGCAAATAAACACATGGATATATATATTAAGATGTTTGAAGTGTCCCATTTATAAACATATGTGGGACTCTGCACATCCCGTTGTCTTTTTAAGCCGCAAGCTCACCCCAGCCGAAACCAGGTATAGTATAGTGGAGAGAGAGTGCCTGGCTATCAAGTGGGCACTCGAGTCTCTCCGCTACTATTTGAAAGTTCAACCTGGGGACTGACCACTCCCCTCTCAAGTGGATGAGCCAGGCCAAAGAGAGAAATGCCGAGTCACCAGGTGGTTCCTGTCCTTACAGAACTTTAAGTTCTCCGTGAAACACAGGGCAGGCCAGTTGTAGGAAAACGTGGATGCACTGTACCGGGTATACTGTATGGCAGGTGTTCACCCCCTCAGGGTTAAACAAAAGGGGGGTATGTAAGAAGGTACCTGGAATCATCATAGATGGAAGGTATGTGTCACCAAGGTTCCTGGCTTCGGTGAAGTAAGAGCCGGTATTTTATGTGTCAGCAGCAGCTATTGCTAATTGACACCTTGAGCGTTAGCATGGCTGTCATAGCTGATCCAGGACAGCTCTTACTGGGAGTAGTCAAAGTGCTAGGTAGGTGACTACTCCCCATGTTCTAGGCTGGGTTTTGCTAGGCATGAAAACCAGCCAGCACTGCCAGGTGTGTGGATTAACCTTCCTCTGACAGTGTAGCTCAGGAGTCTGTGTGCTGTGAACTGAGGGCTGTGCTGGGATTTGAGGTTTGAGCCGGGCTGGAGGACTCAGGCCCCTCTAAAAGCGAACGGCCGCCTATGGACTTGATGAGGCTGAACTGCTAACAGGGTGTTTATTAACACCCAGGAGAAAAGATGATTGTTTATGGACTTTCCTTGTGTGTGAACAAACCCCAAGCCACCTGAGTTTTGTAATACACCTTATCTGCATTTTGTTATACACCAATGTGTGAATAAACACCGCTGTTTGATTCAAGAACTGTGTACTTTGCCACTATAGTCCTAGCAAGTCCTTGCCACTATAGTCCTAGCTAGTCCTAATATTTTCCCCCTTTGTGTTCCAGCAGTCACAACTTTTAAATTTTTTCTTCTTTAGTGTAGTAAATGCCTTTTATTATTTTCTTTTTAGGGGAAAGATATAAAAACATTAATTTTAACATTGTTTGGTGGAATTTATTCACAGTGTTTACTGTGTGGTAAAAACAACATAATTATGATGATAATGCCCCATTTCCATATATTTTTTATTATTTTTCCTTTTCTTCTGCAGCCGGTCAGCTCTGCAACTGCTCCCCCGCCAGACTGAAGGGTAGGCAAGGATGCCTGTTGTAGTTATTGTATTGTTTCAAAGCTGACATTCCAAGCTTTCAAACAGTACCAGAATGACAACCTTATCCGACACAGGAGTTCAAAACCTGAATAAAATGCTTCCGTTTCATTTAATACATCCAGTTTAGTCAGGATTTAATGAAACTGTTTCGTCTGAATCCAGTTGTATTAAATAGAAACTGAACAAACCAGATCTGGCATTCAAATCATTGTCAAGTCAATGGGTGCCAGATCTGTTTTTTTCAACTTACATGATTTTCATGCTGGATTCGGTGTGTTCAGTTTCACAGAATGGACACAAAACGCAACAATATGGAACCGATGCATACTGATGCATCATGAACAGTTTTGACAATGAATAGGGACAAAACTGAACCATTTTGGCCCGGTTTTGAGATCCTCTGCCAGAAGATGGAAACCAAAAAAAACGCTTATGTGAAAGTAGTCTTACTCACTGGTAGTAGATATATCAGTAGCTGTCAATTATTTGTGGATATGTAGCCAGTTTGTCGGCCCTGATCATCACCGGAAAAACAATCGACATCCCTCATAACTCTGAGAAGAAAACCTTTCCATTTCATACAGTTAAAACAGTGGATGCTTAAAATATGTGAATTTGATTTCGTATTGGTAAATTAAAACATGATTTTCTGCACCACAGACTGGAAAATGCAAGTCCTATTGACATCACCACGTTTGTGCTGGTCTGGTTACCACACCAGCTGCTTATCCACCTCCTTCACTTCCTCTTCCATGGACATCCTCTTGTTCCCAACAGAAGCAGGGCAGAGTATAGCTTTGGTAGGCTGTGTGTGTCAAACATCCTGCTGGTTGTCTTCCCTCCAACTACAATAAGGTAAGGTGGTCAACGACAATGGCAGGAACATTGTGACTACACTGCATTTGGAGTAAATAACACATGCTCTGTGCATAGCGCACGTGATAAATTTACAGTGGCTTGCAGAGGGTGCTGGCCATGTCCAGGTGTCTGTACTCTCATTTTAGCCATTGTTATGTGGCAAAAAAACTCCCTCCTGGACTTGCAGCGACAGAATGGTCTGCCACTCCACAGCTTGATCCGCAACTTTCCCACTTGCTGGAATTCCACCTTGCATATGCTAAAGCATCTGTATAAAATTGACCAGCACAAAGCTGTGAATGATTTCATCATGCACCACGATACCTCAGCATGTGTTGTTTCAAAATCAGGTAGTGGAAGATAGCCAGAGGCACCTGTTGTGTACTCAGGCCCTTCGAAGAGGACACAAAATTTGTCAGTAGAGATAACGTTTTTATTGCTACCATTTTGGGGTAAATACGACTTTTTGATTGATTGATTGATGATATGTTTTTTGTGAGGTGAGGTTTTGGCATAAATAATTTTTTTTTTTCTACACTGTTCACTTGATAGGGTAGATCATGTGATATTTTTGTAGAGGCAATTGTTACGGACATGGCGATACCAAATATGTCTATTTTTTATAAAACATTTTACATTTTACACAATAAGAGCATTTTTAGAAAAAGAAAAATCATGTTTTTGTGTTGCAATTTTCCTAGAGCCATATTTTTTTTTTTTTCTGGCTATGGTCTTGTGTGGGGGCTCATTTTTTGCGGGATGAGGTGACTTTTTTTGCTACCATTTTGGGGTACATACAACTTTTTGATTGTTTAACATCATGTTTTTTGGGAGATGAGCTCACAAAAAAATTTGTTTTGGCACAATGTTGTTTTGCCGCAATGTTCATCTGATAAGGTAGATCATATAATATTATAGCGCCGGTCGTTGCGGACGCTGTTATACCAAATATGTCAATTTAATTTTTTTTCTCCTATTATTTAACATTTTTTAAATAATGGATTTGGTGGGATTTTTTATTTTCTTAAATGTGAATTATTTTTTTTTCAAAGCAATTTCTTTCTTTCTTTTTTATTTTACACTTTGTGTCCTCCATAAGGTCATACAAGACCTCTGGGGGACATTTAACTTCATTTTAATTTTTTATTTTTTTAATAATGATTTCTCCTGTAACTGTTGCTGACATAGTATCCCCAGTTACAGGGGAAATACACCCTCTAGAGAGGATGTACAGCATAGTACAGCGCTGTACAGCCTCAGTGCAGGACTGATCGAGGTCTATGGAAGACCCGACAGCTCCTGCACTCACCCGGCCCCAGCGATCACATGACCACCGGGCCGGGACAGGAAGCAGCATAGCGCTTCCTGATCTGTATACACAGTGCTCGTTGTCCCTGCCTTCTCTCTGGGGTGCCATGCTGTCACTGACAGCGGGTCCCCCGTTCAGCAGCTGCACGATTAACGTGCAGCTGCCATCTCTGAATGGATGTTCCAGAACATCCATTCAGAGATAAACCGACCGCCCAAGGACATTTATAGTCAATGGGCGGTCGGGAAGTGGTTAAAGCACTCATTCATTTGTTTACTATGTATACCAAATGGCAATGTTTGGGCAATATATAGTTAACACTGGTAGATTTGGTTACACTACCAGGGTGATGGCTTTAGCCCATCCTCTGGTTAGTGACAGCCAAGAGAAGCTACAGACAAGATGTGTGTGTGGAAGCTACTGCAAAGTAGGCCCAAAGAGAAGCCTCCGGTAGGAGACTCCACTCCTGAGACTGAACAGCTGCTAGAGAGTTACTTAACCAAGAAAATAATCCTGAGGGAAAGAGAACAGACAACATAGCCACCAAGGCCACGCACTGGATTCAGACAGTAAGGTACTGCTCATTTATGGCATTAAAGACTTTACTGCTGTGGAAAGAATGAATTGCCTCTGGCACCCACCATGGAAGAGCCCTTGCGTATCCCCAAATAACAGTTTATGACCACAGATGGGGTGTTACTGTATTCAGGAGCAAGTGGGTAGCAAATTGGGGGTGGGGGGATATTCTCCTGTTATCTTTTGTGAAAAAGAAAGTTTGGGCCATTTTCTTGTAAAAAAAAAAATGTAATTTTTCATTTTTACACCCAAGTATTAAAAATTCTATGAAACAGCTGTTGAGTGAAGTGCTCGCTACACCTCGTAAAAATTCCTTGGGTGGTGTCGTTTACAAAGTGTGGTCACTTTTTGGGGGTTTTTACTGTGGGGTTACCTCAGGGCCTCTTCAAATGCAACATGGTGCCCAAAGACCATTCCAGTAAAATCTGCCCTCCAAAAACCATATGGCTTCCCTTGCCTTCTGTGCCCTGCCGTGTGCCCAAACAATATGGGGTGTTTCTGCAAACTGCAGAATCAAGGTAATAAATATTGAGTTTTCTTTTGTTGTTAACCCTTGATGTGTTCCAGGAAAAAAATAGATTAAAAAGCTGCAAAAAAAGTGACATTTTGAAATTTCCCTTTTTTTTTGCTTTAATTCCTGTGGAATACTTAAAGGGTTAACAACATTTCTAAAACCAGTTTTGAACAGTTTGAGAGGTGTCATTTCTAAAATGTGGTCATTTATGGGTTGCTTCTATTATGTAAACCCCCCCAAAGTGACTTCAGAACTGAACTGGTCCTTAAAAAAGTTGACTTTAGAAATTTTGTTAAAAATGTAAAAAAATTGCTTTACTAAAATGATGCCTACAGAAAGTAGACATTTGGGGAATGTTAATTATTAAATATAGTATGAGGCATCACTATCTGTCTTAAAAGCAGAGAGATTCAAGTTTAGAAAACAGTGAATTTTTTCACATTTTCATAAATTTTTATTTTTTTTTATAAGTAAAGGTAAAATATATTGACTCAAATTTACCATTAACATGAAGTACAATGTGTCACGAGAAAACAATCTCTGAATGGCTTGGATAAGTAAATGCGTTCCAAAGCTATTACCACATAAGGTGACATGTCAGATTTTCAAAATTAGGCCTGTCAGGAAGGGGGTAAATGGCCCGGTCTGGAAGTGGTTAAAAGTAAAACACAACATTTAAATCAGTAACAACAAATTAACCCTTTGCAGTGTTTGTTAGGGGCACTGCATATTTTATGATCTAAATTGTGGAGATTTATCAAGATCGGTGCTTTCTGCTCTGGTCTTGATATCACCTGCTCATGCCTCGTCATAAATTAGACGCATCTTTCGGCAGTCCGTGCACCTAAAGAGAAATTTGTCACAGCCCCTCCATAACTTTGCTGTGCTCTCTTTCTGAAAAGTGGCAAGGGCAGTGCAACAACTGGAAAATGCAAAAAATTATTAAAAAGTCACAATTAAGAAGTTGCAAACAATTAGAAGGGCATTTACTTTTGTGATGTATATCTGTGGCAGATTCTGTCGCACACCATGTTGTGGCAGAATCTGCAACTTCTTCCCTGCTCACGCCAGGTCTAAAAAAGGAGGTGCTACAGCATCCTGAAGGTCTATGCCCATTCTAAGTATTCCCTTAGTGAAACGTTTGTTTCTAAGAATAGTGGCAAATTTTTGTCATTCACCTTTTTGACACATTTATATTTTTTCTAGCCTATTAGTACTGTCCATTAAAATTAGTCCATTAAAATGTGATCACCTTTAAGTATCTCCTTGAAAAAAGTCTCCTCTGAATGACGTCTGAAGAATGAAAAGACTAATCATCACAAAATTTAAATATCCATTATTCATAATTATGAATCAGGGCTAACGATAAAAGAATATAAGTGAAATCTCTGATCTCTTCATAAAAAGGAATGAGTGCAATTTTATTTTCAAGTAATATTCAATTAAGAGACTGGAGCAGTTCAGCAAGATAAGGATGGTAGCTATCAAGGCTCCTATTACTCCCATGCATCAGTCTCCAGTTCAGCTATAATTCAAATTCCATTTGTAAGGATACTTTTTTGTAGCGTTGACAAATTCTATAGAATAGGCCTTCTTGAATTAAATTTTAAATGTACATTTCATAAAAATAAAAAAAAATATGATTCAACAGGTCATAGCCTAATGACAAGGAGAAGTCATTAAAATTAAAACTTTCATAAGAGGATTGTTTGATATTTTATATAGTAAGATTTTATATGCTCTACTGTATAATCAGCGTAATTGTAAATTATTCAATTGGATTATTACCTGTGCTAGGAAACAAAAGAGCTATACATTTTAATATTGTGATATATAACGAATTAGATCCTGGGGAATTAGCTTTAACCAATTAAGTGTTATCCAGTCTTTTATTCATACTGTAGTATATATATATATATATATATATATATATAAAGCTTTGCACCTTTTTTTTCATTACTACAACACATATAAAATGAAGCAACTTTTCAAATAGTCTTATACCCTGCTATACTATACAGGTGTTATGCAGAGCCATGTGTCCCCATGGTTACAGACTACAAACAAACCCTGTGTAGTCTGATTCTGCAGTCATTCTCTTCCGTCTGTTCCTTGCCAACAATTGTAAAATCATTTATTAAGCTCAAAAGATCCCATGTACTAGCACCCTATGATTTTTAGTAAAAAAAAAAAGTTACAAAAAACACCCGCTTTCCCAATTTTACATACAAAAATATATAAACAATAAAAGATGCAATATCATACCGTCCAAAAATGTCTGAATTATTAAAATATATTTTTTTAAAAATTCCCATGTGGCAAACACCGGAAAAAAAATAAAAAACACGCAATTAATTTTTTTTTTGTTATCTTGTCACCCCCAAAACATTGAATAACGGTGATCAAAAAGCTGTACATACCACAAAAATGGTACCAATAAAAAATTCAAGTTCGTTACTGAAAAAACAAGCCCTCATACAGCTCTGTAGACCGAAATATAAAAAAGTTATGGAGGTCAGAATATGGCAATGCAAAGAAAATTTTGATTACATTTTTTTTAAAAGCAGTAAAACAAAAAGAAACCTATACAAGTTTGGTATCACCACATTGAGCCACAGAATAAAGATGTCAGGTTATTTTTTAGCGCACAGTGAGCGCTGTGATGTCAAAACCCCAAAAACCTTGGCGGAATTCAGTTTTAGTTTTTTTTCAACTTTACCACACAAATAATTTTTTCCCGTTTTCCAATACAAGACATGGTAAATTAAATGGTGGCATAAAAAAAAATGCATCTTGCCCCGCAAAAAAAAGCCCTCATATAGCTATGTGAACGGAAAAATAAAAAAGTTATGGTTATTGGAATCCAAAATGCAAAAATGAAAATAGGCCTGGTCTTTAAGGGGTTAAGGGCACCACTGGATCAATTTTCTATCCTAATTGGACAGATTTTTAAGGTGGTGGGACAATATATGATATAATAAAAAGCCCTTGAATTATTATTTTTTGTTTTAGAACATGGAACAATTAATCAATTTTGGAGTCACTATTTATTATAGATGCAAAATAAAAGTACCCAGATTTGAATGTTCTTGTGCACTCATTTTGAATGGTGCATGCTCTATCATGTGAACGGTAAATAACTTTGCTCATGTGAAGTGAATATCTGTAATATTATTACAGTTATTACGTCTTTCCACTGCCTAATACATAGCAGCAGCAGAATGCCATTATACTGTCAGTTCTCCGTCAGTTTAAGACAAATGGGTCTCTGTGATTAGCTGGAAGTGAGAGGTGTAGATGCAATAACAATATTTCTTAATGCATATCAAGTTTTCTCCTGCAAATAATATACTAAAAGAAATCTAAAACGTTAGACCTCCTGTGTCCAGACACTTAAGAGGATTAAAACTGATGTGGACTGTCAGTGTACCCCACTGTCTATCTACCCACTACTGTTTATTGGAACTTTGTATGATTGACCTTCGTCATAATTGCTGGTGTTGTGTGATGCACTTCATACACTGTACTTGATAATGCCCATATTTCCATAAGGTGTATGGCAGGCTATTAACTAGATACACTCACCTAAAGAATTATTAGGAACACCATACTAATACGGTGTTGGACCCTCTTTTGCCTTCAGAACTGCCTTAATTCTACGTGGCATTGATTCCACAAGGTGCTGATAGCATTCTTTAGAAATGTTGGCCCATATTGCTAGGATAGCATCTTGCAGTTGATGGAGATTTGAGGGATGCACATCCAGGGCACGAAGCTCCCGTTCCACCACATCCCAAAGATGCTCTATTGGGTTGAGATCTGGTGACTGTGGGGGCCATTTTAGTACAGCGAACTCATTGTCATGTTCAAGAAACCAATTTGAAATGATTCGAGCTTTGTGACATGGTGCATTATCCTGCTGGAAGTAGCCATCAGAGGATGGATACATGTTCTCATTCTGTTTACGCCAAATTCGGACTCTACCATTTGAATGTCTCAACAGAAATCGAGACTCATCAGACCAGGCAACATTTTTCCAGTCTTCAACAGTCCAATTTTGGTGAGCTTGTGCAAATTGTAGTCTCTTTTTCCTATTTGTAGTGGAGATGAGTGGTACCCGGTGGGGTCTTCTGCTGTTGTAGCCCATCCGCCTCAAGGTTGTGCGTGTTGTGGCTTCACAAATGCTTTGCTGCATACCTCGGTTGTAACGAGTGGTTATTTCAGTCAACGTTGCTCTTCTATCAGCTTGAATCAGTCGGCCCATTCTCCTCTGACCTCTAGCATCCACAAGGCATTTTTGCCCACAGGACTGCCGCATACTGGATGTTTTTCCCTTTTCACACCATTCTTTGTAAACCCTAGAAATGGTTGTGCGTGAAAATCCCAGTAACTGAGCAGATTGTGAAATACTCAGACCGGCCCGTCTGGCACCAACAACCATGCCACGCTCAAAATTGCTTAAATCACCTTTCTTTCCCATTCTGACATTCAGTTTGGAGTTCAGGAGATTGTCTTGACCAGGACCACCCCCCTAAATGCATTGAAGCAACTGCCATGTGATTGGTTGACTAGATAATTGCATTAATGAGAAATAGAACAGGTGTTCCTAATAATTCTTTAGGTGAGTGTATATACATGCAAATTATAAAAGGCCTTAAAGGGGTTGTCTGAGGTTTTTTTTTTTTTTTCGTTGCATGTTTCTAACTAGGCAAATGTAAGGGCTTTACCATGCACTTACTTCATCTGTAGTGGCACCATTCTCAGAATTCACTGAGGGTCACATGACCTGTGATGTCCACTTCTCTCCCTGCTCTGATGATGTTTCCTGCACAAGCCTGAGAGATCAGATTTGTGTCTGTGCACACTGTGCTATCCCACTGGATACTTCAGGAAAGATTAACCCCTTCAGCAGCACAGACTCAAGACTGGGGGCTTTGGTGAGAAGCTGCAGGCAGTGAAAAGACACAGGATCCTCATCCTGCAGACACAGAGCTGACAGACTGGAGGAGTATTGCAGAGCATTGCACAAGAACAAGTAGAGGGAAGATCCTCTGTGTATCAGCAGTGTCATTGTACAGCTGGGACTTGTAGTCCTACACATACAACATGCTGCTGAATCTCCCAGCAGGCAGACATGTCACTCAGGGCAACACTTGTATTCACTCCCTTTGCAGAGCAGGGGGAGGGGCACAAATATTCATGAGGAAAACCTCAGAGATTGTTGTTATTGCAGGTAAACAAAGGACCAGAAGAGAACCAGGGAAATTAGGAACTAGAAGGTTTTTTTTTTTGCCTAAAACTTGCTTAGCTTAGTTATATATTGCTGACCATCAGATTTACAGTGCTATATTTTTTTTCGTAACTGCTAATATGTACTGTCTGTCTATGCATGCACTTTTATGTGTCGTAACAAATACATTTCAAGCTTTTATCGGAGAGTGCCGCTGGATTTCTGTATAGACATACTCAGTATGGATATGTGAGTAGTGCCGACCCGGTCTTCTATTACTGCACCAAACTATAAATGTAATGCATATGCTTCTTGTATGTGCACTGTTGTTTGAAGGCATTGGCACAGTGCTGGCTGAGTCTTGATCACATCTGGAAGCACACTAGGTTTGGCCCCACACAAGTCCCGTTTAAAGGGACAGAGTTATATAAAGATGCAGTACCCTGTGGCAGTAGCTAGTATATGAGTAATGGCTGTATTACATTAAAAGATTTTGCAGGCGGTTGTCAGGAAGGAAGCATTTCTTCCCGGTAATTGCCTGCTCGTTAGTGGAGTAGAGCTCTGCTATTACATGCAGCGATCTCCTCTGCAGTATGGAGATGAGCGATCGCTAATGTCTTCGCTCTTCACCATACTGAATCATTGTTTGCTGGCAGCAGATTGTGATTAGACAGCAAATCTGCCGCCAGCAGACAATGATTTTTAAGCATGCGTTTGCATGTTCATCAGGTAATCGCTGGCATGTTTAGGGCTTTATTACACTGCCAGATCATTGCTAATGACCGTTCCTACGAATGCTCATTAGTGATGATCTGGCTGACCATCGGCCAGCGTAATATAGCCCTTAGGGACAGATAGATGCACACTAAATGTGCACCTGCCTGTGATTTACTGTAGATATGAAACAGTGAGATGTTCAGGTGGGAATTGGGCCACCTGGGCTTGATGAAGGATCAGAGATCCAACAAGGTGAGGTATTCCACATCCTACCCTACAGCTGACTCTGGCATGCGTGATGTTGATTGCTCTGCTGTACTGCCCTGGAGCCACCCTGGAGCAGGTGACTGGGGACCAAGTTCCAGCCTAAAGTGACTGTGGATGAGCTACATATGGAAGGGAGGAACCTGTTAGTGGTTATGGCCCAGCGTCTTATTTGTGTCCTTTATTGAGTTTTAAAATCAGGCACCTAGGAATTGTGATCTGTGTCAAGTGTGACTGGTCAGTCTGCCTACCTGGTGAATGCCTGAGAAGGGTAAAGCTATACTGACACAGTCTCTGGTGGAGCTAACTGCACTGAAATGTGATTGATATTGCGTACTGTATTGTGGTGCATTTTTGTGCAACAAATCACTTTGGGACATGTGAATAGGGTGAGTCCTGCTAAGTGGATTGCCACCAGATACACCTGCAGAGAATAGTTATAACTAATTGTCTAGAAGCGCAACCTCTAAGCATAGTCCCCCCTGTCAAGAAGTGTAACTGTCAAGCTTAATATAACAAAAAAAACAACCAATACCCCCAAAAAAGTTTGAAGAACACTCATATAAAATATATGCAGTTTTATTAATACATAAAATATACACAAAAATAACTTAACCCCTTCCCGACTGCAATCCGTTTATATACGTGATATTTGCACATGCCCAGTGCAGCTACCACGTGTATAAACGTCAAGCCAGCTCTTTAATCAAAGCGCTTGGATTAAAGCTTCTGCCCCTGTCCTGCTGCTGTCACGGACAGCATACAGTTCAGTAATGCCGGCAAGGGACCAATCAGAGTGGCCCCTTGCCGGCAATCGATCCGATTGGTTAGTCTGTGCAGATTAGAAATTGGTCATTCTTTCTTGGTAGCCTGTGCTGACCGGGTCAATTAACTTCTTAAGTGTTTAGATCAGCAGGCCCTTGCTCCTAATGTTTTTGAGGGTCACCAGCAGGCCATTAATAATAATTTTTATGGTTCAATATCTTTTATTTTATTTTATCGTTTCAACAGTATAGCATCACAATCACTTGTGTATCATGAAATGACATAATACAAGATACTTCCAGGACAGGATATGTATATGCAAAGACACATTCTGGATAGATGGAAGAAAGTAAGGTATAATATAATGCAATTATATGTAGGAGAAATACTTCTATTAATCAGATATAGCTAACTCCTAGCACTTTGTAAGATACCGATGCAATCATAACCGGACAGGTAGACAACACCCGTTAGGTATATCGCATAAATCCAATCACAGTCGAGCTTTAGCAAGTACCAGAGCAGATGATAGTAGAGGGCTAGGAACTTGGAAAAATTCCAGTAATGTGAATGACAATAAATGTCACTACTAAAAGAGACAAAAAATACAAACAGAAAAATCGGGAGGGATCCCGGGCAACAACTGTATAAAACAGCATGTACACATGATAGGGGGAAGGGGGAAGACAACACACAGGGGAAGGCAGGGAGGGGTGAGGGGGGGGGGGGACTGTAAGTCAGGATGTAATCAAACATCTCTAGCTGTGTCCGAGGGTAAAGTACCCGCAGCTACCCAAACCGAGAACGCTGTAGAAGAGCGAAATTGCTTCCAAGGATCCCAGATCTTGAAAAAGGACTGAGAAGCGTTGCGATCCACAGCGCCCAACTCCTCAATATGCACCAGGGAATCAAGAGCAGTGACCCAATGGGACCTCTCCAAGCTCTCAGCCAATCTCCATTTACGTGGAATAATTTGTTTTGCGGCAAGCACAAACAGGCGCAAAGGCCCCTTTTTAACCTGAGCCACACGTCCTGGAAAATTCGACAGTAAAGCTATGGAAGGCGAAGCCACCACATTAGTTTTATAGATATGATTGTGTAGGGAGAACACGTCATCCCATAGGTGCGCGACCCCCGGACATTCCCACCAGATATGCAGCATGGTGCCATCCCCCGATGAGAACCTCCAACATGTAGTAGGTACTGCCGGGTAAAATTGGTGAAGTTTAACCGGGGTCCTGTACCATCGCGTCAGAACCTTGAAATTGAGTTCTTATAAATTGCAGGATATCGACATAGCGTGGGAAAAAAGCAAAGACCTTTTCCACTGATCAATAGTGTACAAGGAACCCAGCTCAGCCTCCCAATCAGTCATATATTTAAGCTTGGTGTGGAGCGGATCGGAAGCAGAGCCCCCAGACTCCTCGGTGTTCAACATAGCATATAACAGCGAGATGGTATGCTTGGGTGCACTGCCCATTACGCAAAGTTTCTCGTAGTCGGATAACCCGAGGCGTTTCTGTGCGTCAGGCAACAGGGAGGCGACAAAGCTACGAAGCTGGAAATATAGGAACCATTGCCCAGGAGCAAAAGGGATGATGTGTGAAATATTGTTTAAGGGCAGAATCCCCTGTTGGTTGCTAATATCTCGTATCCTAATAGGACAAGCATTGTGGGGGTGTAGGGAAGAGATGGTCTGGAGCCCCTGTGGCAGGTCTGGATGATTAGACAGCATAGTGAGAGGGCCTGGTATGTGTGCTAGACGAAGTTTAACTGCAAATCTAAACCATGTCCTGGCCAACGAATAAATAAGCTGGTTGGAGTTGCTGAGTGGAAGTTTATAGAATGCTGATTTTGATAGCCAGAATATTCCAGCGGCCCGACTGGGAGCGTCCTCCAGTTCAAGTTCAAACCACAGGTTATTGTGCAAGTCCAGGATAGAGTTCATGATCGCCGCTCTATAATAAGTGAGAAGATTGGGGAGACCCACACCTCCCGCTAATTTAGATCTCGTGAGAGTCGTATAGCTTAATCTAGCCTTAGAATTATGCCAAATGAAGCGGCAAATCAGGCTTTTTAGACTTTTAAAGTATGTGAGGGGGACTTCACAAGGAATTGTTTGAAAAATATAATTTGAGCAAGCTGCATGGTCCCGCCCTGGTTTAGGGATAACTGTAATATGCACTTGTAGGGCCTGTGGTGGAAAGGGGCAATCCCTTGAAATAGCGTTGAAGGCATTCTTAAGGGTCTGGGTGAGGTCATCAGTTAAAACCTTGTAGAAATGGGGTGATAGGCCATCCGGGCCCGGACATTTACCGATTTTCAAATCATTTATAGCGCGTGTGATCTCCGGTTGTGTGAAGTCCCCCTCCATAGAGGACGCTGCGTCCCTAGAAATCTGTTTGGGGCCAAAGCGGGATAGATATAGTCGCATAGGGATATTTGTCCCTTCTATGGGGTGAAGATTATATAAAGTTGAGTAATAGGATCTAAATTCCGCTGATATCTCACTCGGCGCATGAATTAGCCCACCCGAGGAGGAGTTTAAGGTCTCTACATGGGTCAAGGAGGTCCGAGGATGCAGCAATCTAGCAAGCCACCTCCCACACTTATTATTATACTCAAAACACCCTCTTTTGAATTTGTCCCTAGCACATAGGGATTTTTGTTCTAGAATCTGTAGGATTTGCAGTCTTAAAAGGGAGATATCTGTTTTAAGACCAGAATTAGGAGAGGCCTTATTCTGGGCTTCCTTACTGTCAAGTTCGGACAGGAGGCCTGACAACTTATGAGTACGTTCCTTTTTAAATCTAGAGCCATGTGAGATTAAGATGCCCCTCAACACACATTTAAGGGCCTCCCATTTTACTGGTGCGGGGGTCGGGTCCTTCTGGTGGTCTAGGTTAAAGTCATTTATGGCTCTTCTAATATCAGCTATACATACAATGTCGTTTAATAAATTGTCATTCAAGCGCCACGAAAATGATCGTGGGCGAGTATCTTGCCCTGCCAGAAGGCCATATACTGGTGTGTGATCAGACCAGATGAAATTATCAATGGAGCTTTTGGGATTGGTGTCTAAGAGTCGTTGTGACACAAATAACAGGTCCAACCTCCCATAACTATTATGGACCTGGGAGTGATAACTATAGTCCCTGTCGCCTGGGTGCAGAACACGCCAAAGGTCTATCAAACGGAGAGCAGAGAGCTCCTTTTTAAAATTTCGGAGAGACACAGAGGAGACTGAGCACCTACCCGATAACGTATCAATGTCAGGGTCCATCACCAGGTTGAAATCCCCGCCAAGTATAATCGACGATCCATCTGCAAATCTGGAGAGCCGTCTCAGGAGTCTGGACCCGAAGGAGGCTTGTCCCTGGTTCGGAAAAAACGTTAGCCACAGTGTACACAGTACGATCGACCCAGAGCTTTAGAAAGAGAAATCTACCATTAGGATCAATATCCGCTGCTATGACTGAGTGTCTTAGGTTTTTGTGAAGCGCTATGGATACCCCTCTGGATTTACTGGAGGGGTTAGGGCTGTGGAACCAGGACTGGTAGTACCTGTTGGTGCACACCGGTATGGAGGAAGCTTTAAAATGGGTTTCTTGAAACATGGCTATCAGAACCCTCTTCTTATGGAAACGATAGAGTATCTGGCTCCGTTTCTCAGGCTTGTTAAAGCCACGGACATTGTAGGTACAGAACGAGAGTGGGGCCATCAATACCTTATTGTAGTGCCCTTAGATCTACGGACGGAGTAGCTTAGGGTAGCTATGGCCAAAGAGGAAGGGATAGGAAGGTACACAAGGAGAAGTAGACCTACGTTGGAGGAAGGACACAGAGACACACTGATGAGACAAACAAGAAAAAAAAAAAAAAAAAGGAAAGGGGGGGGGGGCAGGGCCGGCCTTTGGGGTGTGCGGGCTGTGCGGCCGCACAGGGCGCCATAGTAACAGGGGCGCTGGGCGGCCGACAGCTCGCAGTGTAATATGCGGCAGGCGAGGCTGAACTTGTGTTCTCCCTCGGGGCGCCCCCTCCATCTAGCCCTCCCCTGTCTGACCTGATTCGTTCCTCCTCCCCTGTGCCTGACCTGCCTGCTGCCCCCGCCGCTGCCAATAAGAAGAGACAGGAGGAGGAGGGGAGGGGCTGTGGCCACTGCGCCACCAATGAAGATAACTGACCTGAAATACAAAATACAGGAGGCGGGTGCTGGAATCAAATAGCCGACACCCGACCTCTGTGACAGGGAGCTGCGATCAGCTGCAGTTGAGTTAACCCTTCAGGTGCGGTACCTGAGGGGTTAACTGCCGCTGATCGCAGCTCCCTGTCACAGAGGTCGGGTGTCGGCTATTTGATTCCGGCACCCGCCTCCTGTATTTGTATAAGAAACGTTGGTGGCACAGTGCGCCCCCCCCCCCCCAACACCCCAGTATAAGAAACGGTGGCACAGCGCGGCCCCCCCCCCCCCCCCCCAACACCCCAGTATAAGAAACATTGGTGGCACAGTGGGAAGTGCCAGTGAGGGTTAAAAAATAATAAAAAAAAATTAACTCACCTCCTCCAGTTGATCGCATAGCTGCCGGTCTCCTGTTTTCTTCAGGACCTGTGGTGACGTCACTGAGCTCATCACATGACCCATTACCATGGTGATGGATCATGTGATGAGCACAGTGATGTCACCACAGGTCCTTTTACAGGTCATGAAGAAAGAACAGAAGACGATCAATTGGAGGAGGTGAGTTAATTATTTTTTAACCCTCATTGGCACTGCCCACTGCGCCACCAATGTTTATTATATTGAGGGGGGGCGCACTGCGCCACCAATGTTTATTATATTGGGGGGGGGGCGCACTGCGCCACCAATGTTTATTATACTGGGGTGTTGGGGGGGGGGCGCACTGCGCCACCAATGTTTATTATACTGGGGTGTTGGGGGGGGCGCACTGCACCACCAATGTTTATTATATTGGGGGGGCGCACTGCGCCAATGTTTATTATATTGGGGGGCGCACTGCGCACAACGATGGGTTAGGGAAATTTCACAGCAGAGTGCGCATGCGCTGGGAGCCTCGCCGGCGGTTAGGGTAGGGAAAAATTATGGGCCAGTGCACAGGTGCGGTGATCGGATGGATGTTCTCAGCTGGACACCGGCCGACACTGCGCATGCGCTGGGAGCCTCACCAGCGGTTAGGGTAGGGAAAAAGCACTGGCCCGTACGTAATTTTTCCCTTCCCTAACCGCTGGTGAGGCTCCTGGCGCATGCGCACTCTGCTGTGAAACTTCCCTAACCTGTCGTTGTGCGCCTGCGCGGCGCTGCACACCTCCTCACGTCATGTTCGGTGCGACTGGAAGTGACGAGGGTAGGGAAATCTCACGAAGTAGGGAAGTATAACATTACACCGGCCTTTGGGGTGTGTGGGCTGGTAACTACTTGGTTGGATAGTCAGCCAGCCTATGCCATGATGCCAGCAACAAGCAGTGTTTTTTTTTTTTTTTGGGGGGGGGGGGGGCGCCACAAGGTTAGCTCGCACAGGGCGCCTGAACACCTAAGGCCGGCCCTGGGGGGGGGACAAAAAACAGTAAACAGTAGAACAAAAAGAGCCGTACAATAGGGCTCAATACAGTGCTAAGAAGTGACACTCGTCACCAGTGACAGCAAGGGTCTCTATCCCTAAGTGAGGGAGGAGAGGACAAGGCACAGAGCTGCCCTACTAGGCAAAGCGGCAGTTAATAATAACCAACAAACAAAAAAACAGGACATGTGGAACATTATGACGGAAGAGCATAATGTAAAATGTAATGGGGTCCATAAAGGGATCCCTATGAGGTATAAACAGAACATCGAGAGATTAGGCATAAGGCTCTATACTATCAACAACTCCATCGAGCTCTGGACCGAGCACCCTCAGCCGTCTGGGGCCTGGGCTCTCCTAGAGGACCTCTGCTGCTTTGGAGGAGATTTCTGCCATCTTTCCCTACGCGGGAGGGCAATGCAGTCCCTTGGACACGGCCAGTCTGGAAGCTCCACTCTAGGCAGTTCAAAGGTTGACAAGAGATGTGGTAAGTCCCGCAGAGATTTGAAGACCGCGGATTTTCCGTTACTGGAGGCAAATAGCTGAAAGGGATAACCCCATCTATAGGTGATGTCGCTGGCTTTGAGCACCTCCAAGAGCGGCTTCATAGCTTTTCGCAGCATCAGCGTGCGTCTCGCCAGGTCTGGTAAGATCAGGATCTCTTTGTATGAAGGGGACCCAAGATCTGCGTTTCTGGAGGCTTTCAGGATCGCCTCCTTGTCCTTAAAGAAATGGATCCAGCAGATGACGTCTCGTCGACGTGACGGGTCAGCGGATTTAGGGCCCAGAGCTCTATGAATGCAGTCAATTTCAATAGGCCGGTCCGCAGGTCTGGACAGCAATTTGCAAAAAAAGGTTGAAGCCCATGATTCCAAATCTTGCGCTTGAATTGATTCAGGGAGCCCCCTGATACGGAGATTATTCCTCCTGTTACGGTTTTCTAGATCGTCCAAGTGGGCGAATATATCTTGTATTTGGTCCGTATGTTCAGCGAGGACCTGTTGGTGAGATTCCAGAGCAGCATAGATATGCTCCTGTGAGGACTCGATGTCATCCACCCTCTGACCCACGCGTTTGAGGTCCTGATGAAGGACCTCTATGTCTTGCTTATGGGACGCTTCTAATTTATGGAACAAAGAGTCCATTTCACTTCTTGTGGGTAGAGCCCGAAGGTGGGCTTTCCAATCCCACTCAGCACAGTCTCCTGATATGTCCCCAGGGCTCACTGACCTACTCTGCTGGCCAGCTGAGCCATGATGCAGGGGTGAGGCAGATGACGCAGCCGAGGCCATAGACAAGGCAGGGGATGAGGGAGCATATGATCGCTGACTATTCCCTACAGTGCGGGAGTCAGGGTTGCCAGCACCTGTCTGGGACCCAGGTACCTGAGAGGTCCACAGCTCATTCATCGCTGGCCCAGGGCTTGAAGATGTGTCCGGGGGTGAGCGCTCCGGTGCTCCGCTTCCCGCCGCTGCTGCCATCTTGGCTGGTTCGTCCCCCACTCTTAGTTCTGCCAGCTGGCTGAGGTGGCCGAAAAAACGGGAAATGGCTCCTGTCGATCTCTGTGAGGATGCAGGGGTGGATGAGGTTCTCCTCCTGCGTCCCTTCATGGAGGAGAGAGGTCTCGGGTTGTCCTGTATAGAGGTAAAATGCCGGGGCCGTTCGGGAGCACAGAGAGAACACTCCTCACAGCGCCATTGGCAAGCTCCGCCCCCATTAATGATCATTTTTAAAGGGTGTGTATGATGCCCTCCTTTATTTGTAATAAATGGTGCATTGTAGTGCCAGTTCCTTGTAATTTTTGGCAGCCCTTTCACTTAGTGCATAGGCTTTATGAGTGTAGGAGTCCCACTACCTGAACAATTGTAGCACAATGTGAATGAGGCCCTCCTTTATGTGATATACAGGCTGTATCTCTTCTTCCTTGTAATTTTTGGCAGCACTTACACTGTACAGTCGTGGCCAAAAGTTTTGAGAATGACACAAATATTATTTTTCACAAAGTTTGCTGCTAAACTGCTTTTAGATCTTTGTTTCAGTTGTTTCTGTGATGTAGTGAAATATAATTACACGCACTTCATACGTTTCAAAGGCTTTTATCGACAATTACATGACATTTATGCAAAGAGTCAGTATTTGCAGTGTTAGCCCTTCTTTTTCAGGACCTCTGCAATTCGACTGGGCATGCTCTCAATCAACTTCTGGGCCAATTCCTGACTGATAGCAACCCATTCTTTCATAATCACTTCTTGGAGTTTGTCAGAATTAGTGGGTTTTTGTTTGTCCACCCGCCTCTTGAGGATTGACCACAAGTTCTCAATGGGATTAAGATCTGGGGAGTTTCCAGGCCATGGACCCAAAATGTCAACGTTTTGGTCCCCGAGCCACTTAGTTATCACTTTTGCCTAATGGCACGGTGCTCCATCGTGCTGGAAAATGCATTGTTCTTCACCAAACTATTGTTGGATTGTTGGAAGAAGTTGCTGTTGGAGGGTGTTTTGGTACCATTCTTTAATTATGGCTGTGTTTTTTGGCAAAATTGTGAGTGATCCCACTCCCTTGGATGAGAAGCAACCCCACACATGAATGGTCTCAGGATGCTTTACTGTTGGCATGACACAGGACTGATGGAAGCGCTCACCTTTTCTTCTCCGGACAAGCCTTTTTCCAGATGCCCCAAACAATCGGAAAGAGGCTTCATCTGAGAATATGACTTTGCCCCAGTCCTCAGTCCATTCACCATACTTTCTGCAGATCAATCTGTCCCTGATGTTTTTTTTGGAGAGAAGTGGCTTCTTTGCTGCCCTTCTTGACACCAGGCCATCTTCCAAAAGTCTTCGCCTCACTGTGCATGCAGATGTGCTCACACCTGCCTGCTGCCATTCCTGAGCAAGCTCTGCACTGGTGGCACTCCGATCCCGCAGCTGAATCCTCTTTAGGAGACGATCCTGGCGCTTGCTGGACTTGCTTGGACGCCCTGAAGCCTTCTTAACAAGAATTGAACCTCTTTCCTTGAAGTTCTTGATGATCCTATAAATTGTTGATTGAGGTGCAATCTTAGTAGCCACAATATCCTTGCCTGTGAAGCCATTTTTATGCAACGCAATGATGGCTGCACGCGTTTCTTTGCAGGTCACCATGGTTAACAATGGAAGAACAATGATTTCAAGCATCACCCTCCTTTTAACATGTCAAGTCTGCCATTTTAACCCAATCAGCCTGACATAATGATCTCCAGCCTTGTGCTCGTTAACAAGACAATTACAGAAATGATCTCAGCAGGTCCTTTAATGACAGCAATGAAATGCAGTGGAAAGTTTTTTTGGGGATTAAGTTAATTTTCATGGCAAAGAAGGACTATGCAATTCATCTGATCACTCTTCATAACATTCTGGAGTATATGCAAATTGCTATTATAAAAACTTAAGCAGCAACTTTTCCAATTTCCAATATTTATGTAAATCTCAAAACTTTTGGCCACGACTGTATATACAATTGAATCTATAGGAAAGAATGTTTCCTAACAATTTTTCCTCTAAAAATGATTTTTTGTGGGGGCGGGGTTTTGGGCGTTTTTTTGTCAGTCTGTAAAAGTGGCGTACAACTCGGACAATATGGTTCCCAGCAACGGCATTGGTGTCCAAGATGCATCCAGACATGGTCCCCCTGCTGTTCCTGATCGATTTCAGAGGTGTTTCCATTACTTTCAGACCTTTTCCTATGAACCAGGCACCCTCCCCTCATCCGAGCAGGGGGTGCCTGGTCGCCTCCCATTGACTTCTATTATACTTGGGTGCTCGGCTGAGCACACGAATATCGCGATGTGTTCGGACCGAACACCCGAACACACAAACACTTTGGTGCTCGCTCATCACAAGTCATTTCCACACTATGTCACCTTGCCACTCTGTGGTATCCTGCTGCTGCTGCCATCTCCACACTATGTCACCTTGCCACCCTGTGGCCTCCTCATGCTGCTGCCATATCCATACTATGTCACCTTGCCACTCTGTGATATCCTGCTGCTTCCATCTCCTCACTATGTCACCTTGCCACTCTGTGGTCTCATCATGCTGCTGCCATCTCCACACTATGTCACCTTGCCACTCTGTGGTATCCTGCTGCGGCCATATCCACACTATGTCACCTTACCACTCTGTGGCCTCCTGATGCTGCCGCCAGCTCCAAACTATGTCACCTTGCCACTCTGTGGCCTCCTCATGCTGCTGCCATCTCCACACTATGTCACCTTGCCACTCTGTGGTATCCTGCTGCTGCTGCCATATCCACACTATGTCACCTTGCCACTCTGTGGTATCCTGCTGCTGCTGCCATCTACAGACTCTGTCATTGTGCCACTCTTTCAAAGTGTTTTTTTTCAGTACAAATGATGGGTGACTGAAACTCCTTTTGCTGTACGGACCAAATGACGTTGTGTGAGGTGGTGTGACGTCTGAAAGTGTGAGGAAAATATATATTATGAAACAACAAATATACAAAAAGTACATAAAAACAATGATAACCTCCTGATGCTGCCGCCACCTCCAGACTCTGTCATTTTGCCACTCGGTACACTTCTCCTGATGCTGCTGCTGCATCCGCCACCTCCAGACTCTGTCATTGTGCCACTTGGTGGCTTTCTCCTGATGCCACAACCTCCAGACTCGGTCATTGCGCCACTCGGTAGCCTCCTCATACTGCCGCCACCTCCAGACTCTGTCATTGTGCCACTCGGTGTCCTCCTCATACTGCTGCCAACTCCAGACTCTGTCATTGTGCTACTTAGTGGACTCCTCATACTGCTGCCAAATCCAAACCCTGTCATTGGGCCACTCTGTGGTCTCCTCATGCTGTTCCCACCCTCCCCACTTCATGACTGGTCCACTATTTTGCCTTTCGGCCTGGCTGACATAATTTATTTGACCTTTTATCTGATCTGTCAGAAGGAAGGAAAAATGAGACGCACAACGGATACTGTCTGTGTAGCAGCTGTAAGGCCTGTATGGTCCCATCAAAATTGGCTTATGATTTGGTAGCCAAAAACAGGAGTGAGTACAAAACACAGAAGACATGCAAATATTCCATTCACGTGTCATCTCTGTTTTACATCCACTCCTGTTTTTTTTTTACATTAGCAATACTGATGGATTATTGAGCAAATGCTGACCAAGTGAACGCGTATGCTACACAGACAGGATCAGTTTTTTTGTGGGTTATTGTTCTGACGGATCAGAGGAAGGGCAAATTTATCAGTGACTCTGTCCGGGGGGCTCTACTTGTATACACGTTTAATAGAACAGGTTCTGTAGACAATTATGTGGAATCAGCTGACGAGGGTGTAAAAGGAGTGCGCTTCTTCTTGGCGCTAACATCGACCTGTAAGGCTGAGTTCATACTTGAGTTATTTGGTCAGATTTGGCCCTGTGACTGCCCTAATAAGTGAAGTGTACAGTGATTCTAAGAGCTACGCCTGTCATCTGTGTGTCATACGGACTCACAGTATTATTTCACTACCAAAACACTCCCTATGTGTGTTACTACAAGGCACAGTGTTCTACACCACTATAAAGGCTCTCAGCAGACAGGAAATAGCAGTTTTTTAACGCTATTTGCCACGAATAAATTCAAATCAAAGCAAATTTTTCCGAAAAATTCAGCGAACCGGCCGAATCGAATTTTTTTAAAATTTGCTCATCTCTAATCAGAAGTGTTATAGGGGCCATTACTTTGATGTCTGATCTGAGATCTGATTGATAGGGGCAGTATTATAGGGGCCATTACTTTGGGGTCTAATCTGAGGTCTGATTGATGGTGTTATAGGAGCCATAACTTTGGGGTCTGGTCTGAGGTTTGATTGATGGGGGTCTGTTATAGGGGACTATGACTTTGGGGTCTGATCTGAGATCTGATTGATGGGGAGTGTACACATATTATAGGGGCCATTACTTTGGGGTCTAACCTGAGGTCTGATTGATAAGGAAGAGTGTTATAGACGCCATTACTTTGAGGTCTGATCTGAGGTGTGATTGATGGGGGTGGAAGTGTTATAGGGGGTCATAGATTTGGGGTCTGCTCTGATGTCTGATTGATGAGGGAGAGTGTTATAGGGGCTATTACTTTGAGGTCTGATCTGAGGTCTGATTGATGGGGGCAGAAGTGTTATAGGGGCCATTACTTTGGGGTCTGATCTGAGGACTGATTGATGGAGGAGGGGTTTTATAGGGGCCATTACTTTGAGGTCTGATTTAATGGATGAAGGGGTGGGGGTTACAGTAAGCCACATGAATTTGGGGCTTGTATAAATTTGGGGCTAATCTGGGGTTTGTATTAATTTTGGGGTCTGGTCTGGGGTTTGATGCCTAAATTCTGCATTGGACCCTATAATTTTCTAGTTCTGTAGATGCGCCCTTTGACACTTTTATTTTGGCAGTACAGTAATTTTGGGGCAGCAGTGGGCACAGTATTGGTGGACGTTACAGAATGGCAGTGTTAGAGGGGGAGCTATATAGTTTTTTTACTATAGAAGGTGTGGATGGACTACAGAAGCAATGAGTCAAGTCAGAGGTGAATCTAATCTCCGGGCCCTAATGCAAAATCTGTAACAAGTCCCATCTACCATATGCCATTTATTAATCCTGGTGTCTTCTATAGCAGAGGGGTTAGTACACCTCTGGCCAAAGATGTCTGCGCATGCAGTGACCAGGATGCGGGTATACTGACGCCACTTTAATACAATGGCTGAGTCAGGTGGATAATAGTCTGTATTTTGTTCGTGATGCCAATTGCAGCGTGCGCAGGGTACTGTCACAGGGCCCTTTATGGATGTTATAACTCCCGCCCCAGGTTAGGAATGCCAGATGATGTAATGTCTCTGTATGGTAGTAGTAATCGTGTCAACGGTGTCTCCTACCTAGGTACGGCTGGACTCCTGGATCCTGGCTCACTTGCAATAAATTGAGTGTAGTGCTAGTAGGAGTAATAGAGGAATTTGCAGCAGAAATTGAGATCCAGACCTTTGGTAAAGTTCAAACTTGTCTTTACTAATTGTAGCTTTCATCCAAGCAAGATACAGCTTTAGTCTTAGGTCCCAGCAGGTATTGGCAATGGTTGGCAGGAATTTATCTTCTGCTCTCTCATGTACCTGGAGCTTTGCAGGAAAGGACGTCTGCTTTGTAGCTCTATACTGTGGCAGGAATTTGGCTTCTGCACTCTCTATCTTCTGCTATCTGGGGACTGACTTGCTAAGGAGGAATGGCTTCTCCTAGGGTCTCTGGATTTTACTCACAGTTATCTCCACAGGGTATATTTTTTCCTGGAACTGGAGTTGTCTGCTTGCTTCTTCCAGCTGACGTTGAAGGGCTCAGGCTGGGGATGATGATCAATGTCTCAGCCGAGACAAGATCCTGGCTTGATTCCCTATAACTGGGAGCTCCTACACGCACAGCCTTCCTTTAGCAGGGGTGGCTGGCACACTCACACTAACTTCCTTCTCCACCCATGAGGCAGGATGTGGGAGCAACCCACTCTGCTCACAGAGGGGGGAGCTAAACTGGAATGAACTATTCCAGCCTAGATGTGCTAAATTGAACTTAAATCCTTGCCAGAACATTGCTGCCACCTGCTGGTGAACATGAAGAATGATAACAATATACATTTAACAAGGCTTAAAATGCACATTTGTGAGGATGTAATGAAAAATTACATCAGATGACAAGGTTAATGCTCTTAGGAGATTGTAGGTAAAAGAGTTTAGTAACACAACTCTGGGGTGTCACACGCATGATGGTCACTCTGGACCTAACGGAGACGAGAAGGAAAGTGAACAACTGAAATCCGTGGAGACATCACCTGTGCGTCACCTTATTAGAAAGTAGAGTCACTCTAAATTGACTCCAGGGAGGGGGGAGGGCATTGTGTCCTTTTTTATGAAAACCAAAATATGGTCACCCTAACCAGTCCATGACATGGGTTGATGTGGATGCTGCAGGCCATTGTCAAACACTCTTTGTGGCATTCCCTAAATCCTGTTTTCATGTCCGCTAAAACTGCATAAATTCCGTATGAAAGCAGCATTAAGTGATGAGGATTATTAGTGTCTGGAAAGCCTGTTCATGCGGTGGTTTTCAGCAAACTTTAGATGGATGAGCTGTAGCTGTAATCCCGCCCTAGCAGAGGGAAAATAAATGATGCACTTTTGAAGAGCTGTAAATTATTGCTGGAAAGCAGATCAACATTTGTCTTTGTTAACTGCATGTGCTCATAATAGAGCCACGTTCTGTAATAATATGAGAGATTAAGTTTTAAGCAGTGTTATTTGAAAACCAGGCTGTAAATAATTGGCTTGTATCGGTAATATAATTCAATTTTCAGGAATTGTACCTTCTCTAGGCTGCAATAAATCATAGATACGGGTGTAATATATTCATATGGTAACTTGCCTTTAGCCTTTAATCATCATCTCGTGTGACTACTGACTTCTACATGGGAGATGAAGGAAATTGACTCTTTGGTCATTATGCACCATGCACACCAGGATGTTTTAAAAAGTGTATGAGTCTTTTATATCAAAACAGATTTAAAGTACCTAACTACCAAAATATGGTATTAAAGGGAGTCTATCACCACTCTGGATCATTTCTATGGCACTGTAGCTCTCCTATTGTCATTTATACCTTTATGTCCTAATCACAGGTTTTTAAAATTATCCTAATGAGGTGAGAGCCCAAGGGACTGTACTTTTTGCTGCTGGAGCTCAGCCACACCCATCCAGCGATGGACTGGCCATCGGGAGTACCGGGAGAATCCCGGTGGGCCGATCGAATTATGGGCCGCCGGGCCAGGGCCGGCGCCACCCATAAGCAGAGTAGGCCACCGCGTAGAGCGCACTCTGCCTGGGGGCGCCGGCGCTCTGGAGTCCGAATTCCGAGTACTATTAGCCGCCGCCGTGCCACGCCCCCTACTTGTGAGATCCATCCATCTAATTTCCTACTAGCCGCCGCCCGCGTCACGCCCCTACCTGTGATCCATGTCTGACATCATCTGACTGCTGCGCCTCCTCTGCATTAATGATCTGACTCCTCCTGCTGTTTGGGTGTTCCTAGTTGCCGCCGCCGGCCGGATCTTCATAGTGGATGTGCTGCTGCAGCCTGCCCCTGTTAAGTCGATTCAGCGCGAGATCCCGCGAGGCCGGAGGAGGTCACGGGTCTCGCGGGATCTCGCACCAATACACACGATCCATCCTATCGTCATATCCGGGGGGACGTCACAACCGGAAGTGACGACTGAAGGTATACAAATATTACGGGGGTAGGGAAAGAGCACTAGACAAAGAAGACACCCCACAGGAACAGGATCATCAGCGTCAGCGAGCGACACAAGTATGTAGGGGGGGGGGGGGGGGGGGACTTTTGGCGGCAATTTCAAATTACATAATGGAGTCTGACTGTGCACTGTCTCTGGGGGCAATATTACTGTATGTGGGGGCACTGGAGGGGCAAATTACATAATGGAGGGCACTGTTTGTATGTGGGGGCAGTATTACTGTATGTGGGGGCAGTATTACATAAAGGAGGGCACTGTATGTGGGGGCAGTATTACTGTATGTGGGGGCAAATTACATAATGGAGGCCGAAAAAGGGGGCGGGTAAAGGGGTGTGGTCAGTGGGCGGAGTCAGTGGGCGGAGTCAAGGGGCGGCAAAATTACCTCTTGCCTAGGTAAAGTGGGCCGGTCTGGCTGAAGTCCAGGGCCACTTTATTGTCCCAGTCCATCCCTGCACCCATCAGAATGAAGCCCTGCTCCTCTCCTCCTCTTCTTTTCTCCACTTCCTAGGTTTGGCGATGTCATCATGATGCAGTTGCAAATCTCGCGCAGACACAAACCTCCTTCATGTATGTGCTGGTGCCATATCAGAAGTATGTGCAGTTCAGTTGACCCACAACTTGCCATCTTCGTGGCAGGAAAATCAAGATTGGAGCTGGAGAAGACCAGTGTCACGAATCAGTGGGTGTGAACCCACTGTGCCACGTGTCCTACCTCCTCTTAGTGCGTTGTCTAAGTGGACTCCTCGATCTTCACAGTACCCCTGATGTTGGGGGATAGACTTTCCTGAGGGGAACCCCAGGTCGCTGCCTCTTGAGGAGGATTGGCACACAAGGCAGCTGTTCCAGGCAGGCCAGGAGATACCTGAGCAAGGTACCAGAGGTGCAGATGTAGTCAGCAGGCCGAGTTCTAACCAGAAGAAACCGCAGGACCGAAGGATGAGGCAGAGGAAAAGTCAAACAAGCAATAGGTCAGGGCAGGCAGCACAGGTACAGGTCAGATAATCTGGGTTGGCAACAGGACAGTCAAGGCAAGCAGGCAGGGATCAAACAGGTAGCCGAGTCCAGGAATACAAGTACGAGTCAGCAACACAGGAACACAAGCAGATATCAGGAACCTTAACAGGACACAAGGACCTTAACACTCAGGCATCTGGAAAGGGTGTTGGAACACTTATAGAGGTGCAGGAGGGCTAGGATTAGTCAGCAATGTCACATGAGCTAACCCATAAAACACAGGAAGTAATGCACGCTGGCCCTTAAGGAAGTGCTACAGGAAACAAGCAGCAAGCATGCTGTGACCAGTGCTGGAAGGAAACTGTGGAGCAGATTCCAGAAGAAACAATGGCAGCAATAACATTGCCCAGGACTGCAGCGGTGAATGGGAACACCGGCAGCAGATAACCACTGAACACGGAACCCGGGGCCGCGGCGGTAAGCAGAGGAACATCAGCGGACAGCAGCCTCTGTTACAACCAGAGAAGTCAGAGATGACTGAATTGATACAGACGGTGCCGGCACACACATGAAGTAGATTTGTGCCTGTGAGCGAAATTTGTTGTGGCATCATGATGACGTTGTTCAGCCTAGAAGGTGGAGAGAAGAGGGTGGGAGAAGCGGGGCTCTGTTCTGATGGGTGTGGCTGAGCTCCAGCACCGATAAGTACCGCCACTTGGACTCTTTTCACCTTATTAGCATAATTATAAAAAGCAGTTTTTTTGAAAGGCTATAGAAGAGTGTTTAGGACATAAAGGTAATTTTTTTTAGATTTTAACCACTTATAGAGCACTGACATATCCCTTAGCACTTTACAGACATTATCATCACTCACTCCCAAAGGAGCTCACAATCTAAGTTCCCTATCAATATGTCTTTGGAGCATGGGAGGAAGATGGGGAGCACATACAAACTCCACACAGATAGTTATCCTTGGTCAGATTCGAACCTAGGACCCCAGCACTGCAAAGTACCAGGGCTAACCACTGAGCCATCATGCTGCTTGAAAATGACTGTAGGAGAGCTACAGTGCCATACAAATGGTTACAAATGTTGTATGTGTAGGTGCACTTGTACAGGTATGTTATGCATGTAGGTGGTGTTGTTTTGTTGGTATTTATTACATGCTTAGTAGTAAGTGATGACATGTTATGTTGCCTGGTAATGGTATTTCTTATTGTTAGTATGTTTTATAACTTTGCATTACTCCTATAATTAATAAGACATTTTATTAGAATTAGAATTTCAATATTATAACACATATTAAATCATTGCAAATATTTCCCAGCACAGACATGGTTAAATACTGATTGCTTTCTACACCAATGTTAACTTCCAGAGGTCTTTCTGCCTGTGTCATTGAGAAGAAATAATAATAGTCTGCGATCGGTTAATGCAATTTTCCAACAAAGTGCTGTGTTAGTGCTGTGTTAGTGCATGATACAAAAGGAACATTTCCATACTATCGGTACACATCCAGCGTCTTCTCTGCATTAGGCTGAGATCTGCTTTGGAAATGGTCAGACAGTGGAAATTCTATATAAGGTACATTGTAGCCCTGAATGATTCGGTTAATTGTGTAATGCCATTGTGTGCTAACTGTACAGAAGCAGGCCACAAGACTCTGGGCGAAATAACATTGTGCTGGGGAATGCATGTCATAGTTCTCATTTGTCATTTTAAGGCCTCAAATTGCTTGTGATATACACATTGAAATCCGTTGTCTCCATTAGGTTACATAGACCTTGTCTCGGACAGGTAGGATTTAGTAATATGGCACATTATCCGCATTTTAGTCCGCCGATGTTAGAATCAGGAGCCTAAAAGCCCTGCTCTTTCTATAATCTATGGGATAATGGACCCATGTCTGATTAGTACTGCTATTTCCTGACCTTGTAACTTTACAGAGGTCGCAAAACAACGTACAGGAAAACTTTCCCATTTATAGCATATCTACCATTTGACAGGCATTGATCTGTGTATAAAAAACGACTTCATCAATTAGGACTGTCAAGACGAAAAGCAAATCGTAAATGGATTCTCCAAGTTAAAAGAAAATGCACATAAAAACAAGTTTTTATCCTGTACTTATTCATTCAGCAGTCTATCAGATGAAAACTTGTTGGCTCTCTTCTTAGTGACAAAGGACTTAGGCAGGGTGCTGAATCTCCTTAAAGTGGCCAGTCCTGTATGGAGACTTACTGGAAGTACTTCTATTGTGTAGGGCAGGGATGCCCAACCTGCGGCCCTCCAGCTGTTGCAAAACTACGATTCCCAGCATGCCCGGACAGCCTACAGCTATCAGCCTACTGCAGGGTATGGTGAGAGTTGTAGTTTTAAAACTGGAGGGCCGCAGGTTGGGCATCCCTGGTATAGAGACTTATTGACAATGCTCCATGGGAAATGAATATGCAAGGAGATATCTCCCAAGAAAGAGAACCATCTTGCCAGTGCCACCTATTGGAAGTGGCTCCCTTTAAGTCAAGATCCGACTTTCTAACAAGCCTTGGGATTTGACAAGGGAATATAGCCATGTTTCAGGGTGCTTGCCCCTCATCAATATGAAGTAGGTTTCTGGCTGGCTCACTGCGATGCCCTAGAAGCGGCTCAGGTATCCTTAAAGAGACCGTCCTGTTTGAAGACTTACCGGTAGTACCCTATGGTATGGAAACTTGTTGGTAATGCCCCATGGGGAACGAATATGCAAAGAGATGAATCTGCTTCCTAACCTTCTCTTACACACTCAGAAGGAGCCCAAGGATCATGGAGAACATTACAGAGAGGTACTGACCTGTATGGTTGTGAATAAACTACTTGTGGTGAGATATAAACTGCCTATTCAGCTGTGCGTTTTTTTTGTGTGTCTCTCAATCAGCTCTTGCTCACTCTTAACCCCTCCCCTCTCCATAGACCTATATTGACATGTGTAATATAATACTTTACCAGAGGTGCTCCCATCCCATGGGAAGGGGGGGGGGGGGGCGGTTAGTTCATTAATATTACTGAGGTCCTTTGTGTACACAGCCCTCTTTAGGTAGGGTTAGGGTCAGGACCCAAATCGTCTTCTTTTTTAAGCATTCAGTTGATTTACTTTTGTGCTTTGAGTCTTTGTCTTGTTACGTCTCCTGATGTCTTTTCAATTTGAGGTCATGGACTGTCGTCCTTACATTCTCCTGTAAAATGTTTGATATACTTTAGAATTAATTAAATGTTCCCTAAATGATCTCAAGACCTCCAGACTCTGAGGCAAGAAAGCAGTCCCATACCATGATACTCCTGCAACCAGCCCCAAACTATTCTGGCCCCTCCACCATGCTTCACAGTTGGTATAAGTGGTTGGTGTTGGTGTGTAGAGTTGAGCGGACACCTGGATTTTCGGGTTCGACGGGTTCCCGCTCAACTTGACCCCGAACCCGAACCCCATTAAAGTCAATGGGGACCCAAAGTTTTGAGCACTAAAATGGCTCTAAAAATGTCACGGAAAGGGCTAGAGGGCTGCAAATGGCATCAAAATGTGGTTAGGAGCATGGCAAGTGCTCTGCAAACAAATGTGGATAGGGAAATGACCTTAAATAACATAAAATACATAAAAATAAAAAATTATAATCTTGATCTAGGAGTATGAGGTCCATATGGAGTAGGAGGTTGAGGAGGCAGTGGATGTGGCGGTGTAGGTGGAAGCAGCGGTGGAGGAGGAGGTAGCCTACGCTGCTTTTTGGTTTTAAATTAATTTTTAATTTTTTTTAATTAGGGTACACCCCATTACATTGGGAAATATAACCTGTGATAACCCCCTCCAGTCGTGCTAAACACACGTTCAGACAATACATTGGCTGCAGGGCAGGCCAGCACCTCCAAGGCGTAAAGGGCAAGCTCAGGCCATGTGCCCAATTTGGAGACCTAGAAGTTGCAGGGGCTGATCCCTGTCAGTCAGTTCGTGTAGGTGTGTGCACACATACTGCCCCACCATGTCGCACGGCCCCGTGATGTTCACGATCCAATTGGATATCTGCTGCATCAACATTCCATGTTCTTTTCTGTGCCTACCATGGTGATCACGGGTGGCGGGGAATCAGGGTTCCACGCCGGAGAGGGAGCGTGAGAAAGAGAGACCACTTCCAAGGGAGATCAATGGATGAAATTTAATTGTGATCGAGCGGAAATGTGGGAAAAGTTATTAAAACTGAAGAATCGAAGGAAAGGAGGGGGCGCGCGGCAATTACCCACTCCCGACTTGGGGCGGTAGTTACGATAAATAACAATACAGGACTCTTAAGATGCTTTGATATTAGAATGATTAATAAAAAATTATAGGGAATGTCACAGGGGTATTTAGGATTTAGAAACGTTAGACAGGAGGGGCCCTGCTGCCGCTTTGTTGACTCTAGATAACTTCTGCCTGATCGCAAGTCACCGTGACGTCCACGATCCATTTGGATATCTTCACTATCAAATTTCGATGTTCTTTTCTGAGCCTACCATGTTGATCACGGTTATCGGCGAATCAGGGTTCCACGCCGGAGAGGGAGCGTGAGAAAGAGAGAGACCACATCCAAGGGAGGTTAATTGTTTGAAATTAAAAAGTGGGACAAATTATTGAAGCGCAAATGTGGGACAAGTTGTTAAACTTTAAGCATTGAATGAAAGGAGGGGGCGCGCATCAATTAAAGAAGAAATTTTGACATTTAATTATCTGTCACCTATGCAGAACAGGGGTTTGTATACGGAAAAATTGGTAAAATGTCACCTTGTAACAGACGATTTTTTGAAATTTATGTCCCTATTACCTATGCAGAGCAGGGGTTTAATCACGGCAAAAATGGTCAAATGTCACCCAAGAATGTAACAGACAAATTAGTGAAATGTTTTTACCTGTCTACTAGGTTTAGCAGGGGTATATCACAGCCAAAAATTGGTGAATTTACCCGAAAATGTAACAGACAAATTAGTGAAATTTGTTTACCTGTCTACTAGGTATAGCAGTGTAACTTAGGCCTTCCCGCTCACCGCCTCATATGCGACGTGCCCACAAGGTGGAACTCCACCTTGCACATGCTGGCCAAACTGTGCGAGCAGCAGCAGGCGATAGTGGAGTTTCAGCTGCAGCACGCACGGGTGAGTCACTCTGCGGAACAGAAAGCACCACTTCACCAATGACTGGGCCTCCATGCGAGACCTGTGTTCCTTGTCGCGCTGTTTCGAGTACTCCACCAACATGGCCAGTGCTGATAACGCCATTCTCAGCGTTACTATCCCACTTCTATGCCTCCTTGAAAAAAACGCTGCTGGCGATGATAGAAGAGGATGTAGCACATCCTCTTCTATCATAACAGCCATGCCATTAGTAGGCATGGCTGTGATGGCTTCTAAGGGCACAGAGTTAAACGCTTGTTGATTGGCTGCTCTGCAGCCTTTCAAAAAGCACCATAAAATAGCCGAACACCGAACCCAAACTTTTACTGACATGTTCAGGTTCGGGTCCGGGGTCCAAAAATCCTAAAGTTCGGTACAAACCCGAACTTTACAGTTCGGGTTCGCTCAACCCTATTGGTGTGCATTGTTCTGTTCCTTACAAACATACAACTGTGCATTTGTGCTAAAAAGTTCCACCTTTGTCCCATCTGTCCATAGAATGCTTACCAGTGTGGAACATCAAGAGGGTCTTTGACAAAGTTAAAATGGGATACAATGTTACCTTACAGTAGTGCCTTCCTTCTTGGTGTCTTTATATGATGCTACTTTTGGAAGGGAAAAACACTGCACACCAACACCAATACCTCATGCCAACTGCCTATCTTTTCATATTAGTTGTTGCTTTTGCAGGTACCCTCCCAACATTTAAAAGGCATGATAGCACCTAGAGAAGGGGATCTAGGATAATTGATTTTCTGAGGTCCTCTTTCAAATCACACAGCAATGGATGTAAACGATATGTGATTCCTTCATTTAACACTTAAGGCAATAGGTTTTAGTCATTTTCAACCAGATCTTTCTACCCGGAAACAGAAGATGTGCTCGTTACCACTGTAGACGCCGCTGTCAGGCAGGTTATGTTTGAGTTAGACCTTGCTTAGTTATTTGGGGCGTTAGTTAGAATTCAATTGATTCTATTACCCTTTAAAAGATTTCATGTGTTTCCTCTGGGAATCCCAAGGACGTCTTCTGTAAGAGTAGAAGAAGGTAATTGAATTTTGAGAACCTGTGCCTTTTTTCTGTATACAGAGCATTGCTTTGTTTCCAGTTTCTCAATACAGGATGATAAATTGTATATGAAATAAACTCATTTGGTAAATCTATGTAAAACATCAGCCATTGTGATGCAGTCAGAACCCATTACAAACGGTCATAGTTTTCTGTGCACATCCTTTTCTTAGATTTTTTTTAAAATGTAAAGCATTTTCATTAATGGATGTATACTGGTGCCGCCTTGTCACTTGTTCCGAAATTCACATTCCAGGACATGGAACCAGTCCTTGGTATTATATCTGAAGACATTCATCTTTTAACAAAGGAAATAATTTATACATTGTACAGCTATGTACCATTATTATTTATTTCCTGTTATTTATATATTGCTGGACACAATTTCATGCAAAAATTATTAAACAGTCATAAAAACATGGAAAAAATCAAATCATTCATTTTAATGGCAGGCGAACCTGAAAAACCTTCAGCTCATATTTGCAGCCAAGAAATAATTACTAGAAGCGCACAAATAGTCCCACAACATGGACAGTGACATACCAGATGTATTATTCGAATTTGCAATCTCCATTCATTATTTTTTCAATGCGAAATATCGGCAATATAATTTTCGCGTATGCGCATGCGCAAATGCACTATACAGTACCCAAATGCACTATAAAGAAAGTATATTGGTATATAACATCCCGCTTCAATCAGATTTTTTGGGGGACGACTGGTATATCACACCAGTAGAAATTATTTGTTCCAATAACGCTTGTCCCTCTATATACCTGCAGTATCGCAGCAGAACCGCAAACAACTGCCGCACAATACAAGTGCACTAGAATATACTTTCTAACATAGAACGTATATTATAACATTGTACAAGGAAGGCAATCCATTAGAATATACCTGAAGATAAAACGTAACCTTTAATAATTTTACTATGAGGGTCCATTCACACGTCCGTAAGTGTTTTGCGGATCCGCAAAACACGGGCATCGGCAATGTGCATTCTGGCGCGTAACTGAAGAAATGCCCCTCGCTGAAGCGCGAAAACTTAGCCCTGCCTACAGGGAGCAAGACTCCACCTCTCAAGCCCCTCCTTTATTTCCTGTCTGTGCCTGCACCAGAAAAAACAAGATGGCGCAGCAGAACACTATTTTGTTAATCGCCAGTTCCTGGCTGGACCCAGCCTGCCAGAGGCCCAGGGCGGCCTGACTCGAGTGGAGGTGGTAGAGTTCAAAACCACCGAGGGACCCCGCGACCCTTACGGCATCAACGTTGTGCGTGTGGCACTGCCATCAGAGAGCCGGGAGAAGGTCCAGAAGGCCAAGGCTGGAAGAGCCGCCTCTACCAGACCTCGAGTGGGAAGAAGAGGCAACCGCAGCAGACCATGGTCCCACGTGTTGCAGGTAGGAGGACATCAGTCCACCACACATTTCCAGGGACCTGTGGTTGTCTGGCAGCCCACTACAGTCTCTAGCGAGGCATCACCTCAGGACGGGTCGTGCCTGTGGATGAAATGGCTGACCCCCAACGCCAGGATTAAAGGCCTGGGAGGCCGAAATGAAGGCGCAGCGCCGCAAGGCTGTCCAACGACAGCTGGAGAAACTGAAGATCTCCGCTGGTTAAGAGGAACCCAGCACTCGGAAAACAGTCACGGTGATGAGAAGACCAGCTGGCTTGTTGGTGTCTTCCGATAAAAGGCAGTCGGGAAGCCCCCTGGATACGAACGTACCCTCATCGCCCGATCCCTATAACTAAGGAGGTGGACTATCTCTACAAAGGAAAACTGAACTGACTTTGGGAGCCACAGTGTGGATTGACCCTGCCGGGTAAGGACCTGTTGGCATGTGTTTTTAAGTTTTTCTACTCAGGTTGCGCTTTTTGCCCTTGCCCGCAGGTCATGCAGTTAGGACTCCCCCCAACTGAAAATACCTCCAAGTTGCGCTCAACAGCGCTACCTACCTTTATTTCCTCTTTACCCCCTTTTCAGGTTATTTGTGAGCCTGTTGCTAATGGTTTGAATGAGCTGTGCTGCTACACTACTACCCATGTGGATTACAAATGACTCTACTACCAATGTGGATTACAATTGATGACATTGTTCCCATGGATTACCGTTGTTTTCCCTTGGATTACAAAATTTTTTTGATGCACTTAAAGTGACAGTGTAATGCACTTTATCTTCAAGAACAGAAGAAAGAGACTCTAAAGTGATTTATTTCAACTACTTTATTACCAAGTGGTATTGTGCTAGGTTAAGCTAATATATGTTGAACTAATATTTGTAGACCAAGGGGTTATGTTCCAAGCAAACTTAACACCATTAAGGGTGATCAGCTGCTATTATCTCTGGAGTTGTAGGAGAAAATGTTGCTCCTCCTAATGTACTAAAATATGGGAAAATACCGGTCAATTCTCCATGTCCCAAGGTCTCGCCTTATGGAAAACAATTTGTCACCTGTTTCTAATCATCAATGTGACGTAGCTTAAAGCATAACTAGACCTTGTTGCCACTAGGGACCCCGGATAATGCCACCCTTCTATCTTCGGGCGTTTTCATTGCATAGTGGTGGGTTGATGGAGTGAAGTCACCCCTGCGCTTTCTTTGGTGTTCATGGCCAGAACACTCCAAAGTTAGTCTGTAATGATCGCTTAGTGCACACCTGTTTGGTTCTCTGGTTATACCTGAGAGGGAGACTGTTCTCTTACACCCTACTCATTTGGGCAGGGAGGCCTGTTGGTAGCTGTTGCTAAACTTTATGTCATTTCTATGCAGCATGTTATTTAGTATTGATATCTTTAGAGCATATATATATATATTTACCTCTACCCAGAGCACAAGTCGAGGATGACTTGGCTTTAAGTAAGGGGAATGTAATGACCAGGAGTGCCATTACCACTTCTTTTTGGCATGTTGCTACCATCTCCTATGTTCTAATATATAACATCTAATGTATTATATGTCATCTCCTAATAACGTGCATATTTATTCCTGAAACTGTTATGTTCAAGTGTAATGACCTAGTCCACCAATAGATGGCGGCAGCAACATTGGCAGTATTAGCTTCCCTGGAGAGGAATCTATTGTTTCCTTCCAGCCCTCTGTAGCTAGAGGGAGGATTTTAGTTAGTTACTTAGAAAGGAGTTCTAGTCCACCCTCCTTAGGGAGAGGTTGTGTGCTGGCTAGCCTCTGAAGTCTACATGGTTGCTTGTCCTCTCCTGGGCTTGCATTGCCTCCTTCTAAGCTGAGCCGAAGCTTGAGGTACTCTAAAGCCAGGACAAGAATTTCCTAGAACTATAAGTAAGAGACAGACTACAGACTACAGCTAACTTAAGTTCCAGCAGAAGAGGAACAGTTTCCTATTTATGCAGCCAATAATAGCAGAGCTGAGAGAGCTACCGCATAGCAGAGCTGAAATTGTTGCAGAGAAGTATTAGCCTGCCAACTTTAAGCCAGTACCTGCTGATGACCAAGATACTGTTTGGATTACCAATTTATGCAAAGTAAAAGCAATTGTTCAATGTTTCTACAAAGTCTGGACTCCATTTATTCCACTTGTTCATCATCCATGTTCTACTACCCCTTTTGCACTGCTTCGGATTACATCTTGTCTGGGATCCACAGATATCCAGGTAGGAACACCGTCACATGTGTACATAACATCTACAGAGAATGTAGGCCATCCTGCTCTGGCAATCCTACCTCTGGGTATCAACATTACATTTACAAAGGGAGCCTTGTGCTTCCATTACTTAACCGCAGTTAGCGTCACGTTTACTTGCTCTATAAGAGAGACATATTTCGTAGAAACCTCCTAAGGGGCAAGGGATACCCCAGGCGTGGGCCATAGTGGAACGTTGCACAAACACAAAATGGTGTCCTTTTTGGGCCACAAACACAAGATGGTTTCCCCAGCACAATATGGTGCCCTTTTATTGTCTTCAAAATGAATACACCCCTAGCCCACGCTCTCAGATGAACAGAATAGATTACCACTGCTGATACGCATTTCACTATGGAAAGCTTCGTCTGGGGGTGCCTGTGAAGCTTTCCATAGTGAAATACTTGACCCTGGTGTGGGTATAGAATTAGCCTTTGCAGAATTCGACAGCAAAACCTCTGTATGTCTAAATATGATATCAGAGGTACAGTGGAGGGCTTATGCACCTATGTAGTAACCCTATTAAAGGGAATCTGTCACGTAAATTTCGCTAATATAACTACCAGCAATGACCATCATAACCATACCTTTATGTCATCTGGGTGTTTTTTTCCGTGTCCAGGAAAAGCACTTTTATGAAAGACAGCTCCCAAGTGCCCAGTGGTACAGGCTTTCCTTTTCAAAGCCCAAGTCCGTCGCCCTCCTCTGGTGTCTGCTCCTCCCCTAACCTGCTAAAGCTTCCTCCCCTCTCCCCTGATGCCATGATGATGCAGGGGAAGAAGCCTTTGTAACGGAGGAGCAGACATCAGAGATTAGTGGTGGGCTTGGGCTTTGAAAAGGAAAGCCTGTCCCACTGGACACTTGGGAGCCATCTTTCATAAGATCCAAAAAGCTTTTCCTGGACATGGAATAAATACCCAGATGACATAAAGATATGGTTATGGTGCTTTTACAACGTTCTGATGGCCATAGCTGGTAGTTACAGTGCTCTCCATAATTATTAATACCCCAGGCAAATTTTGATTTAAAGTTACTTTTATTCAACCAGCAAGTAATTTTTTGACGGGAAATGACATAGGTGTTTCCCAAAAGATAAGATGATGTACAAGAGGCATTATTGTGGGAGAAAAAAAAAATTTGCAGCTTTTATTTACATTTGAGCAAAAAGTGTCCAGTCCAAAATTATTCATACCCTTCTCAATAATCAATAGAAAAGCTTTTATTGGCTATTACAGCAATCAAACACTTCCTATAATTGCAGGCCAGCTTTTTGCATGTCTCCACAGGTATTTTTGCCCATTCATCTTTAGCAATGAGCTCCAAATATTTCAGATTGGAGAAGATCACCCTGATCTTTAGCTCCCTCCACAGATTCTCAATTGGATTCAAGTGTGGACTCTGTCTAGGCCACTCCAAAACGTTAATGTTGTTGTCTGCTAACCATTTCTTCACCACTTTTGCTGTGTGTTTTGGGTCATTGTCATGCTGAAATGTCCACTGGTGCCCAAGGCCAAGTTTCTCTGCACCACCATGTTTGACAGTGGGGATGGTGTTCTTTGGGTTGAAGGTTTCTCCTTTTTTACGCCAAATGAAGGAAACATCATTGTGACCAAACAATTTAATTTTTGTTTCATCTGACCATAACACAGAAGACCAGAAGTCTTCTTCTTTGTCCAGATGAGCTTTTGCAAAGGCCAAGCAAGCTTTTGTTTGCCTTATCTGGAGAAGTGGCGTCCTCCTTGGTCTGCATCCATGGAACCCAGCAGTGTGCAGTGTCCGTTGGATTATCTGCCTTGAGACATTGCCGCCAGCAGAGCCCAGATTATACAGGATGGCCTTGGTGGTGATCCTTGGATTCCTTTTCACCTCTCTAACTATCCTCCTGGCCAGCACAAGTCTCACTTTTGGCTTCCGACCACGTCCTCTGAGATTTTCCACAGTGCGGAACATCTTGTATTTTTTAATAATACTTTGCACTGTAGCCACTGGAACTTGAAAACATTTAGAAATGGCCTTGTAACCCTTTCCTGACTTGTGAACAACCACAATGCGCAGCCGCAGGTCCTCACTGAGCTCCTTTGTCTTAGCCATGACTGTCCACAAACCAACTGCAGAGAGCTGCTGTTTTTCACCTATTGAGTTGATTAAAACAGCTGTTCCCAATTAATCAGGGTAATTAGGATGCTTTAGAACAGCTTGGACCATTTGGAATGGTATAGAACTTTATATTTTCCCACAGACTGTGACAGTTTGTGAAGGGTAGGAATAATTTTGGACTGGACACTTTAATTGAAAATTACTTGCTGGTTGAATAAAAGTAACTTTAAAAGTAACTAAGTCAAAATTTGCCAGAGGTATGAATAATTATCGGAAGCACTGTATATTAGCGAAATTTACATGACAGACTCCCTTCAAGACTCCCTATGAAGCAGAGCCATAATACAGCTGGGTACATGAGCCCTTACAGCTGTTTAGAGGAATCGCTCTTTTAATGCCCTGGTATTGTAGACTCGAATCATGAACACAGTGTTATTGGACATTCACGTCTCCACCATGACTTGATGTTCCTAGCTTGTCACTAGGGTTGACGTTACCTTTTTTGCCCCAGGTGATGTAATGGCCAGCTAAGCGCTGTTTGTGTGTGGTTACATTATAGCGCACTACATTGATGCTGACACCCGTCATCCATCTTATTAGTGGTGTTGCTGAGTTTACATTTAAAGTAGTTGAGGTAATTAAAGTGGCCTGTAATTTATCTGGTATAACCTAGTCCACATATTCAGACAATCAATATATTGACTCCAGCATGTTATGTGATTGTGTTACTGCACTATCGGAGCCATTGACATGCACTTTATCGTTAATTGGAAGTAGCGTGTTTTAGTCAAAGGCATTTATGACTTATTTGAACAATTTAGATTTAATGCACATACAGCACATGTTAAATTTAAAATCCATCAGACCTGGCACCGCTCATACAATGTACCAGTTACAATGTACCAGGGCAGGTAAGAACTACCTGTCCGGGGTCCAGAACCGGAGAGAAATTTGTGCTGCTGATTTATTGAGCTTACATAAGGCAGCCGTGGCTGCTATACTGGGACAGTCCCTTATCTAAAAGCAGGAGTTAGGGCCTATTTGCATGGGCAGACTATTGGGTCAATTAAAGGAAATGAATGCTCCTATGAATGCTCAGTACTGATGATCACTCTGTAAAAATGTGCTGCCGATCACCCAAAAAATGTTTGTCAGCTCATCCGATTGCCTATGCTGCACATAAAATCATCATTTTACAGGATTCTGTTTTGTTGTTCTTCTGACAGATCAAAAGAACGGAAAATTAAATGGAGGTGTGAACTCTCCCTCAGGGCTCATGCACACGGCCGTGTTTTTTGTCCGCATCTGATCCACATGTTTAGCGGGTCGGATGTGGACCCACTCACTTCAGTAGAGCCACAGCCCTGCCAAAAAATTTTACATGTCCTATTCTTGTCCACATTACGGACAAGAATAGGACAGCTCTCTAAAGGGCAGGACATTCTGTTCCACAAAACACGGAACGCACAAGGCCAGTATCCGTGGTTTGCGAATCCACAATTTGCAGACCGTGTAAGAAACAGTCATGTAATGTCTCTAAGTTTCATTATCCTGGTAAACTGTGTTAAAATTTAATGTAAAATGCCTGCAGTATTCGTTTGGTCAATAGATGGCAGCATAGGACCAATTTGCATTGGAGTTTACCATAGAGAAAGTGTATTACTGTGATACTAGTTCTTTAAGGCAGCAGCTAAGTGTTGAAGTGACACGCCCCTTATGATGTCACCCTGCCTCAGTGTGAGCAGGAAGAAGGAGGAAGAGAGACTTGAACTACAACTGACGCCATATTGGCAAGATAGAAAACAAGTTCTGTGTTGTGTAAGACATGTGTGGAGATACTAAAGGACTTCCCTGTGTGGCCAAGCTGTGTGAACTTCGGTCTAGAGACGGATGGAGTACAAAGAAACAGTGCATTTAGTGAAGCCAAGTTAAAAAGGACTGTGTGCAGCAACTAACCTGTGGAGCCGACATTGGACTGTGTGGATTGCCCCAAACAGTAAAGAGACTCACAGTGCTGTCGAGGTACCGGACAGTAACTGTAATAATCCTGGATTATAGTCAACTAGTTTTCCGGCCTGCTGAGGAGGACTTCTTTGTTGCGGATCCTGCGCTGGTTAAAGGAAAAGGACGACATCGGGCCACACCGTGCACTTCCACAAACTGTAAGCGGGCCACTTGGACCACTCGGATTAGGTGGGTGCGCACCCGCTTGAAAGTTAGGAACAGTTTCTGGGACTATTATTTCTTAGTGTCCGCACTGCGAATACGGACACAACAAAGGTGAAAATTGTTGCAGTGTTTAACTTGTATTGTTTCTACTGTTTTGACGATTTTGCTTGTCTTTACCTCTGTAACTTCACTGTTAACCTGCTTTTATTAATTTATAGTAAATGCAATTTTCTTAATCTTGACTTCTGCGTATGCACTCTTTTCTGGTGGCGGAGTAAAATCACCTGCCTTGCTCTCGGTTCACAACCGCAAAACAGGGAACAGTCGTGTGCACGAGTCCTTACATTGTTATACAGATCTCCAACACAGTGCCAGACACCACTTGCCTCCGCTGCACCTGAGAGATGCTGTCATCTGCTGGCAGCTGTTGGTAATACAAGTTTAATACACAGGAGTTAGTACTTAGTATGGGATACAGGTGTGGGGACACCTGGAAGGATGACGGTGGTTGTAGTATTCATGGTGGCTAGTCCTGCTTCGGCATTCCTTAGGCCACGTGTGCAGTGAATGGAGGCGAGCACCCTTTCATACCCTTGAAGTACACCCTGGAATTTAGGGTCTCCTGCCTGGTGGTGGGTGGGGTGCCATAGATGCTATTAGGTAGTGGGGATCGAGGCAGGAGAATAGGGGCGAGCAGATTGGATATGGAGACCAATGACCAGACTATAGCAAAATATAGTCTCTCCTTTACTGAATAGGTGATGGGATTCACAGTACTAATACAAGCTGTACGTAGACACAGAGTAGGCTTTTCCCATAGGCTGTGTACAGGGGATGGCTACTGCCTAAATCTCTTTCTACACATTTATGCAATCTTTCCAATTGACCAAAGGTGTGTAATTTCTCTTAATATTTCTCTGCGATGACCAACCGCGGATTGCAGTCCTTGATCGGATGGCCAGTCCTTCTCAGTAGTGTTGCAGGCACCAGAAGCAATATAAATAAAAACCACATGCAGTAAAGTCTATAGCCTTATGCGTGCATTAGCTTTAATGTCTTTGTCTGAGCACTGTCCCTTTAAATGGTCTGCAATAAAAAAAAAAAATCAACATTATTTCCTTCAGAAGTTGTTTCTGAGTATAGGTATATAATGGAGAACCGGCACTCTACATCTATCAAGGTGCTAAAGAAGCAATATACACAGGTGATGGTAAAAAAATATATATTTATTTTTAGAAGGGTAGGTTTGAGAGTGGGGAGTAGGAGTAAATGTTCTAAAATTGTAGAGGTACTGAAAAAAATGGGGTACTCAAGAAAAAATGTTGATTTGCAATATGCGGCAGTAGGGATGCAGGTGCACAGTAAAAAATGTTTGTGCCGGGTGGGGTATGACAATGCTGTGATTGTCTAGTGGTGGTTACCCCCTTTCAATTGCTAGCTATGTCCATTAGTTGTGCAGTCCGTTAAAAATTATCTTGGAAAAGTAATGTGAGAAATATAAAAAATATAAAATTTATAATATGGGTAGAACAATAAAAAGCAAGGAGTATCCAGTGAAAAATATACGAAAAAAAGTAAGTGGTATATCAGTCGGGTGCTGTACTTCTGTGTGGCGTCCCACACATTAGGTGAAGACTGCACGCTGACTGTTTTACCTTCTTTGCGGGGTATGGATCTCCTGGCTGTTGGAGCAGCCTTACAGCGCTCAGCTCCCCTCTAGAAACCTGCCAAGAATCTTACTTTGGAAGCGCTTCCACACCACCGACCTCATCCAAATCCCCTGGATCGAAAATACATCACCGGCGAAGATCCCAATACTGCACCCGGCAAAGATACGCGAGACGCGAGTCGCCTGAGAAGTGACGTCACACACACGCGGCACGCCGAGAAGACCGGGAAACAGACACCGCTGAGCGCTGTAAGGCTGCTCCAACAGCCAGGAGATCCATACCCCGCAAAGAAGGTAAAACAGTCAGCGTGCAGTCTTCACCTAATGTGTGGGACGCCACACAGAAGTACAGCACCCGACTGATATACCACTTACTTTTTTTCGTATATTTTTCACTGGATACTCCTTGCTTTTTATTGTTCTACCCATATTATAAATTTTATATTTTTTATATTTCTCACATTACTTTTCCAAGATAATTTTTAACGGACTGCACAACTAATGGACATAGCTAGCAATTGAAAGGGGGTAACCACCACTAGACAATCACAGCATTGTCATACCCCACCCGGCACAAACATTTTTTACTGTGCACCTGCATCCCTACTGCCGCATATTGCAAATCAACATTTTTTCTTGAGTACCCCATTTTTTTCAGTACCTCTACAATTTTAGAACATTTACTCCTACTCCCCACTCTCAAACCTACCCTTCTAAAAATAAATATATATTTTTTTACCATCACCTGTGTATATTGCTTCTTTAGCACCTTGATAGATGGAGAGTGCCGGTTCTCCATTATATACCTTTATTGTTATTAACTACCCTCCTGATTGGGTGAATCAGTCCAGAACCAGAGCACCTATACATTGCAGTGATCAGGTGAGCAACCAATAACCCATCTCTGTTTCTGAGTATAGTTGCTTTTCTGGTAGCTTTTCACTGACAGGGATGGTGTCTTGGAGAAGAACTGTTTTTGGCTACTTCAGCTTGTCTGGCTTACACTAAGGCCTCATGTTTGTTTCTGTTCCGCAAATTGGTGATCAGTTGTTCAGTTGTCCGTTGCCGTTTTTGCTTCCGTTGTGTTTCCGTGTGTCTTCCGTTTTTTTGGGCGGACCTCTAACTGCGATCCGCATTTTTAAAAGGAAGGAAAAAAAATGTCATTTTCATATCCCCACCCAGGATACAGGTATATAATGCTATTCACCTGAGTGCTTGGTGGCCATTTTCTGTAGTCTTCACAGGGTACAGAGTGTTGTTGGCTTTGCTGATCTTTGCTTCTCAGTTTGCGTCTTGGGTTCACCATGGCAGATGACTCTGAGGAAGAGGTCGTACTGCACTGGCTTATTTCTCATTGATGGGGACAGTGCTCCCTTTTGTTGGACGAGGAACCGATTAGAAGGCGTCGATTTTGGGTGCATCCAGTGGCGTAACTACCGGGGAAGCGGCTGCTTCGGGGCCCGGGCTGCCAAGGGGCCCGGCGCCCAGGCTGCCAAGGGTCCCGGCGCCCCGGCAGTGTGTGTGACAGTTTATTTTCAAGTTAGTTAAATATGATCGATTCTTGTTGTTCAGGGCCCCTTCACAGCAGCAGCGGCGGCAGACCAGGCCCCCTCGCTAATGTGATCTTAATCTTACTGTCTCATGAAGTGTCTGGGATTCGAACTCACAACCTTCATGTATCAGAGGCAAAGCATTTACCCACCCAGCCATAAGGGCTGCATTGCCGCTGATTGAAAAAAATATGAGACTTCTACTGTTATAGCTGACTAAGTGTACATCTATACACATGACAGCTGCCCCAACACACCCAGCACTGCTATATTTCTATATATGATAGCTGCCCCAGCACACCCAGCTCTGCTACATCTAATACACATGACAGCTGCACCAGCACACTCAGCTCTACTATATCTCTATATATGACAGCTGCCCCAGCAAACCCAGCTCTGCTACATCTATACACATGACAGATGCCCAAACACACCCAGCTCTGCTACATCTATACACATGACAGCTGCCCCAGCACACTCAGCTTTGCTATATCTCTATAAATCTATCTACTGTATAGCAATACTTAGAGATATATAGATGTAGCAGAGCTGGGTGTGCTGGGGCAGCTGTCATATATAGAGATATAGTAGAGCTGAGTGTGCTGGTGCAGCTGTCATGTGTATTAGATGTAGCAGTGCTGGATGTGCTGGGGCAGCTATCATATATAGAGATATAGCAGAGCTGAGTGTGCTGGGACAGCTGTCATATAGAGATATAGCAGTGCTGGGTGTGTTGGGGCAGCTATCATGTGTATAGATGTACACTTAGCCAGCTATAACAGTAGAAGTCTCATATTTTTTCAGTCTTTGGCAAGGCAGCTCTTATGGCTATGTGGTTAAATGCTTTGCCTCTGATACAGAAGGTCGTGGGTTCGAATCTCAGCAGAAACGTTTCTGAAATACAAGCACTGACTCCATATATGGACATACAGGACGGGACACAGGAAGAGGCTGCATCGCATCGCTGACATGGGGGTAAGTAGAAGTGTTTTTTTTTTTTTTTTAATACCCGACTGTTACTGCCATGGGGGGAGCGGGAGGCACTTGATACTGGCACTTGGGGGGAGAGGGGTTGGAACCTGATACTGGCACATGGGGGGAGGGGGTTGGCACCTGATACTGGCACATGGGGGGGGGGGGGGGTTGGCACCTGATACTGGCACATGGGGGGGGGAGAGGCACCTGATACTGGCACATGGGGGGGAGAGGGGTTGGCACTTGATACTGGCACTTTTTTTTGGGGGGGGGGGGAGATGGCACTATGATACTGGGACATGGGGGGAGGGAGGAGAGAGGCACTTGATACTGGCACGTGGGAGGGGGGGTTTGGCACTTGATACTGGCACATGGGTGGGGGGGAGAGAGGCACTTGATACTGGCACAAGGGAGGGGGGGTTTGGCACTTGATACTGGCATGTGGGAGGGGGGGTTTGGCACTATGATACTGGCACATGGGGGGGAGAGAGGCACTTGATACTGGCACTTTTTTGGGGGGGGAGATGGCACTATGATACTGGGACATTGGGGGGAAGAGAGAGGCACTTGATACTGGCACATGGGGGGGTTTGGCACTATGATACTGGCACATGGGGGGTGGCGAAGGAGAGAGGCACTTGATACTGGCACATGATGGGGGGCATCTATGGGGACACTTACTGGCACATTATTGGGGGGCATAATGGGGGACACTAGGCCGGCAGCCTATCAGAGGCCGGACACTGAGGGGCATCTACTGAGGCACTATATATGGGGCATGTTATACTGGTACATTATGGGGGGCACTAGCAGGAAGGGGGGAGAGGAGCACTATGGGGGAATTTACTGGGGGCACTATATAGGGGTATTTTATACTGGCACAGTATGGGGGCACTATGGGGACATTAGCTCAACTGGGGGCATTACAAGGGGGTATTTTTGAACTGTCACATTATAAGGAGAATTATTTCTACTGGGGGGGGCATTATGGTGGGCTTTATTACTCCCCCAAGGTATGACCCCCTAGTAGCAGAACAAGCCTCTCCCTGCTCTGCTATCCCTCTGCCCCTTCTCCAAATCCTTATTATGAAATCTTTCTCATTAGGATAAAGCACAACATCAGCTCCACCGAGCCCCCAGCCAAAGCGTTGAAGTGGTGTCCGAGATCCCAAAGGGCCAAGCCAAGTAACTGTAAGTTTTCATATGAAATATGTTTATGTTATACACATATAGCCTACACTGTGCCACACAATATACAGTATACCGCTACACTGTGCCAAAGGAGTGGGGTTTACACAGGAGGAGGGAGGTGCGAAGCGCGCTGGGGGGGGCCCTTACAAATATTTGCTGTGGGGCCCAGTCACTTCTAGTTACGCCCCTGGGTGCATCCCATTGTTTTCCCAACGCTACCGGAAAGCACACTTTCATACCCTCTACCAAGATCTTCGCCAGCATCCAGAGAAGTTATTTGCGTTCTGTCGGATGTCAGTGTCTACATTTGATAGCTTGCTGTCGTCTCTACATTTCTCCGGAGGAAAGGCTCATCGTCACGTTGAGGTAAGCAGTATAGTACTTTTATAGTTCAAACAGTATTGTGCACTGCTTCTGGCATGAGGACCATGTTAGCAAAAATGCCTGGTCTTACACATGTGCTAATGTTTTTGCAAGTTACCTTTCTTAGTCCATAATATGTATGTATCAGTGACTTTTTGTAATTTTATTTGATAAATCCCTGAGACCTAAGATGGCAAGATCAAAGGTAGTCGTGTATTTAAAACAGGTGTTCCTTTTGGATTTGCTTAACTAAATCATCATGCAGACTATTTAATTCATCCTTCATTTGGCCATACATTCTGCATGGAAATGGCGTTAGCACAGTTGGGGTAACATAGCTTGTGGAAGTAGTGCCCACACTCCAATTGCTACTAGTGTTTTTTTCAAACACAACAAATCCTATTGTGAATGTTGTTATTTATGAATGGACATTGTTAAAACACGGGTTTTATAAAGCATTAGAGGAAACATGTATTGTATGTTCCCTTTTTTTAGCTGTTTACTGTTTTATTTTTTTCTTTCCTCTACAGATTCCTTGCAACTGGGAACTCTTTTGCATCCCTGCATTTTGAGTTTCTTTTGGGAACCTCAACAATTTCTCGGATTGTGCGTCACACTTGCCATGTCATCTGGCATCAACTCCGAGAGACGGTGATGCCACAGCCAAAGGCGGATGATTGGATTTGCATCGCTGAGGGCTTCAATATTTCGGCCCAGTTTCCAAACTGCATCGGGGCAATGGATGGCAAGCACATCCGTGTGAAGAAGCCGCCACACTCAGGGACCCGTTTCTTCAATTATAAACATTACTTTTCGGTAGTGCTGATGGCTGTTGCTGACAGTAACTACCGGTTTATAATGGTTGATATCAGGTCCTATGGAAGCACTGCTGATGCTCGCATTTTTAGTGCTTCTAGAATGGGTCAGCGGCTTCGTGCCCACCAGCTTGCCCTGCCCGAGTCCAGAGGACTGCCCGGATATGCTGGTCCGCCGGCTCCATTTGTCATCTTGGCGGATGAAGGGTTTGGATTGACTAACCATGGTATGCGGCCCTTCCCAAAGCATGGTTTGGATGTCAGGAGGCGTATTTTCAACTGCCGGTTGACTCGTGCACGTCAGTTTGTGGAGTGCGCTTTCGGAATACTCTCTAGCAAATGGAGGGTGTTTTTGTCATCCATACAAATGGATCCGGAGAATGCTACCCCGGTGATTAAAGCTTGTGTTGTTCTACACAACTTCACCAGGATTCACGAGGCTTCCTCTTCTGTTGACATGGAAGAATTTTCGTCGTCAACAGTTTTGGGATTGGATAGGACCCTGCATAGACGACCTGGGACTGCAGGCATTGCAGTTCGTGAACTCTATGCAGACTACTTTTTCAGCCCAGAGGGGTCCTTGCCATGGCAGATGGAAGCTATTCGTGGCAGTTTTTATTTTCTTCTGTGCTCGCTAGTTGTTTTTTATTTTGTCAGATAGCTAATTGAATTTATGTTGTAGTTGAGTGTAGGGACTCGCAAGAGAATGAGGACCCTTGACGTGGGCTTGCGGGCTGAGGATTTTGGGACCCAAAAATTATTAAGGGCAATTATAATGGAAAAATATGTTTATGAAAGTACTCTTTGATAAACATATTTATTCTTTTTGGTATATGGTTCCAAAATCCTTCTAATACCTTAAGTACAGAATATGTTTTCTACTATGATATGTTTAAAAATAAATTGTTATTACTCGAATTATGGTGTGTGTTTCTCTATGACGTCAAACTAATTTGTAATTTTATAATGTGTCTCATAAGCAAGAACATCACAAACTGTAAATGTTGGCTTCCACATGGATCCTTAAAACATCATATTGTTTGTTGCAAACATATTATTCCTTCCAAGGTTGATGGTGGATAATGTAAAGACCAGTCGGTTATTTATAGTAGACTTCAAGTTTTTCATGTTCAGTAGTTAAATTTTTTTTTTTTATTAAATAAAAAATATGATGTTATATTGATCCAGGTACAAACACATCTTTGTAGTGGTCCCCATTAGTGTTTACTATATAACCTTTATTTATTCTTCTCAACCAAAAAGGTTGATTGGTGTGTAGAGGGCTGTATATGAATTTTTAGGGAGACCCACTATACATAAAGTTGACAAATAAACTCAGATGAACAGCAAAACAAATGGATAATAAACAATAAAACAAGGGGCAAATACACAGCACATGGTACACTAGGGCAGCTGTGGCTATCCTATTTTTCTATCTATCCAGTAAGGACAACATTATTTATGCTAGGCCTTTGTTACAAAAAATAGTGGTAGGTTGTGGTGGCTCACTAGCAAGTAGTTAAGGTATGGTGCTGCAAGCTCATATAGAGGGAATCACCCCACCCTCTCTTAAAGGCAAATGTAGTAATAGAGTAATGAGCGAGCACTCATACACTTGGCAACCAAATTGACATATGCAGAAAATATTTATTATATCCCCATAAAATACAAGTAATAAAATTTATAAGAACAATGTAGCAATAATATACAACATTACAATCACATATATTGTGGTAGATATGATCGATACTATATTCATATGACTCAATAGTGTCGATACTTCAAGTATATGCTGTTATTTGGGAAAGAGGGGGTATTATCTTCTAGCCAAATTGGGATAGAGCGCTAGAAGATAATACCCCCTCTTTCCCAAATAACAGCATACACTTGAAGTTTCTTGGTGTGATATATATTATTGAATTTATCGACACTATTGAGTCATATTTTATTACTTGTATTTTATGGGGATATAATAAATATTTTCTGCACATGTCAATTTGGTTGCCAAGTGTATAAGTGCTCGCTCATTACTTTGTTACAAAAAACTTTATGATATGTGAAGTATACACATATCTTTGGCCATTTATTGAAACAGGGTCACGTGCGTCTCCAAAATACTGCACATACATGCTGGGTATACAGTACTACTGTGGGCAGTAGGTAAGGTTGGGACAGCCATTAAAACATGTGGTTGTGAGGTAAAAAGTGCCTTAACAAACCAAAAAACATGTCCATACCACAACAGAATTAAGCCTGCCCACAAAAGGGACATGAATCTGAAGAGATGTAAGTACTAGCAACATCATAAAGAACAACACAGGGCCAAGACACTTACCTAATTCCGCACAACCCCTGGCATCGGCTTTTTCCCATTATGCTCGCCTCATACACCGGACCACTTTCTTCCAGACAACCTCCTTCTTCACCCAATCTAGGTACACATTTGTGTGTGTGTCCCACAGCTCGGGCCTTTCCTGCACCAATGTAATCAGCTTTTCTACATCCCACCTTGGCATTTGGAATGGCAAAATAAATATCTCACAGCCAAAATGCACCCACTCTCTAGCATGTGTCCAGAAGTCACCACAGTTTGAAATCTGGCAGGTGGAACTTCCTGTAAAATATATATTTTTTTGCGGTCCCATTGACTTGAATGGGTCCGCTAACCGTTTTTCACTGACAAGAATAGGACAGGTTATATTTTTTTGACGGACTGGAATCACGGACGCGGATAACACTAGCCGCATTTTCAACGGCTCCATAGAAAAGAATGGGTCCGCATCAGAAACGCTACAATCGGCGGCACGGATGCGAAAACAAACAACGGTCGTGTGCATGAGGCCTAAGGGAAAGTGGGGCCGGCCCACCACAGCAATTATTACTAAACCCTGGCAGTTAACTATTTCCTACCCATATACTGCCTTTTGGAATACATAGTGCAAAGTAAAGTCACATTATCCATTTTCACCACTGAAAGTGCATAGTGATCATCTCGGTAAACATTTTAACAACTTTTAAAGTGAACCATAGTATAACGTTAACTCTTTAGCAGTGAACCATAGCATTAACCCTTTAGCAGTGAACCATTGAGTCACTGCATATAGATACTCATTAGCAGCACTTACAGAGTCAATACATGGGTCAATTCTGGTCAGCATTGTTTGTCTTGTTTTTAGAGTTTAATTATTTGTACTAATTTTAATACTTTATTGATGGGTGACGTGTTTTAGACGGTATGCAGATTAGAGACATCATTATGTTTCAGTAGGGAAAAAAAAACATGGGTAGTTAGCATATTTTTACTGGATTCACCCAAAAACATCATATGCACCTAAGAGCTAAGGTACAAAGGGATATTTATCATTGCCTTATGCTCTTTTTGGCGTTAAAAAGTCATGCAAAAACCCTAGTTTTGCAACTTTTTAAATACCATTTAAATACCATTTTAAATACTTTTTCAGTTGCAATTGACACTATGAAGCCCCCCTCCCTCCAGCCAGTCTCTGAAAATGGACTCTGGTGTGTGCACAGCCATCGGCCCCTACACATTCTTCATTATTTATGATAAATAGGTGGAAATAATGACTGAAATCTACGGCTCTAAGCTGTCATAGGTTTCAGTTTGGTGCATAGACTGCCGGAGGAGGCATGTAATTCATGAAGTCTGTGTCTGGCAGTACAGGTCCTATCAAGACTGGCGTAGCACATACCAGCCTTGATAAATCAGGGCATAAGTGTATCTTAGTCTTCAACATCTCTATAATAGTAGATATAGCTATATAGCTATAACATTGGTGTCTGTTTCTGTCAGTGAAATTGTGATGTTATGCGTCTAAGTGAAACATAGTTGGAATGAGTGGCACCAAGTTTATTAAAGGAGCATGTCTGTTAATAAATTTGGTCCATTTTGGCCAATCTGGTTAGGCAGAACGTCAGAGCTACACAATCTATTTGTGAACATAATTCTGCGCTGTTTAACTTGATAAAATACTAGCAGAAGGACCCGGCTTCGCACGGGTATATTTCATCTATTTCATTTTATGTTTCCGTGTGTCGTAAAAAGATATCGACAGTATCCCCCATAACAGTGACCTCTACAGTACCCGCCCCTTTAACAATGACCTCCACAGTGCCCGCCCCTTTAAAATTGACCTCCACAGTGGCTGCCCCTTTAACATTGACCTCCACAGTGTCCGCCCCTTTAACAATGACCTTCACAGTGCCTGCCCCTTTGACAGTGACCTCCACAGTGCACGCCCCTTTAACAGTGACCGCCCCTTTAGCATTGACCACCCCTTTAACAGTGACCTTCATAGTGGCTGCCCCTTTAACAGTGACCTTCACAGTGCCTGCCCCTTTAACAGTGACTTCCACAGTGCCCGTCCCTATAACAGAAACCTCCACAGTGCTTGCCCCTTTAACAGTGACTTTCACAGTGACTGCCCCTTTAACAGTGACTTTCACAGTGACCGCCCCTTTAACCAGCTCAGGACCGCCGTACGCAGGATTGCGTCCTGGCGGCGGCCCTGTTATTCCTCCTGGACGCGCCGGCGCGTCCTCTCGCGAGAGGCGAGATTTCCTGTGAACGCGCGCACACAGGAGCGCGCGTTCACAGGAACCGGAGGTAAACAAGTACATCTACAGCCTGCCAGCGGCGATCATTCGCTGGCAGGCTGTAGATGCGATTTTTTTAACCCCAAAAAGGTATATTAGACGCTGTTTTGATAACAGCGTCTAATATACCTGCTACCTGGTCCTCTGGTGGTCCCTTTTGCTTGGATTGACCACCAGAGGACACAGGCAGCTCTGTAAAGTAGCACCAAACACTACTACACTACACCCCCCGTCACTTATTAACCCCTTATTAACCCCTGATCACCCCATATAGACTCCCTGATCACCCCCCTGTCATTAATCACCCCCTGTAAGGCTCCATTCAGATGTCCGTATGTGTTTTGCGGATCTGCAAAACACATACGGATGTCTGAATGGAGCCTTACAGGGGGGTGATCACCCCATATAGACTCCCTGATCACCCCCCTGTCATTGATCACCCCCCTGTAAGGCTCCATTCAGATGTCCGTATGTGTTTTGCGGATCCGTGGAAAAGCACGGACACCGCGGATCCGCAAAACACGGACACCGGCAATGTGCTTTCCGCATTTTGCTGATCCGCACATTGCCAGAACTTTATAGAAAATGCTTTTTCTTGTCCGCAATTGTGGACAAGAATAGGACATGTTCTACAGGCTCTACAAAAAACGCAGTGTTCGCCCTATCAGGCGGCCTGATCTTGTGCGTACACTTGCGTTCAGTCCGCCCCACCGCAGTGACAGAATTTTTTTTATGATCACTGCAAAAACACAGTAAAATGGCTGCGGCGCTATAAAAAGATCACTTTTGAGGGGCATGGCGAGTTCATAGAAGATTTTTTTTTTGTCACAAGTTAGCGGAAATAGATTTTTTTTTTTTTTTTTTGTTTTTTCTTACAAAGTTTCATATTCCACTAACTTGTGACAAAAAATAAAATCTCACATGAACTCACCATACCCCTCACGGAATCCAAATGCGTAAAATTTTTTAGACATTTATATTTCAGACTTCTTCTCACGCTTTAGGGCCCCTAAAATGCCAGGGCAGTATAAATACCCCACATGTGACCCCATTTTGGAAAGAAGACACCCCAAGGTATTTCGTGAGGGGCATGGCGAGTTCATGTAAAATTTTATTTTTTGTCACAAGTTAGTGGAATATGAGACTTTGTAAGAGAAAAAAAAAATAATTTTCCGCTAACTTGTGCCAAAAAAAATATATTATAGGAACTCGCCATGCCCCTCACGGAATACCTTGGGGTGTCTTCTTTCCAAAATGGGGTCACTTGTGGAGTATTTATACTGCCCTGGCATTTTAGGGGAACATAAAGCGTGAGAAGAAGTCTGGAATCCAAATGCGTAAAAAATGCCCTGTGAAATCGTAAAGATTGTCATTGGAATTTGGGCCCCTTTGCGCACCTAGGCTGCAAAAAAGTGTCACACATATGGTATCGCCGTACTCAGGAGAAGTAGGGCAATGTGTTTTGGGGTGTATTTTTACATATACCCATACTGTGTGTGAGAAATATCTCTGTAAATGACAACTTTATAAATAAATTTTTTAATACAAAGTTGTCAATTTACAGAGATATTCCTCTCACCCAGCATGGGTATATGTAAAAATACACTGCAAAACACATTGCCCTACTTCTCCTGAGTACGGCGATACCACAGTGTGACACTTTTTTGCAGCCTAGGTGCGTAAAGGGGCCAAAAGTCCAACGAGTACCTTTAGGCTTTACAGGGTTGCTCACAATTTAGCTCCCCCCCCAAAATGCTAGAACAGTAAACACACCAAATGAAAGCTCTATTAGTGAGAAGAAAAGGAGGTAAAATTCATCTGGGTGGTAAGTTGTATGGCCGAGCAATAAACCGTGAAAGTAGTGTAGTGCAGAATTGTAAAAAGTGGTCTGGTCATTAAGGGTGTTTAAGCTAGGGGAGCTGAGGTGGTTAACAGTGACTTTCACAGTGACCACCCCTTTAACAGTGACTTTTACAGTGACCGCCCCTTTAACAGTGACTTTTACAGTGACCACCCCTTTAACAGTGACTTGCATAGTGACTGCCCCTTTACCAGTAACCACCCCTTTAACAGTGACTTTCACAGTGACCGCCCCATTAACAGTGACTTTCACAGTGACCGCTCCTTTAACAGTGAATTTCATGGCGACTGCCCCTTTAACAGTAACCACCCCTTTAACAGTGACTTTCACAGTGACCGCCCCTTTAACTGTGACATTCACAGTGACCGCCTCTTTAACAGTGACTTTCACAGTGTCCGCCCTTCTAACAGTAACTTTCACAATCCCCGCCCCTTTAACAGGGACCTTGATAGCACCCACTCCTTTAATAACAGTGACCTCCACTGTGCCCGCCCCTTTAATAACAGTGACCTTCACAGTGCGAGCCCCTTTAAGCAGTAAATAAAAATGGCTGGGTTGTTATGAAAACCTGGAGTAAAACTATGTTTATGGCAGTTGGGATTTGAAGAGAAAGACTTGCAGGCTTGTATTGGCTAATGTGAGTCATTTTTTGGGAATATCTCAGAAACGGTACGTTCTAGAGAGCTGAGACCCGGTCTAAAACCTACACCTGATGTACCTGTGTGCCAAATTTGGTGAAAATCGGTCCAGTCGTTTGGTCGCGCATAAAAAACAGACAGACAGAAACTAATTTTTATATAAAGTTGCAAGAAAAAGTATGTGAACCCTTTGGAACTATATGGATTTCTGCACAAATTGGTCATTAAATGTGATCTGATCTTCATCTAAGTCACAACAATAGACAATCACAGTCTGCTTAAACTAATAACACAAAAATAATTAAATGTTACCATGTTTTTATTGAACACACCATGTAAACATTCGCAGTGCAGGTGGAAAAAGTATGTGAACCCCTAGACTAATGACATCTCCAAGAGCTAATTGGAGTCAAGTGTCAGCCAACTGGAGTCCAATCAATGAGATGAGATTGGAGGTGTTGGTTACAGCTGCCCTGCCCTATAAAAAACACACACTAGTTCTGGGTTTGCTTTTTGCAAGAAGCATTGCCTGATGTAAATGATGCTACAAAAGAGCTCTCAGAAGACCTACGATTAAGAATTGTTGACTTGCATAAAGCTGGAAAGGGTTATAAAAGTATCTCCATCGCCTTGCTGTTCATCAGTCCACGGTAAGACAAATTGTCTATAAATGGAGAAAGTTCAGCACGGCCGCTACTCTCCCTAGGAGTGGCCGTCCTGTAAATATGACTGCAAGAGCACAGTGCAGACTGCTCAATGAGGTGAAGAAGAATCCTAGAGTGTCAGCTAAAGACTTACAAAAGTCTCTGGCATATGCTAACATCCCTGTTAGCGAATCTACGATACGTAAAACACTAAACAAGAATGGATTTCATGGGAGGATACCACAGAGGAAGCCACTGCTGTCCAAAAAAACCCATTGCTGCACGTTTACAGTTTGCGCAAGAGCACCTGGATGTTCCACAGCAGTACTGGCAAAATATTCTGTGGACAGATGAAACCAAAGTTGAGTTGTTTGGAAGAAATACACAACACTATGTGTGGAGAAAAAGACCTCTCACGTTTGCTCCTTCTCCCCTTTGTCCTTCATGCTTTTGCATTGAGTGAGAAACTGCAGCTGCATCCCCCTCCTACCTCGTCCATATATTGTTTTACATTATCTGGATTTTTTAGGACTGTGGAAGTTTCTGGACTTTTTCCTAATAAGATATATAACAATGTTTGCACATCTTCTACTGGTTTATTAAAGAAAAAAAAATGTTCTCTTTCACTCAAAATCATCTACTGCTTTTAATGTTCAAGCTAAGAGGGTCAATGAAAAGTTTCTCTTGTATGAAAAGGATTGGCAAGATCAGATTTATATTAAATTCATATTTTGCATCATGAACTTTCAATAAAAGTATGTTTCCCTGCATTGTTTGCTTTTTTTTCCCCATTATTCGTTTCTTACCTTGACATTACGGTGGCAGGAAATTAAAATTATCTATCATTTTTTCTGTTGTTGGGCATTTGGAGGGATTATGTGGTCGTGAAGTCTGCAATAAGAGCTAGTTGATTCTCCTACATCGTCGCCTGGCATGACTCGCCTTGTGTTTCTTGTTTGTGGCTGGAGTGTACCTGATTTATTGGTTGATAAGTGAGTCTGAAGCCATTACTGCTGCTAGAATGCTAAAAGCCAGGACAACTGGGATCTAGATTACAGTTTCTTTCAGATAAAGGGAAAGTTTATTCTGTGTGTAGAAGTTGAACCCACTGGCACATTTGCTTTGCTTCTCTGGAACTTGGTTCTTACTTTGTCATGGTCGGATTTATATTAAATTTTTAGATATTGTGCTTTGGATTAATAATCTCATGCAGGGGCAGATTTAAAGGCCACGTCTTCTGTGTGTTTCCCACTCATTGTCTCACTCCGTGGGTCCACTACTATGACGGTTCTTCTGTGCAGAATAAATACATGGAATTATTCGACATTGATATTTATTGTAATAAGTATGTGATTTGCAATAACGGCAATGTTTTCTTTTAATCATAGCTTTATTAAGGCTATATAGCGGCAGATGGAGTTTCATATGGCTCCGTACTACGGTACTACAGAGCCGCACATGGACTCTACATGCCTCTATCCAATGCTCTGTTAGGTGTCGTACAGTATATGCAGACCTGTTATGACGTCTTCAGCTCATGCACAGTAATCATCTGCACTGCTGGGTGTGCAGTGGCAGATGCACTGCACATGCACTAGATTCCTGTCCCTTGTGAATCAAGGGGATGGGAGGAGTTGCCTAAGTGCAGAGCAGAGGACCTCTAGGTGCATTGGGGATCAAATTTACAAAATAATAGAAATCTGCAACCTGACCTACTATTCTCGACTATCCTATGGACCACAATTTGAGAATCCTGCCACTAAAACCCAAACCTCCTTGCAGATGTTAAAGGGGATGTTCCATGGTTAAATGTTCTTTTAATATACAGTAATTCAACAAGAAAAAAAATAGTTTGTAATTTACGTGCCGGAGGCCCAAGGCAGACCTCCGGGACGTCAAGCAAACAGGACACAGGCAAAACAGACTAAGGACCCACAGAGAACTTTATTACAAGAGTAATAAGAGCACATGCCAGTAAGAAGGTTAGGCAATAGTGGTAGCACTACCACAGAATCAAGTGCACCGGCAGACCAGAGGCAAACCCAGAGAGCGGAGAGCCAGTGTGCCCCATTCTTCACAGAACCCCTGATGGTGGGGATGAACTGGGCCGAGGGCTCACTGGTTGCACCTCCAGGAAGGTCCTGGTACACTTGGCCGTTACCTGCAGAGAACCAGGTTGGGAAAACCACCAGCGGAAACACAACGAAACTGGAACTCAAGCAAACACAGGACATGGAACAGACAAGATGAACGGGAACCAGCACAGAAGAAGATGCCTAGACCCCAAGCGGAAGGAAGCATGGCGGTCTCAGGCAGAGCTGCACACAGACTAGAGATTCCACAGGCAAGAGATTCCCCTTCCGGGGAAGCCAGGGACCCTCTCACGAAGGCAGGACAAACACGGGATAGGAACAGATAAAGAAGGAACTACAGGCAGACAAGAACAGACAAGGATCAGAAGCAGTAGGCACTGCCAGGCAGGACATAGGACAGATTACATTTAGAAGCCGTTTAGCACTGCCAGGCTATCTGATGCAGTAGAGCACTGCTAGGCGAAACAAGGAACAGACAAGGATAACATAAACATCATACAGGACAGGTACAGATCAGACAAGGACATAACCTCAAACACCATCACAGAACAGGTACCAAAAACATTAGACAAAGGCTACATGCCACACGACCGTGCCATTTTTTGCGGTCCGCAAACCGCAGATCCACAAAAAAATGTAAGTCGCCCGTATGCCCTCCCAATTTGCGGAACGGAACGGGCAGCCCATTGTAGACATGCCTATTCTTGTCCGCAAAACGGACAAGAATAGGACATGCTATATTTTTTTTGTGGGGCCACGGAACGGTACAACGGATGCGGACACCACACTGAGTGCTGTCCGCATCTTTTGCAGCCCCATTAAAGTGAATGGGTCCGCACCCGAGCCGCAACAAACTGCGGTTCGGATATGGAACCGAAAAATGGTCGTGTGCATGAGGCCAAAGCAGCAACAATGCATTACCAGGTGACACCACAAACAAGGGCAGATAGGAAAAAAAACCTGGGTCAGCAGCAAGGGGCTTCACCCAGTAAGGCACTAGACAGAGATAGATTGATCTACGGGGTGAGCAGCGAGGTGCTACACCCAGCAAGACACAATAAAGACTGACCCCAAGCCCCACAGGTAGATATAGCTGCAATAATGAGGGCACCTGATAAGCCACACCCATGAACAGACCAGGGTAAGTTAACCCCATCGTAAACAAACAGGGAGGGGAGCCTGCATGAACAGGGAAGTGAACACACAGGCTGCAGTACTGGACGTTGCCCCTGGCAACCAGCATACACGGAGTCCACCGCAGCCAGTACACCAGAGCACAAACAACCAGTGTTACAAGAGACATGCATACATACTAAGGCCATGTTCACACACAAGGCCACAGCCAGCACGCATTGTAGAACCAGCAAGCATGGGGATACCCACAGCCAGTACCAGAGACATGAGCCACAGAGATACAGAAACGGGAATCCACAAACACAGGCAGTCCACTACACCGCAATCAACACGCAGTCCCAAGCAACCAGCATACACAGGTGTCAGCCTGCAGCCAGTACGTGAGGGAGCATGCAGCCGACCTGCACGGCAACAGTGATAAGAACTGCACAGAGAAGCAGACACGGGGAGAGCAAACATTCACAGGCAGAAGTTCCACAAAACACCGCAGCCAGCATGCAGCCCCAAGCAATCAGCATGCACAGGAGACAGCCTGCAGCCAGTACACGAGAGGGCATGCAGCCAGCCTACACGGCCAAAACTGTCACAGTGAACCGCACCGTAACCCAAAAATACTCATTATAATGGTGTCCCCTGCTGTTACTCATCATAATGGTGCCTCCTACTGTTTAATCTGTATACCACCTACTGAGGTGGTTGCATATGCTCAGCTTCATCCTTCAACTGCCACCATCCATATCTACTGTTACAGCTGCAGAGAGAGAGAGAGAGAGCTGTATCAGAAATGACATGCCCCCCGGGCTTTGATAGGGAGAGAGATGCAACAGAGAGGACACACCTCTTTGGAAAGGACACACCCCTGAGGTCCCAAGCTGAAAAGAATATAACAGAGCAATTGGAGCATTGAATGGAGAAATCTCAGGATTCATGTGAGATACAGGGCCAGTTCTAGCTTTGCTAGAAAGTGATTGTCAAGTACTATATGAAGTCTTATTTTCATTTTTCACATTAGTCACGGTATAACCCCTCTAAGCGTGATAGGGATTGCTTAGAATCTGCACCTTGGGTAAGCCTGCGCCAACTCAATAGTTGTCCCAATTCTCCAGTGTCCCAGCTTGCTGCCATATGTCTCCTTAGAAGATCTAATCCTACAAGTACTACTCCATGTCACTGCCTTTGGGAAATCCATTTGTGACTTCGCTAGCCAAAAACCAGCATCCAGTTAGACAATCTATACTGACTGTTACCCAGCTGCTGAGCTACGCTCTGCTATAATTTCCTAAAAACGAAAGTTTTTGAAATTTACGGTCTATTACCTTACTCACCATATTTCCAATGTTGGTGATGCAGGGAAACAAAAATGCCTTTCAACCCTGTCTTAAAAATCCAGAATGTACAAATCATTTAAATATTAGAGAGCCAGAAAACCTGAGCTTCACATACCTGTACGTCTTGATTGGGGCATAAAGAAAAGTTTGGGTTGATTTTCTTTTGACTGTAACTGCATTCCACAAATGGATTTTTTATGATTCACACATTCCTGTTCATTATTGTTATTGGATAGAAACTAACACAGCTGTGATATCATGGGGCAATATAACTACCAGTCATATAATATAGATCACACCAGCCATGATGGCATCAGGCATGGTCTAGTGAGGTCACCAAAATAAATACAGTAGCCGTCTACATCTTGACATACACAACTAAATTTAATGCTGATATAACACATCTCATTGCCCAAAATTACTAAAGTATTAGTAAAATAAAATTGGAAAGTAGATGAAAGTGTATTTAAAGAGGTATTCCCATCTCAGACATTGGTGGAATATCGCTAGGTTATGCCGCCAATGCCAAGTAGGTGCGGGCCTCACCTCTGGGACCTGCTCCTGTCTCCAGAATGGGCTTCCGGAAGTGAAGGAGATCACACTACGCAAGCGCTGACACCCCTCAATTTAGGCATCTTTCACATGAGCGTGTCCGGATTAAGTCCGGATGCGTCCCGGTGCATTGCGGAAAACCCGCGCGAGAAGGTACGCAATTGCAGTCAGTTTTGACTGCGATTGCATTCCGTTGTTCAGTTTTTATCGCGCGGGTGCAATGCGTTTTGCACGCAAGTGATAAAAAACTGAATGTGGTACCCAGACCCGAACTTCTTCCCAGAAGTTCAGGTTTGGGTTCAAGGTTGTGTAGATTGTATTATTTTCCCTTATAACATGGTTATAAGGGAAAATAATAGCATTCTAAATACAGAATGCATAGTACAATAGGGCTGGAGGGGTTAAAAAAAAAAATAATAATTTAACTCACCAGTTTGAAGGTTTTCTGAGAGATGCTATCTTAGAGCATCTCAACGGAAATAAGCAAATAACGCCATATCAGCATGGCTTTGTGAGGGATCGGTCATGCCAAACTAATTTAATCAGTTTCTATGAGGAGGTAAGTTCTAGATTTGACAGTGGTGAATCAATGGATGTTGTATATCTGGACTTCTCCAAAGCTTTTGACACTGTACCACATAAAAGGTTAGTATATAAAATGAGAATGCTCGGACTGGGAGAAAACGTCTGTAAGTGGGTAAGTAACTGCTCAATGATAGAAAACAGAGGGTGGTTTGGGTCACTGTCACTAGTGGGGTACCTCACGGGTCAGTACTGGGCCCTATTCTCTTCAATATATTTATTAATGATCTCGTAGAAGGCTTGCATAGTAAAGTATCAATTTTCGCAGATGACACTAAACTGTGAAAAGTAATTAACACTGAAGAGGACAGTATACTGCTACAGAGGGATCTGGATAGATTGGAGGCTTGGGCAGAGAAGTGGCAGATGAGGTTTAACACTGACAAATGTAAGGTTATGCACATGGGAAGGAATAATGCAAGTCACCCGTACATACTAAATGATAAAACACTCGGTAACACTGACATGGAAAAGGATCTAGGAATTTTAATAAACAGCAAACTGAGGCGTCTTTCACACTTGCGTTGTTGGGATCCGGCGTGCACTTCCGTTGCCGGAGGTGCCCGCCGGATCCGGAAAAACGCAAGTGTACTGAAAGCATTTGAAGACGGAACCGTCTTCCAAATGCTTTCAGTGTTACTATGGCACCCAGGACGCTATTAAAGTCCTGGCTGCCATAGTAGTAGTGGGGAGCGGGGGAGCGGTATACTTACAGTCCGTGCGGCTCCCGGGGCGCTCCAGAATGACGTCAGAGCGCCCCATGCGCATGGATGACGTGATCCATGCGATCACATGATCCATGCGCTTGGGGCGCCCTGACATCACTCTGGAGCGCCCGGGGAGCCGCACGGACGGTAAGTATACTGCTCCCCCGCTCCCCGCTACACTTTACCATGGCTGCCAGGACTTTAGCGTCCCGGCAGCCATGGTAACCACTCTGAAAAAGCTCTGGCCACGGAACTGCCTGCCCGAATCCTCTGCCGCAAGTGTGAAAGTACCCTTAGTATTAGAAACGGGCCAAAGAAAACAAAAGTGGTACCCCCTCCCCTTTCCTGGTTACCAGCAGTGCTAACTTTAACACATACTTTTGTTTTATTTCAGGCTCAGCGAATCTGTCAGTTGCAGCTCTTGCGTTTCATCCGTCTTGAGGAACCAGGAGCATTTACTACCCAATGCACTTTACAAATGCTACTGGCGGGATATATTTTCTATGGAGGCTTAGGTTTTACATGATTTGCTGGTCACTTTAGACCATAAATTTGACTGTAAGTGCTCCCGTTGAGGTTTTATCTAACGCTACCATATTTTTGAGCTAAGTTTTGAGTCCATTTGTGCATCAACTCTACATTGTGTTCAGTTTACAGAGTAAGGCCAAATGCACACGGCCATGTTCAGCGGCCGTGAACGGTTCGTGGTATGCCGGCCTGGATTCCTGCTGACAGCAGGAGCGCACGGCGTCATTGGTTGCTATGACACCGTGCGCTTCATGCCGCCGCTGCACTGCAGTAATACACTCGTATAGATCATACGAGTGTATTACCATTGACGCCGTGCGCTCCTGCTGTCAGCAGGAATCCAGGCCGGCATACCACGGACCGTTCACGGCCGCTGAACATGGCCGTGTGCATTCGGCCTAATGTGAACTCTAGAGCTCGGGTATTTGGAGAAAGATTGTCTACTCCCTAGCACCAAGAAAAAAAATATCAAATTTTGTGGCTTGTGGGAAAAAAATGGAAGTCGGCAGAATTTTCCCTCATTTAGTAACAGAAATTCAAAATTTTGCATTATAATCTTTACATTGTCTCAGAGTTTGTCCAGTTGGTTGTGTCTAGTATTGAACAGAGAATATAGCAAATACCTCCACATCCAGGGATGTGCACAGATCGTATAGGGCAGGGATGGCCAACCTGAGGCTCCCCAGCTGTTGCAAAACTACAACTCCCAGCATGCCCAAGCTACCTACAGCTATCAGCCTACAGCAGGGCATGGTGGGAGTTGTAGTTTTACAACAGCTGGAGGGCCGCAGGTTGGCCATACCTGGTATAGGGTCTCAAAGAAAAAGTTACTATGAGCCCCAATGAGATGTCTGCCAAATTTACAGTTTTTTATTAATTGGAGGAAATTTTTAGTAAACAATTTTGTGCTCTGCCTCACCCACTTTACCCCACTTTTGTGTCGGAAAATGTAGAATAAGAACTTCATAAATATGGCACTCATTAAGAACACCATGTTCTGGTGTAAAGTAGAGCTGGTTTAGTTTCCCATAGCAACCCATCAAATTCCACCAATCATTTTTGACAGCTCCTTTGGAAAATGAAAGGTGGAATCTGATTGGTTGCTATTTGATAAATCTCCCCCCATATGTATAAATATATTTACAACTAGCATAAATATATTAATAAATCTCCTGCTGCCCTTACATGACAAATGAGGCTGTCCCTACATGACAAACATGACTTCCTACAACCACCACTAGGAGGAGATCAGTACATAGAAATAGATACAGTTACCATTGTGTTTAATGGAAGCTGTAAAATCTGTATGCACTGAGCTCCCCTTAGTGGCAGATGCCCTCCTGGGGACCATAGTGAAATGATGATGTAGACACAGACAGTAATGCCTCTCTTTCTTCTGGAGATGTAGATACATATTATTCTAGATTTCATTTTTCTTTTTAAATTATGTGGTCAAAGACAGTATTACCTCCCTGTTATGTAGGCACGGATAGTGCTGGCTCCCTTTTCCTTGTTGTAAATGATGTGGTTACAGATAGTACTGCCTCTCTTTCTTTTTGTAAATGATGTGGTCACAGATAGTACTTAACTCTGAGAGACACGACCTTGGTCTGTTAACTTCCTTTTGAGGCCTCTTTCACACTACCGTTTTTTTTTTCCGTTTTGCGGGCCGTTTTTTGCGTTCCGTATACGGTCCGTATACGGAACCATTTATTTCAATGGTTCCGCAAAAAAAACGGAATGTACTCCGTATGCATTCCATTTCCGTATTTCCATTTTTCCGTTCCGTTGAAAGATAGAACATGTCCTATATTTGGCCGCAAATCACGTTCCGTGGCTCCATTAAAGTCAATGGGTCCGCAAAAAAAATGGAATTCATACGGAAATGCATCCACATGTCTTCCGTATCCGTTCCGTTTTTTGCGGAACCATCTATTGAAAATGTTATGCCCAGCCCAATTTTCTCTATGTAATTACTGTATATGCCATACGGAAAAACGGAACGGAAAAACGGAACCGAAACGGAAACACAACAGAAACAAAAAAATTGAACAACGGCTCTGTGAAAAACGGAATGCAAAACACTGAAATCGACATAGTGTAGTGTGAAAGAGGCCTTAAACTGTGAGAACTGTAAGGCCCCTTTCAAACGGGCGAGTATTCCGCGCAGATGCGATGCGTGAGTTGAACGCATTGCACCAGCACTAAATATCGACCCATTCATTTCTATGGGGCTGTTCACATGAGCAGTGATTTTCCCTTATAACATGGTTATAAAGGAAAATAATAGCATTCTGAATACAGAATGTATAGTAAAAAAGGGCTGGAGGGGTTAAAAAAAATAAAAAAATATTTTAACTCACCTTAATCCACTTGCTCACGCAGCCCGGCATCTCCTTCTGTCTCCTTTGCTGAACAGGACCTGTGGTGACATCACTCCGGTCATCACATGATCCATCACCATGTATATTTTTTTTAACCCCTCCAGCACCATTTTACTATGCATTCTGTATTCAGAATGCTATTATTTTCCCTTATAACCATGTTATAAGGGAAAATAATACAATCTACAGAACACCGATCCCAAGCCCGAACTTCTGTGAAGAAGTTTGGGTTTGGGTACCAAACATGCGTGATTTTTCTCACGCGAGTGCAAAACACATTACAATGTTTTGCACTCACGCGGAAAAATCGCGGGTGTTCCTGTAACGCACCCGCACATTTTCCCGCAACGCCCGTCTGAAAGAGGCCTAAGAACTGTGGGATTGCAAAACTGTGTAAATGCTAAACTGTGACAACTGCTCTGAGTATTTGAACTTTATTTGCCAATAAAAGCACCTTTTTTTACTGTTAATCTGGCCTCATCATTGCTTTGGTCCTCAGGGAACCCTACCTTGCACCTCAAAACTCACCTTCACCAAGGCACCCACCTAACACCAAACAGAAACACCAAAGCTGGGGAGTGCTCAGAAGGGAAGAGATGTGTGCCTTTCCCATTACTGTATGGCCCTTAGGAGCACCAGAGCGAGCACCCTACCATGAGTAACTACTACCACCATCATCGATACCACCACTACTGTCCTTCATTCTTCGCTTTTCTCCTGGGCCTGCTAAAGATGTGGTCACAGATAGTGCTTACTGCCTCGCTGTATCTCCTTGTAAATAATGTGCTCAGAGATAGTACTGCCTCGCTGTATCTCCTTGTAAATAATGTGGTCACAGATAGTACTGCCTCTCTGTCTCTTCCTGAAATTGTTGTCGTCACAGATAGTACTACCTCTCTGTCTCTCTGTAAATAATGTGCTCACAGATAGTACTACCTCTCTGTCTCTCTGTAAATAATGTGCTCACAGATAGTACTACCTCTCTGTCTCTCTGTAAATAATGTGCTTACAGATAGTACTACCTCTCTGTCTCTCTGTAAATAATGTGCTTACAGATAGTGCTGCTACTCTGTCTCTCCCTGTTAATGATGGCGTTTTTGAAGAAGATTTTAATATAGTTTGTAGACCTCTCATTCCTTTCAATGGAAATTTCTAAGAAGTGGTGCATGGTATGGATTTCCTATTGACAACAATGGATTAAGAGCAGATTCAGCACTGATTTATGGTGCTGAAAATGCGTCAACATACATGTGGAAAACCACAGTGTGAACAATGCCCTAACGGTACGTCAACATTTACACTGCTGGGAGGAAAATCTTCAGTGTCAACAGTAGCAGCCAAGCGGATGACCCACATGCTGTGTGAAAAATCTGTTCTGAATTAGCAAAAAAAAAACGGCATGCAGTATAAATTTTAAATCCATAGCATGTGGATTCTGCGCACTTGTGCTGTGCAGTTGATCCTGTGCAACTCATAGAGTAAAATACACGGCGAATGCTCAGGAAAAATCCATGTCAAAATCCACATATAACTCATGCAGATTTTACCTCGGATTCATTATGGATTCTTCTGCGAATCTGTGTCAAAATCGGCAGTCGAAAAAAATCACAGAAAGGTGGTGTTCCCTATAGTCTCTGCGTGGCAGGGCGGCAATGGGGAGGGAGACAAGTTTTGGGAAGGTCAACTTAATGCTCCACTGCTTAGAATGATCGGTCATCCTTGCAGCAGTTTTCACTAGTCCTTCTATTCCTTTAAGAGAAAGAAGGATGTTAAAATATAAAATATACTTGAGTTAAACATTTGATCTTTGCCAAAGTTTCTCTTCTAGGGAGGGCATGAATAAAACAATGCACTTTGAAAGTCGGATCCCATCTCAGCAACGTCTGTAGCCTGTTTTTCAATGAGACAATTTCAAAATGTGCTGATGTCTTCAATCAGTGCACTTATTTATTTTGCGCCCAGCCTTTGATCTAGTAAACCCACAGATTATTTCTAATGCCTTAAGTGATCAGAAGGAATGGTGGTGTTTGGTAATCCTCGTGCAGTATACTTTATAGCTATCTGTCTAGATTTGAGAAAGGCTCACCAACTTCATTTTCTCCCTCGGTTGACAAATAGCTCCCTTAGGAAATTTAAAGCCGTTAGTAGTTGATTTTTTTTTTTCCTGTGAAATACATCATGGCTGTACTTCCATCCTCTTAAATTCCTTGATCAGTCGCACTTTCGCATTTGGCAGAAACTTTCTATTAAATTACATTTCGTTTTCCCTTACTAGCCAACCTAAGAATCAAATAATCGTAAGAATTGTGCGGTTAGGAAATCTGATTATTCCTTTTATACCTGTTGAATTATAAATAAACTCAAGAATTCAAATTGGGAAATGTTGTTTTACATTATATATTAGATTTGGCTCTTTTCGGTTTGTTACAGATGGAAATGGTTTTATGTATTAGTCTATCACTAGTGGAAGCTTTCAGCCTTAAAGGGGTTGTCCAGTGGTCTACAGTTTGTTATATATGGCTTACATGTCAGGAAATGTATCATACATGCAATTATATCAAATAAAAAAAACACATTCATACCAAACACGGCTCCTTCACAGGCATATTCATGGATGAAGCATTTTGTCACGGCTGTCTTCACGGACGTGTAAAGGGTATAGAAATATATATATATATATATATATATACACTCACCTAAAGAATTATTAGGAACACCTGTTCTATTTCTCATTAATGCAATTATCTAGTCAACCAATCACATGGCAGTTGCTTCAATGCATTTAGGGATGTGGTCCTGGTCAAGACAATCTCCTGAACTCCAAACTGAATGTCAGAATGGGAAAGAAAGGTGATTTAAGCAATTTTGAGCGTGGCATGATTGTTGGTGCCAGACGGGCCGGTCTGAGTGTTTCACAATCTGCTCAGTTACTGGGATTTTCACGCACAACCATTTCTAGGGTTTACAAAGAATGGTGTGAAAAGGGAAAAACATCCAGTATGCGGCAGTCCTGTGGGCAAAAATGCCTAGTGGATGCTAGAGGTCAGAGGAGAATGGGCCGACTGATTCAAGTTGATAGAAGAGCAATGTTGAAATAACCACTCGTTACAACCAAGGTATGCAGCAAAGCATTTGTGAAGCCACAACACGCACAACCTTGAGGCGGATGGGCTACAACAGCAGAAGACCCCACCGGGTACCACTCATCTCCACTACAAATAGGAAAAAGGGGCTACAATTTGCACGAGCTCACCAAAATTGGACTGTTGAAGACTGGAAAAATGTTGCCTGGTCTGATGAGTCTCGATTTCTGTTGAGACATTCAAATGGTAGAGTCCGAATTTGGCGTAAACAGAATGAGAACATGTATCCATCCTCTGATGGCTACTTCCAGCAGGATAATGCACCATGTCACAAAGCTCGAATCATTTCAAATTGGTTTCTTGAACATGACAATGAGTTCACTGTACTAAAATGGCCCCCACAGTCACCAGATCTCAACCCAATAGAGCATCTTTGGGATGTGGTGGAACGGGAGCTTCGTGCCCTTGATGTGCATCCCTCAAATCTCCATCAACTGCAAGATGCTATCCTATCAATATGGGCAAACCAATCGAGATGGTTTGGGGTGAGCTGGACCGCAGAGTGAAGGCAAAAGGGCCAACAAGTGCTAAGCATCTCTGGGAACTCCTTCAAGACTGTTGGAAGACCATTTCAGGTGACTACTTCTTGAAGCTCATCAAGAGAATGCTAAGAGTGTGCAAAGCAGTAATCAAAGCAAAAGGTGGCTACTTTGAAGAATCTAGAATATGACATATTTTCAGTTGTTTCACACTTGTTTGTTATGTATATAATTCCACATGTGTTAATTCATAGTTTTGATGCCTCATAGTCATGAAAATAAAGAAAACTCTTTGAATGAGAAGGTGTGTCCAAACTTTTGGTCTGTACTGTATATATATAGTAATGTGGATGCTAATATTAAAGGGGTAGTACCATGAAAACTCATTCAACATTTTTCAAACCAGAACCTGGTTCTCAATACATTACAACTCCATGTAATTAAAATTTAGTATAGCCACTGAATTATTCAATAAAATGTATTTGTATAGCTCCACCTGCTGTTTATTATTTTCCTTGTTTCTCTGTTCAACTTGCTGAGGTGGCCGCAAATGCTCAGCTCCATCCTTCAAAGGCCAAAGGTAAGAATTTACAGCCCAACTGTAACAATATTCATATACATATTATTAAATCAGAAGTTAGCAAAAGAGCCAAGGTCTGGTAATGTTGCTTCTTTTGGCATATGACTTTTCTTAAGGGTCCATTCACACGTCCGCAATTCTGTTTCGCATTTTGCGGAATGGAATTGCGGACCCATTCATTTCTATGGGGCCGCACTATGGCGCTGCCCGGATCCGGAATTCTGTTCCCCGAAAAAATAGAACATGTCCTATTCTTGTCCACATTGCCGGTGTCCGTGTTTTGCGGATCCGCGGATCTGTGGATCCGCAAAACACACACGGACGTGTGAATAGACCCTAAAGGGGTTTTCTGAGACCTTTATACTGATGACCTATCCTTTGGACAGTTCATCAGTATCTGATCGGTGGGGATCCAACACCCCAGCTGATCAGCTGTATGAGAAGGCACTAGCCTTCACAGTAGTGCCGCGGCCTTCTGGCAGCTTAGCCTATGACAAGTGACGTAACGTTTATCAGTCACATGGCCTGGGTACAGCTCAGCTCCATTGAAGTGAATGAGGCTGAGCGCGATACCAAGCACAGTCTCTTTACAATGTATGGCACTGTGCTTGGTGAGCAGAGAGAAGGCTGCAGCACTATTGGGAGTGCCGGTTCCTTACTAGCTTACTTACCAGCTGATCGATGGATCCCCATGGATCTCATACTGATGACTCATCTAGAGGATAGGTCATCAGTATTAAGGTCTCGCTAACCCCTTTAATGTGCTTTTTTTTTTTTAGATATTTGCAAAGTTGCAAACAAGAAGTGCAGCCATATTGGGTATCTCTCAGTGGTGTACCTTCAATGGAGGCAAACCAGACACCTCTAGGGGAGCTCAGTGCTAACAGATTATTACAGTTTGTAATTCAGTCTATTGTAACTACATAGATTCCTATGCACTGAGCTCTCCCTAGTGGTGGCTGCAGGCAGCCAGCTTTATAATAGAAGGGCTGCAGGAGATTTATCAATGTATTTAGGCCAGTTGTCGGCTGTGAACACATTGAGAAATATGGTGTTCAGAATGTGTGCCGTATTTATGAAGCACCTGTTCTTCTTCTGACATAGAAGTCTGATGAAGTGGTTGAGGCCAGGGGTGACTTGTTTATTGCAATTTGTTTTTATTAAAATTTCTTCCTTTTATAAAAAAGAAGAAGCTTAAATTCATCAGAAATCTAGGGTGTTGCACTTTTGCATGACATGAGAATGATTGAAAGATGTGTACCGGGAAGTTTTTTCTATAGGGCCCTATGAGGTCTGTGTATGCCCCTGGAGTCACTAATTGAAATGTGACTACTAATGTGACTTACCGTAACTTCACGGCACTTGACTCCTATAGCAGCCATCATCTACCCAAGAAGAAAAAAGTCTCTGTGGCCCTCTGCTATTAGAAACCATGGCCACATGACTTCATAGACATGATGGCTAATGGTCATTTCATATGTTATTGTAAGTAAAACGCCTAACGGGGATCTCCAGTGTAATCACATTTGTAAATACCTAAATATCTGAATAGATGTTTACAATAAACATAGAATGTGTCGGCAGATAAGAACCATTTGGCCCATCTAGTTTGCCCAATATACTGAATACTATGAATAGCCACTGGCCCTATCTTATATGAAGGATGGCCTTATGCCTATCCCATGCATGCTTAAACTCCTTCACTGTATTTGCAGCTACCACTTCTGCAGGAAGGCTATTCCATGCATCCACTACTCTCTCAGTAAAGTAATACTTCCTAATATTACTTTTAAACCTTTGCCCCTCTAATTTAAAACTATGTCCTCTTGTAGCAGTTTTTCTTCTTTTAAATATTCTCTCCTCTTTTACCTTGTTGATTCCCTTTATGTATTTAAAAGTTTCTATCATATCCCCTCTGTCTCGTCTTTCTTCCAAGCTATACATGTTAAGGTCCTTTAATCTTTCCTGGTAAGTTTTATCCTGCAATCCATGTACTAGTTTAGTAGCTCTTCTCTGAACTCTCTCCAAAGTATCAATATCCTTCTGGAGATATGGTCTCCAGTACTGCGCACAATACTCCAAATGAGGTCTCACTAGTGCTCTGTAGAACGGCATGAGCACCTCCCTCTTTCTACTGGTAATGCATCTCCCTATCCACCCAAGCATTCTGCTAGCATTTCCTGCTGCTCTATGACATTGTCGGCCTACCTTTAAGTCTTCTGAAATAATGACCCCTAAATCCCTTTCCTCAGATACTGAGGTTAGGACTGTATCACTGATTTTATATTCTGCTCTTGGGTTTTTACGCCCCAGGTGCATTATCCTGCACTTATCAACATTACATTTTAGTTGCCAGATTTTTGACCATTCCTCTAGTTTTCCGAAATCCTTTTCCATTTGGTGCATCCCTCCAGGAACATCAACCCTGTTACAAATAAACTTGGTTGTTTGGCAATTCTAGATATACAATTAGGTGGTACAAGTCATGTAATATTATGAAATACGTTTTAATACCAAGTTGTGTATGACTTCATGACCTAGAGCAAAAAAGTAAGGAATTGGTCTACTATGATTGATATGAATGCTGAGGTGTTCGGCTGGTGTGACCGTAGTGATGGATGTGTTATCAGTAGGTTATTATTGAGATGTGTAAGATACAGTACAGTATAGAAGGCTCTGTTTGGAGACGACAGAAGAGTCGAGAATTTAGTATTGAAAATATACAATTTTAATAAATCTAAAAGTAGTTCTATAACCAGCTGTTCCTTTTATTCACAAAGGATAACCTACACAGAGACCAAAGCAGATAGACCTTTGAGTATAAGGCATATCCACACCATCAATATACATGGTGGGTCACAATAATTATTATATAGGTCAAGGTAAAATTACCTGTACACTGTCTGCATCATCTTGGTATGTGAAGTTGCCAAATGTACTTTCAAAAACTGGCAATTGAGATATGCTCACATTGCCAGCATAGCTAATTGGTAAAACAGGAGGTTGTGTGTCAGGAAATGTTACTTATCTTCTGGCCTTCAGCAAATCGGGAGGAAGATGGCAAAGGTGAACGCACATCTATCAGAAATTTGGAGAAGTATGTTGGGATCTACTACTCCAATACTTTGAGGACATCTTTAAAACATCTCTTATTCATACTTATTTTTTTACTTATTTTTTTAGTTCAACTTATTTACCTATGATTTTGAGCCAGAGTAAGGCAAAACCTGCATGAGACAGAAGCCATTTTTCCCTGAGGGAAAGATTTCTTCCTGACTACAGTAGTTAGAAAGGTTTTTATGAGATACTTAGAACTTGATCCTTGCTTGGGCTACACACCGAAGTCCTGCTTACTTTTCACAACACATTTGTATCAGCTCCATAAATATAGCATTAAAGGGGTTGTCCACTCCACTCCATCAATATCTGATTGGCGGGGTCCGACATCCCACACTCTTGCCAATCAACTGTTTCAGAGTAGCTCTAGTGCCGAAATTATACAACTCCGCCAGTTGTTTAGTGGACGGAGCTGGTTACTGCTCCCAATGAGTTGAATGTGGGAGCAGCACTGCAGTAACCACCTTCATCCACTACACAATGGGTATACCCAAACAAAAAATGTCAATGTCTCAATAACTTGTCATATGGCCTTGAGCATAAATTACAGCTTGACAATGACGTCTCATGCTGTTTCACAAGTCAACTTATTGGCATCCCACTCTTCTTGAAGGGTGGCCGTCAGGTTATTAAGGTTCTGGGGTACAAAGTTATGAGCCTCTATACGGTGACTCAGCTGATCCCATACATTTTCAACGGGATTCAGGTCTGGAGAAAGTGCAGGCCACTCCATTTGAGGTACCCGAGTCTCTAGTAGCCGTTACCTAATGATGCGACCTCGATGAGCTGGTGCATTGTCGTCCATGAAGATGAAATTAGGCCTGTGGTGTTCACGCAGAGACACAATGACTGGATGAATTATGTTATTCAAGTAGTATGGGCTTGTCACTGTATCATTCACAAAGTGTAGGGCAGTTATGTATTAACTAGACACACCTGCCCACACGTTAACACCACCACCACCGAAGGCTCTTCTGGTGACAACAGTGGCTGATGCATAGTGCTCTACTTGATGTTTCCAACATCGTTGGTGGCAATCATTTCTGCTCAGCGTGAATTGACTTTCATCAGTGAACAGCACTGAGGCCCACTTCTCCCTTATCCAGCATAGATGCTCCCTGGCCCATGCAAGACGACGACGCCTGTGCCTGATGGTGTGGTCAGGTACCCTTACAGGTCATCTAGCATGCAGACCACGCTGATGTAAATGGGTTCAAATGGTCTGATGTGACACTTAGGTGCCTCTCACCTTCCTTAAATGTGCCTGGAGTTGTGTGGCATTCATCATACAGTTTCCCAGGGCATTGTTCACAATGAAGCGGTCATTAGTGTGGCATGTGGCCAAAGTCTCTCTGTATCTCGGTTGCAACCTGCTGATGACACTTCATGACACTCTAAGCTCAGTGGCCACTTCCGACTGAGAACATCCTGCTTGAAGCCTCGCAATGGTGAGGTTCTGTTTATCAATTGTTAGGTGTCATCTTGGTCTCATGATGTCAAAATATGAACATCATGATGGTGTGCAAAAAGTACTGAAACCAAAATAGTACAAATGAAAACGTCACCTCATCCAGCAAAAAACGAACCCCCTAATAAGACAATCGCTCAAAAAATAAAAAGCAATGGCGCCCGTAAACCAATCCATCAAAATCTACGCTGCAAAAGCCATATGGTGCCCATTCCTTTCTGAGTCCTGCCATGTGCCCCTACAGCAGTTTACCACCTGTAAGAAGGTACAAGGAATCATTGTGGATGATAGGTACGTGTCACTGAGTTTCCTGGCCTCGGTGGAGTAAGAGCCGGTTTTTATGTGTCAGCAGCAGTTACTGTTTGACACCTTGATACTTAGTATGGCTGTAATAGCTGATCTGGGACAGCTCTTACTGGGAGTAGTCAAAGTGCTGGGTAGGTGACTACTCCCCATGTTCCAGGCCGGGTTTTGCCAGGCATAAAAACCAGCCAGCACTGCCAGGTGGAGAGGAATACCTCCATCTGACAGTGGAGCTCAGGAGGTCTGTGTGCTGTGATCTGAGGGCTGTGTTGGGATCTGCGGCTTAAGCTGGGCTGGAGGGCTCAGACCCCTGTGAGGGCGAACAGGCCGCCTAACGCCTGCCTGTGGACTTGACAAAGCAGAACTTCCAACAGGGTGTGAAGTAACACCCAGGAGAAAAAGTGACTGTATATGAACTTTTCATGTGTGTGAACGATCACCAAGCAACTTGCGTTTTTGTTTTGCTTTCACATGTAAATAAACATTGATATTTTGAACCAAGAACTTGTACTTTGCCTCTGTGCTGCACTCCAATCCACACACACCACATATGGGGTGTTTCCGTATTCAGGAGAAAATGGGTAAAAATTATGGGGTGCTTTTTGTCCTATTACCCCTTGTGAAAAAGAAACATTTAGGGCTAAAACAACTTTTTATTGGAAGAAATAAACTTTTCATTTTCACATCCAAGTGTTTCTAAATTCTTCCATCTGAGAACATCCTGGTTGAAGCCACGCAATGGCGAGGTTCTGATGATCAATTGTTAGGTGTTATCTTGGTCTCATGATGTCAAAATGTGAACAGCATGATGATGTACAAAAAGTACTGATACATTGAACATTTGGACATGTGCATTCAAAAGTTTAAAGAAGGTCACATTAAGTTCATTTTAGGTTCATCCTGGAATTTCACCCACAAGCCAAATATTCCTAACTTTTAGGTAGTAGTGTATGTATGAAGTGAACAACCCCCTTAAGCACAACATTAGCCTATGTAAACAAGAAAACTAGTTTGACTAGTGATTTGTTAGTAGGCAAATCTATTACTGTAATGTATACTGCCTTTTGTGCAACATATTATGTGCTTTTGCAACAGCTACCTGGCACTGGCTGCTGAAACCACATTTACTGATAGGCTGTTTACTATATAATTGTAATGTTCATATTTGTGTCCCAAGTGCTAAAATGAACATTGCTACACTGTACTAGGTATATAAACAGATGATTAATTTTGTGAGCTTATTACAATTAGGGTGATTACTGATTAACCCCTTCCCGACCAGTGCCGTAATAGTACGGTGCTGCGGGAAGTGACTTGCTGCCCAGCACCGTATTGCTACGGCGCGCTGATCGGCAGGTGCAGGAGCTGCGCTGCCCTGATCAGCAGCAGGGGTCCGGCTGCTCCTGTTAGCCGCACCCCTGATGTATGCGCCGAAACACTGACGCCAGAGCTTCAACCCTTTGCTATGCCACGATCATGTGAGGGGTGTGTGGAGGGAGCTCCCTCCCCATCCCCGCGCTGCGGTGAACGGGATCCGATGGCTGGGAAGGCAGCCTGATGCCTTCCATAGGAATCATGCTGCCTTCCATGGGAGCCTGTGAGACCCAGCCCCCTGGGTCTCACAGGCAGGAAGGCTGTCAGTTTAATACACTGTGTAATACACTTACAGCCAATGTGCTACAATACAGACGTATTGTAATGCATTGCACAGGGGATCAGACCCCCAAAGGTTGAAGTCCCATAGTGGGACAAAAAAAAAAGGTAAAAAAAATTGTTTTACATAAAAAATTTAAAGTTTCAAGTAGAAAAAAAAAAAGTGTCCTTTTCCCAAAATTAAGTCATAAAAAATTGTAAAAAATAGGAAAAAAAAAAAGAAAAGTAGACATATTAGGTATCGTCGCGTCCGTATTGACCGGCTCTATAAAAATATCACATGATCCACCCTATCAGGTTAACGCTGTAAAAAAAAACCACAAAAAAACTGTGCCAAACAGCCATTTTCTGATCACCTTGCCTCACAAAAAGTGTAATACCAAGCGATGAAAAAGGTGTATGTACCCCAACATAATACCAGTAAAACCGGCATCTCATCCCACAAAAAAATAAAACCCAACCTAAGACAATCGTTAAAAAAATAAACAAAATATGGCTCTTAGAAAATGACAACACAAAAAATATATATTTTTCTTGTGGGAGAGGCTTAACTGTGATGAGAGGGTGAAGCGCTTCCCCTAACCTAGCTGGCTGTGTTGTGCCGGAAGCCAGGAGCGAGGGTAAGCCTAGTAGTGGGCGTACCCTAAAGGGAGTGTTTGAGAACAGGGGGGGTGGGTGGGTGTGAACAGAAGCGCCCTGAGGAGCTGGGGGCTGGAGCTTAAAAAGGTAAGATGCCCCTCCCACAAATTCAGGCTGACTTTTCAGCCTTCCACTTGTGGGAGAGGCTTAACTGTGATGGGAGGGTGAAGCGCTTCCCCTAACCTAGCTGGCTGTGTTGTGCCGGAAGCCAGGAGCGAGGATAAGCCTAGTAGTGGGCAAAAATAAACGAGGAGAGCAGAGTAGTGACCAAAGCCTTTAATACCACTCAGAGAGCAAGGTTACAAAATGCCTGGGAAATCTCAACATGCAGGTTCGGGATGTATCTCGTGAAGCAAGAAGAGCGCCACCTACCCATGCACTTAATCACGTGAGCCGGGACCCCGTTTTTTGATGCTGAGGACGCGGCTCCGATTCGGAGCGAGTGTCCTGTGATGGCCAGCGGGTTATAACCGAGACCTGAGGCCAGCGTTCTGATGTGGGCCACAAACTGGATTGACGACAGGGGCCCCCCACGCCAAGGAAGCAGCGGGGCCTCTGGGGAGGCATCTTGCAACAGGGCTAGCAATTGACGGAGGACCATGACTGGGCACCAATCGTTGGAGGTTTTAAAAAACCTGACCTCCGAAGGTGGTCCATGCTGGTTGACCTTCGTGGAAGGGAGCCAGAGGACGAAATGGTCATGGGCCCAGGACAACTGTCGCACCTGCAACCCCAGACTATTAGGGGAGGTGCTGGTGAACTCACCTGGCCTGAGGAACCCGTAAAACCCGAGGTACATGGCTGCTTTGATAATCAAACTAGGAGAGTGCCCAAAAGGAAGACCATCCAGCGCGGACGAGAGTCGCCTAAACATCTCGCCGGAGACAGGCTGCCTACGGACGGGAGGGACGACCCCGCACTTCTGGACCCCCCTAAGGGCAGCTTTTACCGCCTGCACTGAAAAGATGGAACCTCCCTTCGGGTTATGGAGCATAGCGCAATGTTGTACCCCCGCTAGGTACAGCTTGATAGTGTTGAAGGATAGCCTGAGATTGCGGTGACAGTGGGCTATAAACGCCAGGGTGTAGGAGACATCGTCCAAGCCACCTTGCGGGTGGGACCTGGCGAAACCTTCGTAAACCTTGACACCGGCTTGGTAGTTCCTGATGGTATTGGAGGAGAGGGAGTGCTGAACCAGGTTCCTGGCGTGGGCAAGGAGGGACTCTAGTCCATCACTAGAGACTGGAAGACCGGAGGGGGGAACCCCGAGGGGTCCGCTCCTGGCAGCACCTGAAAAAAGAGGGGGAAATTAAATCGGGACAGGGCATCTGCCGCCACGTTCTCGACCCCCGGGATATGACTGCAGAACACATGGAAATTATAAGTGAGGGAGAGCCAAACTAGTCTGCGCAGGAGGGACATGATCCTGGGGGATTTAGCCCGACCTTTTGTGATGATGTCCACCAACGCTTGGTTATCGGTGATGAACATCACCGGTGTGTTCGCCCAGCGATGACCCCAGCTCTGGGCTGCCGCCACGATGGGGTAGAGCTCCAGGAGGGAAGATGAACTCCGATTTTCGGCGACTGACCGGATTTCTATGGGCCACTGGCCAGCCATCCAATGGGACCCAAAAATAGCGGCATACCCCCGGGACGCAGCGGCGTCCGAAAAAACGGTGGGATATGATGGTGCCCATGATGGTACAAAAAGGGAGATCCCGTTCCAGGAGGATAAAAACAGGGACCACATGGCCAAGTCCGCCCTGGCATGGCTGTCCAAGTGGACAATGCTGTTCTGGTCAGGGGCCAAAGGCAGTAGCTGGAGCAACCTGGAAGTGAAAGCCCTGCCCTGGGGCATAATTCTGGAGGCGAAGTTGAAACGCCCCAGCAGGGATTGGAGCTCCACCCTGGACAGATAGCCCACGGACATAGCGTGGGAAATTGCCGCACGGCAACTCGCCAGTTTTTCCTCCGGGAGGCTGGCCTCCATCCGGACGGAATCCAGGGTGATACCGAGGAACGTCACCCTGTGGGCGGGGCCCTCAGATTTTGCGTGGGCTATCGGGACCTGTAGGCTGGAAAAAATCTGAAGAAGAGTAGCCAGGTTGCCCGACCTGCCTTGTGGACCCTCGATGATCAGAAAGTCATCGAGGTAGTGGATGACCGTTGGTAATCCACCATGGTGGACGAGGATCCAGTGCAGGGCCTTGGCAAACTGGTCGAACAGGGCTACTCTTCGACCCAAACGTGAGCCTGTTTGCGAAATAATAGCGGTTGGCCCATCTAAGCCCGTAGTAACCCCATAAGTACGGTTTGACGGGGAGGAGCTTGAAGGCGTCTGAGATGTCCGCTTTTGCCAACCAGGAACCCCTGCCGGAGTTTACTATACCTCTAATCGCCTCGTCTATAGAGGAATATTTAATGGAGAACTCCTCGGATGGGATGAGCGAGTTGAGACTGGGGACGGCAGAGGCATGAGGTGCGGACAGGTCATAGATTAACCTTTTTTTATTTGTATTTTTTTTGGAGACCAGGCCAATGGGATTGATGCGCCAGGAGGAAAATGGAATCGACTCAAGTGGCCCAATTAGGAACCCTTTGTCAACCTCTGCTTGGAGCAACTCCTCGACCGCTGCCGGGTCTTCAGAAGCCGACCTCAGGTTTCCGCCCTCCCAAGGCGTCTGCGGCAGAGCAATGAGGCCTGTGTGAAATCCCTCTGTGAAGCCGGACAGCAAAAACTGCACAAACCCCCTGTCGGGGTGGCCCTGCAGAAGGATTCCAAGGAGGTCGAGGTCAATGTCGGCTAGTCATAGCTGCTTCGCCGACCCCTTGGGACAGGCGGAACGCGGGTGAGCCCTGAAACACTGCGAGCAGACATGGAGGGCCCTGCAACTGTTGAAGCTGCAGCCATGCCTGTTGTAATTATTACAGACCTGGCTCTTGCCCAGGTACACGATGGGCCTGCCCAGTTTGTCCACTCCGGGGGTGCCCGGTTGGAGACCTGAGGGACCAGGCAGGGACCTATCCTGGACAGGGTGGACCGCGTTCGGACACCAGTCCGCGGAATGAAAGATGGATTGGCACCCTGAGCAGGACGGGGCCCTGAGGCCCGCGAAGTGGCGGCAGAACAATTCCATGTCTATATTTGCCCAATTGGTGACGAACTGGAATTGAGCCAGGGCAGCCGCAGCCTTCGCAGAGAAGGAGCGGTGATAGTCATAGAATGACGCGCCACCGTACTTATGCCCCAGATCGGTGACCAGATAGAGATAGGAATCTAGTTCCTCCCTTCTTGTGGGCTGGGCCGAGCACACGACATCCCTGAACAGGCTGAACGCCAAAACAAACTCCGGGATGGTGAGTTTTCGGTTCAGCCTTGCGTCCTTGGCCCTCAGGACAAGGGAGACGTCACCACAATTGATGACCCTGTTCTCAGGGAGGTCCTGTGAGGCGATAAGGATGGACGCCAAGTTCACGTCCTTTCCTGCCAGAATCTCCTTCTTAATGCCGTCCGGGATGAAATGAGCCGGGGCCACCCTGGGGGTGAAAATGGCCGTACCTACGGAGGTCGACTGAGGAACCACGGACTCGGCCGGGGGGTATGGGGCCTGGGGGGGAGGGGTCGGGGCCCGGGACTCCAGTACCGAAACCCTGGACTGGGCATCAGTCACCATGCCGACCAAGGAGTCAATGGTGGCTTGCAGATGCCTCAAGGACTGTTGAGTGTCCGTGGTGCCCGGCTGGACGCCCGACGGACCCGGGGTGGTCATCAGCCGCTTGTACAGCTCTGCTTTGCGGGCAGAGGCCGGGTGAGGGATGCCCCTTTTATTGAGTTCCGCGATGAGCCTGGGAATCGTCCAGCTTCTCAGGGACGTGTTGCCCGGCTGGCCTGAGACGGACGTTCCGGGGAGAGACATGGTGTCCTCCGTGTCAGAAACATGTGACATGCTCAAACCTGTAAAGAAAGAAAATGGTCCCGAATAACTATATGAGACCGGAACGTAGTGCGACTGGTGCCTAGAGAAGGCTTGAGTCGGTCTGGGCAACGTACCTGGCTTAGAGGCTACTACCTGTATCGATGTGCTGGGTCACCTGACCTTGATCCCAAAGTCGTACGAGAGAACGATCAGGACACGTTCCTGAGAGGGCAAATCATAAGGTTCGGAAGGAAAAGAGAACATAACTGAGGAGGGTGACGGGACTGGGTGAACCAGGAGACAGAGGTAGGTATGAGTCTGGACGAACCAGGAGACAGAGGTAGGTGCGTGCCTGGGCGATCCAGGAGGCAGAGATAGGTGCGTGCCTGGGCGATCCAGGAGACAGAGATAGGTGCGTGCCTGGGCGATCCAGGAGGCAGAGATAGGTGCGTGCCTGGGCGATCCAGGAGGCAGAGATAGGTGCGTGCCTGGGCGATCCAGGAGGCAGAGATAGGTGCGTGCCTGGGCGATCCAGGAGGCAGAGATAGGTGCGTGCCTGGGCGATCCAGGAGGCAGAGATAGGTGTGAGCCTGGGTGAACCAGTAGAAGAGACAGTAGCATATAACGTGACGTTCATACATAACATAAGGCACTGTCGCCCTCCTAGAATAGTTTGTGTGACCGCTTTAGTGACCGCTGAGTGGGTATGGCGTAACTGATGACCTGGCCTACTCGTGGTGAGACCCCGGTCTCCCAGATCACCGTGCAGAAACTAGGTCCCTTCCACCCAGTAGAGACCCCGGGAGCCCTCCCCCTGAATGAGGAGAACCGAAGATGACTTGCCTTCCCCCCGCTGTGGCACGGCGGGAGAGAGTATGACAAGAACACCGATTCAGCTGTATACACACACATGTATACATATATGTACCCACACATATACACAGTATATAGACGCATACACATATATATATACACATGTCTACACATATATACACACATAACCCACATATGCATGTACACATACATGCATATAACACCCGCATATATAAGCAATCCAGAGAGAGAAAAGAAATCCTCCCCCATTTTTTTTTTTTTTAATGTCTGTGGGCATGGCCGTCGTTGGCCAGGGGCTAGATACCCCTGCTTGCCGCGTGTGGCCAGTTAGGACGGGGGTGCCGGTCTGGGGGCCGTAGGCCTAATAGTGAGGCCAGAACCAGTTTGTCCTGAAAGGAGGGGAGGGATCCAGAGGGGACAGGGAAAACCTAGGCCGGAGCCGTCATAGCATACATCAGCCGGGCCTGAACGGCGATCCCGGCGTGCGCCCCAGGCCGGAACGCACACCGACCCCGCGACCCGGGGCCAGGCCCGGCTGAAGGACTCCGGCGTGCGCTCCAAGCTGGAACGCACGCCGACCACGTGATCCGGCTCATGGCCGGCGGCGGATTTCCGGCGTGCGCTCCACCCTGGAACGCACGCCGAACATGCGATCCAGGCCAGGCCGACGGAGGCACTCCGGCGTGCGCTCCACGCTGGAACGCACGCCGATTACGTGACTAGGCCCCTGCCTGGCTGAGGGACTTCCGGCGTGCGCTCCATGCTGGAACGCACGCCGGCCCGCAGCGAAGCCCAGGTAAGGACGTGTGGAGGGGAGGCCGTGTGGAGGGGGGGACCCGTGGTTGAGACCCTGCCCCCCCTGTTGTCTCGGGAGGGGATGAATGCAAAAGACAGGGGACAGATAGGGAGAGGGGGGGAAGGCGGAAACAAAACATTTTTTGGGCCGACAAATGTGTATCGGCGTGCGTTCCACGCTGGAACGCACACCGACTCAGGGGGCCGGAGGTATGTGCCGTCGCTGATTGGGCCCTTGTGGCACGTTTGTTTTGCACAGAATTACCTCTCCTGAAGACGTGACGGCTGTGTATGAAAACGAACGGACGAACCAGATGAAAGTACTCACGACGTGCACGGATGCAGTACCAGAGCAAGCGACTCCTTATCCAGACTGTGAACAGAAGCGCCCTGAGGAGCTGGGGGCTGGAGCTTAAAAAGGTAAGATGCCCCTCCCACAAATTCAGGCTGACTTTTCAGCCTTCCACTTATCAAAATGCTTCTACTAAAAACTGTAAAACTTAACAAAAATAAAAATAATAGACACATCAGGTATTGCCGCATCCGTAAAAACCTGCTGTATAAAAATATCACATGATCTGACCTATCAAGGGAACGCTGTAAAAATAAATAAATAAAAACTCTGTCAGAACAGTCATTTATTGTCACCTCACCTTAAAAAAATGCGCAATATCGAGTGATCAAAAAGTCATATGTACCCCAAAAGGGTACTAATAAAAATGTCACCTCATTCCACAAAAAATGAACCCCCACATAAGGCAATCACTCAAATAAAAAGCAATGACGCCCGTAAAACAATCCATCAAAATCTGCGCTGCAAAAGCCATATGTTGCTACTTCCTTTCTGAGTCCTGCCATGTGCTCTACCACATATGGGGCGTTGCTGTATTCAGGAGACAATAGGTAACAAATTATGAGGTGCTTTTTCTCCTATTGCCCCTTATGTAAATGAAAAATTTAGGGCTAAAAGAATTTTTTTTTGGAAGAAATTAAACTTTTAATTTTAACCGCCAAGTGTTTATAAATTCTGTAAAACGCTTATGGGATCAAAGTGCTCAGTAGACCCCTTAATAAATTCTTTCAGGGGGTTAGTTTCCAAAATGGAGTCACTTTTTGAGGGCTTCCACTGTAGGGGTATGTCAGGGTCTCTTCAAATACGAAATGGTGCCCAGAAACCATTCTACCCAAAAACATATGGTGCTCCTTTCCTTCTGATCACTGCCATGTGCCCCTACAGCAGTTAACTACCACATATGGGGTATTTATGTAAACTGCAGAATCAGAGTAATGCATATTGAGGTATATTTTGTGGTTAATGCAAATGTGATCACACACTACATCCAGCACAATGCCCTGCCTCCATGCTGGATGAGACATTGGTGTACATTTTGGCCAAAGCGTAATAAGCCACTCACCGCGTCAAGGTCGTCTCATTTGAGTGGTCCCTAACACTAGTTCCTACCTGTTTATGGGCCATGACAGCCACACAAAGTCCAGGGAATGCAGGTCAGCATGCAAGCCAAGCACACTCTGCTTTTAACCCCGTCCGGTGCCATTACAGCTTTCATCGGATCCAGGGATGCAAGTACCAACATGCATGCTGAGCCCACCATATACTTCTCCTGGAGCCAAATGGCTACTGGTAGGTTCTATATAAGCAGACTCAGTTTTATACTGACTTTAAAACCAGCCTCCAGGACAGATTGACTGGTCAGGTGTGCATGACTCAAAGGAGATCGCCACGCCTCCAATATAAACTACAAAGAAAAATTGTGGGGGGTTGAGTCAGCACAACCCGTATGTAGGTGCACATCACTATGGCGAAATACATATACAAACGGAAAATGCAAATGTGATCGCACACTACATCCAGCACAATGCCCTGCCTCCATGCTGAATGAGACATTGGTGTACATTTTGGCCAAAGCGTAATAAGCCACTCACCGCGTCAAGGTCGTCTCATTTGAGTGGTCCCTAACACTAGTTCCTACCTGTTTATGGGCCATGACAGCCACACAAAGTCCCAGGAATGCATTCCCGGGACTTTGTGTGGCTGTCATGGCCCATAAACAAGTAGGAACTAGTGTTAGGGACCACTCAAATGAGACGACCTTGACGCGGTGAGTGGCTTATTACGCTTTGGCCAAAATGTACACCAATGTCTCATCCAGCATGGAGGCAGGGCATTGTGCTGGATGTAGTGTGCGATCACATTTGCATTTTCCGTTTGTATATGTATTTCGCCATAGTGATGTGCACCTACATAGTGCTGACTCAACCCCCCACATATTTTGTGGTTACCCTTGCTATGTTGCAAGAAAAAATTGATTAACATGAAAAATCTGCTAATTTAAAAATGTCACCTACATTTTCCTTTAATTCTTGTGGAACACCTAAAGGGTTAACAAAGTTTGTAACATCAGTTTTGAATAATATGAAGGGTGTTATTTATGGGTGGTTTCCATTACATAAGGCCATCAAAATGACTTTAGAATTCAATTGGTGCTTAAAAAAATGATTTGGGAAATTTTCTTGAAAATTTGAAAAACTGCTTCTAAAATTCTAAGCTTTCTAACGTCCTTAAAAAATAAAATGACATTTACAAAATGATGAAACATAAAGTAGACATATGCTGAATAATGACTGATAACTACAGTCCTGATCAAAAGTTTAAGACCACTTGAAAAATGGCAAAAAATCATATTTGACATTGTTGGATCTTAACAAGGTTCCAAGTAGAGCTTCAACATGCAACAAGAAGAAATGAGAGTGAGACAAAACATTTTTTGAGTATTCAATTAATTGAAAATAACGATTAAACTGAAACAGGCTGTTTTTCAGCTAATCCAAATTTTAGGACCACATGCCTTTAAAAGGCCAAATCTGTGCAAAGATGTGGATTCATTGTCATTTTCTGTCAGGTAGTCACACGTTGTGATGGCAAAGGCAAAAAAACTCTCCCTTTTTGAACTTGGTTGCGTTGTTGAACTGCATAAGCAGGGTCTCTCACAGCGCGCCATCGCTGCTGAGGTAGGACGCAGTAAGACAGTCATTTGGAATTTCTTAAATGATCCTGAGGGTTATGGAACAAAAAAGTCAAGTGGAAGACCCAAAAAAATTTCATCAGCACTGAGCCAGAGGATCCAATTGGCTGTCCGTCAAGACACTGGACGATCCTCGACCCAAATTAAGGCCCTTACTGGTGCTGACTGCAGCCCCATAACCATCAGATGGCATCTGAGACTGAAGGGCTTCAAAAACTAAAAACGTCTTCAAAGACCTCGTCTCCTTGAACGCCACAGAACTGCTCGTTTGGACTTTGCAAGACAGCACCAAACATGGGACTTTCAAAGGTGGAAGAAAGTTTTATTCTCTGATGAGAAAAAATGTAACCTTGATGGTCCTGATGGTTTCCAACGTTACTGGCATGACAAGCAGATCCCACCTGAGATGTTTTCTACGACAGTGGAGGGGGCACCATAATGGTCTGGGGTGCTTTTTCCTTCAGTGGAACAATGGAGCTTCAGGAAGTGCAGGGGCGTCAAACAGCCGCTGTCTATGTCCAGATGTTGCAGAGAGCATTCCTCATGACTGAGGGCCCTCGTCTGTGTGGTAACGACTGGGTTTTTCAACAGGACAACGCTACAGTACACAATGCCCGCAGGACAAGGGACTTCTTCCAGGAGAATAACATCACTCTTTTGGCCCATCCTGCGTGTTCTCCTGATCTAAATCCAATTGAGAACCTTTGGGGATGGATGGCAAGGGAAGTTTACAAAAATGAACAACAGTTCCAGACAGTAGATGGCCTTCGTGCGGCCGTCCTCACCACTTGGAGAAATGTTCCCACTCACCTCATGGAAATGCTTTCATCAAGCATGCCAAAACGAATTTATGAAGTGATTAACAATAACGGCGGAGGTACTCATTACTGAGTTCATGTTTGGAAGTTGGATTTCTGTTTTAGGGGAGTTTAGTTTTTTTTTGGAGGTGTGGTCCTAAACTTTTGATAAGCTGAAAAACAGCCTGTTTCAGTTTATTCGTTGTTTTCATTAAATTGAATGCTCAAAAAATGTTTTGTCTCACTCTCATTTCTTCTTGTTGCATGTTGAAGCTCTACTTGTAACCTTGTTAAGATCCAGACATGCTAAATATGATTTTTTGCCATTTTTCAAGTGGTCTTAAACTTTTGATCAGGACTGTATTTTAAAGGCATTACTATCTGTCTTAATAGTAGATAAATTAAAATTTAGAAAATTTATTTTTCCAAAATGTTATTAAATTTGGGATTTTTTTAAATATAAATAAAGGTGAACTATATCGAATTTGCCACTGTCATGAAATGCAATGTGCCACGAGAAAACAATCCCAGAATGGCTTGGACAAGTAAAAGCGTTCCAAAGTTATTAACACATAAAGTGACACATATTTGCAAAAAATGGCCTGGGCAGAAAGGTGAAAGCTGGCCCGGGCTAGAAGGGGTTAATAGCAGGAGATCACTGGTAAAAGATAGGAAAGCTAATAAAATGATCACTCTATATATAAAAAGTTTTCTAATGATAACTATGGATTGTAATTATTGGATGTAGAGGTATTTTCTGTCCTGGATTTTTTCCAACCATTAAACTTGATTTTTATGTAAAATGTTAACTTTCAAATATCTTGGTCACATTGGTCTCTTTCAGATATAAGCTCGTAACATCTTATTCTGGAAGGTAATGAGACTAGATTGCAGCCAGTCTTCCATGTCCAGTTTGGAGTCGATTGATGTTGTTTACAAGAATTTCTCCAGAAAGATAAAAAATCAATATCTATAGTAACCTGGTTGACTGGAAGAATAATGTAACAAGGGAATGGCAGCACAACTGGAGAAAACAAACAAAGATTGAACGCAATGTAATGTTATGGACACAACAATAGGTTTTACACCACTTTTATTCAGAAAGTCAATAATTCCTTGTAGACCTCAGAGTATTGAAAACTTAGTGGGCCTTACAATTACTCAAGCCATTGTGCAAATCTATATATTAGATAAACCAGCCCGTGGTGTACCTAAAAAAGGCCTTAAAGTTGAATCTACTAGTGTTCACAAAAATGCCCGTCTATTATGGGTTCACTTGGACATGGTACCAGTGAAAACTACAAGTAATCCCAGACAAAGCAAGCTCCCACACAGCTCTGTAGAAAGAAAAATTAAAAAGTTATGGATCTTGGAATGCGGCCATGCAATAACACTTAGGTTACATGCCCACACTCTGTCAGTTTTTCATGGCCATTTGTATCAATGTGTGCATCCATTTTCTGGTCCTTTTTTTATGTCCGTTTTGCATCAGTTTTTCATGTCCATTAAAAACGGACATGAAAAATTGATGAATTTGATTGGCAGTTTTTTCTAGACCCACCGTTCTGAGAACACCCACAGGATGGTCACATGATCAACGCAGAAGCCATTTTCTCTTGCTTCAGGAGCATAGAGAGCCTTTAGGATTTATTGTTTTCAATGATTTCTTGCATCTTTATTGCATGGTTTTGAGAGCAGTATGTCCTCACAACCAATGGACCGTGTGTTGCTTCTTTGGCTGATTTCTGAGCAATTTGCAGAGCGTCCAAAAATGCTTGAAGAAGAACCGATGAGGAAGAGACGGCGGTACTGGGTTGTCCCCATAGTCTCTCAACGGACCTGGAAAGGACACTTCAGCACTCTCTACCAGGACCTGCACCAGCACCCGGACAAATTTATTGCATTCTGTCGGATGTCCGCTCTAATGTTTGACAGGCTGCTGGAGTTTCTGCGGGCTGGTTTGACATATGAAGACACCAACATGCGACGTTCCGTGTCTGCTGAAGAATGGCAAATCGTTACCTTCAGGTAAACAAAACATGGTGGGCTAGGATTTTCCAAACGGGTGTAAAGGAAAACTGTCTCATTTGCCTATAGCAACCAATCAGATTTCACCTTTCATTTTTTAGAGCTCCTTTGGAAAATGAAAGGTGAAAGCTAATTGGTTGCTATGGACGACAGTTCTACTTCACACCAGTTTGAAAAATCCCCCCCCCCCCCCCCGTGTCCCTTTTAACCACCTCAGCCCCCAGAGCTTAAACACCCTGAAAGACTAGGCCACTTTTTACACTTCTGACCTACACTATTTTCACCGTTTATTGCTCGGTCATGCAACTTACCACCCAAATGAATTTTACCTCCTTTTCTTCTCACTAATAGAGCTTTCATTTGGTGGTATTTCATTGCTGCTGACATTTTTACTTTTTTTGTTATTAATCGAAATTTAACGATTTTTTTGCAAAAAAATGACATTTTTCACTTTCAGTTGTAAAATTTTGCAAAAAAATAAGATCCATATATAAATTTTGCTCTAAATTTATTGTTCTACATGTCTTTGATAAAAAAAAAATGTTAGGGTAAAAAAAAAATGGTTTGGGTAAAAGTTATAGCGTTTACAAACTATGGTACAAAAATGTGAATTTCCGCTTTTTGAAGCAGCTCTGACTTTCTGAGCATCAGTCATGTTTCCTGAGGTTCTACAATGGCCAGACAGTACAAACACCCCACAAATGACCCCATTTCGGAAAGTAGACACCCTAAGGTATTCGCTGATGGGCATAGTGAGTTCATAGACCTTTTTATTTTTTGTCACAAGTTAGCGGAAAATGATGATTTTTTTTTTTTTTCTTACAAAGTCTCATATTCCACTAACTTGTGACAAAAAATAAAAACTTCCATTAACTCACTATGCCCATCAGCGAATACCTTGGGGTGTCTTATTTCCAAAATGGGGTCACTTGTGGGGTAGTTATACTGCCCTGGCATTCTAGGGGCCAAAATGTGTGGTAAGGAGTTTGAAATCAAATTCTGTAATAAATGGCCGGTGAAATCCGAAAGGTGCTCTTTGGAATTTGGGCCCCTTTGCCTACCTAGGCTGCAAAAAAGTGTCACACATGTGGTATCTCCGTATTCAGGAGAAGTTGGGGAATGTGTTTTGGGGTGTCATTTTACATATACATATGCTGGGTGAGATAAATATCTTGGTCAAATGCCAACTTTGTATAAAAAAAATGGGAAAAGTTGTCTTTTGCCAAGATATTTCTCTCACCCAGCATGGGTATATGTAAAATGACACCCCAAAACACATTCCCCAACTTCTCCTGAATACGGAGATACCACATGTGTGACACTTTTTTGCAGCCTAGGTGGGCAAAGGGGCCCATATTCCAAAGAGCACCTTTCGGATTTCACTGGTCATTTTTTACAGAATTTGATTTCAAACTCCTTACCACACATTTGGGCCCCTAGAATGCCAGGGCAGTATAACTACCCCACAAGTGACCCCATTTTGGAAAGAAGACACCCCAAGGTATTCTCTGATGGGCATAGTGAGTTCATGGAAGTTTTTATTTTTTGTCACAAGTTAGTGGAATATGAGACTTTGTAAGGGAAAAAAATAAAAATAAAAATAAAAAAATCATCATTTTCCGCTAACTTGTGACAAAAAATATAAAATTCTAGGAACTCGCCATGCCCCTCACGGAATACCTTGGGGTGTCTTCTTTCCAAAATGGGGTCACTTGTGGGGTAGTTATACTGCCCTGGCATTTTCCAGGGGCCCTAATGTGTGGTAAGTAGGTAAATGACCTGTGAAATCCTAAAGGTGCTCTTTGGAATGTGGGCCCCTTTGCCCACCTAGGCTGCAAAAAAGTGTCACACATGTGGTATCGCCGTATTCAGGAGAAGTTGGGCAAGGTGTTTTGGGGTGTATTTTTACATATACTCATGCTGGGTGAGAGAAATATCTCGGCAAAAGACAACTTTTCCCATTTTTTTATACAAAGTTGGCATTTGACCAAGATATTTATCTCACCCAGCATGGGTATATGTAAAATGACACCCCAAAACACATTGCCCAACTTCTCCTGAGTACGGCGATACCACATGTGTGACACTTTTTTGCAGCCTAGATGCACAAAGGGGCCCACATTCATTTTATGAGGGCATTTTTAGATATTTGGATCCCAGACTTCTTCTCACGCTTTAGGACCCCTAGAATGCCAGGGCAGTATAAATACCCCACATGTGACCCCATTTTGGAAAGAAGACACCCCAAGGTATTCAATAAAGGGCATGGCGAGTTCATAGAAATTTTTTTTTTTTGGCACAAGTTAGCAGAAATTGATATTTTTTTTTTTCTCACAAAGTCTCCCTTTCCCCTAACTTGGGACAAAAATTTCAATCTTTCATGGACTCAATATGCCCCTCACGGAATACCTTGGGGTGTCTTCTTTCCGAAATGGGGTCACATGTGGGGTATTTATACTGCCCTGGCATTCTAGGGGCCCTAAAGCCTGAGAAGAAGTCTGGAATATAAATGTCTAAAAGATGTTACGCATTTGGATTCCGTGAGGGGTATGGTGAGTTCATGTGAGATTTTATTTTTTGACACAAGTTAGTGGAATATGAGACTTTGTAAGAAAAAAAATAATAATTTCTGCTAACTTGGGCCCAAAAAATGTCTGAATGGAGCCTTACAGGGGGGTGATCAATGACAGGGGGGTAATCAATGACAGGGGGGTGATCAATGACAGGGGGGTGATCAATGACAGGGGGATGATCAATGACAGGGGGGTGATCAGAGAGTCTATATGGGGTGATCACCCCCTGTCATTGATCACCCCCCTGTAAGGCTCCATTCAGATGTCCGTATGTGTTTTGCGGATCCGATCCATGTATCCGTGGATCCGTAAAAATCATACGGACATCTGAATGCAGCCTGACAGGGGGGTGATCAATGACAGGGGGGGTAATCAATGATAGGGGGGTGATCAGGGAGTCTATATGGGGTGATCACCACAGTCATTGATCACGCCCCTGTAAGGCTCCATTCAGACGTCCGTATGTTTTTTGCGGATCCGATCCATCTATCAGTGGATCCGTAAAAATCATGCGGACGTCTGAATGGAGCTTTACAGGGGGGTGATCAATGACAGGGGGGTGATCAATGACAGGGGGGTGATCAGGGAGTCTATATGGGGTGATCACCACAGTCATTGATCACGCCCCTGTAAGGCTCCATTCAGTTGTCCGTATGCGTTTTGCGGATCCGATCCATCTATCAGTGGATCCGTAAAAATGATGCGGACGTCTGAATGGAGCTTTACAGGGGGGTGATCAATGACAGGGGGGTAATCAATGACAGGGGGGTGATCAGGGAGTCTATATGGGGTGATCACCACAGTCATTGATCACGCCCCTGTAAGGCTCCATTCAGACGTCCGTATGCGTTTTGCGGATCCGATCCATCTATCAGTGGATCCATAAAAATCATGCGGACATCTGAATGGAGCTTTACAGGGGGGTGATCAATGACAGGGGGGTAATCAATGACATGGGGGTGATCAGGGAGTCTATATGGGGTGATCACCACAGTCATTGATCACGCCCCTGTAAGGCTCCATTCAGTTGTCCGTATGCGTTTTGCGGATCCGATCCATCTATCAGTGGATCCGTAAAAATGATGCGGACGTCTGAATGGAGCTTTACAGGGGGGTGATCAATGACAGGGGGGTAATCAATGACAGGGGGGGTGATCAGGGAGTCTATATGGGGTGATCACCACAGTCATTGATCACGCCCCTGTAAGGCTCCATTCAGACGTCCGTATGCGTTTTGCGGATCCGATCCATCTATCAGTGGATCCGTAAAAATCATGCGGACGTCTGAATGGAGCTTTACAGGGGGTGATCAATGACAGGGGGGTAATCAATGACAGGGGGGTGATCAGGGAGTCTATATTGGGTGATCACCACAGTCATTGATCACGCCCCTGTAAGGCTCCATTCAGACGTCCGTATGCGTTTTGCGGATCCGATCCATCTATCAGTGGATCCGTAAAAATCATGCGGACATCTGAATGGAGCTTTACAGGGGGGTGATCAATGACAGGGGGGTAATCAATGACGGGGGGTGATCAGGGAGTCTATATGGGGTGATCACCACAGTCATTGATCACGCCCCTGTAAGGCTCCATTCAGACGTCCGTATGCGTTTTGTGGATCCGATCCATCTATCAGTGGATCCGTAAAAATCATGCGGACATCTGAATGGAGCTTTACAGGGGGGTGATCAGGGAGTCTATATGGGGTGATCACCACAGTCATTGATCACGCCCCTGTAAGGCTCCATTCAGACGTCCGTATGCGTTTTGCGGATCCGATCCATCTATCAGTGGATCCGTAAAAATCATGCGGACATCTGAATGGAGCTTTACAGGGGGGTGATCAATGACAGGGGGGTAATCAATGACAGGGGGGTGATCAGGGAGTCTATATGGGGTGATCAAGGGTGAATAAGGGGTTAATAAGTGACAGGGGGGGTGTAGTGTAGTGGTGCTTGGTGCAACATATTACTGAGCTACCTGTGTCCTCTGGTGGTCGATCCAAACAAAGGGGACCACCAGAGGACCAGGTAGCAGGTATATTAGACGCTGTTATCAAAACAGCGTCTAATATACCTGTTAGGGGTTAAAAAAAAAAATCACATCTCCAGCCTGCCAACGAACGATCGCCGCTGGCAGGCTGGAGATCCACTCGCTTACCTTCCGATCCTGTGTGCGCGCGTTCACAGGAAATCTCGCGTCTCGCGAGAGGACGCACCGGCGCGTCCACCCAGAAGAGCAGGGCCGCCGCAAAGACGCAATCTAATAAAATGCCCTAATAAAATATACTATAGTATCTCCCCTTTTTAAATCCAAGTGTTCATAATAAATATGCTAAATTTAAGGGTACGGATACATGACAACACTTGTTGCAGCCAGGATCTCGGGAACATCACAATGTACCGATAATCCCATAGAAAGGACTGGGGTTTGAAAGCAAATCACACGTCTGCGGCAACAGCGCCCTCTTAATCTCATAAAATCCAGCAGACTCCAGAGTTCTATGTGGTATCAACGCTACATTGCAATGCCCCTGCGTTCCTGGCCATGACAGCCGTCACCATACAGTGGGGTCTGCACATTTGTATCAAAATGGTATAAAGTAGCAAAAATGTATACTATATTCTGATCTTTTCATTTTACTTTTTCTTAATTTGTGCAGATTTTTGGCTACTGGAAACTCCTATGCGTCTCTCCATTTCAAATTCCTGCTGGGAACATCTACAATTGGTGGGATTATCCGGTCTACCTGCCACCTCATTTGGATGACCCTCAAGGAAATGGTGATGCCTCAACCCACACCTGAAGACTGGCTGCGAATAGCTGATGGGTTTCAGGATAGTGCCAAGTTTCCCAACTGCATAGGGCAGTGATGGCGAACCTATGGCACGGGTGCCAGAGGCGGCACTCAGAGCCCTCTCTGTGGGCACCCGCACCCTGGAGAAAGTCTATGGTGTACCAATATGCCTTAGAATTTGCCTGCCATTCAATAGTGCAGGACATGCTATGAACAGCACAGGCAGCACATTGAATGTAGGCAGGTTATTATAGCTAAATGATAAAGTACATGGAAGATATATGATTTTGGTGTTCAGGTTAAATTGCCGTGTTGGCATTTTGCGATAAATAAGTGGGTTGCAGTTTGGGCACTCGGTCTCTAAGAGGTTCACCATCACTGGCATAGGGGCACGAGACGGAAAGCACATCCGTGTAAAGAAGCCTGCAAAGCCTGGCTCCCATTTTTATAACTACAAGCAGTATTTCTCAGTTGTGTTGCTGGCATTGGCAGACAGCAATTATAGCTTTGTGAGTGTGGATATTGGAGCTTATGGGAGCACTGCAGATGCTGGTATCTTCAAGGGTTCAAGAATGTGGGAGAGACTTCGTGACAACCAGCTGTCCCTACCTGAAGCCCGGCCCTTGCCTGGCTCTTCAGGACCACCGGTCCCATTCGTCATTGTGGCAGACAAAGGGTTTGGACTCTCCTCACATCTGATGCGCCCTTTCCCAAGGTGCTTATTGGACATCCGTAAACGTGTATTTAACTACCGTCTCACCAGAGCCTGCAGGTATGTTGAATGTGCTTTCAGCATACTTGCAGCAAAGTGGAGGTTATTCCATTCTGCAATTCAGATGGAACCAAATAATGTGGACTGGGTCATCAAGGCTTGCGTCCTTCTTCACAATTTCACTCAGATCCACGATGCCATCTTGGATGTTGATCTAGATAACAGTTTCCCTTCCCTGGGTGTTCAGTTAGACAATACATTGCATGGAAGACCAGGATCTTCTGGCATAGAAGTTTGCTTTAATTTGTATGCGGATTACTTTATGACCCCAGAGGGTTCTGTACTATGGCAACAGGACCTCATCTGATTGCGCTCTTGTGACCAGTGGACAGGGTTTCCATAATTTAATTGGTTTTGCTACAGTTAGTTCATGTTACCTAAATTCCAAAATAAAATAATTTTGAAATAATTGTTTGCTGTAATTTGTTAAAGGGATCCTGTATCCTCAAATAAGCTGCTTGATCTCACTGACGCCAGCCTAGTATGGTGACACATTTCAAGAGATCAGCGTGCAACTTCTCTCATGGCAGTCAATACTTTATTGACGCCATCATGACAAATACTGACTGCCATGACAGAAAACGGTAGATGCTAGGCCCACCTCCCACCAGTGCCTCTCAATCCCCCATTGATACACTTCACAGGGATGCAAAAGTTAACTTGTTTAATATCATAAATTAAAAAGTTTCCAAACTTTTACTATGTGTGGTACTAAACATCTGCATCCACCTCAGGTGGACAGAGAAATACTGAAAAAAACAAACAGCAGGTGTCACTATACAGATATATTTTGTTGAATAACTGAGGGGCTAAACTAAGGGACACATTTATTAAGACCAGCATTTTAGATGCCAGTCTTAATAAAGCCCCTGTGCTGGCGGAGGATCCGCTGAAGTTATGAAGAGGCGCCGGCCTCTCCATAACTTCGGCCAATCCAGTGCGACTTCTAAATGTAAGACAGCTTACTAGCTGTCTTACATTTAGACCATTTTCTACGCCTAAAACAGGCGTAGAAAATGGTGAATGAGACAGACCTCCCGGCCTGTCCCCTTCCCCGCACACAATTTTAGCCCCGGCGTGAGCTTGGTGAAGTCGCAGATAGAAGCGCAACTAACTGTTGCATCGCCATCTGCGCCGGAAATACGCCTAGGCGGATTTCAGAATAGTATATGACCCCCTAAATGTTTAAATACATGCAATTCCATAATAGTTCCGATCCAGGTGCTGGTTTGAAAAAAGTAGGAAATATGAGAGAATTTTTACTAAACTAAATAAACGAAAAAAAAACTGTAACTAAAACTGCAGCAAGGGAAATTATAAGTCCATCAAATGGCCAGAGATGGAAAGCAACCCTGAGGTGTCTTGTGATCCTTCTTGGCCGCCTTGGCTGGAACACAAAGGGGATGTGGATGGTTATTCACTATTGCCGGAGGAGGATGGCTGTGACCAATACCCATACTGACTTTGTTGAGGAGGAGGTGGGGCATAAAGGACAGGTCCAGATAGAGATGAGCCATGAGGATTTGCTTGAAAAAGAGATGGTGGTACGTTACGGGGCCACAAATGGTAGTCCTGATTGTAATGGAGGGGTGTTGATCCCCCCTCACCAATGCTGCATGCGTGGTGCAGATGAGCCAGGTGGAAAAAGGGCCTCATCTTGCTGAATACGCCATATATTCACAGCACGCAGTATGGGAGAGGGATCATGAGGTGGTACAAATGCCTCCAGTACAGTAGCAACTACCATTTGGGCCCGATAACTTACCACCTCTGGGACCCGCCTTAAAAGGGGTGCCAAAGATCTTAAGAAGGCCTCTCATATCCTTCAGAAGAAGACTTCTCAAGATAATTCAGCACCCGCTCATGAATTTGGGCCCTGGTAGCATCCTCGACCATAGCAGAAGGTGGTAGTCGAAGCTTACAATGCGTTGAGGTATAAGGCACAGCGATGGCAGGAGACGTTGTGGTACTTTCATCACGTGTACTGGTGAGGTGATCTTCAACAGCATGCTCCTGTGTTGGATGTGGCAGCAAACATTGTTCACCCCCAACTTCTTCCGCCTCCTCCTCCAGTGGGATTTCTGATGGTAAATCCTGTTAATTGTCACTGGTCCTGTGTGCAGAAATAAAAAATCCAAATTATTGATATTCTCAGAGCAACTATAGCTGTATGCTGTGTACCTATTTACTACAGTATTCTGCCAGTATTGAGGGCACCATAGCGCCCTTTTCTTTTGCCCAATTCCAGTTTTTAAACATATTGCCCAAAACATGAACATTATAATTTATAAGGAAAGAATATACTCACTGTCGCGTATCCATCACACGCTTTAAAAACTGTAATTGCCTTGCAAATGTATAAGGCCTCTTTTTGCTGGGTGCATCTCCGCTCCTTCTCTGTTCCTTTAAATGTTTTTTAAACTGATCTCGGCAGGATGACCATCTTGATTTGAGATCTTTCGCTAGAGCAAAAATCTAAAGAATTTCTAAATTAAAAAAACTGGAAAAAGGGGACATTATACCATGACGTACATTAGTGCAAAAGAAATTGACTGCTATACTTACCAATATGTTCTCTGGCCTGATCATCTTTGGCTGAAATATCGGGGAACATCTGGCCTGCAATGTCCGCCCATGCTGTATCTTTCTTATAGCGATCGTGATACTGATCCAAATTGACGTCCCAAATTTCTGGATGGTCTTGGACCAGTGTGATGAGACAGAGGCATGATGATGATGCTATGGAGAGCATTACGAAGCAAGTATAAATTGTAGCCAAAATGTTTTGAAAAATAAGTCAAAACTACTGCAGGTGCGTTAGAGGCATAATAGTATGTGTCTGGGGGCGCAAAGGGGGCATAAATAGTGTGTGTGGGCAAGGGTGCATAACTATTGTGTGGTGGTACCAAAGGCACCAGAGAACATGGTAGTAGTAGATCATGAAAAAGGCAAGCAAAGGTTTATCATTTTAATGTATATGTTAAATTGTTGTTATTTCATTTTTCGCAGATCTGCTTTTGGATTGCGACGGATTCGCGGGACTGAATGAACGCGTCATGTGTAATTGATTGCATAAAATGGTAAAAAAGGGCTGTAGTTGGGGTGTGTTATTTTTATATAAAGATTTTTTTCATTGTGGTTTTATTTTTTTCCATTTCATCACTGAGTCTTATTGTCAGCCAGCAGTGTTCTTCTACCCCAGAGCTGACATTAACCCCCCCACATTACCCTGGTACCCAAAGCCTCAGGGGTGCCGGGTTGCTGTCATGGGTGGAACCATTTTATATGATGGTTCTGCTCTTGAGGCGGCTGTAGGCTGCTATTTTTAGGGTGAGAAGGGGCCAAGAACCATGGACCTTCTCATCCTGATAATGTCAGCCCCCAGCTGTTGGTTAAAGGGGTTATCCAAAACTATAAACTGCCCCCCCCCCCCCGCAGTTATGAAAAAGGGTGGACCCTATGTCATTTTTTAAATTTGGGTTAAAAAGAAGTGGGGCTCCACTTTTTTCATAACTCCTAGAGATAAATGAAGCAAGCTCCATCTCCGTACAGCATTAAAATGCATGGGCACCGCGGATGATGAGATCAACGAAGTCTTGGTGAATAACTAAGGAAATTAATTAGGGGTTGTCCAAAATCTCCCTGGCACACGCTTCGCTCCTGTTCTCTGCACGGCCGCCGCTGCATCTCCCCATTGCTTGGATCAAAACATCCGGCGACGGGGGGAGGAACCAATAGCAGGCGGAGATGACGCTAGGGAGGCTCGTCCTCGTCGTGGCCTCCTAGGGAGATGTCGTGAAGTGATTAGGAGTGACGAGAGTGCCGGAGAGCAGGTAAGTATAATCCAAGGGGACCGGGCATTTGGGGGGATATTTTAGATATTTATAGTTGATTTCACAGAGACTTTGGTGATAACATTACAAATCCGCACAGCCTATGTATTTTAATGCTGTACAGAGACAAATGCTTACTTCATTCATCTCTAAAACTTATTAAAATGGGGGGGGGGGCCCCACTTTTTTTAGCCATCCAAAGTGAAACAAAAAGATAGAGTCCCCCCCTTTTTCATAACCAGCCAAAGTTTAAACAACAACTGGGGGCTGACATTATCAAGATGAGAAGGTCCATGGTTCTTGGCCCCTTTTCACCCTAAAAATACCAGCCAGCAGCTGCCTCAAGAGCAGAACCATAATTTAAAATGGTTCCACCCCTGACGGCAACCCGGCTCTTCTCGGCACCCGTGAGGCTTTGGGTAACGGGGTAATGGAGGGGGGTTTAATGTCAGCTCTGAGGTGGAAGAACACTACTGGCTGACAATAAGACCCAGTGATAGTTATGGAAGCATCTGTTAGATACCTCAATTACTACAACTGCAATTAAATGGAAATAAATCAAACCACAATGAAAAAAATCTTTATTTAAATAAACACGCCCCAACTACAGCCCTCTTTGACCATTTTATTCAATAAACTCCACATGACTCTTTCATGTAGTCCAGTGAATCCGTTGTAGTCTGATAGCAGATCTGTTAAAAATGAAAGAGATAACAACAATTTAACATTGTTTTTGAAAAATAGTAGTTATGGTCCCTCTTCCTCCTTCAAAGTAGTTTTGGCCCCCTACTGTCCCTAAACAGTAGTTTAGACCCCATACTGCCCCGTAATCATTAGTTATGGACCCTAGCAGTAATAATGTCCTCCTTTTTGGCCCCCAACTATAATCATGACCCCAATGGTGCCCATATTGTCCTCCAAAGTACCCTTAACTAAAATAATGTCCCCCACGGTGTATATAATTTATTAGTAGTGCCCCCAGATTTGATAATGCCCCCATGTAGGCCCCCCAGCTAAAATAATGTCCCCCATAGTGTGTGATTTTTTTTTTTTACCGCCCCTAGCTTTAATAATGCCCCCAATGTAGGGCCCCATCTTAAATAATGTCCCCCATAGGGTGTGATTTTTTTTTAACGCCCCCAGCTTTATTATGTCACCATTGGTTTAAATAATGCCCCCATAGTGTCCCACAGCCAAAAACAAAAACCTCACCTTATCCACTTGCTCATGCTGCAGCAGTCTCTTTTCTCTTCACTGAAGGTTTGCGATGACGTCTCTGCGCGCTCCCACGTGGTTATGTCACCACGCATTTCGCAGGTCCTTCGGCAGGTCCTGCTCAATGAAGAGAGAAGAGACTGCCGCACGGCAAGCAAGTGGATGAGGTGAGTTTTTTTTAACCCCTAAATAGCCTGGGTAAAGTGTACCCATTTTTAACAGCCGTTAGACGGGTGCACTCCTGTCAATCGGCCGTTTAAAACGATCCCATTGATTTCAATGGGTCTGTCTGAAAGTGAAAACGGCCAAAAATAGGACATGTCCTATTTTTGGACGGACGCTATTCACTGGCCGTTAAAAGAACGGCCATGTGAATACCCCCATAGACTTTCATTGGTGCTATAAATGGCCGTGTGACAGACGTTACTTAGACTGCTGTCACACGACCATTATTCACTCGTGTGCATGAAGCCTTATAGTAAAATAAATACATAGTAAAACAAAAGCAAAAAAATTTACTTGTATAGCTGTAATCGTAGTGACTCAGAGACTAAAGTTATCATGCTATTTATGATGGAACTTCACAAAATTTACAACGGCGGTATTGCTTTTTTTTTTTTTTTACTTTTCTCCCCAGAAACAGGTAATAAAAGTAATTATGTGATCGTATGTGCCCAAAAACTGCGCCATTAAAAACAATAACTTGTCTCACAAAAAACAAGCCCTCATATGTCTACATCTATAGAAATATAAAAAGTTATGTGCAAAGACCGGGTTTGAGATGACCCCAACAGTACGCTGGATGCCCCAGACACTATTGAGGTGTCACCATGTGTTGTTACTCTCTTGAAGGCGTGGTGCACCCCAATGAAAAATAAGTCCAGAGAGTCAGGGTTTGCAGTAAACCAGTTATTTATTTTAGGAATTTAAGTGCAAAACAATATAGGTAATGCACTGAGCGGGCTTCTCTAGTCTCCTTCCCAACAGAAGAAGGTTCCGTACTGAGGAAAGACCTAAGCTAGCTGTCCCTCTCCCTCTCTCACAGAAGACTGATACCCTGGACAAAGGCCTGGTGGCCTAGTCATCAGGCAGGGTATACTAGTCTCAATGTCTTTTTCTGGTCAATCGTACAGTCTGGCAAAGTCTCCCCTACAAAACACTGGTCCCAATCTGCAGACCTCTAGGGGCTCTGACTGCTCTACTTTAATACAGTTTCTAATTGATCCAGAACCTTCCAGTGAGAAGAGTGAAGCTGGAGAAGCACAGCTTAACCGAAACATTGTTGCAGTTCAAGTCTGCCATAGACTTGTGCCTCAGTACTAGTGATGTGCCTCAGTACTAGTGATGGCAATATTCGAATTCGCGATATTTCGCAAATATTTTGTAGAATATTCAACATATATTCGCGAATTCGAGATTATATTCTTGATTGCGAAAATCGGCAATGTGTTATTCGCATAATGCACACGAAATACTGGCGTGGGGTAGGCAACTTTTCTATTGGTTGCTAGGGATGTTGCTAAGCTGTGACAAAGCCTTCTCATTGGCCCACAAGCTAGAATAAGGGAGGGATGATCACCTGATGTACTGTGTTAAAAAAAATAATAATAATAATATTCGTCATTACGAATATGTAGCACTATATTCTGAATATTCGCGAATTCTCAAAGTGCCGATATTTGCAATAAAAACTTGCTTTTCGAATATTCGCTCTCAACACTACTCAGTACAAGTCAATGGGTCTGATTAAGCAGTTTCCAGACACAAACCATCTGACAAAGCTAAACAAGAAGTTTACTGTGTGTTTTTTTTCCTTCCAAAACTCAGCTCTTCATAGTCCCTTAAGGTAACCGTGGGGAAGTACTAGCTTCTCAGTACACAGACTACAAATTTGCAAAGTCTCTCACTATTAGCTAGCTGTGCATAAACTCTTTCCACAGTGTAGTCAACAGTCCAAACAAACAGGATATATTACAATAAATATGTAAAATGCAGTTCAACAGTATAAAGCAGTATGAGTGTAAACAAGGCATAAATCATAGCACCAGACTGCAAGATAACCCTTCAAAGAACATTAAAGTAGTGAGTTGATGGCTTTGCGTAGCAACAATAGGGACAAACATTAAGACTTCAAAGTAGCCTTGCTCCAGGGCAGTACAATAGGTCTTGGAATGTGAAATAAATAAATAAATAAAAAATTGCTTGGCCACTCAGGTCCCAAATGCATACAAGGGGAAGGGGCAAAAAAAAAGCTTGCAATAAAAACAATACAGTTGTGTGAGACTTAAGGGTCCATTCACATGACCGGCCCTGTACGTTCCACGTTTTGCAGATTGGAATGTCCTTACCTATGATAGAAATGCCTATTCTTATGGACAAGAATAGGACATGTTCTTTTTTTTTGTTGCGGGGCCATGGAACGGGAGCATGGATGAATCTTTGCAGCCCCATTGAAATGAATGACAGAAAAATACGATCATGTGAATGGACCCTAAAAGTCATAATTTTCTGCAGGACATCTCCCTGTGTAAACAGTGGATGTGTCGCTGTTAAAACGCAATCAGTATGGTGACCAAAGAGTCTTTTTCAACCCTATACAGCTTGTTCGCTGCCTGTTATGGCCAGGCATTGGTCGGTGTAAAAGGAGCCTTAGCCCATGAGGTGCAGTCAAACGCAATACTGTGTTACCGTTTTTGGATTTCTGTATTCTTATTATAGTGTTTCTGTGTTGGCATTAGTGACAGGAAGTTCAGATTTGTCTGCCCTATGATCACTACATTATCTCACATATTTTCAGTTCTTAGGATCTTCATAAACAGTTAAAGGGATTGTCTGCTTTCATGATATTGATGACCTATCCTCAGGATAGATAATCAAAGGGAGGTGTTGCAGTTTTAGTTTATTCCAGTTTAGACTCGATAGTGGAGCTGAGAAAACATGAAAGATGGAGCAGTGTGGGGAAGTTCCCCCTGCTGCAGCAGGAGTCTCTCCAGAGGGAAGTAGCTCATAGAGCACCATGACTCTTTACAAATTTATAGAGTGTCAGGAGAGGGTCAACAGCTAAAAAGCACAGAGTTTAGCACAGCAGAGAGAAAAAGCAGAGTACTCAAGTTTGCCTGCCAGTTTATGCCAAAGCCTGCTGGAACCAAGAGAAAGCCTGAATATTGTCTGGATACAAGTTGATGCAAGGAAAGCTGTTGAAATGTATGAATGTCTGGATTCAACTTATCCTCCACCTCCACCATAACTCATCCCTTTCATTGCTTCGGAGCCTAACCCAGGTAGGAGCACCATGACACAAACAGAGACTAAGGCCGCACCACACCACTCAGCATTCCTATAAACCTGGGACACAATCGGCCCTGGAGGGCGGCACGTTGCATAGACACATGATCCAGGTTGAAAACAATACCTACGTGTTTTAAGTGTTGTAGACTCTCTTAGTCATGAAATGAAATAACTTGTATCACAACCTACTTACCCATAGGTATGAAAGGACACATCATTCTGACCACTCATTATAGCACTGCAGCCTGTTCATAAAGCTGATTGGCGGGGTGCAGGCTGTTGGGCTCCCATTGATCAGATATTGATGGGTTAGTCGCCAAGGAAACCTCTTTAGTAGTGCTTTCCTTCAGTAATCATATCTTTTGGGGTCTAGTAACCCTTTCTGTTCATTTGACACTGAAATCAAGATACATTATTCCCTTCATTGCTGTATAGAAAATGTTGGGCTGCACCAGATAAGCTTTTTCCTTTAGGACCTTGGTGGCATTTTGGTATCATATGTCATGCATGTCCTGTAACCCCTGCTGAGTACAGGAACTAAAAGAGAGCAGAGCTAGGAGAGCGTCAAGCCTCTTTATCTTCCATTGGCTTCCTTGGGCTCTTTCCAGGTGGTCACCTGGTGAGCTATTGATGTTAGTGTGCTGACCATGTGGTCCGGAGACCACCAAGCAGAAAGCATGGCATGGTCATTTGCTTGTACTCCTTCCACTTCATCCTATAATAACTCTCAATGGTTGAAGTTCCTCTGATTTTAATATCGATCCTAGCACCAGCCACTGAGAAAACCCCTTTAAATAGTTTGAATCGGAGGCCAGAAATTTCAAGTTACTCTTCTGATAATAACAGTAACAGCTACTAGGATCGAGTATTACTAGTTTTTTTTTTGCTGCAGTAATATGATATTATGATAAAACAGACATTGGAATAACTTGCGAACTCAGACTAAGGAGTTCCAGCTAACATTTATTAGAAACATAATTCAACAGAAATATCCCACAGGACATTAAATTCACTTATAAATGGCATTCCAGTTGCAGTAGAAAGTACAACGTTAGTATAAATATCAAGATAAATAAAGCAACTGGCTTAGCTGGCATTCTCCCAGCGATTCTTAATCTGCCTTTTTCTGTCCTATCTAGACCGGTGTGTATAACATCCCAGGATTGTGTTTCTGCAGATTCTGTAAGATTAATGTAAAGCAGATGTTGTGCTCTTATTTAAAAGGCATTACAAATTACAGCCAGGAATTACAGATCTGCGTCCGTAGCCTGAAACACACATACTCAGCCCCAAGGTTTTAAGGATTATTTTACTGAGACGATTGTATAGGCACATGATATAATGGCCACATGACATAGACCAACTGGTTCTTTTCTGCTGTCAAATTCTAGGTCGTTTATTTATTTATTTTTTGCATTCTGCAGTGTCATGTAAACCAGAGCTATTTGGCATAGCGGATGACTGCAGATCAAGGACTCATTTCAGTCTCTGGTTAAGTACTGTTTATATATTATCCTCATATAGATGCGGCTAGATCCATACATATTATAAAGTTATTTTCTTATCGCTATGCCTTTGAGGTCATACATGCAGCTGGGGCCACGCTGTGACAGCATTGCTGTTCTACTGTACTATACATTGCAACGTAAAGAAAGTGAATGGGGTCAAGGTGCCAGGACAGCAACCAAACAGTCACAAGAAAGTCAACTGGCTTGATTTCTTGCGACTGTCGGTTTGCGGTTACAAAACTTGCGAGTTGCAACATGATCCCATTTATTTTCATTATGTTGTTGTCACACCCGTGTGTGGGAGGGAGACACCACACCGGATGAAGAAGGAGAGGGAGCAAGGAACAAGGCCTGAAAGCAAGGGAAGAAAGAAGGACACCTCATAGTCAAATCCCTAGTCACAGTCCTGACTAGATATTAGTATGAACAGACCCCAAAGGTAGGTGAGTTCATACGCAGGAGTAGTTAGAGTCCTAACTCACCCTATAAGAGCCTGGCGATAGTGACAGGACTGAGACTACCTGTTCCTCCAGAATGGAAGGACGACAGGAGTCTCCCTCAGGCCTACAACAAACGGCAGGGGAAAAACAACACACAGATAAACCAAAACAAAATGCAAAAGGGAAAGGAAACACTTAACTTTCCAGTAGCTATGGCAGCAACAGTAACTCAGCCGAGAACCAAACACCAGCAGACCACAGATACCACTGAAGCTATAAACCGCACAGCATTGTGGGAGAAGCAACTATAAATAAGGAAAGTTAAATGACCACAATATCAACACCTGGAGGTTAGAGGTGTGGCCAGTATCAGAAACAACACAGACGTCTATTGATCCACAAGGAAACCTGTCAGATCAAAGCACGTGTTGCCAGTCTCACAGATCTTCTGTCACCCACTGTCGCGGGGACGTCCGTAGGTCTCGGTTCGTCCGTGACAGTTGTGATATACAATATTAGATCGGTGGGGGTCCAACAACAGCAACCCCACTGGTCAGCTGTTTTAGGCTGCCATGTGGAAACTATACAGTGTATGGAGCTAGACGTAGACAGCTCTGTACACTGTGTAGTGGCCATGTCAGAGTTTCAGTACATTGGTGCCATAAACTACGTAGTATATGGAGCCTTCTGTCTCTGCTCTGTACACTGTCAGTGATGTTTATGAATAGGTTCTACCACCTACTGTGTCCTTCCCTTTTCCCTTGCAGATTGTAAGCTTTTGCCGGCAGGGTCCTCCTCCCCCCCCTTTCCCCCTGTACTAGTCTGTTACAAAGTTCATGCTCATTGTACTTGTGTTGTTTTATATTATGTATGTGAACCCCTGTTTAGTTGTACAGAGCCATGCAATTAGAGGTAGTGTAGAGGGCATGGCAGTTGCAGAGAGACCAGAGCCTGTAGGTGTAACAGCAATGCCCTAATTGCTCCCTGAGGCTCATTTGAGGCCCCCGTTGCTCCTTGAGGCTTGCATAAAAAAAAAATTCTCAGCATTGCGGGCACCTAGGAACATGAGACCAACACAGATGTCTTCAGCTGTCAAGCACACATGCAAAAGATCAGCCAGTGTCATAGAGAGATGTCCTTTAATGGTGCTTTCAAATAAATAAATAATAATGAGACATGTTTTTTACTGGACTTTCCCACAAACTAGACATTACAATTTTATTTCCAGGTTCTTTTAGGGAGCAATGTGAGGCTTAACATATCCCTAAATTTGTATGTTATATTGGAAGGTATAGCTATCAAATGAACATTACAATTTGGAACTCTGTCCTTGTTGCTCAGGAGGGCAGATACACTATATAGAAAGTATTGCGACACACCTCTTAACCATTGAATTCAAATGTTTCATTCAAACCTATTGCTACAGGTATATAAAATTCTGCCCCGGCCATGCAGTCTTCCTTTACAAACATTTGGGAAAGAATGGGTCACTCTAAAGAGCTAACAGAATTTCAGCGTGGTACTGTAATAGATGTCACTACTGCAACAAGTAATTTCCTGAAATTTCTTCCTTCTTAGATATTCCACCATCGACTGTGAGTGATATTATTGTGAAGTGGAAGGAACCACAGCAACTCAACCACAAAGTGGAGACCATGTAAAGTGACAGAGTGGGGTCTCCAAGTGCTGAGGCACATCGCGCATAAAAGTCACCCACACTTCATAACTGCAGAACTCCAAACCTCATCTGGCATCGCCATCAGCACAAAAACTGTACACTGGGAACTTTATGGCATGGGTTTCCATGTCCGAGCAGCAACATGTAAGCCATACATCACCAAGCACAATGTCAAGTGTCGGATGGAGTAGTATAAAACATGGCAACACTAGACTCTTGAGCAATGTAAACATGTTCTGTGGTGTGATAAATCACACTTCTCTATCTGGAAGTCTAATGGACAAGTCTGAGTTTGGCAAATGCCAGGAGAGCATTTGGTGGAGAAGGGGTAATTTTATGGGGGTTTTCAGGGGTTGCTCTTGGCCAGGCTCTCTCATCCAACATCACAAACCTCACAAAACAATTTCCACAGACGCACTCCAAAATCATGTAGAAAGCCTTCCCAGAACAGTGGAAAGCTGATTTAGCAGCAAATGAGGAATCGGCATCATATTAATGCCTTTGGACTAAGAATAAGACATCATAAAAGCTCCTGTAGGTGTAATGTGTAGGTGTCTAAACATTTTTGTCCATATAGTGTATTTTGAGACTTGTTAATGTCCTCTTCCACTACTTAGATTTGCCTATAGAGATTATATGACTGACTTGTTGGTGGATGTTATGCACCAGTTAGCACTGTAAGTAGCTGAAATGGCCAAAACCCATTTTCAAATGGGTGTTCGCATACCGTTGGCCATGTAGTCAATTTCATTAATAAAAATCCGAAGAAGTCAATTTAGACACGGGGACAAATTATACATTTATACAAGGTAGAACATAACATTTGTCCTTTATAACAGAGTGTCTCAGTGGTAGTGAGAAAATCACCTGGGGACACACAGCAGAGTTCATGTGTGGCTGTAGAATTTTAATGCACAGAGATGGATGGATTTCCGCACAATCCACTGGTGGTTTTCATATGAGTATGATACATGGCTCATTGGAGAACATATTGGACTTTGCTTCTTCAATAAGTGTTTTAATCTATCACGACGAATGACAAATTGTGAGTTTTTATAAAATGAATTGTTTTAATGTTCGGCAAAATCTGTATGCAATTATTATATTAAATATATATTTTATTATAAGAAAGGCTACTGTGATATTTCAAGAGCATGTCCTGCTAGATCCAGATAAATCACTTGTTGCCTAAATGTGTTAGTTGTGGTAATATCCAATTCCACCCATTCTGAATTTCTTTGGTTTCCTTTTTGAATAAAGCTACCAAGGACGGGTATCACATTTCCCATCTTTTCAGAGACTATAAATGGTATATAAATCTGCAACCCTCCTGACCCCACTTTTTCTTACTGTATTTGTCATGCCCCACTCTGACGAGGTGCGGAGGTCGGCCAAGATAGCAGCACGAGTTTAGTGGTTGTTTTGGAGCTGTGCTGGATCCGCCTCTCATCAGGTGCACTGGGTGGGGTCATTAGTTTAAATAGCACACTAGCCCAGTGCCCTGAGCGGATTATACTAATCATTGTGGTCTTGGAAGCTAGGAAGGAAGGTTGGCTGTCTGCTCCAGCTCAGGAAGATAAGTGTTATTTCAAGTTTGGTTGTTTTGTGTCATCTATCCCATCCAGGTTCTGTGCGAGCAGGCTGCTCCTATTTCCCTACTTCACCATCTCAGGGAATTCAGGGTTTTGTCAGCCCAGGCATGGGGACACCTCATACCTACCTTAAAGGTCTGTAGGTGTCACGGAACCATGAACCAGATGTACAACAAGAGATAAGTGAAAATAAGAAGGCTTTATTGAAAATAAAGCTGTAAAGCAAAAGTCCAAACGGATGGTGAAACCGAGCAGAGTCTTTGCGAAGCCAGAGGTCAGGAACCAGAAGGGTAGTCAGACGAAGCCAGGATCAGGAACCAGCAGGGTAGTCAGACGAAGCCAGGATCAGGAACCAGCAGGGTAGTCAGACGAAACCAGGATCAGGAACCAGCAGGGTAGTCAGACGAAGCCAGGATCAGGAACCAGAAGGGTAGTCAGACAAAGCCAGGATCAGGAACCAGAAGCAGCAGCAGTCTTAGAAGCATGTGAACACAAGAGGACCAAGCAAGGAACTGAAGCCACAGACCTCCTATATATATGAGCTAGGCATCCAGCTCCTCCCAGGGGAAGGAGGAGCCGCAGGGTGAAAGGCTACAAGAAACCAAGATGGCCGCCAGCACATGTCAAACGAAGGAGAGCAGCAAGCAGGTAAGACCATGACAGTACCTCCCCCTCAAGGGCCCCTCCTCCGCGGAGCACAAAACGGTTTCTGAGGGAAGCGTGCGTGGAAGGCTCGGAGCAAGGCAGGAGCATGGACATCTGCGGAGGGAACCCAGGAACGCTCCTCTGGACCATAACCACGCCAATGGACCAAAAACTGCAACCGACCGCGGACCAGGCGTGAGTCCAGGATATTGCTCACCTCATATTCCTCACGATTGCCCACTTGGACCGGACGAGGCCGAGGAACCGAGGAAGTGAAACGATTACACACCAGTGGCTTCAACAGGGAGACATGAAACACGTTGGAGATCCGCATGCCAGGAGGAAGCGCAAGGGCATAGGCTACCGGGTTTACCCTGCGAAGCACTCGGAAGGGACCAACAAAGCGAGGCGCCAGCTTGGGAGTGGGCACTCGAAGGTTGAGGTTGCGGGTGGACAACCATACACGGTCTCCGACCTGGTAGGAAGGAGCAGGCGCTCGTCTGCGATCAGCCTGGAGTCTCTGGCGCTGCGCAGAGACCTCAAGGGACTTCTGGATCTGTACCCAAGAAGCACGTAGGACGGAAAGGTGATCCTCCACAGCCGGAATATCCTGGGGAGAGAATACCTCCGGTAACACGGCAGGTTGGAACCCATAATTGGCCATGAAGGGAGACGTCCCAGAGGAAGAGTTCACCGCCGTGTTCCTGGCAAACTCAGCCCAAGGCAGGAGGTCAACCCAATTGTCTTGGTGATCCGAGACATAGCAACGAAGGAATTGCTCCAAGGCCTGATTGGATCGTTCTGCGGCCCCATTGGACTGAGGGTGGTAGGCCGAGGAGAAGGAGAGATGAATCCCCAACTGGGAGCAAAAGGCGCGCCAGAACCTGGACACAAACTGACTCCCCCGATCCGACACAATCTCCTTAGGCAAACCGTGCAACCGGAAGACCTCCCTGGCAAAAATCGTGGCCAACTCTTGTGCAGAGGGTAACTTCTTGAGAGGGACACAGTGGCACATTTTGGAAAACCGATCCACAATCATGAGAATGACCGTATGGCCTCGGGATGCAGGGAGGTCCACAATAAAATCCATCCCCAGGTGTGACCATGGACGCTCCCCGGTGGCTATGGGTTGCAGAAGGCCCAACGGAAGGTGCCGAGGGGACTTACTCTGGGCACAAACGGAGCATGCCGCTACATATGCGGCGATGTCGGAACGTAGGGAAGGCCACCAGAACAGACGTGAAACAGCCCAGGACAGCTGATTCTTTCCAGGATGCCCCGCGGTCTTGGAGTTATGGTAGGTTCGCAACAACCGAGTGCGCAACTCCTCAGGCACAAAACATCTGCCGTTGGGTCTCCCAGAGGGAGCACCAGATTGAGCCGCCAAAATCTGCTCACCCAGGGGAGAGGTCAGGCTGGTGCGAATGGCGGCCAGGATCTGATTCGGAGGTATGACCGAAGTCGGAATCGACTCCTCCCTGGACAGCTCGGAGTACTGCCGTGATAAGGCATCCGCCCTGATGTTCTTGGAACCGGGTAGGTAGGAGACCACGTAATTAAAACGTGACAAGAACAGAGCCCATCTGGCCTGACGTGGTGTCAATCTCTTGGCCTCAGAAAGGTAGGTCAGATTCTTGTGGTCCGTCAGGATGAGAACCGGAACCACCGAACCCTCGAGCAAGTGCCTCCATTCTTTAAGGGCCTGCACGATGGCCAATAACTCCCTGTCACCAATCTGATAGTTGCACTCCGCGGAAGACAGTTTCCGGGAGTAAAACCCACAAGGAAGCAGAGGACCCTCTGGTGTTCTACGCTGAGACAGAAGGGCGCCTACTCCCGTCTCAGACGCGTCCACCTCGAGGACAAAGGGCAACCCAGGGTTGGGATGCGACAGAATCGGAGCCGACACAAAGGCGGACTTTAGGGCCTCAAAAGCTCGGATGGCCTCGAGCGGCCAGACCTGGGAATTACTGCCCTTCCTGGTCAGATCCGTGAGAGGCTTGGCCAGCATGGAAAAGTCCCTGATGAACTTCCGATAATAATTGGCGAAGCCCAAAAAGCGCTGCAGGGAACGAAGACCACTGGACTGGGGCCACTGTAAGACAGCCGAAACCTTCTCAGGATCCATGGAGAACCCCTCAGCGGAAATGATGTAACCTAAGAAGGTTACCTGGGATCGGTGAAATTCGCATTTCTCAAGCTTACCGAACAGCTTGTTCTCTCGTAACCGTTGCAACACTCGTCTGACATCCAGAATGTGGGCCTCCATGGATTCAGAATATACCAAGATGTCATCCAAATAGACTACCACACACTGCTGCAACAGGTCACGGAAAACATCGTTGATGAATTCCTGAAAGACTGCGGGCGCATTGCACAACCCAAAGGGCATAACCAAGGATTCGTAATGACCGGTCCTGGTGTTAAACGCGGTCTTCCACTCATCGCCCGCCTTGATCCTTACCAGGTTATATGCCGCCCTCAGGTCGAGTTTGGTAAAGACCGTGGCCCCTTTAAGGCGATCGAACAGCTCGGAAATCAAGGGTATTGGGTAAGCGTTCTTGATCGTGATGCGATTGAGACCCCTGTAATCGATGCAAGGCCTCAACTCACCGCCCCTCTTTTTCACAAAGAAAAATCCAGCCCCTGCCGGGGACGAGGATTTGCGAATGTGTCCGCGTGAAAGCGCCTCCCTCACGTACTCCTCCATGGCCTCATTCTCCGCTACCGACAGTGGATAGACTTTGCCACGAGGAGGAACGGCACCAGATTGTAACTCTATGGCACAATCATATGGGCGGTGCGGAGGTAGGGCAACCGCGCGCACCTTATCGAATACATCCCGGTACTCCTCATATTCAGGAGGCAACAGAGAGTCCGAGGAAGTACACAGCAACTTGACAGACCCATGGATGCAACTAGCCCCACACTGCGGTGACCACGAGAGGATCTCGACCGATCTCCAATCGAAAGTCGGATTATGCTTCTGGAGCCAGGGGTACCCCAAGACCACCGAGTAGTGTGGAGACGAAATAACCTGGAGGCAGACCGACTCTCTGTGAACGGCACCAATGGCTATCCCCACTGGAAGGGTCTCATGAGTCACGTGTGGCGGCAGAAGGGGTCTGCCGTCTATCGCCTCAAGAGCCAGTGGGGAACCTCGAGCCTGCAGAGGAATGGAATTGGCGGCAGCGAACACACTATCAATGAACAAACCACCAGCACCAGAGTCCACCAACGCCTGGGTCGTCACCGAGCCCCCGACCCAGGAGAGGACAACAGTGATCAGTGGTTTGTCAACACGGGAAACCGGGGACGAGGAGACTCCACCCAAGATCTGCCCCCGACAGGATCTCAGGGTACGAGCGTTTCCCGGACGGTTCGGACATGCCAACCGAAAATGCCCACCGAGACCACAGTACATGCATCGGCCCTCACGTCTCCGGAGTGCCCTCTCCCCCTCGGACAGGCGAGCAAACCCCAGCTGCATGGGTTCACCCCCAGACAAGTCATCCCCAGGAGGCGTGGGAGGAGAGGGAGGCACGGGTGGGACAGCAAACGTAGGCACCAATCTGTTAGAAGACCTCCGCAGGTTCTCCTTAAAGGAAGGTCTCTCCCTGAGTCTGGTGTCAATCAAAATCAGGAAAGAAATAAGAGACTCGAGCTCAACTGGTAGGTCCTTAGCTGCAACCTCATCCTTCAAGGCATCCGAGAGACCATGAGAGAAAGCAGCGACCAGAGCCTCATTATTCCAGCCCACCTCTGCTGCCAGGGTACGAAACTCAATGGCGTATTCAGCTACGGATCGTGAACCCTGTCTGATGGACATAAGGAGCTTCGCAGCAGAGGCAGCACGAGCCGGCACATCGAATACCTTCCGAAGAGAAGCAACAAAACCGGAAAACTCGGCAACCACCGGATTGTTGTTCTCCCATAAAGGGCTGGCCCAGGCCAAGGCCTTGTCCGAGAGCAGCGAGATCAAGAAGCCCACCTTTGATCTCTCAGTAGGAAAGGCATGTGGCAGCAACTCGAAATAAATGCCCACCTGGTTAAGGAAACCTCGGCACTGAGTTGGCTCTCCCCCAAAGCGCTGTGGAAGAGGGGCAGAACCGGTCATACCCCGAAACACCGCAGGCGCAACAACAGGTGTCGGGGTAGACTCTGGCGCAACAACCGGAGCGGCAGTAGGAGCGAGCCCAGGAGCGACAACCGACCCATCGGCAACGGGAGCGAAATGAGCCGTGCGTTCAAGCAGGGTTTGCAACGCCACAGCGAACCGACCCAACAGGTGATCCTGCTGATCAAGTCTGGCAACCAGCGTGGGTAGCGAGGATGGCCCTGTACCGTCAGAATTCATGGCTTGGTCCTAATGTCACGGAACCATGAACCAGATGTACAACAAGAGATAAGTGAAAATAAGAAGGCTTTATTGAAAATAAAGCTGTAAAGCAAAAGTCCAAACGGATGGTGAAACCGAGCAGAGTCTTTGCGAAGCCAGAGGTCAGGAACCAGAAGGGTAGTCAGACGAAGCCAGGATCAGGAACCAGCAGGGTAGTCAGACGAAGCCAGGATCAGGAACCAGCAGGGTAGTCAGACGAAACCAGGATCAGGAACCAGCAGGGTAGTCAGACGAAGCCAGGATCAGGAACCAGAAGGGTAGTCAGACAAAGCCAGGATCAGGAACCAGAAGCAGCAGCAGTCTTAGAAGCATGTGAACACAAGAGGACCAAGCAAGGAACTGAAGCCACAGACCTCCTATATATATGAGCTAGGCATCCAGCTCCTCCCAGGGGAAGGAGGAGCCGCAGGGTGAAAGGCTACAAGAAACCAAGATGGCCGCCAGCACATGTCAAACGAAGGAGAGCAGCAAGCAGGTAAGACCATGACAGTAGGTGGGCTGAGCAGTGCAGGGAAAGAGGTCAGGGATTAGTTAGGAGGTGACCCTTTCCCTGTCTCTCGCCCAGAGCCTGGTTGGTGCGTTATCTGTTAGACTGAGTGCACGCCCGCCGTGACAGTATTATGTTAGTGAACGATAGACATTGCTCCATTCCTGCATGCTGATGGAGTACCCCACAATAAGGTACTTGCAAACTGCTTTTGGTGAGCAATGTTATTTAATATGTTAATAACATGTAATGTTTCGGCATATCTCTGAATGGATTAGTCGGGTTTTATAATCTTGACTCTGCCCCCGTAGGAAGTAAGGTGTTGGACTTAGATCCTCCCATAACTCAGTTAGTCGTGTGTTAGTGGAGGAAGAGAGAGGAAGCTAACTTCTCAGAGTACTAGGCCTACATCACAGAGAATCACTATCTCTGATAGATCTACACAGACAAAATCATCTGTACTTAACAGTACTCCAGGAAAAGAGAGAGAAAGAACCAGGAAGGTTGAGAATTTGCATGGCTGAGAGTTGGAGTCAGTCAGTAAGGTATTTGCTGTTTATGGCAAAAAGAAACTTTACTGCAGTGAGAAGTCATCCTTCACCCTTGGACATAGTCTGGCCAATCGTATCTTAATCCTGTACCACTCAGCTGGGAATTACAGTCAAGCTTGCAAGAGCGTAATTGCCAGCCTTAAACTGTGCACATACAGAGACTCTGATGAGATACTGTAGAGTGAAGGAGTTCTACAATCCCCATTCTGGCCTATATTCATACATTGCTATCTGTGGAGATTTGTACTGTCAATTGTTTGGAACTTTGTTTTGACACCGTTGTATGTACTACAACTTCCATTGTGCACTTTAGTAAAGAGAGACACTTATCTTCTACAACTGGTCTGGTTGCTGACTCCAGTACCATACTCCAGCCACAGCCCCTATATCTCCTGCCTTGAACCCGTACAACACTGATACCAAGGGCACTCCAACTACCATCAGACTGGAGCCCCAACATCAGGGTATGGCCCGAAGGAAAAAAGGGAGCACAATCCTAATGTCACGAGGGTGTCAAGAGCCACGTCTGACTCCGTTATACCTGGGGTCAGGAAGTCGCAGCGGGTGGCTGCGCACTCTATGTCTAAAGACAGTGCTGTTTCTTAATGGTAGCTTTCTGGGTTTGCCTTGCAATCCTTTTTGGCTCACTCAGGGATCCGTATCTTCTCCTCCTCAGCTGTTTCTTGTCCAGCAATCCCAACCTCCTTATATTCCCATCTCTCACTTCTCTGGTTGCCAGATATAGAGCTTCCTGCCTGGACTTCTATACTGACCCACTGGAGCTGTGTAGCTGTGATTCCTGGTTGTTGTTCCAGAGCGTTACCCTCCGGATCCCTGTTGGGCTTTTGTTGTCCGCTGTTGTCGCCCACCTGGGATTATATGTTTGTCTGTATTGTCTGTCCTCTCCTTGGTGTTTCCCTTTAGTGTTAGTGGTGCGGACTAGTGTTCCCACCGCCCTATTCACTACGTAGGGCTCATCTCAGGGAAAGCCAGGGTTTAGGCACGTGATCGGCGTACGGGTGAGAAACCCGTCTAGGGACGTCAGGTGCCAGCCTCAAGGTGAGTTAGGGGTCACCACCTTTCCCTCTCCCTTGGACAGGGCCTTCCCATTTCCCTCCCTTTGCGTCACGTATGTGATCGGCACGCCGGTCATGACACCTAAACGGTTTCCCGGCTTCTGGCACAGGGCCTGGACAGACACAGGGATGTCCACCTTTTCAGTGGCTGCAAGCTCAGACAGCAGCATTGTACTGTCTGAGCTTGAGCAGCAAGCACAATCTGACTGACTGAGGCTTCTCTCATTCACAGTCAATCACTAGGGCTGGAGGACATGTCACTCTGTGGCTGACTGAGTGTGAGAGAACTCCAATTTGCCAACAATGGGAACATGGCTTAGCAGAGTTGGGGGCATGACCTAGAACAGTGATGGAGAACCTTTTTGAGACTGAGTGCCTAAACTGCAACCCAAAATCCACTTGTTTATCACAACATGCCAACACGGCAATTTAACCAGAATACTAAGTTAACATCTTTTGTCTTTAAAAGAAAAACACAATGACAGAGATTTCAATGATTTGTCAGAAGAAAAGAAAAATAAAGGAAAAAAACGGATCCTGCAAAAAAAAAAAAAAACAATTGTTCGCACCCGTTATGCACATTTGGCATCAGTTTTAGTCATTTCTGTCTGAGAAAAAAGTCCTGCATGTAACAGGACGCAGAAATGGCTCAATGGATGCTAAATGTGCAACGCAGGATCCATTTTTTTATTTTTACAGTGTCCGTTTTTTTCTCTTTCTGTTCTTCTGACGGATCAGAAGAACGGAAAACTAACAGTCATTTGAACTCTCCCTAACTAATGTAAAAGTAAACAAGGGATCTCAACCTACCGACCAGACTGCAATAAAAGAACAGGCAAATACTGGAATAGAGGACCTTGGTGGCTGCTTGGCTCAGGAGTGGACTCTGGAATGGGAATCTTCTTCAAATGTCAATAGGCTGCATGTGAGTGAGGCTCAGACAACGGTGAGGGCACCAAGCAGCAAGCTCAGCTAGTGTACAACTTTCACTGCCTGCCAGGGCAACCAACAAATGAAGAGCACAGAACTGAATATAACAGGGGGCTGGCCTGGCTTTCTCACTCTGATACTATTATTTCAAGATCCACCCAATTTGGAGTTTTGGCTAACATGGCGGCAGCCGTCTGTCTCACTGTCTCTGCGGCTGCCCCTGTTGCTTTGCCTAGCCTTTTTCTTCACAGGCTCCCAGTAGGTAAAGAGTAAGCTGGTGCTCTGGCTGATATCCCATTGAAGACTAAGAAGAGAGGGGCGGGCATGGCACGAACAAAGCTGCCTCCTGATTGGAGGAGGTGTGCAGTGATATGAGTATCTCCCCCTCACTCTCCTTTCCCTTTTTCCTTCCACTCGACGGCCGGTACTGCATATTCATTTAAAAATATTATTATGCAATATCACATGGGCATTTGGGACGGTGAGCGGCCCCTCAGTTACATGGGCCCCGAGGCACGTGTCCCACAGAGAGGGCTCCGAGTGCATGCCATAGGTTCGCCACCGCTGACCTAGAATGTTTGGCTTTATGGGGTGAAGCAAGTGGCCACCCTAGCCAATTCCTAGCTGATGCTTCTCTTGAACTCAGTCAGTCACTAGAACGACATTGCGCTCCTTGACGCACTGAGTGTGATGACGCAAGCTATTCACTGACCGCTGCATTGGCTCAGCAGCAAGTGAATAGCTTACTTCAGAGTTGACTCATCACACTCTAGTCCCAGAGCGGGATGTTAGGCTGAGTGCGAGACTCAGTCAGTCTGTGGCTACAGCGTGCGCTCCGGCAGTGCAATGCTGCTGTCTGATCACATGGAACCACAGAAAAGGAGGACTCCCTGACAACCGTCCAGGCCTTGTGCCAGATGGAGCACCAGGAGCCAGGAAACTGGACTGGCCAGCCTAGTCTAAAACCTAAACTTGGGTACATACACACATTTTTCTGTTTGCATAGACTTATGAAGGTTTGTTTTTTTGTGGGGTGAGCTGCACTTTCTAACTGCCACCATTTAATATTGCATACAATGTAGTTGGAAACTGTAAAAAAAAAAAAAAAAACCTTGGTAAACTTGGGCTGCCCAGCCCAAGTCTAAAACCTAAACTTGGGTACATACACACTGAAGTTTTAAAGGGTTGTATGGGTTGTAATTTTTTTTCAATCTCTTCCTGATGCAGTGATTTTTTCATTTTCATTTTTTAGTCCTGGCCTTCAAGGGACCATAACCTTTTTATTTTTCTGTTTGCATAGACTTATGAAGGTTTGTTTTTTTGTGGGGCGAGTTGTACTTTCTAGCTGCCACTATTTGAAATTGCATACAATGTAGTTGGAAGCTGTAAAAAAAAAAAAAAAAAACTTGGAAAACTTGGGCTGCCCCTTGTAGATTGTCTAAATTGACCTTTTCCCCCCTTCTTTTGCGGTGCTCAGGTCCTTCCCGCTGTTGGCATCATCTTCCTGGTTGCAGCAGTGACGTCCCATTTACAGCTTAGGACAGTGACTGGCTGCCGCATCATTTATTGGAGTGCCACGACCCATAGTGTCAGGAGGAGCTGTTGAAGTGCTGAGACATAGAGACTTGCTGTCATCATTCCAGTCCAGCAGAGCCTGCTATACAGGAAGGGTGGCCACACATGAGTAGACAAAGCCTGCTATACAGGAAGGGTGGCCACACATGAGTAGACAAAGCCTGCTATACAGGAAGGGCAGTTCAGCCAGGGTCTGGAAAAGGAGAGGAGTGCAGTGCAGCAGGGTCCGTTACCAGAGCTCAGGGGTGGTGTGATGTGGCCACCCAAGTAAAGCAGGGCAGCCCAGACAGGTACAGAGAGGCTGCGGCAGGCAGAGCATTGTGTGGCACTGAAGGAGGAGCAGTGACAGAGCCGTTACAGAGCCAGGGGCATTGATAGAACTCTGAACTCTGCCAGCATCCTTCAGAGGACCCCCTTTCTGCAGGTGTTGTCAAACTGGAAAGATGAGGGGGGTCCTTTTCATGCCACATCAGCAGCTAATTTGCCTAAACCACCCAGAGGTACGGGTAGTAATGTGCTAAGAGCAAGAGTGTGCACTAAACTAATTGCTGTGATCACATTAAGGCCTCGTTCACACCAGGCAGTGCGTTCCGTCCTGATTCTGTCCAGAATGCACTGCACCGCATTGCGGCCGGCTAACTATATTGTGGGGCAGGAGGGGGCGTAGTGGTCTGTTGAAGTCATTGGCACCATAACCATGCCCAACGGCTGCAATGCGATCGGCTGCACAGGATCGCAAGGAACATTATGCCTGCAGTCCAGTCCAAGCAAAATGCTGCAAGCAGCATTTTCACTGGACCTCAGGCATAATTGTGCCTTGCGATCCCGTGCATCCGATCGCCTGCGGCTGTGTCTACGGTGCCATTCACTTCAATGGATCTTCCTCCTGCCCCACAACATGGTGAGCCGGCCGCAATGTAGTGCATTCTGGACAGAATCATCTGGTGTGAACGAGGACTAAACTTAGAGTCATTTCACACCACAAAGACTGGAACGCAAGCCAGCCACCTCCCTGCATAAGGAAGCGTGGCGGTGCATTGAAATATGATTTTGATTTTAAAAAAAAATTTTGTATCAGGACAACTACCGTATTTTTCGCCCTATAAGACGCACCGGCCCATAAGACGCACCTAGGTTTTTAGGGAGGAAAATAAGCAAAAATTGTTTTTAACCAAAAGATGTGCTTTTGGTGGGTTTGGAACTAATGGTGGTCTGTTGATGACGGACACTGTTATGGGGGGGATCTGTGGATGACGGACACTGTTATGGGAGGATCTGTGGATGACGGACACTGTTATGGGGGGATCTGTGGATGACGGACACTGTTATGGGGGGGATCTGTGGATGACGGACACTGTTATGGGGGGACCTGTGGATGACGGACACTGCTATGGGGGATCTGTGGATGACGGACACAGATAGGGGGATCTGTGGATGATGGACACTTATGGAGGGATCTGTGGATGACGGACACTTATGGGGGGATCTGTGGATGATGGACACTTATGGGGGGATCTGTGGATGACGGACACTTATGGGGGATCTGTGGATGACGGACACTTATGGGGGGATCTGTGGATGACGGACACTTATGGGGGGATCTGTGGATGACGGACACTTATGGGGGGATCTGTGGATGACGGACACTTATGGGGGGATCTGTGGATGACGGACACTTATGGGGGGATATGTGGATGACCGACACTTATGGGGGGATCCGTGGATGACGGACACTTAAGGGGGGATCTGTGGATGACGGACACTTATGGGGGGATCTGTGGATGAAGGACACTTATGGGGGGATCTGTGGATGACGCACACTTATGGGGGGATCTGTGGATGACGGACACTGTTACAGAGGGGGGATCTGTGGCTGGCACTGTTACAGGGGGGGTATCTGTGGATGGCACTGTTATATATGTGCCATCCACAGATACCCCCACCCCATAACAGTGCCATCCACAGACCCCCCCAGCCCATAACAGTGCCATCCACAGACCCCCACCCCTTAACTGTGCCATCCACAGATTCCGTGTGCCCCCCCCTGCCGCCGCCGCCCCCCCCCAGTATACAAATATAAAATGTATTATTGAATTAAAAGTTATTAAACATGCCCCCCTCACTCCTAATAGTACCGTATATCCTAATTGTTTCTGTATAATGCCGGCATGCGGGCCGGGCGGCCGGCGCGTCACTCACTGACGTCACTTGCCTGCGCCGCCTGCTTCATTCATAAGGGAGGCGGCGCAGGCACGTGACATCAGGGAGTTACGCTGCCGCCCGCCCGGCCTGCCTGCCGGCATTATACAGAAGCAATTAGGATATACGGTACTATTAGGGGGGCATGTTTAATAACTTTTAATTCAATAATACATTTTATATTAGAATACCGGAGCGGTGGGGCGGGGCTATAGTACAGTGACCGCACAGCCCCCCGCTTCTATTGCCTTCCCCCAGCTCCCTCTCCCAGTCCCTCCCCCGGCCCCCGCTCCGTACATCGCATCCAGCGATGTTAAACTGTCAGCATTCGCCCCATAAGACGCAGGGGCATTTTCCTCCCATTTTTGGGGAGGAAAAAGTGCGTCTTATGGGGCGAAAAATACGGTAGATTGTCATGAGCGACAAGGAGATCGAGCCCCCGCTTTAGTCCTTTGACAAGTAGTTTTTTTTTTTTATTTCCACCCCCCTGCCTGCTGGCAGGAACAGGCCCCTGAGAGACTGTATAAATTTAATATAATTCTACAGAGACTGTAGTTATACCCGCCTTGCTATCAACTTAGTTTCTTAAAGAGACAGCTTCCCTACTGAATATACATTTACCTGTTTCACAAGTACGGTACAATAATTTGTTGCTGTACTGCAAACTCATCTTTAGTAAAGCCATTCCAGTGTTCCTCAGTTGTCAGTGCGTACCTTACAAGCAGAGGGGAGTACCGCAAAGCCACACTGGAAGAAGCAGGGCATAAAAAGGGTGATTACATATACAGTGGCTGCCCGATTGTTTTTTATTTAACTGGGACAACCCCTTTAAGTGAAAATGTCCTGTTTATTGCATAGCAATACTTTTTTCGTGGGACAAACTCTTTAATATTTGTATCGGTCTATGTATAATATATTCTATAATATATAGTACATATCCAAAGACCCAAATTTTTAAATATGTTATGTAAAAAAAGCCATACAAATAGAGGGTCCTTTCCAGTCCATTAATATGCAGCACCGTTCACAGTCTGCAGTCTTGCTCCCAAATTATTTTTGCCAACAGAAACAACTAAACAATGTGAGTCACCCAGAATCAATGACCCCTCGCCCTGAATTAATAAGTACCACTCCTCCCAATATTTTCAATACGAATCTGATGTGTTGCTTGACACCAATTTCTTTAAAAGCTTAGCCAAGGCAGAATAATCAATGAGAGGTAGCCCTGCGGGTATTAGCAGGGCCATGGATCTGCCGCAGGAGTGAGGAATCTGGATGTCTGATACTGAAACCTGCACAGACAATTGTCTGCGGCATTAACCTTATCTTGTATATGATTAGCCTCTAAATAACACAGTTAAATGAAGACACCGGGATGCTGTGCACACGTTCCTTATGGTTTTCATTAATAAATCATTTCGTTCATGATCAATAATCTGTTATCTTGCATAAATGAGCTCTTCCTTTTTCCAGTATCTCAAAAAGGACTAAAACTTGGCTTGGAAAGTATGGTCTGTTAAAGGACAGTTATAAGTGTACATTGCATTTTCAGTAATCTGGACTCTGGACTTAAGTCACAATGGCCTACATTTACAAGTGTAAGTGCACATAGATGTCGTCGTAAATTGCACTAACATTTAATACAAATTGGAAAAATTTGGCACATTTTAGAAAAATCCACTGCAGCTAGTTTGCCAAGTGGGTTTGGCTTACCGGAAAAGGGGTTGTCTAGGATATGCCATGGATGTCAGATGGGTGCACGTCCCACCTCTGGGAATTGCTCCTATCTTCAGAACGGGGGCCCTCGAAGTAAATGTAGAGCGGCTACTCATGTGTGGCCACCCTCCATCCACCATTAATTCTGAAAATAACTGAGCAATGGGTCGACTATTTCCACTAGCTCCATGGCAGCGGCTGTGCTTGCGCGGTGCGCTACCCATTCACTGCTATCAGACTTCTGAAAACAGCTGAGCACGCTTGCTTGGCTATTTTCGGAACTTCCATAGTGATTTGCAGTGTGCTGTCCTTCATTTAGTGTTCCGAGTTCTGGAGATAGTAGCAGGTTCCAGAGGTGGGACCCACACCTATCTTATATTGATAGCATATCCTAGAGATATCGAGCCCACTCAAGAGCTGACTGGATGCCATAGCCGGAAGATGCATGCTGTTTTAAACAGCAGAGATGCACTGACAATGTCTGTGATTGGAAACAACTCTGATCATGGACATTTAACCCCCCAGTTGCTGTTGTTAGTTGCGACCACAACATCAATGCGGTCATTTACTGGGACAGTGATGGTTTAGTTGTTATGGTAGCCTGGGACTCTCCTTTTGAAGGTTCCCAGGCTTGCCATAGTTCAGTTCCTATTGAGCCCTGCCACAGACAGGGCTTAAAGGAAACCTGTCACCTGTACTATGCTGCCCTCACTAATTTCAGTGATTGGTCACTTTCTGAGCTGGCACCTTTAGAGTACTGACATGTACACAGTTCGCACCAGAACTTTGAGGGAGATGAGTCCGATGAGATACACAGTCCCCACCCTCTCCTGCCTCCTAATAATGACTGACAGGTTTCTTTCCTATTGTCATGGTGGGGAGTGGGGGGAAACTCCACATCGTACAATGTAGGTTGGCGGGATATGCCACTAGGCCTGGAAACAGGAATAAAGGGAGCAGGTCACCTTCTAGCACATGCCTCAATCCTAGCACAGACCTCCTAACTGTATGAGTGATTCCTAATTGTATGAGTGAACCCTAATGGTGCGAGGGCTCATACCCGGAACCTCGGGCCCTACTAACCCTAGAGATCCCTGGTAATAATGTCAGGGCTAGGAGACAACCTGTTCATCCACGACACGGATGAACCGGAGTCTCCAGCAGGCCTAGCAACAAGAAAGGAGCAGACAGTAGCATAAACCAGATTGGCAGGTAAGCACCCAGCGCAAACAGCACACACTGGAAGAACAGCACTTACCTGCCACAACAACTGGAAGAAACAACAACTGCTACTGATTAGTGGTTCCCCCTCCGGGAAACCCTGGAGTCCCACTAACCTCAGGCTCCAAGCCCAAGTACTATAAGAGCCCACACCCAGCTCCACTTTGCTCACAATTTAACCCCATACCCACCAGAATGGGAAGAGACAACAAACTTAAAGGGGAAGTGTGTAAACATGCTAAAAACTACACGTTGCCACCGGCAACAAGCATGCACGGCTAAAGTGTCACGGTTCACTACCACCAGACCATGACACAGCCGTGACACCTATGCTCAACAGGAAAGAAATCTGTCAGTCATCGTCTGGATGCAGGGACTGGACTCATCTCCCTTACAGTGCTGGTGTACCCTGTTGGGTTTGGCATGTCAGTACTCAAGTATTGACCATCGGACTTCTTAAAGCAGTACTCTAAAAGTACTGACTGCCAGCTCAGAAGTGACAGACAGCTGAAATCAGTGGGTTGGTCACTACACTATTCAGTGAGGGCAGCATAGTACAGGTGACAGGTTCCTTTAAAGGGAACCTTGCAATTCTATCATAAACTGCAATAGTATAATACTACTGTCTATTGTGATCTAACAATCTTACATTCAAGCCTCTTAAGGGGACTAAAAATAAAGTTTTAAAAAAAAGTTTTTAAAAATGTAAACGTTAAAATTAATAATTCATGGTAACATTGAAAATTAGACAAAATATAATACCTCAAAATTCCCCGGGTCATAACTGAAAACCCACCGAGTCAAGACTGCCCACACTCAGCAAACATGCTGAGTCAAGACTGCCACTACGCAGTAATCATGCCCCAGTAGGGCTGCCCCCTTAGTGCCCATACACAGCAGTTATGCCCACTTCACAGTGGCATGGCTCCTTAGTGTCCCTTCACAGTAGATACTCATCTAGTCTCATTCCCCCCAATGAATGTCACTGCTGTGAGCGTGCACAGACCGGCGAGTGGCCGGAGAAAGATCCTCGGCTCATGCGGTCTTCTACTTAGCACAGCAGTGATGATGTCACTGTATCACACCTGCTAGGGAGAGCGTACCCCCTGTCACTGTGGGCTCCGTAGCAAAGTTTTTAAAAATGTAAAAAATAAAATTAGAATTAAAATCACCTGACTTTTATTTTACGAATAAAAATAAATAAATAAACAATCACAAAAAAACTATTATTATTGCTGTGTCTAAAACCCTCACACAGCTTTGTAAATAGAAATGTTTATGTGTGCCAGGCTATGGCGAATAGACTGGCATACAGTTTAAAACATTTTTTTTTTAGCAATAAAAACAAATGAAAAGAGATCTTATAACTATGTATAAATACAGTATATCAAAGGTCAATACAGATATCTCACTCATAATCTATATACCCAGGGAGACATCCACTACGACTAGAGGAAAAAAGGATTCTACACCAACAGGGAAAAGGATTCTTTATGGTAAGAGCAATGAGACTCTGGAACTCTCTGCCTGAGGAGGTGGTGATGGTGAGTTCCCTAAAAGAGTTCAAGAGGGACCTCGATGTATTTATGGAAAGTAACAAAAGTACAGGTTATAATTACTGCATATGTTCTGGAGAAGTGAATATATGCATAGATGTTTGTCTTTTTTCATCCTTGAAAACTATGTAAAGCATCATAGAGGGGAGACCCTAGCTTGGGTACTCTCTATATTTTTTGAATTGTTCGGGTTTTCTCTCTATTAGCCAAAGGGGCTCTTGCTATGGTAGAGTCTGATCAGCTACCCACATTATGGTGTGCCATTCAATCAATGTTAATACATTCAATCATTAGAATGACCATCATGAGACACTACATTTTCCATAGACTAGACTCAGCGGGGAAATGTATGGCCAGCCAAACCTTCCCCTGGAGATTACTGCTGATTCCCTTTCAGGAGCATTGAGCTGGTTGTAATGTTGGCTTCTTTATGAAAAAGGGAGATCTTAATGAGACCTCCTCTTTAGGGTGGTATCACACGCAGCTTTTTGTGGCAGTTTTTTAACCTAAGCCAGAAGTGGGGTGAAACCGAATGAGAGACATAAAGGAAGGATTTGTAATTCTCTTTCCTGCTGGATCCACTTCTGGTTTTGGCTAAAAAAAACTGCATCAATAACTGCGACAAAAAAGCTGTGTGTGATACCACCTTTAATATAATGCCGGACATATAAAAACAATTTTAATAATTACCGTATTATGAATTGTTTTACAAAATTACAAACTCAGCAATTAGTGTTGAGTGAAGCATTTGAAGCGGAATTCGGTCGAAATTTAGGAAAACTTTGATTCACAACAAATCCGAATTTCCTCACGCTTTGTGGTAGCGAATCAGGTTTTCCTAAAATGGCGGCTGCACGTGTTACAAGGCGATCACAGTGCAGCCAGCCAATCCACAGATAGCCCTCCCCTGTGATGTCACAGCCCTATAAAACCCTTATCCAGCGCGGTCTCTGCTATTATCCTGTGAGCTGAGTATAGGGAGAGACGTGCCAAGCGCCCATGTGCTAGGGACAGTGTTGCTGAAACCGATTAATATAAGAATTAAATACCAATAAGATGGAAGCCTGTATTATTCCAGTGCCAGCATGCCAACCAATACCATCCAGTCTGCACCCCTTAGGGGGGCCACTTCTTAATGATGACCATCCTTATCTTTTGCTGGCTTTACTTCTTCCAAATCATCCTTCAAAGTCTCCACGTCCTAGAGAAGTCAGCAAGATGCTGAGGGAGGAGGAGCTGGATGTTCCTGATGACATATTCTCATAGATATTATATGATGTGGAAAAGGAAGAAAAGCAGATGGCAGAAGAAGGGCTCCCACCTTTAAGCCAGGAGAGTGCTGGGGTTGGAGAAGTGGGTATGCCAGCATATTGTGCCCCCACCTAATCAGCCAAACCCCATACCAGCAACCAGGGGCGTAGATAGAAATCACTGGGCCCCATAGCAAGAATCTGAATTGGGCCCCCTAACCCTGCCCACTACCCTCCCTGGCCTATCCCATCTCCTGTCCTGGCTCATCCCCTGTCACATCCCCATTTGCCAATAAAGAAATGTATACATGACCTACTGAAACGGTTAGCGCTTTATAATACGTACTTTAATACAGTGGTGTATGGGAGTAAGGATTTTACTGGGGCTGCAGTGAGTGATGTACAGCACACATCACTGCTCCTGCCTGTCTGATTTGGCCGGGCATAGATGGGCTATGTCAGGCTTTAGCAGAGTGGGCACATGACAGTGGACACAGGGTGCGATATGTATGCGAGCACAGCTGAATGAGTGCAGGGCAGGGGCCCGCATACATATCACTCCTCCTGCCTGTGTCCACTGTGCTAAAGCCTGACATAGCCCAACCCCCACATCCTAACCCCTTTGCTACCAGCGCCATTTTCTCCGCACTTCTCTTACCCCAAAAAATGTAATAAAATGTGATAAAAAAAGTCACACACACTCCAAAATGGTATTAATAAAAACTACAGTTCATCCTTCAAAAAATTAGCCCCTACACAACTCAGTAGATATAACTATAAAAAAAAGTTATGGGGGTCAGAATATGGTGATGTAAAAAAGTTAATAAAATTTATTTTTCAAAGTTTTAGTTTATTTTTACACTATTTAGACATTAAAAAAAACTATACATATGTGGTATCATTGTAATCATACTGACCCCAGAGAATGAAGGGCACAGGTCAGTTTTGCCGCAAAGGGAATGCCGTAGGAACAAAACCCGTAAAACAGTGGAAAATAGTTGTTGTTTTTTTCAAATTCCACCTCATTTGGAATTTTTTTGCCCGCTTCCCACTACATAGTTTGATTAATTAAAGTACAACTTCTCCCGCAAAAAATAAGCCCTCATACACCTATGTGAACAGAAAAATAAAAAAGTTATGGCTCAAGGAAGAAAAAGGAAAATGCAAAAATAAAAAAATCTCTGGTATCCTAAAGGTTAAAGGGGCTATCTAACCCCTATTATGCCCCCCAAAATGCCCAGGCACCACATACAGATAATACTGATGCCAAATGGGGGGGTGCAGCCAACAGCAGGCCGCGTTGGAAATGAGCCTCCCTAGCGTCACCCGCGATGCTAGGGAGGCTCATTCAGATCGTGGCCTGCTATTGACTGCTGCTCATGTCGCTGGATGTTTTCAACTGCGTGACGGGAGGGAGGCAGTGGCGGCTGTGCGGGCATCAGGAGCAATGCGGGTGCCGGGGAATGAGGCAAGTAAGGTGCCTGGGCATTTTGGGGGGCATTATAGGGGTTGGATAACTCCTTTAACTCCTTGCTGCTGATGCTGAGTGTGCACATAGCCACCAATCATATCCCCCCCCCTGCAAGGTGACTGATGTGCTGGAAAGGGGGGGCCTGTAGGCTCATAGAGGACTCAGGAGTACAGTGTGGAGGAGTAGGAGGAAAGTACACTGTCCTCCTCCTGAGTCCTCTATGAGCCTACAGGGCCCCCCCCAAAAAAAGCCGGAGCCGAAGGAGGGAGAACACAAGTGGACGGGCCACGGGCCGCCTCACTGCCCCATATATGAATGAATAAACTGTCTCTGCGTCTTGTGCAGAGAAGACGTACAGGTAGGGGCCGGGGCCTGTGCCGCGGGCCCCATAGCAACAGCGTGGTCTGCCTTTATTGGCAGTACGCCACTGCCAGCAACAGCCCTTGTTTAAAGGTGCCGCGCGGCGATTAGCAATAAAGACTGGCTATACAGTGCGATATTCATTATTAAGTAAAAGGTGCTCCGTGTGGCCGTACCCTAAGGCAGAGTGGCCGGGGTATACCTGGTTTATAGTGATTCATGATGAATTAATTCGCAACTAGTCAAATTTCTTGGGGAACTTCTGCGAAACGGCGGATCCAAATGTTTCAAAGCTTCGCTCATCTTTACTAACAATATAAGCACTGCTGTCTACCACTGCGTAGTAGTCTCAACTCTGCTCCATCTGTAAATGTAAATCTGTATGTATTTAAAAAAAGAAAAGAGTCAACATTTCTTACTCTTTGGTCTAAAAAAAAGTAGATTTGTACAGTGCATGATGGCAGTATAATTGAATTTGTTAACATGCTCTATAAATTGTATTGCCTTTCAAGGTGATCCACTGCTAACCTGTATTTACTCTGATTGCATGCTCTTTCTGGCCCTGTCGTTGAAATATGCGGCCATTTCTTCCATTTTCAGACCTTGGGAGTTTTATCTGTCACTACTGGACTTCTAAATTACCACTTGGGCATTTTACTTATTTTTCATGATAACTCCTGCAAAGGTCAGAGTGGGTACATTTGGTTTATAATTTCATGGTCCAATAAAAGACGTAAATGGAAAGGTTAGTCACCACACAAAGCTTTAACCCCCGTCAGGTGTCACTGATTTTACTTATTAACTCTGTGTGGCTGGAGCATGAGATGCATTAATCTTTGTTATGATCCAGGGTATTTATGTTTTTACATAGTGTCAATGATGAATCTAATGTACTTGTGCACAAGTGTTATATAATAAAAGGAAGATATTAAACTCTCATTGACCTAGAAAAATAAAGACAATTGTAAAAAAAAAGAACCAAAAAGGGCAATCATTTTCCAAATGTACAGAAGCAATAATTATATGTATACCTGGTGTTGATCCTGAACTCTGATAATTAAAAGGGTTATGCAATAATTAATGGTAACATTGAAAATTAGACATCATATAATACATGAAAATCTCCAGGGGAATAACTAAACAAGGATGGGCCACATTTTTGAAAGCACCCACCCCTTCCCCAGACAACTTCCCTGAAAACCCACCAAACATCCCCCCACCCACTCAGTAGTTTGCCCCTTCACAGTTGTTATGTCCCCTTAGTGTCACTACGCAGTAATTTTGCCGCCTCAGTGCTCCCACACTGTAGTGCTGCCCCCTTAGTGCCCATACACAGCAGTTATGCCCACTTCACAGTGACATGGCTCCTTAGTGTCCCTTCACAGTAGCATGCCCCCATAGTGTCCCTTTCTTAGTACCTTTGCCTCCATAGGGCTCCCACACAGTAGTTATGACCCCTTAGTACTGCCACACAGTATAATGGCCCCTTAGTGACCTACATAGTAGTTATACTCCCTTAGTGCACCCACTCCATAATGCTCACCCTTAATGCCCCCACACAGTAGTGCTCCCGCTTAGTGTCCCCCATGCATTAGGACATTGGGGTGTAAATAAAAAAATAAAAATTCTTACCTAGTCTCATTCCCCCAATGAATGTCACTGCTGTGAGCGTGCACAGATCGGCGAGTGGCCGGAGAAAGATCCTCGGCTCATGCGGTCTTCTACTTAGCACAGCAGACGTGATGATGTCACTGTATCACACCTGCTGGGGGGAGCTCAGACCAGGGAATGAGGCCCGGGCTGTAATGGATGACAGACATACTCCCTGTCACTGTGGGCCCCGTAACAGCCACTACGCCTGCTAATATGGTTGTTCTGCCCTGACAATCTCTTCCTAACAAAGCTAGACCTAGCCCTGTGTGGAACCCCACATGGACCCAGAGATCTCTCAATTCAGTGCTTCCATTGTTCTGCTAGATTGATTACAGGCTGGCAGCATCAGGGGCATGTGCTTGCTCAGGAGGCATCTACTGTGTCACACCTTCTGACAGTATATATGGCTGGTGGAACTTAAAAGATGGAACTGAGCATGTGCGTCCACCTTAGAGAAATAAGGAAAAGAACAAACAGCAGGTGGTGACATACAGATACATTTATTGGATACCTCTGTGACTGTACTATACTAAATTTATAATTACGTGCAGTTGGAAAAATATTTAGACCCAGGTTCTGGTTTTTAAAATGTTGGATATTTTTGTGGGGCAACCCCTTGAAATGTAGCTGTAGAAAGGCTGACTGTGACTCTATATACTGTAAGATACTCCATACATTGCAGTATCTAATTGCAATGCAGCAGTACACTTCAAAAATGCTATTGTATATGTGGTAAATGCATTTCCTGTACTTTGTATGCAAAGAGTAACTAGGCCATATTTACAGTTCATCTACTGTACTACTAGATGGGGCCATTGTCACTCTCTCTAAATAAAGGTGGCGGCTTAGAACGGATCGGTCGGTATCAGTGTATGTAAGTTTAAGAGCAGAGAGGACAGAGCACTTTTCTATTGATGACCTATCCTCAGGATAGAGCATCAATATCAGATCATCCCAGCACCCCTGCCGATCAGCTGTTTAAAGAGACTACAGCGCTTGTACAAGCGCTGCCTTTTCTTCATTCTTTACCTTCTCGCTGTCAAAACTGCAGCAGTGAGCAGTTGTAATTACATCTCAGCCATCCCATTTACTTAAACAGGAAGGAGCTGTCCTATTGAGGTGAATGGGATGGATGGGATGTAATTACATCTGTTTACCACTGCAGTTGCGATGGAAAGCGGGTAAACAATGAAGAGAAGGCAGAGCTCATATGAGCACTGAATTCTCTTTAACCACCTCAGCCCCCAGTGCTTAAACACCCTGAAAGACCAGGCCACTTTTTACACTTCTGACCTACACTACTTTCACCGTTTATTGCTCGGTCATGCAACTTACCACCCAAATGAATTTTATCTCCTTTTCTTCTCACTAATAGAGCTTTCATTTGGTGGTATTTCATTGCTGCTGACATTTTTACTTTTTTTGTTATTAATCGAAATTTAACGATTTTTTTGCAAAAAAATTACATTTTTCACTTTCAGTTGTAAAATTTTGCAAAAAAAACGAGATCCATATAGAAATTTTGCTCTAAATTTATTGTTCTACATGTCTTTGATAAAAAAAAAATGTTTGGGTAAAAAAAAAATGGTTTGGGTAAAAGTTATAGCGTTTACAAACTATGGTACAAAAATGTGAATTTCCGCTTTTTGAAGCAGCTCTGACTTTCTGAGCACCTGTCATGTTTCCTGAGGTTCTACAATGGCCAGACAGTACAAACACCCCACAAATGACCCCATTTCGGAAAGTACACACCCTAAGGTATTCGCTGATGGGCATAGTGAGTTCATAGAACTTTTTATTTTTTGTCACAAGTTAGCGGAAAATGATGATTTATTTTTTATTTTTTATTTTCTTACAAAGTCTCATATTCCACTAACTTGTGACAAAAAATAAAAACTTCTATGAACTCACTATGCCCATCACGAAATACCTTGGGGTCTCTTCTTTCCAAAATGGGGTCACTTGTGGGGTAGTTATACTGCCCTGGCATTCTAGGGGCCCAAATGTGTGGTAAGGAGTTTGAAATCAAATTCTGTAAAAAATGACCTGTGAAATCCGAAAGGTGCTCTTTGGAATATGGGCCCCTTTGCCCACCTAGGCTGCAAAAAAGTGTCACACATCTGGTATCTCTGTATTCAGGAGAAGTTGAGGAATGTGTTTTGGGGTGTCTTTTTACATATTCCCATGCTGGGTGAGATAAATATCTTGGTCAAATGCCAACTTTGTCTAAAAAAAATGGGAAAAGTTGTCTTTTGCCAAGATATTTCTCTTACCCAGCATGGGTATATGTAAAATGACACCCCAAAACACATTCCCCAACTTCTCCTGAGTACGGAGATACCAGATGTGTGACACTTTTTTGCAGCCTAGGTGGGCAAAGGGGCCCATATTCCAAAGAGCACCTTTCGGATTTCACAGGTCATTTTTTACAGAATTTGATTTCAAACTCCTTACCACACATTTGGGCCCCTAGAATGCCAGGGCAGTATAACTACCCCACAAGTGACCCCATTTTGGAAAGAAGACACCCCAAGGTATTCCGTGAGGGGCATGGCAAGTTCCTAGAATTTTTTATTTTTTGTCACAAGTTAGTGGAAAATGATGATTTTTTTTTTTTTTCATACAAAGTCTCATATTCCACTAACTTGTGACAAAAAATAAAAACTTCCATGAACTCACTATGCCCATCAGCGAATACCTTGGGGTCTCTTCTTTCCAAAATGGGGTCACTTGTGGGGTAGTTATACTGCCCTGGCATTCTAGGGGCCCAAATGTGTGGTAAGGAATTTGAAATCAAATTCTGTAAAAAATGACCTGTGAAATCCGAAAGGTGCTCTTTGGAATATGGGCCCCTTTGCCCACCTAGGCTGCAAAAAAGTGTCACACATCTGGTATCTCTGTATTCAGGAGAAGTTGAGGAATGTGTTTTGGGGTGTCTTTTTACATATACCCATGCTGGGTGAGATAAATATCTTGGTCAAATGCCAACTTTGTATAAAAAAATGGGAAAAGTTGTCTTTTGCCAAGATATTTCTCTCACCCAGCATGGGTACATGTAAAATGACACCCCAAAACACATTCCCCAACTTCTCCTGAGTACGGCGATACCAGATGTGTGACACTTTTTTGCAGCCTAGGTGGGCAAAGGGGCCCATATTCCAAAGAGCACCTTTCGGATTTCACAGGTCATTTTTTACAGAATTTGATTTCAAACTCCTTACCACACATTTGGGCCCCTAGAATGCCAGGGCAGTATAACTACCCCACAAGTGACCCCATTTTGGAAAGAAGAGACCCCAAGGTATTCGCTGATGGGCATAGTGAGTTCATGGAAGTTTTTATTTTTTGTCACAAGTTAGTGGAATATGAGACTTTGTATGAAAAAAAAAAATCAGCATTTTCCACTAACTTGTGACAAAAAATAAAAAATTCTAGGAACTCGCCATGCCCCTCCCGGAATACCTTGGGGTGTCTTCTTTCCAAAATGGGGTCACTTGTGGGGTAGTTATACTGCCCTGGCATTTTCCAGGGGCCCTAATGTGTGGTAAGTAGGTAAATGACCTGTGAAATCCTAAAGGTGCTCTTTGGAATATGGGCCCCTTTGCCCACCTAGGCTGCAAAAAAGTGTCACACATGTGGTATCGCCGTATTCAGGAGAAGGTGGGGAATGTGTTTTGGGGTGTCATTTTACATATACCCTTGCTGGGTGAGAAATATCTTGGCAAAAGACACCTTTTCCCATTTTTTTATACAAAGTTGGCATTTGACCAAGATATTTCTCTCACCCAGCATGGGTATATGTAAAATGACACCCCAAAACACATTCCCCAACTTCTCCTGAGTATGGCGATACCAGATGTGTGACACTTTTTTGCAGCCTAGATGCGCAAAGGTGCCAAAATTCCTTTTAGGAGGGCATTTTTAGACATTTGGATACCAGACTTCTTCTCACGCTTTGGGGCCCCTAGAATACCAGGACAGTATAAATACCCCACATGTGACCCCATTTTGGAAAGAAGACACCCCAAGGTATTCAATGAGGGGCATGGCGAGTTCATAGAAATTTTTTTTTTTTGGCACAAGTTAGCGGAAATTGATATTTTTAATTTTTTTCTCACAAAGTCTCCCTTTCCGCTAACTTGGGACAAAAATTTCAATCTTTCATGGACTCAATATGCCCCTCACGGAATACCTGGGGGTGTCTTCTTTCCGAAATGGGGTCACATGTGGGGTATTTATACTGCCCTGGCATTCTAGGGGCCCTAAAGCGTGAGAAGAAGTCTGGAATATAAATGTCTAAAAAATTTTACGCATTTGGATTCCGTGAGGGGTATGGTGAGTTCATGTGAGATTTTATTTTTTGACACAAGTTAGTGGAATATGAGACTTTGTAAGAAAAAAAAATAATAATTCCGCTAACTTGGGCCAAAAAAATGTCTGAATGGACCCTTACAGAGGGTGATCAATGACAGGGGGGTGATCAATGACAGGGGGGGTGATCAATGACAGGGGGTTGATCAATGACAGGGGGGTGATCAGGGAGTCTATATGGGGTGATAACCACAGTCATTGATCACGCCCGTGTAAGGCTTCATTCAGACGTCCGTATGCGTTTTGCGGATCCGATCCATCTATCAGTGCATCCGTAAAAATCATGCGGACATCTGAATGGAGCTTTACAGGGGGGTAATCAATGACAGGGGGTGATCAGGGAGTCTATATGGGGTGATAACCACAGTCATTGATCATGCCCCTGTAAGGCTTCATTCAGACGTCCGGATGCGTTTTGCGGATCCAAACCATTTATCAGTGCATCCATAAAAATCATGCGGACATCTGAATGGAGCTTTACAGGGGGGTAATCAATGACAGGAGGTAATCAATGACAGGGGGGTGATCAGGGAGTCTATATGGGGTGATCACCACAGTCATTGATCACGCCCCTGTAAGGCTTCATTCAGACGTCCGGATGCGTTTTGCGGATCCGATCCATCTATCAGTGGATCCGTAAAAATCATGCGGACGTCTGAATGGAGCTTTACAGGGGGGTAATCAATGACAGGGGGGTGATCAGGGAGTCTATATGGGGTGATAACCACAGTCATTGATCATGCCCCTGTAAGGCTTCATTCAGACGTCCGGATGCGTTTTGCGGATCCGATCCATCTATCAGTGCATCCGTAAAAATCATGCGGACGTCTGAATGGAGATTAACAGGGGGGTAATCAATGACAGGGGGGTGATCAGGGAGTCTATATGGGGTGATCACCACAGTCATTGATCACGCCCCTGTAAGGCTTCATTCAGACGTCCGGATGCGTTTTGCGGATCCGATCCATCTATCAGTGGATCCGTATAAAAATCATGCGGACGTCTGAATGGAGCTTTACAGGGGGGTAATCAATGACAGGGGGGTAATCAATGACAGGGGGGTGATCAGGGAGTCTATATGGGGTGATCACCACAGTCATTGATCACGCCCCTGTAAGGCTTCATTCAGACGTCCGGATGCGTTTTGCGGATCCGATCCATCTATCAGTGCATCCGTAAAAATCATGCGGACATCTGAATGGAGCTTTACAGGGGGGTGATCAGGGAGTCTATATGGGGTGATCACCACAGTCATTGATCATGCCCCTGTAAGGCTTCATTCAGACGTCCGGATGCGTTTTGCGGATCCGATCCATCTATCAGTGGATCCGTAAAAATTTTGCGGACGTCTGAATGGAGCTTTACAGGGGGGTAATCAATGACAGGGGGGTAATCAATGACAGGGGGGTGATCAGGGAGTCTATATGGGGTGATCACCACAGTCATTGATCACGCCCCTGTAAGGCTTCATTCAGACGTCCGGATGCGTTTTGCGGATCCGATCCATCTATCAGTGGATCCGTAAAAATTATGCGGACGTCTGAATGGAGCTTTACAGGGGGGTAATCAATGACAGGGGGGTAATCAATGACAGGGGGGTGATCAGGGAGTCTATATGGGGTGATCACCACAGTCATTGATCACGCCCCTGTAAGGCTTCATTCAGACGTCCGGATGCGTTTTGCGGATCCGATCCATCTATCAGTGGATCCGTAAAAATCATGCGGACGTCTGAATGGAGCTTTACAGGGGGTTGATCAATGACAGGGGGTAATCAATGACAGGGGGGTGATCAGGGAGTCTATATGGGGTGATCAGGGGCTAATAAGGGGTTAATAAGTGACGGGGGGGGGGGGTGTAGTGTAGTGTAGTGGTGCTTGGTGGTACTTTACTGAGCTACCTGTGTCCTCTGGTGGTCGATCCAAACAAAGGGGACCACCAGAGGACCAGGTAGCAGGTATATTAGACGCTGTTATCAAAACAGCGTCTAATATACCTGTTAGGGGTTAAAAAAAACACATCTCCAGCCTGCCAGCGAACGATCGCCGCTGGCAGGCTGGAGATCAACTCTCTTACCTTCCGTTCCTGTGAGCGCGCGCGCCTGTGTGCGCGCGTTCACAGGAAGTCTCGCGTCTCGCGAGATGACGCATATATGCGTGACTGTGCGCAGCGCTGCCACCTCCGGAACGCGATCCTGCGTTCCGGAGGTGGTTAAACAACAGATTAGCGGGGTGCTGTCACTACCAGAGCTTTGAGACGTTCTCACAGCTCTGTTTCTCCACCCCTGTGATTATGTCACTACTAGAGCTTGGAGGAGTTCTCACTGCTCTGTTTCTCCGCCCCTGTGATGAAGTCTTTATTTTCTGTTTCCTTCCTCCCAGCTGTTCCTCCTGCGTTTGATTTCCCTGCCTTTAAATCACCCCTCCTCCTATTGTAGGGCGTGGATTATATTTCTCATTTCAGTTGTAGCTCTTGCTTGAGTATCTTCACTTGTAGCTATCAGTTCACTGGACCTGTGTTCTGCTGCAGCAAGCACTCCGGATATTGCCAGCTGTCCTTGGATCCGTCTTCTCTGCGGCTGCAGCTCCTTCAGCTAAGTGTGCAGACATTGTTGTGTACCTGGTTATTTTCTGACTGGATCTGAGGTGGCCACGGTTCCCTCCATATACTGAGCAGGGCACCGGTGGCCGTGCCCCTTCCACTATTGTAGGGGTTACAGTGGTCATCAGTCTTAGGTACGCGGGCATGCCTCGTTCCGCCATTTGGATCCGGGCATGTGCTTTAGCAGCATAGGGAGAGCTTTGAGGGTCTGACAGGGGTCACCCTTTATCCTCCCTAGTTTGGGTCCGGTCAGTAGCTCTTTTTACTGTGTATACTCTTGTTGCTCACCTACAGCCGTGACAGGTGCTGGGAGTCAGCCCCGACCGATTTGATACTGATGACCTATTCTGAGCATAGGTAATCAATAGAAAATAGGGACAATCCCTTTAAATGTGAGTGCTGAAAGAAAAGACAGCCTCAGATTAAATACCAGCCAGAGTAAGGCAATAGAAAGACCAGAAAAATCTCAAAAAGCATGCCAAATGTGAAAGAGGAGGTGTGGAGAGAATTTCTTTGGAGAATTGCTGTCTGAAAAGGACTGCTGAGTCTCCAAAGCCACATCTCGTGGAGATTAACCCCTTAGTGACACATGACGTACCGGTACGGCATGTTTCCCGAGTCCTCAAGGACACATGACGTACCGGTACGTCATGTGTTGTTCCGATCACCGCCGCCCGGCGGGCGGTGATCGGAACAAGGTGCCTGCTAAATGCGCGGGGGGGTCCCGTGACCCCCCCCGTGTCGGCAATCCGCAGGTAAATTTAGACCTGCGGTTTGTGGCTTTTACCTGGTGCGGCTGCGGTGCCATCGGGTCCCCATGGGGCTGTAGGGGGGACCCGATGGCATGGAAGGCAGCGCAATGCCTTCCTGAGGCATCTGCGCTGCCTTCCGGTGAAGAGCCTGTGAGATCCAGCCCCCTGGATCTCACAGGCCCCGGAAGCTGTATGAGTAATACACACAGTATTACTCATACAGCCAATGCATTCCAATACAGAAGTATTGGAATGCATTGTAAAGGAATATACCCCCAAAAGTTCAAGTCCCAAAGTGGGACAAAAAATAAAGAAAGAAAAAAAAGTTGAAAAAATTAATTCCCCCCCCCAAAAAATTAAAAGTTTCAAGTAAAAATAAACAAAAATGTCATTTTCCCCAAATAAAGTAAAAAAAAATTGGTAAAATATAGGGAAAATAAAAAAAGTATACAGATTAGGTATCGCCGCGTCCGTATCGACCAGCTCTACAAACATATGACATGACCTAACCCCTCAGGTGAACACCGTAAAAAATTAAAATAAAAACTTTGCTAAATAAACAATTTTTTTGTCACCTTACATCACAAAAAGTACAACAGCAAGCGATCAAAAAGGCGTTTGCCCACCAAAATAGTACCAATCTAACCGATACCTCATCCCGCAAAAAATTAGCCCCTACCTGAGACAATCGCCCAAAAAATAAAAAAACTATGGCTCAGAATATGAAGACATAAAACATCATTTTCTTTGTTTGAAAAAAGCTGTTATTGTGTAAAACTTACATAAATAAAAATAAAGTATACATATTTGGTATCACCGCATTCGTATAGACCGGCTCTATAAACATATCACATGACCTAACCCCTCAGATGAACACCGTAAAAAAATTAAAATAAAAACTGTGCTAAATAAACCATTTTTTGTCACCTTACATCACAAAAAGTGTAATAGCAAGCGATCAAAAAGTCACATGCACGCCAAAATAGTGCCAATAAAACCGTCATCTCATCCCACAAAAATCATACCCTACCCAAGGTAATCGCCCAAAAACTGAAAAAATTATGGCTCTCAGACTCTGCAAACACTAAAACATGATTTTTTTTTGCTTCAAAAATGAAATAATTGTGTAAAACTTACATAAATAAAAAAAAAGTATACATACTAGATATCGCCGCATCCGTGACAACCTGGTCTCTAAAAATATCACATGATCTAACCTGTCAGATGAATGTTGTAAATAACAAAAAATAAAAACGGTGCCAAAACAGCAATTTCTTGTTATCTTGCCTAACAAAAAGTGTAATATAGAGCAACAAAAAATCATATGTACCCTAAACTAGTACCAACAATACTGCCACCCTATCCCGTAGTTTCTAAAATGGGGCCACTTTTTTGGAGTTTCTACTCTAGGGGTGCATCAGGGGGGCTTCAAATGGGACATGGTGTCAAAAAAACCAGTCCAGCAAAACCTGCCTTCCAAAAACCGTATGGCATTCCTTTCCTTCTGCGCCCTGCCGTGTGCCCGTACAGCTGTTTACGACCACATATAGGGTGCTTCTGTAAACTACAGAATCAGGGCCTTAAATATTGAGTTTTGTTTGGCTGTTAACCCTTGCTTTGTTACTGGGAAAAATGGATTCAAATGGAAAATTTGCCCAAAAAATTTAATTCTGAAATTTAATCTCCATTTGCCAATAACTCTTGTGGAACACCTAAAGGGTTAACGACGTTTGTAAAATCTGTTTTGAATACCTTAAGGGGTGTAGTTTCTTAGATGGGGTCACTTTTATGGAGTTTCTACTCTAGTGTTGCATCAGGGGGGCTTCAAATGGGATATGGTGTCAAAAAAACCAGTCCAGCAAAACTTGCCTTCTAAAAACCGTATGGCATTCCTTTCCTTCTGCGCCCTGCCGTCTTCCCGTACAGCTGTTTACGACCACATATGGGGTGTTTCTGTAAACTACAGAATCAGGGCCATAAATATTGAGTTTTGTTTGGCTGTTAACCCTTGCTTTGTTACTGTGAAAAATGGATTAAAATGGAAAATTTGCCCAAAAATTTAAATTCTGAAATTTCATCTCTATTTGCCAATAACTCTTGTGGAACACCTAAAGGGTTAACAACGTTTGTAAAATCTCTTTTAAATACCTTGAGGGGTGTAGTTTCTTAGATGGGGTCATTTTTATGGAGTTTCTACTCTAGGGGTGCATCAGGGTCTTCAAATGGGACATGGTGTCAAAAAAACCAGTCCAGCAAAACCTGCCTTCCAAAAACCGTATGGCATTCCTTTCCTTCTGCGCCCTGCCGTGTGCCCGTACAGAGGTTTACGACCACTTATGGGGTGTTTCTGTAAACTACAGAATCAGGGCCATAAATATTGAGTTTGGTTTGGCTGTTAACCCTTGCTTTGTAACTGGAAAAAAAAATATTAAAATGGAAAATCTGCCAAAAAAGTGAAATTTTGAAATTGTATCTCTATTTTCCAATAATTCTTGTGGAACTCCTAAAGGGTTAACAAACTTTGTAAAATCAGTTTTAAAATACCTTGAGGGGTGTAGTTTATAGAATGGGGTCATTTTTGGGTTTTTGAAAATTTCTTAAAAATTTCGAGATTTGCTTCTAAACTTTTAAGCCTTATAACATCCCCAAAAAATAAAATATCATTCCCAAAATGATACAAACATGAAGTAGACATATGGGGAATGTAAAGTAATAACTATTTTTGGAGGTATTACTATGTATTATAAAAGTAGAGAAATTTAAACTTGGAAATTTGCAATTTTTTTTTTTTTTGTAAATTTGGTAGTTTTTTATAAATAAAAATGATTTTTTTGGACTTCATTTTACCAGTGTCATGAAGTACAATATGTGACGAAAAAACTATCTCAGAATGGCCTGGATAAGTCAAAGCGTTTTAAAGTTATCAGCACTTAAAGTGACACTGGTCAGATTTGCAAAAAATGACCTGGTCCTTAAGCTGAAATAGGGCTGAGTCCTTAAGGGGTTAAAGTCTTACAGTGCCTGGACACAATCTTGGGGCAGTCTCACGGGGAGCCGGCGGTATGCTCTTCATTCGCAGCGCCTTTAGCGTCCTCGTCTCCATGGGGACCAGGAGGCGGGGAGGACCCAGCCGCGAACCCCTCCTCAGCGTGGCCGTCGTCCTCCGTCCCCTAGACAACGAGCAGCAGGGGATCTGAGCGCCGATGTTAATGAATCGGCTCTCAGCTGTGTTATGAGCAATCAGAGTCACATGACGCTGGCCATGTCACGTGACTCACCTGTAGGGGTTATTTAAACAGGCAGCCTGCTGGCCACAGGTTGCCTGTGATTGGTCTTGCTACCCTCAGCAGCATTTTGTATTGCGCCTTTTTGTGTGTGTTTGGACCTCTGTTTTTGACCTTGACCTTGTGACCTCCCTGGAATTGACGTGACCTCTTGGATTATAACTCCGGATTGTGTTTTGACCTCGTTATTGTATTGCTCCCTGGGTACCTGCGTGACCTCCTGGCTTTGACCTTGGCTTTCCTGACTTTGTTACAGTACTTCTTCTTAGGCCCCTGCACGTGTCTAAGTGAGGGACTGCCGCCAAGTTGTATGCCGTCGGTTAGGCCAGGCCCTGCAAGTAGGCAGGGACAGAGGTGGGGTGGAGTTTAGTGCTGTACTTATCCCTACCCTCTGTCTTGACAGAATCACAGGCCTTACCAATACCATGGACCCTATGCGATTCCTCACAGACCAAGTACATAGTCTCGCCCATACGGTGCAGGATTTTCGGAGAGGCTACAGCAGCAGGAATTGCATCAGGCCCCACCTGTAGCTTCCTCCGCTCAAAATCTCGAACCCCCTGACCGTTTTTTCGGGGATCGTAAGTGTTTTCTGACATTTAAGGAAAGTTGTAAGTTGTAATTTCATTTACACCCTTATTCCTCAGGTTCTGAACAGCAAAGAGTAGGAATAATTATCTCTTTGTTGCAGGGGGACCAAAAAAATGGGCCTACTCTATCCTCCTGGACTCCCCTTGTCTAGCTTCCGAGGAATAATTTTTTCAGGCCTTGGGGGTACTTTATAATGAACCCGAAAAGTCGACTGTAGCAGAATCTCAGTTGAAGGCTCTCACTCAGGAGGACGGACCGGTGGAGGAATACTGCGCTCAGTTCCGGAAGTGGTGTGTTCGCTCTGGTTGGAATGAGACAGAGCTTAAGTGCCAGTTTAGGTCAGGGCTCTCTGAAAACCTTAATGATATGTTGGTCAGCTATCCCTGCCCTGACACTTTAGAACAGACTATGACTCTGGCTGTTAGGCTGGACCGACGTATTAGGGAAAGACAATAAAAATATCTGACCTTTCCACAGGTGGTGGTGAAGCCAGACTCCTTACCCATGGGAGTCAAGGTAAATAATTAGAATTATATAAAATACAGGGCACTCAAGAGACCGTGACCAAGTGGTTACAACAAATATATAGTTTTATTAATAATAAAACAAATAAAATAAGAAATGAATACAATATAGTCTGATTAGAAATATAGTACACAGTTAGTAAATGCTTCAATGATTGTAATCAATATATTCCAACTATTAAAAAGTCGGCTGCATGTAAATTGTCATCAAGGCGGACCTCAATGTAATGACCAGCAAATTAGTTGGTATCGCAATCACTAAAAGTTCAATCCAATACTTATGCGCAGTCTTTGAAATAGATACCTGAGTATGGTTGATATAGACCAGAAATCGAATGTCCCGCACTTAGTTGCAGCGGCGTCCCGCCGAAACAGATGTGGGTAGCGGCGTCCCGCTACTAAATTACTTGCAAGTAAAAATTAATTATAATCGACCAAACCTTGACATGTGACCACTCTCCGAAATGTGCCTCTGTTCGTGCAGCACTTGTAGGATCAGGAGATTGCAGGCGGCTCTATAAATCGCTATTCAAGCCTATCGACCTCCGCTTTTAGATGGAAATTCCGCAGTAGTATAATGACGGAAAATTTCGTCGGTAAAGGTCCTAACCAGAAAGGGGGCGGTTCTAGTGATTTAATGCGTTATCTGGGGCAGCGCGTTCCCTAGAAGAATGAAAACCTCTTCAAGCTCGACCCTTACAATTTTAGGAACATAGACAATTTATCAGGTCCCACTATCACCAATCTAAGGTTCCTGTGGGATGTCAGTAAATACGCCAATAGTGAAGTACTGTATGTCAACAGCAATCGTGTTCCTATAGTTGTACTCACAAGCGTAACTTGGTATATAGGCAGATCACACAACCTCCAAGGCTTTGCTTCTTATTTCTTTTTCTTATTTTCTTCTTTTCACCACCGCTAAATAAAACATTTAATCGCTCCAATAGTAAAGCACCGCTTCAGAAATCAGTATGAAAAGGTTTAATATACTCACAAACACAAGACGGCAAAAAACAATACGAGCAATCTCCACAATCCTGCCCGACCCGGGTTTCGCTGCAAGCTCCTGACGGAGCTTAGAGCAAAACCCGGGTCGGGCAGGATTGGTCCTGAGGAGAGGTCTTGGATACCAGCTAGCAAGATGCATGCTAAGAGGTTGATAAATTTTTTTAATTTACCTCACCCGGAGAAACCCACTCTAGTGATTATGGGTCCGGTGGCCCCTCGTAGAATGGGGGGTACTGTCACGGGGAGCCGGCGGCTCGCTCTTCATTCGCAGGGCCGTTGGAATTCCGTGCATACAGTGGAGGGAGGACACGGTCGGCGTACTAGTTTCCATGGGGACCAGGGGGCGGGGAGGACCCGGACGCGCATGCCTCCGAGCAGCAGGGGATCTGAGCGCCGATGTTAATGAATCGGCGCTCAGCTGTGTTATGAGCAATCAAAGTCACATGACGCTGGCCAGATCATGTGACTCACCTGTAGGGGTTATTTAAACAGGCAACCTGCTGGCCACAGGTTGCCTGTGATTGGTCTTGATACCCTCACCAGCATTTTGTATTGCACCTTTCTGTGTGTGTTTGGACCTCGGCTCTGTTTTTGACCTCGACCATGTGAACTCCCTGAAATTGATGTGACCTCTTGGCTTCTGACTCCGGATTGTGTTTTGACCTCGTTATTATATTGCTCCCTGTGTACCTGCGTGACCTCCTGGCTTTGACCTTGGCTTTCCTGGCTCTGTTACAGTACTTCTTTATCTTCTTGTGTCCTGCACGTGTCTAAGCGAGGACTGATGCCAAGTTGTACGCCATCGGTTAGGACAGGCCGTGCAAGTAGGCAGGGACAGAGGTGGGGTGGAGTTTAGTGCTGCACTTATCCCTACCCTCTGTCGTGACAGGCAGCTTGGCCATCTGCATAACCATATCCATATCCCGCACAGGACATTGTGGAAGGGTGCATTGTAAGTACGGCAACCTGTCAAAAAGGTGCAGAAAATAGTAATCCCCATGGTTGTATTGCAGAAAGAGAAGTGTTACACCACATTACTTAATACTTGTGCAAGAGAAGTGTAGTTTGAGGGGAATTACTTCAAGCATATCTTGGCCTATTGACTACAGCTAAAAAGAGCAAATTGGCCATTTATTTTTTTCTGTTCCAGTATTCACCGTGGAAATATATATTATGTTTATTTTATATGGTTTATTTTATATGTAAAATTGGGAAAGGGGAGTAATTAGATTTTTTTTGAAAACTTCATAGTCACACTAGTGATGAGCGGCAGGGGTCATATTCGAATTCGCGATATTTCGCGAATATTTCGTAGAATATTCGTAGAATATTCGCAAATTCGAATATTCGTTATATTCTACGATTTTTTTTACTCCAAAAATCGGCAAGGTAATGATCGTGTAATATGCGAATTTTCATTTTCGAATTTTCAAATTTTTATTGCGAATTTTTCAACTTTTAGACAAAGAATATTATAGCACTATATTAGCTAAATTGCTCTATAAATATTCGTTATTTTTTTCAAATATTCGCTATATTGCTATAACTTTTTTTCGAATATTCGTAATATTCTAAAACAAGAATATATAGCAATATAGCGAATATTAAAAAAAAAACGAATATAGAGCAATTTAGCTAATATAGTGCTATATTCTTCTTTGTCTAATAGTTGTAATTTTTTTCTCATCTGAAGTTCAGATTGGAAAAAAATTACAACTATAAAAAAAAGATTATAGCACTATATTAGCTAAATTGCTCTATATTCGTTTTTTTTAGAATATTCGCTATATTGCTATAACTTTGTTTTTTCGAATATTCGTAATATTCTAAAACAAGAATATATAGCAATATAGCGAAAATTCAAAAAAAAAAGAATATAGAGCAAAATTCGCAAACAACACTACTCCTAAAGTCAAGTATATTGCAGCCTTCTTATTGGCCCACAAGCTAGAAGCAGGGAGGGATTATGTGTACTGATTTAAAAAAAAAAATCGAATATAAAAAAAATCGAATATTCGAAATTACGAATATATATATCACTATATTCGAAATATTCGCGAATTTTTCTTGAGCCTGATAGAGGCTTCTATGCCTGCCACAGCGACATTCCATAGGAACAAAATGAAACTCATGCAGGCTGCAAGGTAAAAACATAATGGAACTCCCATAGTACTCAATGGTAATCCATTGCAGTCTATGGGAGAAGTGATCTGATGATCACATGTTCAAGTCCCCTGGGGACTTAAAAAGAGTATTAAAAAGTAACAAAAAGTTTTTAAAATAATAAAAAAATGTAAAAATATAAAAAGTCAAATGTTAAAAATAAAAATGAACAGTAAAAAATAAAGATCATAGGTATTGGCGTGTCCCAAAACACCCATACTATTAAAATATAATTATATTCAACTAGTCCAGCAAATGCCATAACAAAAAAAAGTTTCGCTGTTTTTTTTTATTGATTCACCTCCAAAAAAATTTAAAGTCTACACACTCCAAAATGCTATCAATAAAACCTATAGACTGTCTTGCAAAACATGAGCCCTCGATGCAGAGCAAAAATCTGGGAACAGATCAGTTTTTCCACATAGGGAATGCAAAACCCATAAAACTATGTCATAATTGCTCTTTTTTTTCCAATATCACCTCATTTAGAATTTTCTCCAACCTCCCACTACATGTGTGCAATATTAGATAGTTCCATTAGAAAATACAACTTGTCCCACAAAAAAACAAACCTTTATATGTGTATGTGAACATAAAAATAAAAAAGTTATGGCTTCAGAAAGGCAGAGAGTAAAAAAACAAACAAACATAGTTACATAGTTAATACGGTTGAAAAAAGACATAAGTATATCAAGTTCAACCAAGGGATAGGTGGGGACGCGTATTCCAGAAGGAATTGAGACTCAGATTTCTACACATTTTCATAAGCATTAATGTTGTTTACTTTTAAGAATTCTGTTCCTGCTGTGACCACGTCCAGAGGAAGTCTATTCCACAGATTCACAGTGCTTACAGTAAAGACCCTTTGACGCTTCCGGAGACTGAACTTTTTCTTCTCCAGTCAAAGGCAGTGCCCCCTTGTCTTTTGAGCACATTTTACATGGAACAGTTTTTCACAGTATTTTTTGTATGACCCATTTATATATTTGTATAGGTTAATCATGTCCCCCCTTAGACGTCTTTTCTCAAGACTAAATAAATTCAATTCTTTTAATCTTTCTTCATAACTAAGACCCTCCATGCCCCTTATCAGTTTAGTCGCTCTCCTCTGTACTTTTTCCAGCTGGACTGCATATTTCAGATGAGGCCGCACCAGCGCTTTGTAAAGTGGTAATATTACATCCCTGCCACACGAGTCCATGCCTCGTTTAATGCATGACAGTATCCTGGTTGCCTTAGAAGCAGTTGATTGATATTGTATGCTGTAATTTAGTCTACCATCTACAAGGACACCCAAATCTTTCTCCCAGTGTTACATCGCCTAGGACATATGAAGCACAGAGATTATTACCACCAAGATGCATAACTTTACATTTGTCCACATTGAACCTCATTTTCCAAGTCAGCTTGTAGTTTATGGACATTTCCATAGACTGCACAGTACTACATAGCTTAGTATCATCTGCAAAAATAGAAATTATGCTATTAATCTCGTCCTCGCTATCATTAATAAATAAATTAAATAATAAAGGGCCCAGCACTGAACCTTGGGGTACACCACTTATAACCCGGGACCATTCTGAATAGGAATCATTGACCACAACTCTCTGGACACAGTCCTTCAGCCAGTTTTCAATCCAATTATAAACTATACTTTCCAAGCCTATAGACCTTACTTTACCTATTAAATGACTATGAGGCACAGTATCAAAAGCCTTTTCAAAATCCAGAAACACTACATCCACAGCCGCCCCTCTGTCCAGGCTACTACTCACCTCCTCATAAAAACAAATCAGGTTAGTCTGATAACTTCTGTCCTTGGTAAACTCATGCTGGTTGTGACTTATAATATTATTTATAGTCACATACTCCTGTATATAGTCCCTTAAGAGTCCTTCAAACATTTTTCCCACAAGAGAAGTTAAACTAACTGGTCTATAATTACCTGTGAAGGACCTTGATCCTTTTTTGAATTTGGGCACCACGTTTGCCTCGCGCCAATCACTTGGCACTGTACCAGTACCTAGAGAATCCTTAAAAATTATAAACAGGGGCACAGCAATGACTGAACTGAGCTCTTTAAGCACTCTTGGGTGTAATCCATCTGGACCCGGAGCCTTGTTCACATTTACACTATTTAACTTGTCTTGGACCATATCTACAGTTAGCCAATTGAGTATATTACTGGATGTGCTAACAGCCCCGGCGCCACAGATATCAGCTCCTTTCTCTTCTTTTGTATATACAGAGCTAAAAAATCCATTTAGTAACTCTGCCTTTTCCATATCTTCAGTGACTAACCCCCCTTTGCTATTATTTAGGGGACCTACCTGCTCAGACCCAGGTTTTTTAGCATTTATATATTTAAAGAATTTTTTGGGATTTTTTTTGCACTCTTTTGCTACCTGCTGTTCATTTTGTATTTTTGCTAATTTTATCTCCTTTTTACAGATTTTATTAAGCCCTTTGTAATCTTCAAACGCTACAGCTGACCCCTCAGATTTGTATTTTTTAAATTCCCTTTTTTGTCTTTTATTGCCTTTTTTACAGTAGCTGTAAGCCATGGGGGGGGGGGGGGGTGTTAATTTTAGCCATTTATACTTGTTACCTAAAGGAATACATTTTTTGTGCAATTACTCAATGTGGATTTAAAGCTCTCCCATTTATCCTCAGTATTATTATGTGACAGTAGCTGCTCCCAGTCTATGCCCTGAAATGCTGGGCAACAATTGAAAATCACAAGGTCCTGAAGGGGTTAAAGCATAAGGCCACAATTATTCTACAACGGCTAAATGGTCCTGCTTATAAACCACTGCTTCTGCACTGACCCAGTGGTTCACTGCCAGAGAGATGTACTCTATACGTGCAGTGATATTGTGATTTAATGTTAAAATAGAATCACTCATTGGTATTTACTTATAAGACGCAGTGCTGTTTTAAAATACAGTATATCCCCCCTATCTGTCTTCCTTCACTTCTATTGTCTGAACGATCCTGATTAAGGCTGCTTTCAAACAGTCACTGTTTGGCCAGTGTTTGATCAGAGATTTCCATCAGTGATTCTAAGCCAAAACCAGGAGTGTGTCAAAACACACAACAGGAGCAGATTTCCATTAAACCTTATCTCTTTTTACACTCCCTTCCTAGTTTTGGCTTAAAATCACTGATGATAATCACTGATCAAATACTGACCTAATCACTGACAAGGGAAAGCAGCCTAAAAAGGCAGAAGCAATGGCATAACAAGATCAGATTACCCACAGAGTTTGTTTTTAACTGAGGAGAAACATAAAAGTTCTTCTGCGTAACAGTTGATCTGCAACCCTGAATTGCATATTTTTATACTTTATATTGTTATAGTTTATTACAATTTTTATTCCACAAGATTAAATAAAATAAAAAAGCATTAAAATACATAGAATACAACTAGCAAGACAACATCATAATTTAGCCAAATAACCGCTACAATACCTTCCCTCTCTTTCTAGGCCTGGGCGCAGTTTTACTATCGTATAAATTGGCATCACAAAGTGCATACCTGCAAACTGTCTCGGATCCAGCGGGACAGTCCCAGATTTTGGTGGCTGTCCTGCAGCCCTGGAATGGCTGGATGCACAGGATGCAGAGACAGTTGCTGGTAATGGTGAAGCAGGGAACCGTCTGCTCCCTGCTTCACCATACAGCTCAGCTGCCGACGCTCCCCAGCAGCAGGCACCATGCAGTCAGACATCCCACTGCTGGGCTGCATAGGAGGAGCAGTGCAGGACCAAGAATCAGGTGCCAACAGCACAATGTCTGCATGGTGCCTGCTGGGGAGCACAGGATGAGCTCTGATGGTCATCGGGGGAACTAGGTGAGAATTTACTGTTTTTGTTTTACTTCATTAAGAAAGGGGGGGCACTACTGAAGGGGGCACAATGTGGGCATATAACTACTGTGAAGGTGCACATCTTGGCATAACTACTGTTAAGGGGCACATCAGGGCATAATTACTGTGAAGGTGCACAATGTGGGTATAACTACTGTGAAGGGGGCACAATGTGGGCATAACTACTGAGACTTGGCACAGTGTGGGCATAACTACTATGAAGGGGTACAAGGTGGACATTACTACTGAGACTTGGCACAGTGTGGGCATTACTGCTGTGAAGGGGGCACAATATGGGAATTACTACTGTGAAGGGGGCACAATGTGGGCATAACTACTACGAAGGGGCCCAATGTGGACATTACTACTGAGACTTGGCACAGTGTGGGCATAACTACTATGAAGGGGTACAAGGTGGACATTACTACTGAGACTTGGCACAGTGTGGGCATTACTGCTGTGAAGGGGGCACAATATGGGAATTACTACTGTGAAGGGGCACAACGTGGGCATAACTACTACCTACATGGTGGCACAAAGGGGGAATAATAACTACAGAATGTGGGGACATTAAGGGGACTGGGTGGGATTGAGTGTGCATACTGTAGTTAAGTTTTGGGCAAGGCAAGAGGTGAGGCCTAGTCTGAAATAATGTGCTGCACTGCACATATTTTCCGTCTGGTGTGTCCAGTGTGCTTCATCTAGATCAATAGTCACACAGATGATGTAAAGTCTGTCCTATTAGTCCTATTTTGTCTCGTCTGAGATACTGTAAGTGCTCACAGCAGAAGACAAACAGCCTTGCATGTTATGTTACTCATGTTTTCTAGAACTAAGGGCCCATTCACACAGCCACATGAACGGGTTCTTCAAATTTGCGGAACCGGTGCAGACCCATTCATTTCAATGGAGCCGCAAAATATGCGGACAGCACACCATGTGCTGTCCACATCCGCAGTTCTGTGCCGCGGCCCCACAAAAAATATAGAGCATGTCCTATTCCTGTCCGCAAATTGCGGAATGCACACGGGCCGGTAAACACAAACAGCCATCTGAGTGAACCCCAACCCAGATTTTATGGTTCTCTGAATGCAGTAACTAATGTGAATAGGAGTAGAGGGAGCTAGCTCCGTATATATTGCTCCCTTTGACTTCCACTTTATATAAATATGCTTCATATATAGTGAGCTCCCCATAATGGTGGCAGCAGGCTGCCAGTTTTTTATCGGCCACCGCACTCTGAACGGAGCTGTTCTTCCTGTTCCATCCGCAGTGCTAGTGTCAGCACCAGAGACTGCAGGGACAGCTGATCAGTAGTGGTGTGCGTGTCAGACCCTCACCAATTGGGTATTGCAAAATGTATAGAAGGACATGTTCTATAAATTGAGAAACGGCCACACGGATGCGGACAGCACACAAATGACACCTGTGTGTGTGTCACATTATAATTCCCCCTATTTATTGCTTCGGAGCCAAAGCCTGGGATCCAGCTGTATCCAGGTAGGAGCACCGTGACACACATAAAGGGACATTTTAGGCCGCACTATACTACTCGGCATTCCTACATCTGGGATGCGATTTTATATAGAGAGCCCTAGGGGGAGGTGCCCATTGCATTTGGAAAATAAAAGGTGGAATCTGATTGGTTGCTATGGGGAACTAAGCCAGTTCTACACTAGTTTAGCATGCTATCTGCTACCGAGACTGGGGCATATATATAATTTTAACTGAATGAATAATAAAAGTTATATTTTAAGGGTCCTACTTTCTTTAGGGTTAATGCACATTGATTAAAAGGATTTGTTTATTACCTCAAAATATTGTTTAAAAAGTGTTAGCACTTAAAAAGACACATTTACATGTGTGAGATGGGGAAACAGTTCTTCTTGTTTGAACACTGTTTGTGTAGATTAAATTGAATGTTCTGGACTGACATTCTGCTGTTTAGCCACAAGATTCCGCTGTTTCCTAACATAGCTACAGACTGCACATATATCTCCATATTCATGAGAGAGGTGGGGTTTACACAGAGTCTGGACAGAAGAGACAGAGACAGAGAGCATCTTAGAGGGAGGTGAAACTAAGGAAATGTGTGAGCAGAGAATCTGACAGCATCCATGTGTGAGAGCATCCCTCAGTGACCAGAGCTGCAGCTAAGTGAAGCTGATCGTATCCAAGACCCTGATTGTGTCCAGAGGAAGGAGGACCGCTGATGAGAGCAAAGGAACAAAGCAACATACACTGCGGTACCGCATGCTTGTTGGAGAGACATTTGTTCTGTTCAGAGTCACCAGTAGATGCAAAGTAGACCCGGGTCGGTAAGATCGTACACGCACCAAATTACAGTGTTGGCGCCTAGAGACTGAGACCAGGCCTATAGTTAGTTAGTTAGGGTCTCTGTTTATGTCAGGCCACAAGTGTTACTAGAGTTTATTTCAAAGACTCCACTGCTTAAAGTGACATTTCACATTGGACAGCTGATAAAATTCTCACAAACTCAAGCTAGTCTGGGATTCTTTTGTTCAGGAGGAATACTCAGGCACCTGCTACAGGACCAGTTATGGGAGGGGGAATATTGTAGAACTTGGTAAGATTGTAAGCTGTTGTGCTGCACCTCAGGATAGCCCGTAACACACACCCAAACAGTAGTTCTTGTTTTTAGGGTAATAACTAGTGATGAGCGGCAGAAGCAATCTTCGAATTTGCAATATTTTGCGAATATTTGGGCGAATATTTGTCATAATTTAGCGAATTTGAGAATTCACGATTATTTTCTTGATTGCGAAAATCGGCAGTATAATATTATGCACGTATTGCGCACGCAATACAGGCGTGGGTCACTTTTGCTGCTAGCTGCAAGCTGCTAGAAGTTTCCTGAGACTGGAGAAAATGGTTGGTACGGCAGAACATTACAATAGCTTTATATGCAGATACAGTCAAGTGCTCCAATATATTTGTGATTGCGCAAATCGGTAATTAATGATGCGCATATTTTGGTGCAATACGTGCAACTTCAAACTTTAGCAGGTCTGACTACATATTACTGATTGGTGCACTAAGTATTGTTGTGAACTTGTGACATCACAGCACTATGTCTGTAGCATGTACAGATGTAGTAGAGTAACACGCATGCTTTATTAGACGTGTTTTCTAAACTAAATGTATTAAGCAAACACCTTCAATTACTTTTTAATGGCTTTTGTTTCAAGGTAACGCGATGAGTTAAGAAATTTTAGTTAAGAGTTTGTGTGCTAACCCTGCTACATCTGTATGTATGGAAAGCAGAACCTATCAGCTACACTATATCACTATCTAACCTACACTGACAATCTCCCACTAACTATCTGTATAATATATATAAGCTATCTAACTAACTATCTAATGTAATAAGTTTGACCCACCAAAGCACAGAGCACAGCAATGACACTTAGAACTGCAAAAAACTGCAAAAAATGGCTGCTGGGAAGGTTCTTATATAATAAGGGATAGGCAACTTTCCTATTGGTTGCTAGGGATGTTTCTAAGTTTAGACAAAGACATTGCAGCCTTCTCATTGGCCCATAAGCAAGAAGCAGGGAGGGATCATGGGTTCAGATGCAAAAAAATCTAGAATATTCGCGAATACGAATATATAGCACTAAATTCTAAATCTTTGCAAATTCTCGAAGTGGCGATATTCGTGATTAAAATTTGCTATTCAAATATTCGCGCCCAACACTAGTAACAACAGGTAAGGTGAGGCAGTTTAGTGGTGCCCACCAGTAGGTAAATTACTGCATTTTCCTCCTGCATCTATCGGGGGGCGCCGTGCTGTGCAGCACAAGGGTCTCAGCCTTCGGGCTGGGTGTATGTACATTTATTGTATGTTCTCAGGATGCGTGGTTGTGTTTATTGCCACATTTAAGTAAAATTCAGTTTTGGCAAAAGCTGGTGTTGGGGTTGCTTTCCTCGTTCGTGACTTCACTGTATCCTGGGGAGACCACCCCGGTACAAAGCTTAGACATGGGCCAAGAAATGGGGCAATTATTGGGAAAGATCACTTGTACGAACACTTGTTCCTGATTATTGCCCTGTGTAAAGGTGCCTTTGATCACTTGATGAATGAGCAAATGCTCAATCATTGGAAGATTGTATATTTTATGTGATAGATAAAAAAATTATTTGCCGGCAGCGCCTCGTCCTTTATTTGCCGGCAGGGATCTGCTGCAACCTACAATGAATCTGCATAGGGACAAATGGTCATTCATCCCTATAATGAGGGAATGGCTGCTGCATATAAAGGCAACTCTACCTTGGAACAGGCAATTATCGAGAACAAACTCCCATAATGGCCTGTGCATCGCTCTGTAAAAAAAAGGCCCTAAAATAAGTAAACTTTTAATCGTTCTGAAAGCGATGGGCTGCAGCACGCTTAATGAGAACATCTCCTGTTCGGTTGTTATTTTGTATGATCTTGTTAGATCTGGTATTTTTGTAACTTCTCCCGAAAGGTTAATTGAAGTCTAACATCTTTGCCAGCCACACTACAGGATCAATGATTCATTTTGTCAGACTTATCTCCCAAAGCATTCCAACCAGAGGAAAGACGCATCTCTGAGGTTCAGAGGAAGCAGCCATTTTGCTGTTTGAAGCTCCCAGTAAAAGATTGCGTGTTTCGCATGAACTGAGTCAGCGAAGTCCTGGTGATATGGAATCATTTTAGGAGTAAACTATAGACAGTTTATGGAATTAACATTATGTTTTATTCATAAGTGAGATTCGTGTCTGAGTGTAACAAACACGTAGCACGCAGGAGAGAGCAGATTTTGATTAGGACTGTCAAGTGTAAAATTTACATTTACAGAAAGTGGAAACATTAAAAGAGACGAATGGATTATTGAGATCCGTATAAAATGAATAAGTGTGAGGGACCAAAAGAAGAGGCGCACAGCAAGTGATGAGAGCTCAGCCTTCACGCTGCAAATGGCAGTGATAAAAAACGAAAATATTAAGCTGCACACAACAAAAATGTTCATAATGTAACCAAAAATTCCAAATGCTCAGTTAAAGGAGTCTTTAAAGGGGATGTCTCACTTCAGAAAATGGCATTTATTATCATGTAGAGAAAGTTAATACAAGGCACTTACTAATGTATTGTGATTGACCATATTGCCTCCTTTATTCATTTTTCCTTCACATTACACACTGCTTGTTTCCATGGTTACAACCACCCAGCAATCAAGCAGTGGTGGCCGTGATAGGATAGGAAGTATATCAGTATAGGAAAAAGCACTGGCCTCTCTGGTGGCCTGGTCTGTGGGAGAGCACATAGGCCGACACTTTTTCCTACTTTGTGTAAGCACGGCCACCACTGCTGGATTGCAGGGTGGTCATAACCAGTGATGGCCAGTTCGCAGTGTTCGCCAGCGAACACATGCGATCTGCCATCTTAACTGACAAGTCCGGCGAGGCACAGGTAAGTCCTTACCTGTGCGCGAGCCGGTCTGAAACAAATGCGGTCACCGGGAGCAGGCAGTTCCGAGAACGGCCCCCTGGAGGCTGTGCTTGGAACTGCCTTCTCCCGGAGACCGCATTTCATTTCAGACCGGCTCGGGCACAGGCACAGGTAAGGACTTACCTGTGCCTCGCCCGGACTTGTCAGTTAAGATGGAAGATCGCATGTGTTCGCTGGCGAACACTGTGAACTGGCCATCACTGGTCATAACCATGGAAACAAGAAGTATATAATAAGATGCAAAAATGAATCAAGCCAGCATAAGAGGCAATGTGGACAATCACAATACATTAGTAAGTGTCTTGTATTACCTTTCTCTACATGATAAATGTCATTTGCTGAAGTGAGACGACCCCTTTAAAGATGTGGAGTAGTGGGTAAATCTGGAAAAGCCCATATCTATTCATACAGTAGGTAAAGTGTAATTAGAGATGACTATGGATGATGGATCTAGATGGAGTATGGAAAACTGAATACCGATCACAAGGAGACCAAAGAAAAAACTTTATACTGTAATATTCCCTTTTACCGTATCCCCTGAACTCTCCCATCAAAATTCTGGTGCAAAGTAAGGTTGGTTTCACACTGGTGCTAGGGATCCAGGCCGATTCTTGGCATATTTTCCGGGTCGCAGCCAGATCTCTGCCGGTCCCCATTATAATTAATGGGGCCAGACTGAGACTTTCAAGCTTTTGGCAATGCCGGACTGCAGAGAGGATTTCTGACAAATGTATGAAGTGCTTGTGACATTTCTATGTGGTTTGCGCTATGCCTACATGTTGTATTTGGTAAGAAGCGGACAGATGTTTTTGTGGGCAGAATTACGTCTTTTATCACTTGTGTCACAAATAAAGTGTACTTCAGTACTGGAGGATTAAGAACTGACGGCACCTTCATAATACATGACATTAGACTGAAAACTTTAAAACCACAAGGTATTTTGTGCTCCAAATTTTACAGACTTCGTGTGATATTTGTTAAATATGTCGCAAAAAATGGATTAAATGAAAGCAGGTACTTCAAAAGAGTGACTTCAACTATAATCCTCATACTACATTATCACCCAAAAATGTGCCAGACATACCCTACAGCAGTGGTGGCGAACCTTTTACAAACAAAGTGCCCAAACTGTAACCCAAAACCCACTTATTTATCGCAAAGTGCCAACACAGCAATTTAACCTGAATCCTACAGTCCAGTATAGTGTATCTTCCATGTACTTTATTATTTATCTATAATAGCCTGTCTACACTCAGTGCACTGCCTGTGCCGTTCATAGTGCACCCTGCGCTGATGAATGGCAGGAAGAGTCTAAGGCATATTGGTACACCATAGACTTTTTCCAGGGTGCGGGTGCCCAGAGAGAGGGCTCTGAGTGCCAGCTCTGGCACCCGTGCCATAGGTTCGCCAACACTGCCCTACAGCATCAGCCACTGTGATACATCTTCAGACTATCTCAACTAAGCGGGTAATGTGCTCCCGCTCAGGTCCTCTGTAGACCCGCTCACTGCCGCAGCCCCCGACCTGGAATTACACAATGCTTGTTCTGAATTCTAGGGAGGCTTACCCCAACAACTGCCACAGTGAGCGCCCCCAGAACTCGGAAAGGGTCAAGCCATGCTACCCACAATGCCCACAGTTTTCCTACGTCCTGATGCAGGACGTTCGTTGCAGGGCCGTGCTGCTACCGAAGGATCAGAAGGACAGAACTGCAGTGCGGCAAGAAGAAGAGGAGAAGGAGGAGGCAGCAGCACTGCCAGCATGGAGTCTGGTGGGGGAGGTACAGAGTTATCACTAAGGACTGCAGGCAACACTACTACATGATCTGCACTAGTGTTATCTGTGGATTTACATAGGACTGCAGGTAACACTACTACATTATCTGCACTAGTGTTATCTGTGGATTTACATAGGACTGCAGGTAACACTACCTCATGGTCTGCACTAGTGTTATTTGTAGCTTTACATAGGACTGCAGGTAACACTACTACATGATCTGCACTAGCGTTATCTCTGGTTTTACATAGGACTGCAGGTAACACTACCACATGGTTTGCACTAGTGTTATCTGTGGTTTTACATAGGGCTTCAAGTAACACTACTACAGTACATGATCTGCACTAGTGTTATCTGTTCTTTTACTTAGCGCTACAGGTAATACTACATTTTCTGTACTCAGAGAGTTATTGCTGTTTTCTGTGGTGTTACATAGGACTGCATGTGACGCCCACTACATTTTCTGTACTCAGAGAGTTTACACTGTGTTATCTGTGGTGTTACATAGGACTGCAGGTGACATATACTGCATTATCTGTACTAAGCGATTTATCACTGTGTTATGTGTGGACTGAAGGTACCATCGATACCGTCTATCAGCCCTGGTCCAGCAGGACAGTCTCGCAGTCTGGTGGCTGTCCTGCCTTCCTGGGAAGATTGTGGCATGTCTTGCTCTTAACTGTCTCTGTATTTTTAGGATGAGTGCAATGGTAAAGCCAGAGCCGTCATGTGGATTCTAGTCGCCGGGGGAGCAGCGTGAGTGTTTTTTTTTAAATTAACAATTCAGGAGCTAGAACTACTATGAGGGGAATTCACTTTTGTTGGGGCCAATTGTGGAATTGAGACATGTACAGGTATAGATAGACATTAAGGCTTAGTGTTAAAAAAATAAATTGCCCTGGCGATCTTCTGGCTTTTTAAATGTTGAGAGTTATGACCATCTACTACATTATCTGCATGCAGAGAGTTATCACTGTGCTGTTTGTAGTGTTACATAGGACTGCAGGTAAGACTTTTATGGAATATCCACAGGAGTCCAATAGATTGAGATACCACAGTTCGAATTCTCCCATAGAAGTAAATGGAGGGAGCCACACATGTGGAGCCACCTCTCCATACAGTGCCACTGGCAATCTACAGAAAAGTTAGAGATCGGAATACCCCTTTAAATGATGTTCGCACTGTCTTGCAGGTTTACCCTATAGTTACTACATGGGAATGCATGCTTAGTAACAGATTGCCCACGTTTGATGATGTATCGCCAAGCTACCTAACTGCTCCGCTCAGCAACAGCAGAGGCTTAGGCGGAACATTGGTTATGAGTAGAGTTGAGCGAACACCTAGATGTTCGGGTTCGGGGAGCTCGGCCGAACTTTAAAAAAAAGTTCGGGTTCGGGAACCGAACTTGATCCGAACTTGGACCCGACCCGAACCCCATTAAAGTCAATAGGGACCCGAACTTCACTTTATTATTTTCCGTTATAACATGGTTATAACGGAAAATAATAGTATTAGCTTTTTCAGATCTGAGTTTTCACGATCGTGAAAACTCAGATCCGACAGTATAGTCTAACACAGAGGCATTCCCATGGTGATGGGGACGCTTCAAGTTAGAATATACTAAGAACTGTGTACATAACTGCCCCCTGCTGCCTGGCAGCACCCAATCTCTTACAGGGGGCTGTGATCCGCACAATTATCCCTCAGGTGCCGCACCTAAGGGGTTAATTGTGCGGATCTCAGCCCCCTGTAAGAGATCGAGTGCTGCCAGGCAGCAGGTGCCAGACCCCCCTCCCTCCACAGTATCAAAATCATTGGTGGCCAGTGTGGCCCCCCCCTATTAAAATCATTGGTGGTTAGTGCGGCCCCACCCTATTAAAATCATTGGTGTCCAGTGCGGCCTCCCCTCTCCCCCCAGTATTAAAATCATTGGTTAACAACCCCCCTCCCTCCCCCCATCATTGGTGGCAGCGGAGCGGCAGTTCCGATCGGAGTCCCAGTTTAATCACTGGGGCTCCGATCGGTTACCATGGCAGCCAGGATGCTACTGCAGTCCTGGCTGCAATGGTTACTTAGCACTTTTAGCAGCATTATACTTACGTGCGCTGTCTGTGGCCGGCCGGGCGCTCCTCTTACTGGTAAATGACAGGTCTGTGCTATAAGCAATGCACCGCACAGACCTTTCACTTACCAGTAGGAGGAGCGCCCGACCGGCCACAGACAGTGCACGTAAGTATAATGCTGCTAAAAGTGCTAAGTAACCATGGCAGCCAGGACTGCAGTAGCGTCCTGGCTGCCATGGTAACCGATCGGAGCCCCAGCGATTAAACTGGAACTCCGTGGCCAGTGCGGGCCCCCCCACCCCCTATAAAAATCATTGGTGTCCAGTGCGGCCTCCCCTCTCCCCCCCCTAATTAAAATCATTGGTTAACAAACCCCCCCATCAATGGTGGCAGCAGAGAGCGGCAGTTCCGATCGGAGTCCCAGGGGTTAATTGTGCGGATCACAGCCCCCTGTAAGAGATCAGGTGCTGCCAGGCAGCAGGGGGCCGTTATGTCCACAGTTCTCAGTATATTCTAACTTGAAGCGTCCCCATCACTATGGGAACGCCTCTGTGTTAGAATATACTGTCGGATCTGAGTTTGCACGATGTAACTCAAATCTGATGGTATATTCTAACATAGAGGCGTTCCCATGGTGATGGGGACGCTTCAAGTTCAAATATACAATCGGATTGGAGAGGGCGCTCCTCCTACTGGTAAGTGACAGGTCTGTACTATAAGCAATGCTCCGCACAGACCTTTCACTTACCAGTAGGAGGAGCGCAGGCTTGCCACATACAGCGCATGTAAGTATAATGCTGCTAAAAGTGCTAAGTAACCATGGCAGCCAGGACTGCAGTAGCGTCCTGGCTGCCATGGTAACCAATCGGAGACCCAGCGATTAAACTGGGACTCCGATCGGAACTGCCACTTCGCTGCCACCAATGATGGGGGGGGGAGGGGGGTTGTTACCAATGATTTTAATTAGGGGGGGGGAGAGGGGAGGCCGCACTGGACACCAATGATTTTAATATGGGGTGGGTGGGGGTGGGGGGGCCGCACTAGCCACCAATGATTTTAATAGGGGGTGGGGGGGCCGCACTAGCCACCAATGATTTTAATAGGGAGGGGGTGGGGGGGCCGCACTGGCCACCAATGATTTTAATACTGAGGAGGGAGGGGGGTCTGGCCCCCTGCTGCCTGGCAGCACCTGATCTCTTACAGGGGGCTGTGATCCGCACAATTATTGTGCGGATCACAGCCCCCTGTAAGAGATCAGGTGCTGCCAGGCAGCAGGGGAGCGTTATGTCCACAGTTCTCAGTATATTCTAACTTGAAGCATCCCCATCATTATGGGAACGCCTCTGTGTTAGAATATACTGTCGGATCTGAGTTTTCACGATCTAACTCAAATTCGATGGTATATTCTAACATAGAGGCGTTCCCATGGGGATGGGGACGCTTCAAGTTAAAATATACCATCGGATTGGAGAAAACTCTGATCCGATGGTATATTAATATTACCTGAACACCGAACCCGAACTTTTACTGAAATGTTCGGGTTCGGGTGCTGAACACCGTAAAGTTCGGTACGAACCCGAACTTTACAGTTCGGGCTAGCTCAACCCTAGTTATGAGTTGAAGATGAGCGAAGTGTTCAAAAATTTGATCTGGCTGCTTTGGTGAATTTTACAAAAAAGCTTTGCTTTATGACTAGTGTTGATCGAGCAAGCTCGGCCATGCACCATTTTGACTCAAGCATCGAGGTGTTCAGCCGAACAACGAGCGTGCTTGAGTTAGTGTATTTAAATCGAATTTAGTCTCTATTTCTGAAAAGTTTGTGCTGGGATTTGAACTCACAAACTTCTACATTAGAGGAAAGAACCTTAACCACTCAGCTATAAAGCTGAATGATAAGCTGTATAACAAAAATCTCATAGTAGTTTCTCATATAGTAAGTATTCATATACAGCAGAAGTATAATTTTATATTTAACTGCAGTTTAACATGCAGCTTGATAGCACAGTGGTTAAGGATCTTGGCTCTAATGTAGAAAGTTGTGAGTTCAAATCTCAGCAGAAACATTTCAGAAATAGAGGCTAAATTAAATGTATGTATTTTTTTTGTAATTGTAAAAAATGTATGGCACAAAATAAATGTGTAATTACTTAAAAAAAAAATATATATACCATATATATATATATATATATATATATATATATATATATATATATATTGAGCAAAAGAAGGCAGCACGTAGTTTGACAAAGGCTCCATTGAGTAGAGCTGAAACCTTGCTGCTACAATTGCAGGAAAAAGTATTTTCTACCCTTTGGAATTATATGGTTTTCTGCACAAATTGGTCATAAAATGTGATCTGATCTTCATCTAAGTCACAGCAATAGACAATCACAGTCTGCTTAAACTAATAACACACAAAGAATTAAATGTTACCATGTTTTTTATTGAACACACCGTGTAAACATTCACAGTGCAGGTGGAAAAAGTATGTGAATCCTTGGATTTAATAACTGGTTGAAGGTTGAACCTCGTTTGGCAGCAATAACTTCAACCAAACGTTTCCTGTAGTTGCAGATCAGACGTGCACAACGGTCAGGAGTAATTCTTGACCATTCCTCTTTACAGAACTGTTTGAGTTCAGCAATATTCTTGGGATGTCTGGTGTGAATCGCTTTCTTGGGGTCATGCCACAGTATCTCAATCGGGTTGACGTCAGGACTCTGACTGGGCCACTCCAGAAGGCGTATTTTCTTCTGTTTAAGCCATTCTGTTGTTGATTTACTTCTATGCTTTGGGTCGTTGTCCTTTTGCAACACCCATCTTCTGTTGAGCTTCAGCTGGCGGACAGAAGGTCTTAAGTTCTCCTGCAAAATGTCTTGATAAACTTGGGAATTTATTTTTCCTTTGATGATAGCAATCCGTCTAGGCTCTGACGCAGCAAAGCAGCCCCAAACCATGATGCCCCCACCATCATACTTCACAGTTGGGATGAGGTTTTGATGTTGGTGTGCTGTGCCTCTTTTTCTCCACACAGCGTTGTGTGTTTCTTCCAAACAACTCAATTTTGGTTTCATCTGTCCACAGAATATTTTGCCAGTACTGCTGTTGAACATCCAGGTGCTCTTGTGCAAACTGTAAACGTGCAGCAAAATTTTTTTGGACAGCAGTGGCTTCCTCTGTGGTATCCTCCCATGAAATCCATTCTTGTTTAGTGTTTTACGTATCGTAGATTCGCTAACAGGGATGTTAGCATATGCCAGATACTTTTGTAAGTCTTAAGCTGACACTGTAGGATTCTTCTTCACCTCATTGAGCAGTCTGCACTGTGCTCTTGCAGTCATCTTTACATGACGGCCAATCCTAGGGAGAGTAGCAGCAGTGCTGAACTTTCTCCATTTATAGACAATTTGTCTTACCGTGGACTGATGAACAGCAAGGATTTTGGAGATACTTTTATACGCTTTCCAGCTTTTACAAGTCAACAATTCTTAATCGTAGGTCTTCTGAGAGCTCTTTTGTGCGAGGCATCATTCACATCAGGCAATGCTTCTTGTGAAAAGCAAACCCAGAACTGGTGTGTGTTTTTTATAGGGAAGGGCAGCTGTAACCAACACCTCCAATCTCAACTCATTGATTGGACTCCAGTTGGCTGACACCTCACTCCAATTAGCTCTTGGAGATGTCATTAGTCTAGGGGTTCACATACTTTTTCCACCTGCACTGTGAATATTTACATGGTGTGTTCAATAAAAACATGGTAACATTTAATTCTTTGTGTGTTATTAGTTTAAGCAGACTGTGATTGTCTATTGTTGTGACTTAGATGAAGATCAGATCCAATTTTATGACCAATTTGTGCAGAAATCCATATCATTCCAAAGGGTTCACAAACTTTTTCTTGCAACTGTATATGGGTTAATAAAATCACCCACTAGTTTTCCACTGAATTTTGGAGTGCTGCCTTTTGCTTCTTTTGGACGCCGGTCTCAGAAGGGATTTTGCACCCGCTGTGTTTGTGTGCTGTTCTTTATCTTTCTTAATATATATATATATATATATATATATATATATATATATATATATATATAATCATACTTCTGATATATATGAATGCATAATATGTGGGAAACTAGTACTGATGTTTTTAGCCATAATATATTTACATATATTATAATATATTATATGTTCTAAATATATAATAATATATGTTAATATATTATGGCTAAAAACTGATATATATACATATATATATTAAATTTAGCCTTTATTTCTGAAAAGTTTCTACTGGCATTTGAACTCACAACCTTCTACATTAGAGCCAAGATCCTTAAACACTCAGCTATAAAGCTGAATGATAAACTGTGTCAGAAAAACCTCATAGAGGTTTCTCATGTAGTAAGTATTCCTATACAGCAGAAGTATCATTTTATATTTAACTGCAGGTTAACATAGTGTATATGTGTAGTGTTTAAAGATATCACATTACCTGATGGTTGTCTTGTAGCCTCTTTTGACGTCACAAGTCTCTATACTTCTATTGATCACACAAGGGGGGTGTCTGCTGTCCGGAGGAGTCTGTTGGAAGCGAATACTCAGTTGAGTGTCAGGATTTTATTATTCAACTATTGGATCTGGTACTGAGGAATAATTATTTTTTGTTTATGGATGTTTTTTTCTTGCAGTTATAAAGGAACCGCCATGCGGTCAAATGTGGCGCCCACTTACGCTAATGTCTTCCTGGTGGCCTTCGAGGAGGACCTTGTCTATGTATCCCACCACTTCAGTCATGTACTGGGGTGGTGGCGGTACATAGACAATGTCTTCCTAATTTGGCATGGTGACTCCACTTCTCTGGAGTTATTTCACACTTTTTTGAATCAACTGGATCCTGACATCGCATTTACTTTGACATATTCTGACACTCAAGTTCAATTCCTGGATACCATGGTTACTATGGCTGGTGACAAATTATCCACGGACATTTTTACCGAACCAACTGATTGCAACACTTTGTTGCATTACAATAGCTGTCATCCTAGATCTACTATTGATTCATTACCATATAGTCAGCTGCTTAAAATTAAGAGGATAGTACAGGGTCCAGAAACACTACCTACTCGCTATGCCCAGATGGTGCATACATTTCGACAGAGAGGATATCCCTCTCGGGTGATCAATAAACATTTTGATAGGGTTAGGTATCCACAGCAGATTGGAACTGACACCATATCTAATAAAGTGGTACGGATTCCGTTTATATCCACGTATTCTGAACAAAGTGGGATGGTTGCCAAGATCATTCGCAAACATTGGTCCATTTTGAAAAGTAATCTGCCTCATATTGCAGCTTTCACTGTACTCCCCCTTTTATCCTATAGGCGCCCCACCAATTTGCGTGACAAATTGGTTCGGGCTGACATTTCGACCAAAGGTTCTGTACAAACCTACATTGGGTCTCGCAGAAGGGGATGCTATCCCTGTCTGAATTGTGTAAACTGTTCATTTATGATCAAGGGCGACAAATTTATTCATCCTACATCAGGGACCCGTTATGATATTTGCCAATTTCTGACATGCGACAGTGCATATGTTATTTATGTGCTTTCGTGTCCATGTGGTCTCCTATATGTTGGGGAGACCACATGTGACATGAAGACACGTTCAAACAACCACAATTTCACTATTAGACGCAAAAGGAAAGATTTGCTAGTTTCAAAACATTTTGTTGAGGCGGGGCATAGTGAGAAGGACCTGAAATTCATGATTTTGGATCAGATCAATTTGTCAAGGAGGGGGGGTGATCAGACATTGGCTCTCAAACAGAGAGAGCTACGTTGGATCCATCGCCTACATACTCTGAGACCATTTGGTCTTAATGTCGAGTTCAAATGGAGTGTGATGTAGATGTGGGTTTTTCATCATCCTGTTGGTTCTTTGTTACTTTTGTCCTGGTTATGTAAATTCAATTGGTGTCATTTATTGTATATCCATCCTGATAAATGTATTTATATTTATCTTTCTTTTTCTCTTTTTAGATCTTATTTATCAATGCTTTCGCAGCGGTTTGGACAGATGGCGGATGCGGGATCCTGGGTCAATTTTCATATGGATCTTGTGAGGGAGGGGACTCATAGGGCACAACAATTTCAGATTCATTAACAATTATTCTGGCCGCTTGTATAGGGTTTTGATAAGTGAGTGGTGGTCCTAATTTACCTGTTTGTAGGGTTTGGGGGAGATTTTGGGCTAGAAGGCTTTGGGCATGGACGTGTCCTGGGCCTCTTTCCCGTTATAGGCCCATAGTGATGATCGTGGAAATGATACAACTACTGGGCCCCCTCTATCTACCCTCAAGATGCTTGGTATCCATCTTATAGGGTTTTTTTCCCCTTGTGTGCTTCAATACAAAAAGTACCATGATCGCTCCAGGATATATCCTGAGTACAGCGGTTAGATGGATGTTTGTACCTACCAAATTTAGACATCTGTTCTATCCGCCCCCCTTTTTTTGTGCCTTCTGTTTCCCCTTCTACCTTTAGTCGTGACTGCATTGCCCTCTTGTCTGGCATGCTCTTTGCCTGCGGTGTGCGGCCGGTTGTTGCTGGTGTTGTTGGCCTGTGCGCTTGCCCCTCCCCGCTGGCGTGGCGATTCCTATCGCTGCTCTTGACGTAGTCTCGCGATGGCTGCACGAGTCATGTGGATGGTCAGGTGATCAATCATGTGACTCTGGTGGCGTCTCCTGGCTCCGTTCGTTTGAGTTGCGGTTGCTAGGCTTCTGGACATGCGCAGTCTGACTTGGAGGACGCAGATTTTAGCACCGCATGTCTGTCCCTGCTGTGTGAGTTTTTATTAATTACAGCTATTGCTGACACTTATGCACAGGTGATGTAACACTGTCTTATTGTGTCCAATTTACACAGTTTATAGTATATGTTTGTATTAATTATGAATATTGTTAATTTGCACATTTGAACACAATCATGTAAACTATATCGATGTTACACGGACCACGTATAACTGTATAATTATATCTTATGTATTTTAACACTTATTTTAATGATTGTATTATTTATTAATTGATTGTCACTCTATTTGCTGCTATGTATTCTGGGTATATATACCCCTGTGAGACACCATTTTTTTATGCTTGATAAAGACTGCATTGAGCGGTTAAAATGTTGCAGAGGGGTCAATAAAGGGTCCATCGTTTTTCACTTTACCTCTGGAGTGCTGCCTCATCTTTTGAACATATATATATATATATTAAATTTAGCCTCTATTTCTGAATAGTTTCTACTGGGATTTGAACTCACAACCTTCTACATTAGAGCCAAGATCCTTAAAATCTCAGCTATAAAGCTGAATGATAAACTGTGTCAGAAAAACCTCATAGAGGTTTCTCATGTAGTAGGTATTCCTATACAGCAGAAGTATCATTTTATATTTAACTGCAGGTTAACATGCAGCTCTATAGTGTAGTGTTTAAAGATTTTGGCTCTAATATAGAAGGTTGTGAGTTCAAATCCCAGCAGAAACATTTCAGAAATAGAGACTAAATTAGATTTAAATACACTCGGTGTCCCCAAGCACTGACTCCATCTATGGACATAGCTATATATGGAGTCAGAGCAGGGACTCCTAAGCGCGGACTCACACTGGGGATTCCCCCACTGTACAGCGATATTCTGCATAGACCTCAGTGGGAACTGGCACCCTCCCCTCTTCAGAGCAGGGGGTGCCTGGTTTAATGCTCGGGTTCTCCCATTGATTTCCATTGTGCTCGGTGGTTCTTTGTAAGTAGCGGGTGCACTGACACAGACTGGCGATTGTGCCGCTCCCCATCATTGTACCCCTCAGATGCCGTGTTCATACATTATCGTGGCATCTGATATCAATCATCTGGTGTAAAAAATAAAATAAAAATTCAATTATACATACCACATGCATTTTCTCGCGATGGGCCATCTTGATTAAAGATCTACTGCAAAATCTTGTGCGGCCCATAATGACTTCAACACGTTGGCCGGCGTGGTGACATCGTACGACACCAAGCACAGGATTTTGTGCGAGATCTTCATTCAAGATGGCGGTGGCCAGCCCGTCGCGAGCAAATGTATGATTTTTTTACACCATTTCAGGGAAAATGTATTCGCTACCATAAAGCACGAGGAAATTCGGCTTTGCAGCGAATCAAATTTTCCCTGAAATTGGCATCAATGTATCTCTCAACACTAGTTATGATGGTAATATTTAATGTCACTTTTTTGGAGTGTCTGCTGTTTTCTAAGTTATCTTTTTGGCAACAACTTGACAACCAAATGTCATAAATGCAAAAGTAAACACAAAATGCCAGGAATGGTGCAAACCACATAAAAATCTTGCAAACTGCAAAGCCTACTTCACTGAAAAAAACTGCAAAAAAAAAGCTCCACTTTTCTAGGGCAAAGCCTCTCATACATTACTTCCTAAGCATTAGCTAGGATTGGTAAATATGTCCCAGTTTTGTCATTGCAAAAATGAAACAAAGGCCCAGATGTAGTTATATGTTTGTGTAAAATAAACTGTTTAAAATTGGCGCAAATTGGTGCAATTTGGAGGATCTAGGGTATCTACACTTTTTTCTGACAAGGGGGTGGGCCTTTGTAAAAAGGGGCAGGCTTTACAGGAAAGGGTTGGGGCCTAAGATGTGCCATTTTGCACCAAATTTGCGCCACAATTTTGAAATAAATAAGCCAACCAATAGTTGTTGTAGAGTCAGAGAAAAGTGTCTGATTTATCATCCAGTCTGAGCCCCTGTGATAGATTTGGTGGAGACCTAGGCATATAAGCGTATGCCATCTATAGGGTTAGTAAATGTGGCCAAACCTGCGGAAATGTTTGTGTACGACAGTATTCATTGTTTCATATTTTTATTGAATAGATATTTATTATTGTACTTGAAATTTATTATTGTATTTGAGCTTAGATTCTGTTGTAAAATGTACCAAAATTATTGGCGCCCGCTCCCTGTGGAGAATTTATGACGTGTCTGTGCCTAAAATAGCACTCATCTGTGACATGCTGGATAAGACGTTCACATTCATTTTCAAGACATTTTTTTATCTCGACTAAGATTGCATCTTCTTTTGTCGCAGTTGTAGACAGGTTTTGTCACCTCATGTGGTCAAAAGATATACCAAGGGGATATTGGCATCCTGTGGAGCACAATTGCCACATACACCCAGGAGCGGACTGGGAACTTAAAGTAGCCCTGAAAACCTAAAAGTGGCCCCGTGTTGTAGAAGAGTCCAAATTGACTGACGGCAGGGCAACACAAGTAGGCGGAGACAACAGAAGTAGACAGCGGGGCAGAACCAAATACCATCACCCCTGCTGCAGTATTCAGTATATAGTATGTATCGTCTTGAGGACGGCGATGCAGTTGAATTCAGGACGGCCAAGTGCATAAGAACCTGATGATCCTTCATTAATTAACGTTGAGAGTGTCAGATCATTATGTACAGATGCAGCCGAGCAAAAAAATAAATAAAAAAAGGCGCAAAAAAGGTTAGCAAACTCTTTCAATGTATTTTAATGGCTTTTGTCACAAGATGGCACGAGATAACGCTGTGACGTGCTATCAGAGTCAATTTTAGCTCGGCTACATCTGTACCTGGCCGGCGGTCGGTGAGAATGGCTCACACGGTCCCCTTGGGTATTGGCCCACCAGGGAATTTCCGTATAGGGGTTATCGCCAGTCCGCCCCTGCTTACACCAGGGGCATTGTCGCATTTTTACTACAAACTGCTTTAGAAACAAAGAAAAAAATATCAACAAGATATCTTCACAATCTTGGGGGCATTGAATATCTGAAGACCTTTTACCTTTCTTCACAATTTCCCGCACATTCATAAAGATGTCACAGAATAGAAACTGTGGAGGAGGCAAAATATTCTTGAGCAAAAAAAAATACAACACTATTAATAAATCTCCCCAACGTCTTGTCTGTAGCACATCATCTGACTGTATAATGCACAGTGCTGTTCACCCTTCTGCTCATCACTATGCATTCAGCTGGTTATGCGCACTGCACATGGCGTCCTGAAGGTGGTGCTGTTGCACTGTTGTACATTGCTGATTGCTGCATGTTCATTACCTCATCTCCATATTGATTGACCATTGCTCTGCTGTGGTTGTTTGACTCTGGATAACTAAGCACAGCACAGTATCAAAGCCGCTTCACCTGGGGAATTGATTCACTTGCAGAACTTTCCTTTTCTTCTTCTTTTCATGTGGATTCATTTAAGCCAATGATGGTTATGGTTACAACACATCTGAAAATATGGGACTAAATCTACAGATTAATTGAGAACGATTCATCTTGTAAAAATGTATTAATGATAACTTTGTAGTCAAATTTTATTTCCATTGCAGTATATTTGTTTTGCACAGTGACCAACTTTTCAAAAAGGAATTGCCACAATTTTTTTTTTAAAACAAACAATTTTTGAATTTTTTCTTCTTTTTTTTTTTAGCAACATTTGATTTTTACCAAAAGCTGGGTTACCGATATACAGTAGCTGCAAATACACAGGCTGTCAGTGAGCGTGCCTCGGCTACAGAATGTAAAATCTGCCTTTCTAGGATGCCCTGCTGTATCGCTGCTTGAAAAGTCAAATATGTATTTCAGGAGGCTGAGAAAGCTGGGTGAATCCCCCGGGAGACATTATGATGGTCAAATCATCTATTCTAGAAACAGAAATAACTAGGAAGTAGGGTGAACTGAAAATTGTCTAGGACCATGGGTTTTGAACATCATAGTCCCCTCACCACCCATGAATTTTTATTATTGAAATGCATTATTCATTGCATTTTTTTATTCAAGATTTTAAAATACAACCAAAAACTTCTCCTTCCTCTGAACATGCAGGAAAACTGCACCCATTCTTGAGGAGTAAGGGCTCATGCACACGAACGTGCTATGTTTTGAGGTACTCAAAACACGGATGCTGCCGCGTGCCTTCAGCAATTTGCGGAATGGAACGGGCAGCCCATTATAGAAATGCCCATTCTTGTGGACAAGATTAGGACATGATCTATAATTTTTGCGGGGCCACGGAACGGAGCAACGGATGCGGACAGCACACAGAGGTGAGACCAAACCGCGTTCGTGTGAATGCGCCCTAAGTCTGCGCCTATCCCCAGCCCTGTCCGTCATTCATCACGTCATAATCACAATAATATCACAGAATACGGTAATACCATAAATAAGAAGTATAAAAGGTCCCCATTAGAGATGAGTGAATCGAAGCTGATGAAGTGGAATTCGATCCAAATTTCAGGAATTATTCGATTCGCACCTGAATCTGAATTTCCTCACGCTTCGTGGTAACAAATCGAATTTTTTTCTAAAAAGGCTGCTGCACATGTTAGGACATGTAGCAAGGAACTCTGGGAACGAGGGATCACCCACAATGCCATGCATGCAGCCAATCAGCAGCCAGACACCCCTGTGATGTCACAGCCCTATAAATAACCTCAGACATCTTGGATTCAGCCATTTTGCAATGTACTTAGTGCAGGGAGAGACATCAGCAGGCGTTAGGGACAGTGCTAGGAAAGACTTGAAAACTTAGATTTTGCTCAATAGAAGTTCAGGGAAAGGATAGGGAGGAATGATTCCTGAGTATTGAAGCAGAACAGGGTTCAGTAGTGGAGGTTACAACCTGGGTAATAGGAACATTCCTATTACACCTTGCTGCACTGCAACTTTTCAGGTTTGCAGTACATCTGTAATTCCAGCAAACTGTTCTTGTTATTAGGGTCTTATTTGCCTTTGTGCGGTGCAGTTATATATATGTTCTAAAGCCTTCTTTTGTCGTGTATTAGTGGGGAAAAAGGGCTTATTAGCCGTTGTGTGGTGAAGTGAGAAAATTAAAGCCTTTTTTGGTGTGTATTAGTCGCAAAAAAAAACTTTATTTGCCATTCACGTCCGCAGTTATATGTTCTAAAGCCCTTTTTTGGCGTGTATTAGTGGGGGGAAAAAAAGGGGCTTATTAGCTGTTGTGTGCTGAAGTGAGAAAATTACAGCCCTTTTTAGTGTGTATTATTTTCCTTTTTATTTACTTATTAGATCTAACAGTATGTCAGACAGTGAAGTGCCAGGCCCTGCACAGGGGAGGGGCACAGGCCTAAATGCTTCTGGTGCAGGCACAGGTAACAGGCAGCAGAGTAAGGGGGCAGGGGTCACTTCGAGAGGCCTGAGCTCCCAGTGTCAGCTAGTGGTCGTGTCTTGACCAGCAACCCAGCAGTTCTTGAATGGTTGACTCGATCTTCGACTTCGTCGCAAGTGACATCAGACACCCCCAGCCAAGAGTCGGTGGGTTCGTCAGACACAACCCTTAGTTGGCATGGCCCGGGAGCAGGCCCTGTGCCCTCACCTGTCCTCAATCTGCCTCTGTCCTTTTCTGTTCCCTCAGCCAGAGAAGTACTACATGCTGTGGGCTCAGCTCCACTATACAGCGAGGACGAGCTACTAGAGAGCAGTCAGCAGCTACTGCCCAGCCAAGATCCAGAGGAGACATCCGCAGCTTCCTCCGGTAGGCGGGCAAGTAGTGATGAGGATAGTGGCTTGGGAGCTGGTGTTGCGAGCGGTCAGGCTCCTGGCTTAGAAACCATTGAGGAGGACATCAGTGACGTGCAGACAGTATTCGATGATGATGTAGCCGATCGCAATTGGGAGCCGGGTGACGAAGGGGCTTCATCATCATCAGGAGAAGAGGGTGGCAGCTTGCGCGTGAGGCAGCGGTGGAGCCAGCAAGCTGGTAGCATGGCCGGGAGTCAGCAGGGTGGCAGCAGTGGGAGGTCGGGAGCAAAACGTGCCCGGGGTAGACCACCCGCTTCGCAGGAGCCTAATGGCCCAGAAAGTAGTGGTGCAGGTGTTCACGGAGGCAGTGGCGGTAGCAGTCAGTCAGTGCGGTGTGTTGGGGGTAAAATCACCTATGCGGCGGTGTGGCAGTTTTTTGTTAAGCTGCTGGGGAACGTGAACATGGCCATTTGTTGAATATGTGGGCAGAAGATCCAATATGAGCAAGCCACAAATAGCTAAATATGTGTGACACTATGCAAAAGCTCACCCAATTTTTAAAAAACACACATATAATATAACATGATAGTTTATTAATAGAAATTCATACAATACATATCAAATATTATAATTAATAAAATAGCAGCAATGCATGAAATGCTATTATATTTAAATCTTCAAAGGATGTGCAATATCCATATATAGAGTTTTAGAAGGATTTATATGTTATATATATATGTTATATTTAGATTGCAGGCTAGGTTTGGGAATATTTCTGGGACCATCTTAACGGGGGTTTAATCAATTGGATCACAAGTTCAAACTGAATTGGGGAATATTATTAGCAGCAGTTTAATCCATTTATTAACCCTATATTAACCTCAAAAGTATATAGAATATTGATAGTGTCAGGGCACATTTGCCCTTGCAATCATCATATAGGAAAAATACATACCTATAAAAAAATAATATAGTGAGTGTGCTATGAATCATAGTTCGACACTAAGTCCCAATATTAAAATGTAGTGCCCCAGGTTGGAGGAGTACCATCGAGCTGAGAGCACAACTAAAAAATACATTGCACAGGAGGATGAAATTATGGTGGAATAAGGCCACCTTGGAAAAATATATTCTAAAAGGGCTGATACCAAGAGGTTTGCGTGTACAAACATTTCCATCCTATGGGAGCGAAGATGAGGATTTTTGGAAAAAAAGGGAGGCGGCCTGCGGTTCCTGTTCAGTTACCCTTATGCGTCTCAAAATTGAGTTGAATACAAAAACTATGACGCAGCTAGAATCAGATATTACCACACTTAAAGAGCAACTCTTCCAGAAATTATTCCCTGGGGAATTGGAGGGTTCCTGGTCTGGGAAAGACCTATTGTTGGAGGAATAAGACACATGGAGGAAGAACACGCTCTACATCAATTTCTTCAGCCACGTCAATGAGTGAGGAAGGCAGCATTTCAAGATAGGAGATGTGCAACAAGCCGGAGGAAAGAGACGCCAGGAGGGTAACCAACAGTTACAGGTAATTAACCTCTCTGATACCCTCACCCGTGATCAAATCTCAATACTGGCAAAGGGATTGTCCTTCTTACAAACATGCAACTTTGATTATTTCTCCACAGTAAAAGATTTACACCTTTTTCGCGATAAAACTCATTTTTAAGAAACTTTTTAGTCATAGAATGGACCCTAATTTTACCACTCGATCTGAACAAGATGCCTTAGCCACACTTACCGCATTATTGGAGGAACAGGAGGAATTGGAACAGCCAGGTGAATTCCCTAAAAACCTGGTTCCTAAATCAACTAAATTTCCAGTTCTGTCCCTCTACCCTAATGTGGAGCTTTTTGTCCAATTGGCGGTTGGAGAGCAAAGATCTCTAGACAAGTTGGAAGGGACAACTGCATGAAAGGGGAGAGATGAGCACTTAAGGAGATGGAGAGGTGGAGGGATGTAGTGATAAAACCAAATTTGGCCAACAATTATGTATGAAAAAGAGGCCCGAAGACAGTTAAACAAGAGTGATTGTTATAGAATATTGACCTTCAATCCCCTGATCAAATTCAAACAAGAATTAGAGGAGATTCTCCATTATGGGGTTGAGGAAGGTATTATTTAATCTAAACAGTGTTCCCATCTCTTGTCCAAACAACCAGTAATCCCCATCCTCTATTTTCTCCCAAAGGTGCACAAGGACTTGCAGAACCCACCTGGAAGACCAATAGTCTCAGGAGTTAATGGCCTAAACAGTATGTGGCATTTTTTTCTGCACCCATTGGTGGAGGGTCTTCCCTCATACCTTAAAGATAAAATAGATATACTGAAGAAGGTGGAGGATATCCATTTGAAACCAGACATGATGATAGCCACGTGTGATGTAGAATCGCTTTACACTTCTATCAGACACCATGATGGATTAAAGGCGACAGAATATTTCTTACACACCACGAATATGGGTAAGAAGAAATGTGATTTTATCCTGTCTCTCCTGGAATATGTCCTCACTCATAACTTCTTCGTGTTTGGGGGGTCCTTCTTTCTACAGCTCCAGGGTACTGCAATGGGGGCGTCTTGTGCGCCATCATATGCAACTTTATTCCTGGGGCTGTGGGAGAGGGAGATCATTCAAACTTATCCCCTGCCAATGGCAAGTAAGGTCCAATATTGGGGATGCTACATTGATGACATTCAGATCATTTGGCAGGGGACGGAGGGTGAGTTTGGACTATTCATTCAGGAATTGAACAGGAATAACAAGAACATAAAACTTACCTTTTGGGTGGGCCGGACGGACATGGAGTTTCAGGATGTGGTCTTTCAGGTGGATTCACAAGGACGAATTGGAACAGATCTATATAGAAAAGAGACCTCTGTTAATGCACTACTGCACGCAAAGTCTTCGCATCCAGGTAACCTGAATAAAAGTATACCTGTCGGCCAGTTTCTGCAAGCTCTTGGGATCTGCTCGACTGATGAAGCTTTTGAGTTGCAGGCTGAGGATCTTCTCAGTAGATTCCAACAAAGGGGTTATGGTGCATAGAAAGGGCCTATCGGAGAGCACAGCTACCGAGAAGACAGGACCTCCTTCACAAGAAAGTAAAGAGACAGGACTCTGAAGAAATAAGATTCATTACAGGATTTAATACAAAGTGGAAAGAGGTACGTACAGCCCTTGGCAAATATTGGGAGATTCTTAGGATTGACTCCCAACTACAGCATATTGTGCCTCCTTATCCATCCATAACTTACCGGAGAGCCAAGAACCTCAGGGACCAATTGGTCAAAAGCCATTATGTCCGAAAAGAATCGGGGCTCTTTGGAACAAAGGGAATCCCCTGGGGAAACAAAAAATGTGGCAACTGTGTAGCTTGTGCCAATATAGACAGGGCTAAAAAATTCTGGAACTCTGTGATAGAAAATACAGAATTACACATTCAATAACATGCACTACAGTGGGTGTAATTTATTGGGCCAAATGTGCATGCAACCTAATTTATGTCGGAATGACATTGAGACAATTGAGGAGGAGGATTAGGGAGCATGTACTATCTATTGAATCAGCCAAGGATGTGGAGGATCTGACACAATTACAGACCTTGGCAAGACATTTTAAAGAAAAACACAACTCCGAGGGATCTTTCCTGCAGTTTAGGGGCATCGATCGCGTTATAATCTCCCCTAGAGGAGGAAATTGGAGAAAAATACTCGGTTAAAAAGAGACAAAGTGGATCTTTACCAGAAATAGGATTACACCATTGGGTCTAAACGAGGGCAATAGCTTTGCCCCATTCCTCTAAGTGTAATGGATTTGTGATTAAATTGTGCCTCAGTATTGCTCGGTGGTGGCCCTCTGACCCGGGCCGAAGTGCGACGTATTTTATTTTAACAGTAGTGGTTTTATTAATGTTTTTACTGTTTTTAACTGTAGTTAAAAAATTTTTAGGATATCTTCCCGCTAACTACTTTGGCTATGTTTCAGACACTCAGCTTTTGGTTGTCCTCCTGTACCTTTGAGATATTGACCTTGTGTCATCTGCGACCGGCTAGGAGTATCCTTTCATTCAAGAACGTCAGCAAAGATGGATAACTTTTGAATATGATGAGACTGAACTTGGATTATGGGAACAATGGAACTTATGCTTTCTTAAATAGCTCTATATAATATATAATATAGAACTATACTACCTAGATTGCGACAAGTTTTTGTTTGTCTTGCACTTCTCACTGCATGTCACTTTTGCACATTTGCACTTCTGCACAGCACTCACTGTTTTTATTAATTACTGTGTAATCACGTTTGTAATCATCAATTTTATTATTTATTTGTGTGAATATTGGAAATTGGTAATAGATTTTACTATAATGTATTTTTACTAGTGTCATTTTATATTCACAATGAACAAGATTGTTATTTGCACATTATATGAAATGTATATATATGTCATACATTATATATTTTATACTCATTATATTTTATTATTAGGACTTAGTGTGGAATTCTATATACTTTTGAGGTTAATATAGGGTTAATAAACAGATTAAATTTCTGCTAATAATATTATCCAATTCAGTTTGAACTTGTGATTAGTGATGGACAAACATCGGCCGGGATGTTTCGCGAACGCGATCAAATGTTCGCGAATCGCAAGTTTGCGGCGGGCCCCATTCACTTTAATGACAGACGAACCTGAAAAACCTTCAGCTCATATTTGCAGCCACCAAATACTTAGTAGAAGTGTACAAATAGTCCCACAACATGGACAGTGACATACTAGAGGGGGATCAATGACACAAATTCCAACAAAAAATATGTATCTTAATCAGAGGACATTTTTATGCGTCTTAAAGGGAAATTCTCTGAAATGTGCCCTGTTGGAGCATAGAAATTTTTTATTTTAGGCCACGGGAGTACGGGACAAAAACACAGAAATATAGTGGCAATACTGGAGGAGCTGCTCAACCCCTAACACTGTAGCGTGTTTTTCATTGGGGGAGCAGCCCCACCGCATGTGGACCGCAGCAAACGACTATCCCCAGCAAAAAATGCATACGGTGGAGGATGTCGGCGCGGTCCACATGCACCACAAGGACATCCTACACAAAACGGAGCATTGTGCGGATGTAAATACAATCATATAGCAAAAAAATGCACCACACGGATATGCCACTGACTATACTGGCTAGTCATACCCTGTTTCCCCGAAAGTAAGACATCCCCCGAAAATAAGACCTACCTCTAGTTTTGCCTATCGCTGTAATATAAGGCATCCCCCCGAAAATAAGGCCTCCCCAATAATAAAGCATCCCCCGAAAATAAGGCCTCCCCGATTATAAAGCATCGGCCGAACATACCGTAGTACCTCCCCGATTATAAAGCATCCGCCGAACATAATGCCTCCCCGATTATAAAGCAAGCCACCCCAGAATGTAGCTCACTGATTGGCCGCAGCCGCCGCCAGGACAAGCTGCCGCCTTCTTCCGCCCGCTGCTCGCTCTGCCCTGATGAAGTCTCACAAGTTGGCTGGCACGGACACACAGGGGACGGGGTGACAGGTAGGGGGGGGGGAATATCTGATGGAAGGTGGGGGATGTCTGGTGAAGATGGGGGAGGGAGACTAAAACCGGTAGTTAAAATGACACCGGGTGATCAGAGGGGGGAATCAAAATGACACAGGGGTATCAGGGTGGGGAGGGGGATAATTTAAAATGACACAGGGTGTTCAGAGGGGGGAATCAAAATGGCACAGGGTGATCAGAGAAGGGAATCAAAATGACACAGGGGTATCAGGGTGGGGAGGGGGATCATTTAAAATGACACAGGAGGATTATAAGGGGGTACTAAAATGCTATAGTAATCCCCCCCCCCCCTCTGATTCTCCTGTACCATTTTGATTCCCCCTTCTGATCCCCCTGTGTCATTTTAAGTGATCCCCCTCCCCACCCTGATACCCCTGTGTCATTTTGATTCCCTTCTCTGATCACCCTGTGCCATTTTAAGTGATCCCCCTCCCCACCCTGATTTCCTTTTTTTTTTTCAACAATAAATGTCTACCGTATTTTTCTTCATGGAAAAATAAGACATCCCCTGAAAATAAGACCTAGCGCATCTTTTAGAGCAAAAATTAATATAAGACACTGTCTTATTTTCGGGGAAACAGGGTAAATGCAGATATTAAAAGCTGAGACTTTCGCCAATATATTCCTGTCAGGAAAATATCGGAGCCCTTCATGCACCACGTCACTCAGCATGGCAAAGGGTCCTACCACTACGCTAACTATGGTGTGAACAGGGTCTGAAGGTGATGTAATCCAGCTCACAGCCAGGCTTCAACACAAACGCCTAGCAGGACAACTAGTGCAATGCGAACAAAGCCAAGACTGCAAGCCACACCCATATCAGACCCTGTGATGGAGGTCACCAGGTGCAAAAGAGTGTTTGAGTGCCAGGTAAAGGCACATACACTACATATAAAACAAGACAAAAACACAGAAATATAGTGGCAATACTGGAGGAGCTGCTCAACCCCTAACACTGTAGCGTGTTTTTCATTGGGGGAGCAGCCCCACCGCATGTGGACCGCAGCAAATGACAGACGAACCTGAAAAACCTTCAGCTCATATTTGCAGCCACCAAATACTTAGTAGAAGTGTACAAATAGTCCCACAACATGGACAGTGACATACTAGAGGGGGATCAATGACACAAATTCCAACAAAAAATATGTATCTTAATCAGAGGACATTTTTATGCGTCTTAAAGGGAAATTCTCTGAAATGTGCCCTGTTGGAGCATAGAAATTTTTTATTTTAGGCCACGGGAGTACGGGCCTTAAAAATTAGGCATTTAACTGACATAAAATAAATTCTGATTATGTGGCTCAAGGTACATTATGCGGTCAATGGATAAAAAAGTTACTGTAGGCCACTGGACTACAGGACCCAAACATTAGGCATTCACCGAACAGAAAAGATCAAGTGATTATGTGGCCAGAGGTATATTACATGGTCAATGAATATCAATTTTACTGCAGGCCAGTACAAATACAGGTCAAATACATATGTTTAAAAGAACTAAAAATATAAAATTGGATTAAAAACATGGCTGATAAAATCCCTCCCTTTTGAAAAAAAATCCTATTGATAATAGTCGAAATTCGATAACACGTGGTTGTCACTGGTGGTGAATTCCTCCGAGGACCCAACCATTATTCATTCACCATACAGAAAAGAACAAGTAAGTATGTGGCTGGCTGGAGGTAGATTACACGGTCACTGGATATCAATTTTACAGCAGGCCAGTGTACTACAGGCCCCAAAAATTATGCCTTCAGGGTACAGAAAAGAACAAGTAAGTATGTAGCTGGGTGGAGGTAGATTACACGGTCATTGGATATCAATTTTACAGCAGGCCAGTGGATTATATATTCGCCAAAAATTATGCATTCAGCGTACAGAAAAGATCAAGTGATTATGTGGCTGGAGGTTTATTGGGCGGTCAATGGATATCAATTTTACTGAAGGCCAGTACAAATATAGGTCAAATACATATGTTTAAAAGAACTAAAAATATAAAATTGGATTAAAAATATGGCTAACAAAATCCCCCTTCTTGAAAAAACCCCTAATGATAATAGCTGAAACACATGGTCGTCACAGGAGTTGAATTCCTCCCAGGCCCAAAACATTAGGCATACACCGGACAGAAAAAGCCTTTTATGCCGTTGTATTTACCTAAGACAGGGACCATTATTTGTTCTGGGTGGTGGCGGGTATTTGAGGAAATTCAATTAAACGTCATCGACTCGTCACATGTGTTGAATTCCTTGGAGATCCATGCATTATTCATTTTTAGAAATGTGAGGTAGTCAACACTGTCGTGAGCTAGGCGAGTGCGGTTATCAGTCACAATATACCCTGCTGCGCTGAACGTCCTTTCGGACAGGACACTCGACGAGGGGCAAACCAAGAGTTCCATGGCAAATTGTGCCAGCTCTGGCTACAGGTCAAGCTTGCACACCCAGTAGTCCAGGGGTTCCTCGCTTCTCAGAGCGTCTACATCGGCCGTTAACCCAATGTAGTCGAACACTTGTCGGTCTAGGCATTTCCTGAGGCTGGATCCGGAGAATGATCTCATATCCAAAGTAACCAACACATCTTCAAACCGCCCTCTTCTTGCATGCGCTGTTGGATTGGTACCCGCAACTGTTTCTCTGTGAGTGGAAATTCCTCTGCCAGCGCGCGCAAAAGCAGAATGCAGCATTTCTCGAAGCAAGGCCGGAAGTGCTGCATTCTGACAGCCCTCTGTGATGCTAGTAACATGTCCGCCATTTAGTTTTTGTACCGGATTTTTAAGTACGTTGCCACCCAGTACTGGTCCTTGCCCTTTATGATTTTTATATAGGGGTCCCTCTTCAAACACTGGAGCATAAAGGCCCTCATTTGCACTAAACTGGAAGCGGTGGAGTGGCCTGGCTCCTGCTCATCGTCCAGGATAATGTCGTCCTCGGTCTCCTCCCCCCAGCCACGTCCAACACCAGGGATCCCAGAAAAGTTTAAAGCATGCTCTTCTTGCTCCTCCTCCGCCCCTGCACCATCCTCCTCTGACTCGTCTTCAGACTCCTGTTGACTTCCTCTTCCTCATCTTCCTGCTCCTGCTCCTCAATGGCTTGATCAATGACACGACACAATGCAGGCTCCAAAAAGAAGGCATAAGGTACGATGTCACTGATGGCGCCCTGGCTGCGACTGACCAGTTTAGTGATCTCATCAAATGGCCGCAGAAGTCTGCATGCCTTGCACATGAGCAGCCACTGGCGCGGTAAAAAAAAACAAGCCCCCCAGAACCTGTCCTTCCGCAGAGTTTGTACAGGTAGTCATTAACGGCATGTTTCTGCTGGAGCAGCCTATAAAACATATACAAGGTGGAGTTCCAGCACGTCGGGCAGTCATAAATCAGACGTCTGACGGGCAGGTGGTGTCGCCGCTGAACATCAGCAAGGCAAGCTATGGCCGTGTAAGATCTTCTAAAATGAGCCACTGATCGGCCTGTGACCACAAAGCTGAAAGGAGTGCAGGACCGGTGTGGCTCTTGGCTTCCAGGCACAACAGCCGCAGCACAGCATGGCAACATATCAGTCTGGCACATCGAATAGTTTCTGGGGACCTTGGGGGGCGCAGCAGAAGAGGCGGTAGCAGTGGAAAAGGAGTAGTCAGCCGAGGAGGAGACGGAGGATGGAGTAGGAGAAGGAGAGGAAGAGGCAGGCCTGCATGGAATCCGTGGCGGTAACAACAAATCCACACGTATGCCACGGGTTACATGCTTGACAGCCATCAGAAGGTTCCCCCAGTGGGCAGTAAAAGTTATGGAGCTTCCCTGGCCATTTTTGCTAGACCACGTGTCTGTGGTCAGATGTATCTTGGCACCGACACTGTGTGCCAGAGATACATTCACTTGCCGCTGAACGTGCCCATATAGCTCCAGGAGGCCCTTCCGGGAGAAATATTTCCTTTGGGTGTGCCAATGGCCACAAGCCAAGCCGACAAGCCAGCGGACAATTGTTGTGCAAGAGGGTTATCCGGCATCATTAACTTTTTACGCTCAAACTTTTGGGCCACAGAAGCCTGCCTTGTGCCACATAAACGCGACAATGGCACGGTGGAAGGTGGAGTGGAGGACAAATGGGAGGAGAGAGGAGAAGGAGAAGAGGCAGGATGTGGAGCGCTGGGAGTGTGGCTTTGTGGGTTCTGACGGTGTTGCTCCCACTGGGCTCGGTGATGGGAGGCCAGGTGCCTTCTTAAGGCGGTCGCCCCTAGGTGAGTGTTGGGCTTACCGCGACTTATGCGTTGACAGCACAGGCTGCAGATGGCAACACTATTGTCACCAGCGGACACATTAAAAAAAGCCCACACTGCGGAGCCATGTGCCGGCGTCCTGGGAGCGCCAGATGTGAGCGTGCATGGTGGATGGCTCGTTCCAGATACATTAGCAGTCTATTTTTTGCCTCCTGTGCACTGTAAGTTCTGCCTGCTTCTCCTCCCTATCTGTTGCTCCGTCTCTCCCTCTGAACTCCCCTCCTCTTCCTCTCTTGTGGGCACCCACGTGACGTCCATCAACACTTCATCATCAGTTTCATCACCTTCACCACCACTGACATTAAAGATCTCGGAGTAGGCAGCAACAGCGGGGACCACCCTCCTTGAGCTGATCTGGGTACTGTCGTCAGACTGCTGGGTGGGGACCGTTGATACCTCCTCTTCCTGATCTGATGCCAAGAATAGTTGCGCAACGGTAAGGTCTTGGAATGGATGGGAAAATGATTCCTCTGACTCGAGCAGAGGGGATATGGTGGTGGTGGTGGTGTCTTTGGGGGTGCACACAGCAGAGAGTGAAGAGGGTGCAGATAGAGAGGCTGAGGAGGATGCAGAAGCGGAAGGCTAAGTGAGCCACTCAACCAAGACTGGTGTGTCCTTTGACGTAATCGCACGCACCTTCTGCAACTTTCCACTTGGGCTCCAGCCTGGTGCACCTGCCCGACCCCTACCATCCCTGCGGAATGGCCTGCCTCTTCCTTTGCCTGTCATTTTCAAAATGACTCTGTGACAAAAGTCCCTATAGAAGAGCAGTATTTGTGGAAGAAGGTACAGTCAGGTCCATGAATATTGGGACATCGACACAATTCTAACATTTTTGGCTCTATACACTACCACAGTGGATTTGAAATGAAACAAACAAGATGTGCTTTAACTGCAGACTGTCAGCTTTAATTTGAGGGTATTTACATCCAAATCAGGTGAACGGTGTAGGAATTACATATGTGCCTCCCATTTGTTAAGGGGCCAAAAGTAATGGGACAATTGGCTTCTCAGCTGTTCCATGGCCAGGTGTGTGTTATTCCCTCATAATCCCAATAACAATGAGCAGATAAAAGGTCCAGAGTTCATTTTAAGTGTGCTATTTGCATTTGGAATCTGTTGCTTTCAACTCTTAAGATGAGATCCAAAGAGCTGTCACTATCAGTGAAGCAAGCCATCATTAGGCTGAAAAACAAATCAAACCCATCAGAGAGATAGCAAAAACATTAGTCGTGGCCAAAACAATTGTTTGGAACATTCTTAAAAAGAAGGAATGCACCGGTGAGCTTAGCAACACCAAAAGACCCGGAAGAACACGGAAAACAACTGTGGTGGATGACCAAAGAATTCTTTCCCTGGTGAAGAAAACACCCTTCACAACAGTTGGCCAGATCAAGAACACTCTCCAGGAGGTAGGTGTATGTGTGTCAAAGTCAGCAATCAAGAGAAGACTTCACCAGAGTGAATACAGAGGGTTCACCACAAGATGTAAACCATTGGTGAGCCTCAAAAACAGAAAGGCCAGATTAGAGTTTGCCAAACGACATCTAAAAAAGCCTTCACAGTTCTGGAACAACATCCTATGGACAGATGAGACCAAGATCAACTTGTACCAGAGTGATGGGAAGAGAAGAGTATGGAGAAGGAAAGGAACTGCTCAGGATCCTAAGCATACCACCTCATCAGTGAAGCATGGTGGTGGTAGTGTCATGGCGTGGGCATGTATGGCTGCCAATATAACTAGTTCTCTTGTATTTATTGATGATGTGACTGATGACAAAAGCAGCAGGATGAGTTCTGAAGTGTTTCGGGCAATATAATCTCCTCATATTCAGCCAAATGCTTCATAACTGATTGGACGGTGCTTCACAGTGCAGATGGACAATGACCCAAAGCATACTGCAAAAGCAACCAAAGAGTTTTTTAAGAGAAAGAAGTGGAATGTTATGCAATGGCCAAGTCAATCACCTGACCTGAATCCGATTAAGCATGCATTTCACTTGCTGAAGACAAAACTGAAGGGAAAATGCCCCAAGAACAAGCAGGAACTGAAGACAGTTGCAGTAGAGGCCTGGCAGAGCATCACCAGGGATGAAACCCAGCGTCTGGTGATGTCTATGCGTTCCAGACTTCAGGCTGTAATTGACTGCAAAGGATTTGCAACCAAGTATTAACAAGTAAAAGTTTGATTAATGATTATTATTTTGTCCCCTTACGTTTGGTCCCTTAACAAGTGGGAGGCACATATGCAAACTGTTGTAATTCCTACACCGTTCACCTGATTTGGATGTAAATACCCTCAAATTAAAGCTGACAGTCTGCAGTTAACCACCTCCGGACCGCCTAACGCAGGATCGCGTTCCGGAGGTGGCAGCGCTGCGCAGAGTCACGCATATACGCGTCATCTCGCGAGACGCGAGATTTCGCTCAAAGCCGGCCCGCGCATGCGCATCGCGGGCCGGCAAAAGTTAAAGAACAAGTTCGTCACCAGCCTGCCAGCAACGATCATTGGCTGGCAGGCTGGCGATTTTCAAAAAATCCAAAAACAAGCCATATAACAGATCATATTAGTAAATATGATCTGTTATATGGCTTCTCTGCTCCTCTGCTGGTCCTTTTCGTCGGTTGGATCCAGCAGAGGAGCAGACTGAACTGTGAGTACACCAAACACTTCACTGTAGCCCCAGATCACCCCCCTGCACCCCAATTAACCCTTTGATCACCCCTTTGATCGCCCCTGTCAATCACTAGTGAAAGACAAAAAGTGATCAGTGTAAACTGTCACTTTTTTTTTTCCACTAGTATTGGCTGTTAGGTTTTAGGGATAGTTTAGGCCCCTTGGTTAGGTAGTTAGCGTCAGTTAGCGCCCACCCCACCGCACCGCAGTCACTTTTATTCGCTGATTAGCGTATCGCTAATCAGCATTTGTACTTTTATAGTATCTGTAAGTGATCAAAACTGATCACGGTCAGATCTATAATTGTATTAGTGTCACCTTAGCTCGCCCTCCACTCAAAACGCAGTGTTTGCCCGATCAGGCCTGATCGGTCGCCCACACGTGCGTTCACCCACGCCCGCCCCACCGCAGTGACAAAAATCTATTTTTTTTTTATCACTGCACATTCACTTTACACGCACTGCGGCGATAAAAAAATCAGTTTTGATATTTTTTATCAACCGCAGCGGCCTCCGGTACTTCGCTAGCCTCCCCTTTGTAAGACAGGCTTGCTTTTTTTCTTGGGTAGTCTCAGGGAATACCCCTAAATTTTGTAGTCCAAAATGTCAAACAGGGGGTATTCTTCTGAAGAGGCCTACAGGATTCTGACCCAGTCGGATGAGGAGTGGGAACCCTCATCTGACGAATCTAGCGGGTCAGAATATGAACCTGTGGAAAGCAGTGGCTCTCTGACCCAAAGTTCGGACGAGGAGGTGGAGGTCCCTGATAGCACCAGGCGTACCAGGCCCCGTGTCGCTAGACCACAGGTTGCGCAGGATCCGCTTCAAGAGCAGCAGAGTGGGGCTGTCGCTGCCGGATCACGTGGTGAGGCATACACCAGCAGCGCAGCCCTTCCTGGACCTAGTACCAGCACTGCCGTACAACCTGGTGAAGTAGCGAGCACCAGAAGGGCAGTTGAAGCTGGTACGGTGGCACGTGCAATAGTTACCCCGTCGCAGCCACCGCACAGACAGGCCCGTAGAGCCCCTAGAATCCCTGAGGTGCTGGCAAACCCTGATTGGCAGTCACCAACTTCAGCCGCACCAGTAGTTCCCCCTTTCACCGCCCAGTCTGGAGTTCGGGTTGAGACGGCTCAAATCGGTTCGGCCCTGGGATTTTTTGAGCTGTTCTTGACTGCGGAGCTCTTGGACTTAGTCGTGGCAGAGACAAACCGGTATGCCACACAATTTATAACCGCAAACCCGGGAAGCTATTATGCCCAGCCTTTCCGGTGGAAACCAGTCCAAGTTTCCGAACTTAAAATTTTTCTGGGCCTTCTCCTCAACATGGGCCTGACAAAAAAGCATGAATTGCGGTCATATTGGTCCACGCACCCGATTCATCACATGCCCATGTTCTCTGCTGCTATGTCCAGGACACGATTTGAGACCATCCTGCGTTTTCTGCATTTTAGCGATAACACCACCTCCCGTCCCAGAGGCCACCCTGCTTTTGACCGGCTCCACAAAATTCGGCCCCTCATAGACCATTTCAACCAGAAATTTGCAGCTTTGTATACCCCTGAGCAAAACATCTGCGTAGACGAGTCCCTAATACATTTTACCGGGCGCCTTGGCTTCAAACAATACATCCCAAGCAAGCGTGCCCGGTATGGGGTCAAATTGTATAAGCTCTGTGAAAGGGCCACAGGCTATACCCACAAATTTCGGATCTATGAGGGAAAAGATCAGACCCTGGAGCCGGTCGGTTGCCCTGACTACCTGGGGAGCAGTGGGAAGACAGTCTGGGACTTGGTGTCACCCTTATTCAGTAAGGGGTACCATCTTTATGTGGACAATTTCTACACAAGTGTGGCCCTCTTTAGGCATTTGTTTCTAGAACGGATTTGCGCCTGTGGCACCGCGCGAACTAGTCGCGTGGGCTTCCCCCAACAGCTTGTAACCACCCGTCTTGCAAGGGGGGAGAGGGCTGCCTTGTGTAACGAAGAACTGCTCGCGGTGAAATGGAGAGACAAGCGTGACGTTTACATGCTCTCCTCCATTCACGCAGACACGACAATCCAAATTGAGCGAGCAACCCGTGTCATTGAAAAGCCCCTCTGTGTCCACGACTATAATGCGCTCATGGGAGGGGTGGACTTCAATGACCAGATGTTGTCTCCGTATTTAGTTTCCCGCAGAACCAGACGCTGGTATAAGAAGGTGTCTGTATATTTAATTCAATTGGCGCTGTATAATAGTTTTGTTCTCTACAGTAAGGCTGGGAGAACACGATCCTCCCTCAAATTCCAGGAAGAGATCATCGAGAACCTCCTGTATCCAGAAGGTTCCGTGGCCCCATCCACCAGTGTAGTTAGCCGTCTACACGAGCGACATTTCCCCAGTGTCGTTCCTGGTACCTCAACCCAACCGTCACCCCGAAAAAGATGTTGTGTCTGTAGCAGGAGTGGAATAAGGCGTGACACCCGCTATTTCTGTCCTGACTGTGCTGACCACCCTGCCCTATGCTATGGAGAGTGTTTCCGGAAGTACCACACACAGGTGCACTTAGCATAGGGATTGCATCTCACAGGACAGGCACACAGGGCTATTAGGGCCCTTTTACTCACAGCTGCTGCAAACCTCTCCTTTCACCTGGGATAAAGTGCATAACGTACTTTGCCACATCTTTGGGCGATTTGCGCTTTGCACATTGTCCCATGGGGAAGGAGAGGTTTGTTCTATAAAGGTAAAAAAAACTAAACAAAAAAAAAATTACCGGTAAGTAAAAAAGTTAAAAAAGTTAAAAAAAGTTAATATGTTCTGTTCTAAAGTTAATAAAGTTATTGCGTTGCGGCCTGGTTTTTTCTTTTTTGTTTTGTTTTTTTTACCTTCCAGGTGGACCAACCGATCGACTAGCTGCAGCACTGATGTGCATTCGGACAGAAGCATTGCGCTGCTGTCAGATTACACGCAAGTCGGTGTATGCGGCGCTGCAAGACGAGATTTCTCCTCTGCAGTAAAAGATACGTTTGCCGAGGCATATGAGCTGAGGAGGTGGCGGTGTTCATATACTTTGGCAAACACTTTGTATATATAAAAAAAAAAATCCCGGCAATGATTTATTCATCCACATCGATTGATGTGAATGGAGAAATCTGGTTTGCCAGGGCATACGAGCTAAGTGGGTATGGATGTTGGGCGGAGCTCCTATGTCCTGGCAGACGCCTTTCCCCTCCTTTTTCTTTTTTTGGCAGAGATTTTTTCATCCACATTGATCGATGCGAATGAAGAAATCTGTGCCGTTCATTTTTTTCTTTCAGCCCAGAGGCTGAACGGAAAAAAAAATCTCATTAACTGTATGCTCAATATAAGGAGAATAGCAGAAACTCCTAATGCTGGGCATACATGTAATGATTGCGGAGACCCTCAAATGCCAGGGCAGTACAAACACCCCACAAATAACACCATTTTGGAAAGAAGACACCCCAAGGTATTCGCTGAGGGGCATATTGAGTCCATGAAAGATTGAAATTTTTGTCCCAAGTTAGCGGAAAGGGAGACTTTGTGAGAACAAAATCAAAAAAATCTATTTCCGCTAACTTGTGCCAAATATTTTTTTTTTCGATGAACTCGCCATGCCCCTCATTAAATACCTTGGGGTGTCTTCTTTCCAAAATGGGGTCACATGTGGGGTATTTATACTGCCCTGGCATTTTAGGGGCCCCAAAGCGTGAGAAGAAGTCTGGTATCCAAATGTCTAAAAATGCCCTCCTAGAAGGAATTTGGGCACCTTTGCCCACCTCCTGAATATGGCGATACCACATGTGTGACACTTTTTTGCAGCCTAGGTGGGCAAAGGGGCCCACATTCCAAAGAGCACCTTTCGGATTTCACAGGTCATTTACCTACTTACCACACATTAGGGCCCCTGGAAAATGCCAGGGCAGTATAACTACCCCACAAGTGACCCCATTTTGGAAAGAAGACACCCCAAGGTATTCCGTGAGGGGCATGGCAAGTTCCTAGAATTTTTTATTTTTTGTCACAAGTTAGTGGAAAATGATGATTTTTTATTTTTTTTTCATACAAAGTCTCATATTCCACTAACTTGTGACAAAAAATAAAAACTTCCATGAACTCACTATGCCCATCAGCGAATACCTTGGGGTCTCTTCTTTCCAAAATAGGGTCACTTGTGGGGTAGTTATACTGCCCTGGCATTCTAGGGGCCCAAATGTGTGGTAAGGAGTTTGAAATCAAATTCTGTAAAAAATGACTAGTGAAATCCATAAGGTGCTCTTTGGAATATGGGTCCCTTTGCCCATATTCAGAAGTTGAGGAATGTGTTTTGGGGTGTCTTTTTACATATACCCATGCTGGGTGAGATAAATATCTTGGTCAAATGCCAACTTTGTATAAAAAAAATGGGAAAAGTTGTCTTTTGCCAAGATATTTCTCTCACCCAGCATGGGTATATGTAAAAAGACACCCCAAAACACATTCCTCAACTTCTCCTGAATACAGAGATACCAGATGTGTGACACTTTTTTGCAGCCTAGGTGGGCAAAGGGGCCCATATTCCAAAGAGCACCTTTCGGATTTCACTGGTTTTTTCTTACAGAATTTGATTTCAAACTCCTTACCACACATTTGGGCCCCTAGAATGCCAGGGCAGTATAACTACCCCACAAGTGACCCCATTTTGGAAAGAAGAGACCCCAAGGTATTTCGTGATGGGCATAGTGAGTTCATAGAACTTTTTATTTTTTGTCACAAGTTAGTGGAATATGAGACTTTGTAAGAAAAAATAAATAAATAAATCATCATTTTCCGCTAACTTGTGACAAAAAATAAAAAGTTCTATGAACTCACTATGCCCATCAGCGAATACCTTAGGGTGTGTACTTTCCGAAATGGGGTCATTTGTGGGGTGTTTGTACTGTCTGGGCATTGTAGAACCTCAGGAAACATGACAGGTGCTCAGAAAGTCAGAGCTGCTTCAAAAAGCGGAAATTCACATTTTTGTACCATTGTTTGTAAACGCTATAACTTTTACCCAAATCAAAGACATGTAGAACAATAAATTTAGAGCAAAATTTATATATGGATCTCATTTTTTTTGCAAAATATTACAACTGAAAGTGAAAAATGTCATTTTTTTGCAAAAAAATCGTTAAATTTCGATTAATAACAAAAAAAGTAAAAATGTCAGCAGCAATGAAATACCACCAAATGAAAGCTCTATTAGTGAGAAGAAAAGGAGGTAAAATTCATTTTGGTGGTAAGTTGCATGACCGAGCAATAAACGGTGAAAGTAGTGTAGGTCAGAAGTGTAAAAAGTGGCCTGGTCTTTCAGGGTGTTTAAGCACTGGGGGCTGAGGTGGTTAAACCTTTCCTGACATTTTACACTTCTGACCTACACTACTTTCACCGTTTATTGCTCGGTCATGCAACTTACCACCCAAATGAATTTTACCTCCTTTTCTTCTCACTAATAGAGCTTTCATTTGGTGGTATTTCATTGCTGCTGACATTTTTACTTTTTTTGTTATTAATCGAAATTTTACGATTTTTTTTGCAAAAAAATGACATTTTTCACTTTCAGTTGTAAAATTTTGCAAAAAAAACGAGAACCATATAGAAATTTTGCTCTAAATTTATATTTCTACATGTCTTTGATAAAAAAAAAATGTTTGGGTAAAAAAAAAATGGTTTGGGTAAAAGTTATAGCGTTTACAAACTATGGTACAAAAATGTGAATTTCCGCTTTTTGAAGCAGCTCTGACTTTCTGAGCACCTGTCATGTTTCCTGAGGTTCTACAATGGCCAGACAGTACAAACACCCCACAAATGACCCCATTTCGGAAAGTACACACCCTAAGGTATTCGCTGATGGGCATAGTGAGTTCATAGAACTTTTTATTTTTTGTCACAAGTTAGCGGAAAATGATGATTTTTTTTATTTTTATTTTTTTCCTTACAAAGTCTCATATTCCACTAACTTGTGACAAAAAATAAAAACTTCTATGAACTCACTATGCCCATCACGAAATACCTTGGGGTCTCTTCTTTCCAAAATGGGGTCACTTGTGGGGTAGTTATACTGCCCTGGCATTTTAGGGGCCCAAATGTGTGGTAAGGAGTTTGAAATCAAATTCTGTAAAAAATGACCTGTGAAATCCGAAAGGTGCTCTTTGGAATATGGGCCCCTTTGCCCACCTAGGCTGCAAAAAAGTGTCACACATCTGGTATCTCCGTACTCAGGAGAAGGTGTGGAATGTGTTTTGGGGTGTCTTTTTACATATACCCATGCTGGGTGAGATAAATATCTTGGTCAAATGCCAACTTTGTATAAAAAAATGGGAAAAGTTGTCTTTTGCCAAGATATTTCTCTCACCCAGCATGGGTATATGTAAAATGACACCCCAAAACACATTCCCACCTTCTCCTGAGTACGGCAATACCAGATGTGTGACACTTTTTTGCAGCCTAGGTGGGCAAAGGGGCCCATATTCCAAAGAGCACCTTTCGGATTTCACAGGTCATTTTTTACAGAATTTGATTTCAAACTCCTTACCACACATTTGGGCCCCTAGAATGCCAGGGCAGTATAACTACCCCACAAGTGACCCCATTTTGGAAAGAAGACACCCCAAGGTATTCCGTGAGGGGCATGGCAAGTTCCTAGAATTTTTTATTTTTGTCACAAGTTAGTGGAAAATGATGATTTTTTTTTTTTTTTTTTTTTCATACAAAGTCTCATATTCCACTAACTTGTGACAAAAAATAAAAACTTCCATGAACTCACTATGCCCATCAGCGAATACCTTGGGGTCTCTTCTTTCCAAAATGGGGTCACTTGTGGGGTAGTTATACTGCCCTGGCATTCTAGGGGCCCAAATGTGTGGTAAGGAGTTTGAAATCAAATTCTGTAAAAAATGACCTGTGAAATCCGAAAGGTGCTCTTTGGAATATGGGCCCCTTTGCCCACCTAGGCTGCAAAAAAGTGTCACACATCTGGTATCTCCGTACTCAGGAGAAGGTGGGGAATGTGTTTTGGGGTGTCATTTTACATATACCCATGCTGGGTGAGATAAATATCTTGGTCAAATGCCAACTTTGTATAAAAAAATGGGAAAAGTTGTCTTTTGCCAAGATATTTCTCTCACCCAGCATGGGTATATGTAAAATGACACCCCAAAACACATTCCCCACCTTCTCCTGAGTACGGAGATACCAGATGTGTGACACTTTTTTGCAGCCTAGGTGGGCAAAGGGGCCCATATTCCAAAGAGCACCTTTCGGATTTCACAGGTCATTTTTTTACAGAATTTGATTTCAAACTCCTTACCACACATTGGGCCCCTAGAATGCCAGGGCAGTATAACTACCCCACAAGTGACCCCATTTTGGAAAGAAGAGACCCCAAGGTATTCGCTGATGGGCATAGTGAGTTCATGGAAGTTTTTATTTTTTGTCACAAGTTAGTGGAATATGAGACTTTGGATGAAAAAAAAAAAAAAAAAAAAATCAGCATTTTCCACTAACTTGTGACAAAAAATAAAAAATTCTAGGAACTCGCCATGCCCCTCACGGAATACCTTGGGGTGTCTTCTTTCCAAAATGGGGTCACTTGTGGGGTAGTTATACTGCCCTGGCATTTTCCATGGGCCCTAATGTGTGGTAAGTAGGTAAATGACCTGTGAAATCCTAAAGGTGCTCTTTGGAATGTGGGCCCCTTTGCCCACCTAGGCTGCAAAAAAGTGTCACACATGTGGTATCGCCGTATTCAGGAGAAGTTGGGGAATGTGTTTTGGGGTGTCATTTTACATATACCCTTGCTGGGTGAGAGAAATATCTTGGCAAAAGACAACTTTTCCCATTTTTTTATACAAAGTTGGCATTTGACCAAGATATTTCTCTCACCCAGCATGGGTATATGTAAAATGACACCCCAAAACACATTCCCCAACTTCTCCTGAGTACGGCGATACCAGATGTGTGACACTTTTTTGCAGCCTAGATGCGCAAAGGTGCCCAAATTCCTTTTAGGAGGGCATTTTTAGACATTTGGATACCAGACTTCTTCTCACGCTTTGGGGCCCCTAGAATGCCAGGGCAGTATAAATACCCCACATGTGACCCCATTTTGGAAAGAAGACACCCCAAGGTATTCAATGAGGGGCATGGCGAGTTCATAGAATTTTTTTTTTTTTGGCACAAGTTAGCGGAAATTGATATTTTTAATTTTTTTTCTCACAAAGTCTCCCGTTCCGCTAACTTGGGACAAAAATTTCAATCTTTCATGGACTCAATATGCCCCTCATGGAATACCTGGGGGTGTCTTCTTTCCGAAATGGGGTCACATGTGGGGTATTTATACTGCCCTGGCATTCTAGGGGCCCTAAAGCGTGAGAAGAAGTCTGGAATATAAATGTCTAAAAAATTTTACGCATTTGGTTTCCGTGAGGGGTATGGTGAGTTCATGTGAGATTTTATTTTTTGACACAAGTTAGTGGAATATGAGACTTTGTAAGAAAAAAATAAAAAAATTCCGCTAACTTGGGCCAAAAAAATGTCTGAATGGAGCCTTACAGAGGGTGATCAATGACAGAGGGGTGATCAATGACAGGGGGGTGATCAATGACAGGGGGGTGATCAATGACAGGGGGGTGATCAATGACAGGGGGGTGATCAGGGAGTCTATATGGGGTGATAACCACAGTCATTGATCACGCCCGTGTAAGGCTTCATTCAGACGTCCGTATGCGTTTTGCGGATCCGATCCATCTATCAGTGGATCCGTAAAAATCATGCGGACGTCTGAATGGAGCTTTACAGGGGGGTAATCAATGACAGGGGGGTAATCAATGACAGGGGGGTGATCAGGGAGTCTATATGGGGTGATCACCACAGTCATTGATCACGCCCCTGTAAGGCTTCATTCAGACGTCCGTATGCGTTTTGCGGATCCGATCCATCTATCAGTGCATCCGTAAAAATCATGCGGACATCTGAATGGAGCTTTACAGGGGGGTAATCAATGACAGGGGGGTGATCAGGGAGTCTATATGGGGTGATCACCACAGTCATTGATCACGCCCCTGTAAGGCTTCATTCAGACGTCCGTATGCGTTTTGCGGATCCGATCCATCTATCAGTGCATCCGTAAAAATCATGCGGACATCTGAATGGAGCTTTACAGGGGGGTAATCAATGACAGGGGGTGATCAGGGAGTCTATATGGGGTGATCACCACAGTCATTGATCACGCCCCTGTAAGGCTTCATTCAGACGTCCGGATGCGTTTTGCGGATCCGATCCATCTATCAGTGGATCCGTAAAAATCATGCGGACGTCTGAATGGAGCTTTACAGGGGGGTAATCAATGACAGGGGGGTAATCAATGACAGGGGGGGTGATCAGGGAGTCTATATGGGGTGATCACCACAGTCATTGATCACGCCCCTGTAAGGCTTCATTCAGACGTCCGGATGCGTTTTGCGGATCCGATCCATCTATCAGTGGATCCGTAAAAATCATGCGGACATCTGAATGGAGCTTTACAGGGGGTGATCAATGACAGGGGGGTAATCAATGACAGGGGGGTGATCAGGGAGTCTATATGGGGTGATCAGGGGTGATCAGGGGCTAATAAGGGGTTAATAAGTGACGGGGGGGGGGTGTAGTGTAGTGTAGTGGTGCTTGGTGCTACTTTACTGAGCTACCTGTGTCCTCTGGTGGTCGATCCAAACAAAGGGGACCACCAGAGGACCAGGTAGCAGGTATATTAGACGCTGTTATCAAAACAGCGTCTAATATACCTGTTAGGGGTTAAAAAAAACACATCTCCAGCCTGCCAGCGAACGATCGCCGCTGGCAGGCTGGAGATCAACTCTCTTACCTTCCGTTCCTGTGAGCGCGCGCGCCTGTGTGCGCGCGTTCACAGGAAATCTCGGCCATCGCGAGATGACGCGTATATGCGTGACTGTGCGCAGCGCTGCCACCTCCGGAACGCGATCCTGCGTTAGGCGGTCCGGAGGTGGTTAAGCACTGGGGGCTGAGGTGGTTAATTGTTTCCATAGTCTAAGAGCCATTGTTTTTTCAGTTTTTGGGCGATTATCTTGGATAGGGTATGATTTTTGCAGGATGAGATGACGGTTTGATTGGCACTATTTTGGGGTGCGTATGACTTTTTGATCGCTTGCTATTACACTTTTTGTGATGTAAGGTGACAAAGAATGGTTTATTTAGCACAGTTTTTATTTCTTATTTTTTACAGTGTTTATCTGAGGGGTTAGATCATGTGATATTTTTATAGAGCCGGTCGATACAGACGCGGCGATACCTAATATGTATATATTTCTTTCTATTTATGTAAGATTTACACAATGATTTCATTTTTGAAACAAAAAAAATCATGTTTTAGTGTCTCCATATTCTGAGAGCCATAGTTTTTTCAGTTTTTGGGCGATTATCTTAGGTAGGGTCTCATTTTTTGAGGGATGAGATGATGGTTTGATTGGCACTATTTTGGGGTACATATGACTTTTTTATCGCTTGCTATTACACTTTTTGTGATGTCAGGTGACAAAAAAATGGTTTATTTAGCACAGTTTTTATTTTTTATTTTTTAAGGTTTTCACCTAAGGGGTTATGTCATGTGATATTTTTATAGAGCCGGTCGATACGGACGCAGCGATACCTAATATGTATACTTTTTTTTATTTATGTAAGTTTTACACAATAACAGCTTTTTTAAAACAAAAAAAAATGATGTTTTAGTGTCTCCATATTCTGAGCCATATATTTTTTTTTTTTGGGCGATTCTCTCAGGTAGGGGCTCATTTTTTGCGGGATGAGGTTATGGTTAGATTGGTACTATTTTGGTGGGCAAACGCCTTTTTGATCAATTGCTGTTGTACTTTTTTTGATGTAAGGTGACAAAAAATGGTTTATTTAGCACAGTTTTTATTTTTTACGGTGTTCATCTGAGGGGTTAGTTCATGTGATATGTTTATATAGCCGGTCGATATGGACACGGCGATACCTAATATGTATACTTTTTTTTTTTCCCCTATTTTCTACCATTTTTTTTTTACTTTATTTGGGGAAAATGACGTTTTTGTTTATTTTTACTTGAAACTTTAAATTTTTTGGGGGGAAAACTTAATTTTTCCAACTTTTTTTTTCACTTTCTTTTTTGTCCCACTTTGGGACTTGAACTTTTGGGGGTCTAATCCCCTTTACAATGCATTCCAATACTTCTGTATTGGAATGCATTGGCTGTATGAGTAATACTGTGTGTATTACTCATACAGCTCCCGGCCTGTGAGATCCAGGGGGCTGGATCTCACAGGCTCGTCACCGGAAGGCAGCGCTGATGCCTAAGGAAAGCATTGCGCTGCCTTCCATGCTATCGGGTCCCCCCTACAGCCGCATTGGGACCCGATGGCACCGCCGATCGCCTCCGCGAACCTCAGGTAAAGCCACAAACCGCAGGTCTAAATTGACCTGCGGTTTGCTGCAATCGCCGATGCGGGGGGGTCACATGACCCCTCCCAGGCGTTGTGACAGGATGCCCGCTGAATGATTTCAGCGGACATCCTGTTCCAATTAACCCCCGCACTTGTCTCAAACTATATGTAGGTAAAACCATACAGGAACTTAGACGGAGAATATCAGGGCACATCAGCGCCATTAACACAGAGAAGGATACCTCATTGTATAGACACATTACATATACCCACAGTGGGAACTTAGAAGTCCTAAAGTTCTGGGGACTGGTCAAAATCAAATTGGGACCAAGAAGTGGCAATTTGGACCAGAAACTTCTACAGGAAGAAGCGAAATGGATCCACAGACTACAGAGCCTTAGTCCAAAAGGCCTGAATAAGGGCTTTTCTTACACGGCCTTCATTTGATATGCCAACACTATAATAATAAATAAAAAAGCAACACCAACAAATGATTCCACAAAAAATTCACAATAAGGGATCACAAGGACCACTGTATATTTGCAAAAATCCATGCCCATTCAACAAATTCATAGTTCCTACTAATCCCACTGTGAGAATAAATTAGCCATATTCTCTTAGGGCAGTGGTCGGCAAAGTGCGGCTTGCGAGCCACAAGCGGCTCTTTAGAACCTTCAATGCGGCTCTTTGGTGCGGGCTGGCGGTTGGCGGCCGCGCAGCCATATCGCGCCGCTTTAAGCTGCTTGCAAAATGTCCGTCATGCGCCTCCTGCCCCGTCTGTCTGCTCCTTCCACTTTATAAATGAAGCAGGCAGGCGTGGCAGGAGGCGCATGACGGAGGGTGAGATGTCACGCTGCGCACAGCAGCAGAAGGGCGGGCAGCGCGGCTCTAGTTCGGCTGCCCACTGTGAGGAGGGGTGGAGTGGTGAAGAGGCCGCCACTCAGGAGACATGGAGCAAAATGTCCTGCAGCAGAAAGGTAGGAGCTGCCCCCGGTGTGTGCCCAGCGCCGGGCACTGCACTGGCCCCGCCGCAAGTGTCTCTGCCTCCTCCCTTCCCCCTACTAATACATTACTTTACTTACTAGAAGGCACTTATGGGGGATATCTGTGGATGATACACTTATGGGGGATATCTGTGGAGGGCACTTATGGGGGATATCTGTGGAGGGCACATATATAGCATCTTATGCTATATATGTGTCATCCACAGATATCCCCCATAAGTGCCCTCCACAGATATCCCCCATAAGTGCGTCATCCACAGATATCCCCCATAAGTGCGTCATCCACAGATATCCCCCATAAGTGCGTCATCCACAGATATCCCCCATAAGTGCGTCATCCACAGATATCCCCCATAAGTGCGTCATTCACAGATATCCCCCATAAGTGCGTCATCCACAGATATCCCCCATAAGTGCGTCATCCACATTACATCCACATCTGCAGACAAGTTTAATAAAAGTAAAAAATGATAAAGATAAAATGAAATAATAATCAAGATCCAAATAAAAGAAAGTACATATAAAAGTATGTAAAAACACACTCTGGGCTCATGCCCAGGAATGTAAGGGCGCCGTGCCTGTGCCGCAAATAGCGGTCCGCAATACACAGACCATGGGGCAGCTGCATGAGGATCGTGGACCCATTCACTTGAATGGGGTTCGCGATCCACATCCGACTGCCCGCACCGCAAAAAAGTAGCGCATGCTGAAGTGAATGGGTCCATGATGCGGGCTGCACATGGCCTTGTGAAGCCCGCATCATGGACCCATTCACTTCAATGGGTCCAGGATCCGGTATATGAGTGCTACAGTGTGCTTCCGTTGTGCTTCTGGCTGTGCCTCCGCACCGCAAAAAAAGTAGTGCATGCACTACTTTTTTGCGGTGCGGAGGCACAGCCAGAAGCACCACGGAAGCACACTGTAGCACTCATATCCCGGATCCTGGACCCATTGAAGTGAATGGGTCCTTGATGCGGGCTACACACGGCCAGTGCCCGTGTATTGTGGACCCGCCGTATGCGGCCTGCAATATGGAAACGGTGGGCACACGGTCGTGTGCATGAGCCTTAAAAGTCCTCACTGGTACTGTTGACGCAATATTTTAGGTTTTAAAAATGTGGCTCTCGAAAGAAATTTCAATCTTGGTTTTGGCGATATTTGGCTCAGTTGACAAAAAAGTTTGCCCACCACTGTCTTAGGGCATTAGGTATACATTGGACAATTGTTATTAGCAATGTATACAAATAATTATTATGCCAGAAAATGAGACTTGGCTATTTTGGGAGAGCTGACGAAATTGAGATGACACTTTAATAAATGATCTGGACAGGCAGCTGACTGTCAAGATCAAATCTCTCCCCACACCCCCCTCCCCAATTTCTCTTTCTCTCCCCCCCCCCTCCAAAGAGGAGAAAAAATTGCAGCATTTAACTTAGTGAACCAGAGTGTAATACCCCACAACTGGTAAACCATATATACCAACATGCAGAGAACCAAGCATGCAGTATAGAGTGACCAGTAATGTATCAAATTAGTAATAAAGTATATCAACTTACATATAGGGGTCTAGATCTGATCTTGACAGTCTATTGCCATGGTTCCAGAATCATCATGATTCACTATCAACCCTATTCAGGATGACAGGCAAATGCAGAGGGAGGTGGAGTCTGAGGTCGGTCCAACGTGACGGACGTCTGATCAAAGTGGAGGGGAGGAGTTACCATCTGTAGGAGGAGGAACCCGAGGTCCGTTCTAGATGACGGACGACCGACGCGAGCTGAGGGGAGGAGACACCAGCTTCGCAGAGCCGATGACGTGTCTAGATCAAGTAAGCGCACCGAGATGACAGCAATGCTACGTATCAACAGCTGATGGGTTGACGCACCACCCAGCGATAGTAGGAACGCGACTATTGGCTTGAAGCAGTAATGGGGCGGAGACTTGTTATGCATTTATAGTGGGCATTAGGAACGCGTGCACGCTAAGGACCCCACTTCCCCTGACGAAGCCACAGCAGTGGCGAAACATGTTGGGAGGGGCGCCATAGTGTAGCGCCAACTTTTAGACGGAGTACAGTGAGTGTTCAGCAGGTGAACATAGGATCAGCTTTAGACCAGATAAAGGTAGAGCATAGGCACCTTGCCACTATCCAGCAAGCTCAAGCAGAGCAGTACAGCAACATGGGGCTTAGTTCAGAGTTGATTGTGTAGTAGGAGTGACCACCAAATCCAGCCACCGATATACGAACCAACTGCCAGTACATAGTAACACCAATTTAGTAGAGAGATCTGCTGCCAACTGGTGGACAACACTGCCAGTTGTTACAACAAGATACAATCTCATCCAAGACAATAAGGGGCAGATAATACTCGTGGTGTCTGAACCAGTGGCTACTAGTAGTGATTACTAAACGCAGTCACCGTGATACAAATCAACTGCCAGTACACAGTAATACCAACTCAGTAGAGAGATTTGTTGCCAACTGGTGGACAATATTGCCAGTTTCTGCAACAAGATACAATCTCCTCTAAGATAACAAGGGGTAGATAATACTGGTTGCGACTGAACAGTTGATACAAACAGTCCGCCAAACAAGTGGCTACTGTCTAGTAACACGGTGTACTGTGAGATACAGTACAAATCACATCCAACAAACACCAATCAATTCAGAACCAGCCCATGATCGTGGGAATGACATTTAGTGGAAACCATTACACGCCTGGTCTTATTGAATACAAATTAATTGGTTCCCTGCACTGAGTACCTTCCTGGCCCTCCTACCCAGAAGGGAATATATGTAACTATACACTCCATGTGACTATCCTCTTAGCTGCTGCTAATTCAAAGCAACAGCGGATAGTTCAATACAGGAGTAAAATATATATCCACTAGCTCTACTGCACTCTGATAATTTTATATTAGATCAACCTTATAGAATTTTTTGTATCACCGTTTTAGTTAATAATTAATAAAGATATATTTTAATATTAGTTAGAGACCATTTCTTAAGGATGTCATCCATAGTGAGTGTTGGGCTTACTGCGACTTATGCGTTGACAGCACAGGCTGCAGATGGCAACACTAGTATCAGCAGCTGATACGTTAAAAAAAGTCTACACTGCGGAGCCATGTGCTGGCGTTCTGGGAGCGCAAGATGTGATCGTGCATGGTGGATGGCTCGCTCCAGATACATTTGCAGTCTGCTTTTTGCCTCCTGTGCACTGCAAGTTCTGCCTGCTTCTCCTCCCTATCTGCTGCTCCGTCTCTCCCTCTGAGCTCCCCTTCTCTTCCTCTCTTGTGGGCACCCATGTGACGTCCATCGACACGTCATCATCGTCACCTTCCCCACCACTGATATTAGAGATCTCAGAGTAGGCAGCAACAGCGTGGACCACCCTCTTTGGACTGGGTGGCGGCCGTTGCTACCTTCTCTTCCTCATCTGATGCCAAGAATGGCTGCGCATCGGTAAGGTCTGGGAATGGATGGGAAGATAATTCCTCTGACTCGAGTGGAAGGGCTATAGTGGTGGTGGTGGTGGTGGTGTCTTTGGGGGTGCACACAACAGAGAGTTAGGAGGGTGCAGATATAGAGGATGGTAGGGTGCAGAAGGCTGAGTGAGCCACTAAACCAACTCTGGTGCGCTCTTTGAAGTTATCGCACACGCCTTCTCCAACTTCCCACTTAGGCTCCGGCCCGGTGCACCTGCCCGACCCTTACCATCCGTCTGGAACGGTCTGCCTCTTCCTCTGCCTGTCATTTCCTAAATGACCCTCTGCCTAAGTCCGTAGAGAAGAGCAGTATTTGTAGAAAAAGGTATATAGCAATAGCACCCCTCAATCAGTATTTTGTGGAAGAAGGTATATGGCACCACTCAATCACTATTTGGCAGAAACAGGTATATAGCACCCCTGAATCAGTATTTAGCGTAAACAGGTATATCGCACACATCAATCAGTATTTAATGGAAGAAGGTATATTGCAGCCCTCAACCATTTTTTTTGGGGGGCAACAGGTATATCACACCTGTTACAATTAGTTATTCCAATAGCATTTGTTCCTCTATAGCTGCGGTATCGCAGCAGAACCGCACAAAACTGCTGCACAATACAAATACACTATAATATAATTTCTATGTTAGATAGTATATTATAAGTATATCACACCCCTCTATATCACACCTTTCAATAGCACACCTATACCAGTCCTTAAAAGGACTTTGGTGTCCCAAACTGTCCCTGCTCCAAAATGCAACCTCTCCCTACACTGGCAAAACACATAATGTAAAATGACTGCCAGATCGGGTTCTGTTATAGGGTTGGGGGGATGTCCATGTGCTGAAATGTCTCAATTGCATGTCCTGTCCCACCTGATGAATGTGTCATTGGTCAAAGTTCGGCTCTATGCAAAAAAATATGGCGCGTGTGAATATCGTCATATGTTTGCATGTTCGGCGAATTGTGAATACGTAAAGTTTGACACAAAATGACCGCCAGGCGAACCCCAAGGCCATCTCTAACCGTAAATAGTGCTATTAGAAATTACAACTTTCCCTACAAAAAACAAGCCCTCATACAGCTACAGTATATGAATGGAAAAATAAAAAAAGTTATGTCTCTGGGAAGGCTGGGAATAATGGCCCAGCCCTGAAGGGGTTATTCCACAGGGTGAGAGATTTTCCCTGTCAGCTCTGCTCTATGATGCTTTCTGCTCCACAGCATACACTAGACTGACTTGCTTACTCCTACAGAGGAATGGGTGGTGCCAGCCTGGTTAGCAATAGCAGCTAGGGAAACTCATACTCTCTCCATATACAGTCTATGAGACATATAATGCACAAAATACAGAGACACTTGCATCATATTTAACAAATAATGTATGATTTTTGACAAATTTAAAGCAAAGCTGACCTCAAATATTACCCTCGTGATAAAATCCCCTCATTGAGTAAACATCCACAGTGCATGCAGGTTTTAACTGTGACTTAGATACTAATCAGAACATATTATATTAGTATTAATTAACCACTTCTTGTCGCAGACATTTTTTTTGTTTTTTCGTTTTTGTTTTTTGCTCCCCTGCCTTCCAAAAGCCACCTTTTTAATTTCTCCATTCATATAGCTGTATAAGGGCTTGTTTTTAGTGGGGCAAGATGTACTTTCTAATGGCACCATTTAGTATTCCATATGATGTATTGGGAAGCTGTAAAAAAATTATTAGTGTGGAGGAATTGGAAAAAAACACAATTGCGCCATTGTTTTATGGGTTTAATTTTTATGGCATTTAGGCCTCCTGCACACGACCATATGGCTTTTTCAGTGTTTTGCGGTCCGTTTTTCACGGATCCGTTGTTCCGTTTTTTGTTTCCGTTGTGTTTCCGTTTCTGTTCCGTTTTTTTCCGTATGGCATATACAGTATACAGTAATTACATAGATAAAATTGGGCTGGGCATAACATTTTCAATAAATGGTTCCGCAAAAAACGGAACAGAAACGGAAGACATACGGATGCATTTCCGTATGTGTTCCGTTTTTTTGCGAACCCATTGACTTGAATGGAGCCACGGAACGTGATTTGCGGGCAATAATAGGACATGTTCTATCTTTAAACAGAACGGAAATATGGAAACGGAATGCATACGGAGTACATTCCATTTTTTTTGCGGAACCATTGAATCGATTGGTTCCGTATACGGCCAGTAAACGGGGGGAAAAAACACAAAAAAGGCCAGTAAATGGGGGGAAAAAACAGTTGTGTGCAGGGGGCCTTACTGTGAGGAAAAATGACACTACCTATTTATTCTGTGTCAGTACAATTACAGTGATGTTACATTTATATCCTTTGTGTTATGTTTTAATACTAAAAAAGATTTTTTTTAAATTTTAAAAATATTTTCTTTGCATCCCCATATTTGGCCACCCATAGTTTTTTTTTATAATTACATCTATGGAGCTATGTAAGTGCTCTAGTTTGCAGGGTGAGCTTTAGTTTTTATTAATACTATTTTGGGGTATATTTGAACTTTTGATCACTTTTTATTCATTTTTGGTCGAGGAAAGGATTCAATGCATAAATGGATGGTTCATCTACTTTTCCTTGCAATTGCATAAACTTGGGCCCAGGATGTCAGTATATGGAAGTGTATATGGGCTGCTGGCATGGGCGTCCGCAGGGGGGGGCAAGTGCCCCCCCGTGGCGCCGCAACTAACCCAGTACTATTAAGAAAGTTACTACTAATTAGTTGCGGGGCGCGGGCGGCCGCCGGCCGGCTAACAACAGCTGACAGCACACTGACTGAGCGCACGCCCGGCCTGAAAGAGTGAGCCGCTCTGAGCTCCGCTGCCTGGCCTGCCTGTCTAGACTCAGACAGTGGCTGCTGGAGCTGCTGCTGCACAGCACAGGCACTGAACGTGATGTTGCCAGTGAGCTCCGACCCCAGAAGAGAGCTGCCTGCCTGTCACTGACCCTGAGCCAAGTTCAGTAACGGCTCCAACAAGTTCCAAGACAAGTGAAGAAGTTTCCTATTCCAACGTTCCAACAGTCACAGAAGTAGTAAGTGAACATTATTATAGCCTTTATATTGTACAAAGAAAAAGAAAGATAAATCAGATTCACAACATAAGTACATCATATCAACAAGTGGATGGATGATGGATCATGATGACATGGTGGATGATGGCAGTGTCAGCAGCACATCTCGCCCCCCCCCCCCCCCCAGGCACAATTCTCCCACTCCATCTCATGGGCCAGACCAGTGGCAGACATGGGATCCATGATGGATCCCATGTCTGCCACTGGTCTGGCCCATGTGATGGAGTGTGGGAGAAATGTGCCGGGAAGGGGGGGGGGGGGGAAGAGATGTGCTGCTGACACTGGCCCATGGAGGGGCCCGAGCCTGAGGGGGAGAAATGTGCCTGGGGGGGGGGGGGATGTGCTGCTGACACTGGCCCATGGAGGGGCCCGAGCCTGAGGGGGAGAAATGTGCCTGGGGGGGGGGGGGGAAGATGTGCTGCTGACACTGGCCCATGGAGGGGCCCGAGCCTGAGGGGGAGAAATGTGCCTGGGGGGGGGGGGGGATGTGCTGCTGACACTGGCCCATGGAGGGGCCCGAGCCTGAGGGGGAGAAATGTGCCTGGGGGGGGGGGGAAAGATGTGCTGCTGACACTGGCCCATGGAGGGGCCCGAGCCTGAGGGGGAGAAATGTGCCTGGGGGGGGGAGAGATGTGCTGCTGACACTGGCCCATGGAGGGGCTCGAGCCTGAGGGGAAGAAATGTGCCATGGAGGGGTGGGGGTGGGGGGGGGGATTTGTGGAGGGTCACGGGTGGGAAGTGTGCTGCCATGATGGAGAGGGGGAGAAATAATGTGACGTGACATGGATGGGGAGAAATGTGACATTAAGGGCGGGGCCCGGGGGGGCATCATTGGGGGCACTTTTTACTGGCACATTATTAGGTTGCACTATGGGGTCACTTCTTACTGGCACATTATTGGGGGGCACTATGGGGGCACTTCTTGCCAACACATTATTGGTGGGCACTATAGGGGCATCTACTGAGGGCGAAGCTACAAAGAAGTGGTATGTTATATGGAGGGCTCTGTACAGTAGTATTTTATACTGGGACACATTATGGTGGGAACTATGGGGAAGGGGGAGAGGAATACTATGGGGTCATCTACGGGGGCACTAAGAAGGGGTATTTTATGCTTGCAAATTATGGGGGACACTGAGGGGCATCTACTGGGGCACTATATATGGGGCATTTTATACTGGTACATTATGGGGGCACTAGGAGGAAGGGGGAGAGGAGCACTATGCAGCATTTACTGGGGGCACTATATAGGGGTATTTTATACTGGCACATTATGGGGGCACTATGGGGACATTAGCTCAACTGGGGGCATTACAAGGGAGTATTTTTGCACTGTCTAATATAAGGAGAATTATTACTACTGGGGGGGGGGGGCATTATGGTGGGCTTTATTACTCCCCCATGGTATGACCCCCTAGTAGCAGCACCAGCCTCTCCCTGCTCTGCTATCCTTCTGCCCTTTCTCCAAATCCTTATTATGAAATCTTTCTCATTAGGATAAAACACATCAGCACCGCCGAGCCCCCGGCCAAAGTGTTGAAGTGGCGTCCAAGATCCCCAAGGGCCAAGCCAAGTAACTGTAAGTTTTCATGTAAAATATATTTGTGTTATACACATATAGCATACACTGTGCCACACAATATACAGTTTCTTCTGTATGAACGTCCACAAATTAAATCTCCAGACTGATTGATGAACAAGATGTGTGGGCCAGCCACGATTAAACCTATTATTGTTTTTATTGATGACAGTACTCCCTGAGTGTTAGGTGTGGGGTGACCAGGCGGTATATGAAGGGGCAATACTGGTATTATATGGACAGCAGATATGGCATCCTCTGGCCAGTACTGTCTATGGTCAATTCATCCTTCACAAGCACCCTGACTGCCACCTGCTTCGCTATCAGTGAGTGACAGTCAGTCAGTGTCACAGTGTGACCCTGAGTGTTAAGTGTGGGGTGAGTCACTGATAGCCAAGCAGCAGGCAGTGAAGTGCCATGAGAGCCAGGCCAAGCAGGTGGCAGTCAGGGTGCTGGAGAAGGATGACCATAGACAGTACTGCCCAGAGGATGCCATCTCTGCTCTCCATATACCAGGCAGTATTGCCCCTTCAATCATATACCGCCTGCCCGCCTGGTCAGGGTGACCAGGCAGGCAGGCGGTAATACTGGTGGTAGGCCTGGTATTCTGCAGACCATCTGCTTGTAAGTTATATATGACAAAAGCATGGAAGCGTTCAGGTACAGAACACAACATTTCATTTGTTGGCGACAAAATGCAAATTAACATATTGCTGAGACTATAACAAAGGGTGCAAAAATAATATAGAATTAATAGACATTCAAGTGAAATAAGAATTGGTCTTTCCTTTTGTGGTGGCTTCCTATTTTAAAGTTTAGTCCCTGTACACAAACGGGGTTCCGTTCCACCCTCTTATATCTGCAGTTAGGCTTCATACACGTGCCCGTTTCAATGTCAATAAAATTATGCCCCCCCCGGAAAAATTTCTGCGGACGCCCATGGCTGCTGGGCCTTGCCTTCCACAGAATGAGGTCTGAGGAGCTATTGCAGGAGTGATGAACAAATGCTGATCGCATTCGCTGCCAGACATCACACTCCATTTTACTTCTCAAACCCCAGAACTGTAAAGTAAAGAAGAGAGTGGCTTAAAGGGTTTGTACTGGTTGACAGTTGCAAGTACAGTAGATCACTGTAGATCTCAAACCTGTGGCTTTTCAGCAGTGGCAAAACTATACTATATTGCATCACACTTATCTTTACCCATCCCTGCAATGGGCTTGTCACAAGCTGCATGCTGCTGCACAGAGTACAGACTGCTGCTTGTCATAGGCCCAGTTCATACATCACTTATTTGTTCAGTTATTTCCATCAGTTATTTTGAGCCAAAACCAGTAGTGAAGCCTACTCAGAGACCAGGCTTAATGTGAAGATTTGCACCTGTTCTGTGTTTTTTTATCCGCACCTGGTTTTGGTTGCCTTACTTTAGGCCTCTTGCACACAGCCGTTGTGCTCCCATGGCCGCATTGTGGGCCGCATACGGCAGTTCCGCATTACAAGGGGCACCAGCAGTGTGCATTCCGCATCACGAATGCAGAACCATTCACTTGAATAGGTCCGAAAAATCCGGAGATGCGGTGCGGAATGGAAGCACGGAACGAAACCCCACGGAAGCACTACGGAGTGCTTCTGTGGGGTTCCAATCCGTGCTTCCGTTCCGCAAAAATATAGAACTTGGTGCAAGAGGCCTAAGAGAGAACTTTACGCACCCTTTCATGTGAAGCCCCACTTTGTCTAGCTAACTAATTACCCCTTTTAGGCAAGTAAAAAAAATAATTAGAAACACTAATTGCCCCAAATTGTTGCAAAACGGTGGCATTATTTAAAGACAGTTTCCAGGCGCAGAAAAATTAGTAAATCTGGGCCTTTGTGTTTTGCTATGGGTAAGGCCCAAGGGGCTCAGAAGCTGATTTTTTTTGTACAATTCAACGAAGCAGCCAAATCTAATTTTACTAAACTTTGCTCATCACTTGTACCAATATTAGCCCTTCCACTGGAGATAGTGGGGCTCTATTATCCAGCTCGTCTGTTTTTAGGCTTTCAATTAAACAGGCGTATTTCCTTCACCAGCATAAATTAAACTGGGCGTATTGCTGTAAGGGCTTGTTCACACGGCCGTTGCCCCTCCGTTGCTGTATTGCGGCCCGCATACGGTGGGTCCGCAATACACGGGGCACCGGCCATGTGCATTCCGGAACCCCATGGAAGCAAGTTCTGCAAAAAGATAGAACTTGCTCTATCTTTTTGCGGAACGGACGGATCGCGGACCCCATTCAAGTGGACCGCAATTTGAGGTCCACAGCATGGGCACGGAGCCCTTACGTTCGTGTGAACGAGCCCTTAGTCTGACTTCTAGTGGTTCTTTGTCAGTACAACGGGTTCGTTCATATTCACTAAGACTAGTCTAATTAGTATGCCCATGAAAATGTGGCACAAGTGAGCTGAATTTAGGCACACATCTCCATGAAAGTAGGCAAAAGGTGGCGCATTTTACCACTGAAAACAGACAAAGAAAAGTTTGTCAGCCCTAGAGTGAAGCTGAAATGAGACTGTTTTTATGACTAAATCAGGCGCAAAAAAAACACCTGAATTAGTCAAAAAATCGAAATAGGTGAACGAGGTGATATTGCCTCCAAAACAAAAACAACTACTAAGTGACTCTAAACTGCTGGGAATATTATAGGAATTTCACTAGTAATTCCTGAACCACCTCAAGCCAATGTATGTATAGAAAGTGGACCAGGTAAGCATAATTTGAGGAAAAGAGGGGAGAAGGGTAGTTTTGCCTTGACTGTCATGGGCACCAAACGCACTTCCTTTCAAAAATCTTTATTTTGCCTCTTCAGGAATCCACACTTTGCTTTATAAGACTATTGAAAAACTCAGCACAACTCAATAATGAAATCATTAAATGTCTAGAGATTCGGTGTGTCCAAATAACATACTTTGGACCTGTTTCCTTCACCGGTGACTGATGCTGATGACTGAGGGTCTGGTCATTACATCTCTCTTCGTGTTTCTCTGATGAAATGTAATGTGTCTCGAGTGTTTTGATGCGGTTGCTTTTTGAAAACATGTCATAGGAAATAAAAGGTCATTAAGCAGGTCAGTGCATAGAGAAATGTCATTCGTGAGCTGATAGTCACGACCAGCTGCTGGAAGCCAGAAAAGCTTCATGTTAGTGCAGGTCTCATTGATGACAACTGACTTGAATGATGATAAACAATGTAAACAGATGGGATTACTCAACGTCTTCCATTCAGATAAGGATAAAAAAACAAATATATTTTAACTAAATCAATCCTTCGTTTAGCTATTTCTACATAAAATGAGTCCTGCAAATATCATAAAGTGAAGCCACTGTTACATTTTTTCACCTATATTATTTCATAATTTTGTAGTTTAATTTATTATTTTATTTTATTAAATAAAATAATTTATTATTGCCCCACAAAAAATATTTTGCTGTTTTTAAACCAGCACCCGGATCTGAATACTTTCGTAATTCCATGTAATTAAAACTTTATTATAGCTACTGAGTTATTCAATGACATTTGCGGTATCTGTATTGCGCCACCCGTTGTTTGCTTTTTCCCCAATTTCTCTGTCCTGCTCACTGAGATGACACCACATGATCAGTTCCATCCTTCAACTGCTGCCAGCTGCTGCAGAAAGGACACATCCATGAGAAAGGAAACGCCCCCCTAAGCTGACATATTGAAATAAATCTAGCCGAATAATTGGCGCAATGAATAGGGAGATCTCTGGATCCATGTGAGGTACAGGGCTGGTTCTAGCTATGTTGTCATGTACTAGATTATGTATGATTTAAATTTTTTACATTATTTATGGGTTAACCGCTTTAATATATCCATAATTATCAGGGTTCTGTTTTTCTGATGCAAAGCTTCCCTTAGAAAAACTATACAGGATAACAATTTGTCCGTTTGCAGCTACCGTTAGAGGGAGGACTAAAGGTTATCCAATGGAACAAAATAAGAAATCCATTTTTGCAACCACATAAGCTCCCCCTAGTGGTGGCTGCAGGCAGCCATAATTGTATCAAGCAACTTTATGGCTATTCAAAGCAGTTGGGGCTCTCCCAAAAAATGGCTGACCTCTGGAAAGATAATAGATACACTGTAAACTATTGCACTGTCACTCGTGTTTACCCTCCAAGGTATCTAAAGCAATTTGATAGAAAAAATCTATTATTTTGTGTGTACAGCTGCTATACTTTGTATTTCCAAGGTTACAGACTGCTAACAGACTACTAACAAACCCAGTGCATGATCTGATCCTTTAGTCATGTGTTTATGTCCTTTCTAGTAAGAAGCAGAGGACAGATGGAGGAATGCAGCACGTGACTACTGGATCAGACTCCAATGGGTTTTTTCGTAGTCTGTAAGCATGGAGACACATAGGTCTTCATTAAAGCTGCATACACAAAGATGAAGTAATTGAGACTGCAAGGTTGCTCCATTATCCAATAATCATTGGGAGCCCTATAGGTCTGTCTCCTCATAGAGCAAAATTAGACATACCAATTACCAATGTTTTATTTTCACTGTGTATGCAATAGTGTAAAAAGTACAGCATCTAACAATAATACAGTGTATATTAGCCAATTCACCAATCTAGGAATTGTGTTATTATTGCAGTGAACTATCTTAGCCTTGGATCAAGCTGGCTTATCTTGAACATTACTCTCAGGAGTGAATACATGAATTCCCTTTGCAGTCTTATAATACTTTAATGACTCTTTATTGTGGCATTTTTCTACTTTTTCGACTAGACATAATTTCCAAGCCTTAGGGCTTCTGAGGTCACATATTTCAGAAAGCAAACTGACATCGGAGGCACAGTGAAGGTTAAGCAATGCGTGCTGGGAGGAATATGTCACTACTCCTGGCTCTATGAGAAGTAAGGACATGTCAGTGTTCATGACCCAGACCAGACTTTCATGCTGATTATTGTGTCACCTTTCTGTGATATCTCCCTGACATCCTGTAGCCATTGCTTGTTCATTTTCTTATTACCCATTCGAGCAGAAGATAAGAGAGTAAAATAAAGTACTTATTGAGGGAGATTATTCCACATGTACATTATGAAAATATTACAAGAGGTTTGCAACCAATATGTTATAGGCTGCATGTTGTCTCATATACATTGAAATTGCAACACTGAAGGGAAAGTCATGATAGACATGTTAAAGGGATTCTGTCATCAGATTTAACCCCTCTAACCTAAACATATGCTCATGTCCAGACTAATGAGAAGAATCCTAAGCTGGCCTTATTAAACCTCATTGTGGCTCTATTTGCCCAAAAAACTGGCTTTTATAACCTGTCAATCACTTACTTAAGGTGCCCAAGGGCAGGTCCGTTAATACAGGGTGCCCGGCTGCACCCCTCGCCATCCGGTGCCCAGCGTCGCCTTCCCTGTCTTCAGCGCCGCCTTCTACAGCTCAGCGCCGCCTCCGCAATCCTCCCCGTCCCTCTGCCAGATCCCGCTCCTGCACACTAGGCTCAGCCTGATGCGCCCGTGCAGACTCCTGGCAGCGGATTCGTTGAGCGAAGTGCGCATGCGCCGGCCTGATGCGCACTTCGCTCAACCCTGATATGACCTGCAGATTGGCGCCAACCTCTCACAGCCAGGGAAAACCTGTCATACTTGTTCCAGTATGAGTGCAACACACAGAAATACATGCACAATGAATGCACCTCCAAGGCGTAAAGGGCAAACTCAGGCCATGTGCCCAATTTGGAGACCCAGAAGTTGAAGGGGCAGACCCGTCATTCAGTACGTGTAGGCGTGTGCACACATACTGCTCCACCATGTCGCTGAAATGCTGCCTCCTGCTAAGACGTTCCATAGCAGCTGGTGGTGATGGTTGTTACGGCGTGCTGACAAAGCTTTTCCACATTTCGGCCATGCTAAACCTGCCTTCTGAGGTGCTGGTGGTGCCCCAACTGCATTGGCGACCTCTTCCTCCTCCTCTGCCTTCTCCTTGTGCTTCCAATGTGCCCCCGCTGTCAGATGGGAATGCCACCAGCAGCAACATGGTGAAGCAGTATGTGTGCACACGCCTACACGTACTGAATGATGGGTCTGCCCCCCCTACCAGCGTGCGCTTGTACTCGCGCATCTTACGATCACACTCCAGTGACGGAATTAAGGACGGTACGTTGTCCTTGTAACGGGGATCCAGCAGCGTGGCCACCCAGTAATCAGCACAAGTTAGAATGTTGGCAACTCAGCGGTCGTTGCGGAGACACTGCAGCATGTGTTCGCTTATGTGTGCCAGGCTGCCCCGAGGCAACGACAAGCTGTCCTCTGTGGGAGGTGTATCGTCTGTGTCCTCTGTATCCCCCCAGCCATGCAACAGTGATGGCCATGACCTGGTTTGGGTGCCACCCTGCTGTGAACACAGTTACTCCTCCTCCTTCTCCTCATCCTCCACCTCGTCATCCTCCAGAACTGTGCCCTGACTGGACAATTGTGTACCTGGCATTTGTCGGTGCAGGAACCCACCATCGGAGCCACTTGTGAATGACTGGCCTGAAACCCTATGAAATGATCCCTCTTCCTCCTCCTGTGCCACATCCTTTTCAATCATCGCCCGAAGCGTTTTTTCAAGGAGGCATTGAAGTGGGATAGTAATGCTGAGAACGGCGTCATCGGCACTGGTCATGTTGGTGAAGTACTCGAAACAACGCAACAAGGAACACAGGTCTCGCAAGCAGGCCCTGTCATTGGTGGTGAAGTGGTGCTGTTCCGCAGAGCGACTCATCCGTGCGTGCTGCAGCTGAAACTCCACTATCGTCTGCTGCTGCTCGCACAGTCTGGCCAGCATGTGCAAGGTGGAGTTCCTCCTTGTGGGCATGTCGCATATGAGGCGGTGAGCGGGAAGGCCGAAGTTACACTGCAGCGCTGACAGGCGAGCAGCACCAGGGTGAGAACGCCGAATGTGCACACAGACGGCCCGCACTTTCTGTAGCATCTCTGACATATCGGGGTAATTTTTAAGGAACCTCTGCACCACCAAATTCAGCACATGCGCCAGGCAAGGGATGTGCGTCAAACTGGCTAGTCCCAGAGCTGCTACGAGAATTCGCCCATTATCGCACACCACCAGGCTGGGCTTGAGGCTCACTGGCACAAACCACTCATCGGTCTGTTGTTCCATGCCCGTCCACAGCTCCTGCGTGGTGTGGGGTTTGTGCCCCAAACAGATAAGTTTTAAAACTGTCTGCTGTCGTTTACACCTGACTGTGCTGAAGTTGGTGGTAAAGGTGTTATTCTGACTCGATGAGGAGGCGGTAGAGGATGAGGAAGCGGAGTAGGAGGAGGAAGCAACAGGAGGTGAAGAGAAGCGCCCTGCAATACTTGGTGGTGGAAGGACATGCGCCAAACTGCTATCCACCTCAGGCCCAGCCGCCACTGCATTTACCCAGTGTGCTGTTAGGGAGATATAACGTCCCTGACCGTGCTTACTGGTCCACGTATCCGTAGTGAGCAGTACATTGCCACAGATGGCGTTGCGCAGTGCACACCTGATTTTGTCCCCCACTTGGTTGTGCAGGGTAGGGATGGCTCGCCTGGAAAAGTAGTGGTGCTGGGCACGACGTACTGTGGGACAGCCACCGCCATAAGGCTTTTAAAACTCTCAGTCTCCACCAGACAGAATGACAGCATTTCCGAGGCCAGTAATTTTGAAATGCTGGCATTCAGGGCCAGGGATCGCGGGTGGGTAGGGGGGTACTTCCTCTTCCGCTCCAGAGTTTGAGAGATGGAGAGCTGAACGCTTCTGTGGGACATTGTGGAGATGCTTGGTGATCCAGGTGCTGGTGTTGCTGGCAGATCCTCTGTTTTCAGGGTGGCAGGTGGCACTGTCACTCCAGAGGTGGATGATGAGGCTGAGACTGCAGCAGAAGAGGAAGCAGAAGGAGCCAGAGACCTTTCTTGGTTTTTGAGGTGTCTACTCCACTGCAGCTCGTGCTTTGCACTTAGATGCCTGGTCATGCAGGTTGTGCTCAGGTTGAGAACGTTTATGCCTCAAGGCAACAACAAGAGTTTTTGCCATTTCCACCGTAAGAAAAGGGGCGGATTCTGGCAATATTCTTGAGGTGCAGTTGACAAGAGCATGTAAGTGATTGAATATGGGGAACGAAGGAGAGATTGGAGTCAAATGTGGCTCCAATACAGCGGGCATGTTGCCAGTGTCGGACTGGGGTGCCTAGGGCCCACCAGTAGAATTGATTTTGGGGGCCCACCCTAGAGCTGGAGATATAACTTGTTCATTTTTCAGTCTCGCACACATGAATGTATGCATTTTAGCACACAATACAGTAACAGTATGCTAAACAGAACAGTATTGTGCACTGCACTATATCAAATAGTTTCTCTTTAAAGGGAGTCTGTCATCACAGTTTCACCTTTTTAACCCTTCCCATAGCTTTCGAGCAGCATTACAGTTGATAAAAACGTTACCTTTATAAGCAATCGTGGACTTATAAAACTGGCAAAAATCATCTTAGTAGGATGTGCAAATGAGGGCTCGCAAGTGCCCAGGGGCGGCGTCAACCTCGTAGGTGCCCAGGCATCTCTGCCTTATCGTCGCTTCCCCCCGCCCATCCTTTCCCTCTGCCCGCCCATCTTCTTACTTCTTCTTTTGCCGAGATCCCGCGCCTGCGCACTGAGTCCGTTAGCCGGCACATGCGCATTAATTACTGTGATGCCGTACCAAGAATGGACATCGCAGTGCGCATGCGCCGGCCGATGGACTCAGTGCGCAGGCGCGGGATCTCGGCACCTACGAGGTTGACGCCGCCCCTGGGCACTTGCGAGCCCTCATTTGCATATCCTACTAAGATGATTTGCCAGTTTTATAAGTCCACGATTGCTTATAAAGGTAACGTTTTTATCAACTGTAATGCTGCTCGAAAGCTATGGGAAGGGTTAAAAAGGTGAAACTGTGATGACAGACTCCCTTTAAGCAACTCATTTAGTTGATAACTGTATCTGTTATTTACAGTCAGTAGTTTGGACAGCAGTCACACGTGGACCTTCCATGTCCTAGATGAACCACCCAGTCCCCCAGCCAGCCTAAACAATATCCAAAGTGAAGGAAATGTTTCCTGCATATTCAAAAGAATAAGTTTATTGAAGTGCTGGCAGTAGTGCCCCGGCCTCCTCACAGCTCACCAAGCTCAGCACCGTACATTGTATAGCGGCTGTGCTTGGCATCATGTTCAGCCCCTTTCACCTCTATGGGGCTGAGCTGCTCCTAGGCCACTTGATCAATGAACGTGACGTCACATGGCCCAGAAAAATCCCAGAGAAGGGCACAGGGCTCACAGGAGCCCCGGTGCCTTCTCAAACAGCTGATCGGCAGTGGTCCCAGGTAGGGATCGACCAATTATCGGATTTACCGATATTATCGGCCGATATTCAGGATTTTCAAAGTTATCGGTATCAGCATCTAACCTTGCCGACATGCCGATAACGAATCACGAACATGGATCGCGCTGCTATCAACGCGATCAATGTTCCCTCAGCAGCACAGGGGAGAAGGAAGCAGTCCCTCCCCCCTGTGCCGCTGCCACCAGTGAGAGGCAAGAGGGGAGGGGGAGGGGCTGTGGCCATTGCGCCACCAATGATGTTAACTCAGTTATTAATTCAAATATAGGAGGCGGGTGAATCATATAGCTGCACCTGAGGGGTTAACTGTCGCAGATCGCAGCTACCTCTCATAGAGGTCAGGTGTCGCTATATTTTAATTAATGGGCAAGTTATCTTCATTGGCGGCAGTGGCAGCTTCTGATCAGAGCCCAAGCAGTGTAATTGCGGGGCTCTGATCGGTTATAGTCAGCTCCCTGCTGACATGTGTACTATGCACAGGGCAGCGGGGAGAGTGTGAAGTCCTATTCACCCTGATAGAGCTCTATTAGGGTGAATAGGACAAGGGATCCAGGTTCTAGCCCCTAAGGGGGAAATAGTTATTAAATTTAAAAAAACACCAAAATATTAAGTATAAATATTTAATCTTAGATATATAATGGCATCTCTTCATTTAACAACAGATTTGTGTAGGAATTTGTGAAAATGCACAAAATATTGGTATAAATTATCGGCTATCGGCCTGAAAGTTCACAGGTTATCGGCTCTAAAAAAAATCTATATCAGTTGATCCCTAGTCCCGGGTGTCAGACCCCCACCAATCAGATACTGATGACCTATCCACAGTCATATGTGACTGATATCAGCCGCTCCTCTTATAACGCTCTAGTACTGATATACCGTATTTTTCGCCCTATAAGACGCACCGGCCCATAAGACGCACCTAGGTTTTTGGGGAGGAAAATAATAAAAAAAATATTTTTAACCAAAAGGTGTGCTTTTGGTGGGTTTGGAAGTAATGGTGGTCTGTGGATGGCACTATTACTGGGGATCTGTGAAGGAGACTGTTATGGGGGGGGGGGATCTGTGAAGGACACTTATGGGGGGATCTGGGGATGGCACTGTTATGGGGGATCTGTGGATGACGCACTGTTAGGCCTCATGCACACGACCGTTGTTTTATTCCGTGTCCGTTCCGTTTTTCGTGATTTTCTGCGGTCCCATTGACTTTCAATGGGTTTGTTGAAAACTCGGCTAATGCACCGTTTGTCATCCGTGTCCGTGATCCGTGGTTCCAGTCCGTCAAAAAAATATAACCTGTCCTATTTTTTCCACGGAAAATGGTTTGCGGACCCATTTAAGTCAATGGGACCGTGAAAAAACGCGAAGGCACACAAGATTGTAATCCACGTCCACGTGTCCGCATCCGTTTTTTTCCTATCATTTGCATGGCAAACTTGACTTAGATTTTTTTTTTACTTTCCTTCATGTCTGGTGATCCTCCAAAAATAAAGGAAGGCACACGGAAACAAAAACGGAAACGGAACAAAGGAACACCATTTTGCGGAACGGAACACAACAACGGTCGTGTTCATGAGGCCTTATGGGGGGATCTGTGGATGACGCACTGTTATGGGGGGATCTGTGGATGGCATTGTTATGGGGGATCTGTGGATTTCACTGTTATGGGGGATCTGTGGATGGCACTGTTATGGGGGATCTGTGGATGGCACTGTTATGGGGGATCTGTGGATGGCACTGTTATGGGGGATCTGTGGATGGCACTGTTATGGGGGATCTGTGGATGGCACTGTTATGGGGTGGGGGGGGGTCTGTGGATGTCACTGTTATGGATGTGCCATCACAGACCCCCCCACCCCATAACAGTGCCATCCACAGACCCCCCCCACCCCATAACAGTGCCATCCACAGACCCCCCACCCCTTAACAGTGCCATCCACAGATGTCCCCCATAAAACTGTCATCCACAGATCCCCCCCACCGCTCCAGTGCTGCAGTATACAAATATAAAATGTCTCATTCAATTAAAAGTGATTAAACATGCCCCCTCACTCCTAATATTACCGTACACCCTAACAGCTTCTGTACTACGCAGGCAGGCAGGCCGGGCGGCCAGCGCATCACTCACTGACGTCACGTGCCTGCGCCGCCTGCTTGATTTATAAAGTAGGTGGCGCAGGCAAGTGACATCAGGGAGTTATGCTGCCGCCCGCCCGGCCTGCCTGCATTCTACAGAAGCTGTTAGGGTGTACGGTAATATTAAAAGTGTGTGGGGGGGGGGGGGGGGTGTTTAATCACTTTTAATTGAATGAGACATTTTATATTTGAATATTGCAGCACTGGAGCGGCGGGGCCGGAGTACAGTGACTGCACCAGCCCTGCCGCAATTGCCGGCCCCCAGCTCCTCCTCCCAGTCCCTCCCCGCTCGCTCATACATCGCAGCCTGCGATGTAAAAATGTCAGCATTCGCCCCATAAGACGCATTTTGGGGGGGGGAGTGCGTCTTATGGGGCGAAAAATACGGTAACCTCCAGAGACATTACATCATATGTGACTGATATCAGCCGCTCCTCTTATAACGCTCCAACGCTGATATAACCTTCAGAGACATTACATCCTATGTGACTGATATCAGCCGCTCCTCTTATATCGCTCCAGTACTGATATAACCTCCAGAGCAGGGGCGTACATGCAGGGGTCGCAGTTGCGACCGGGCCCGGCACTCCAGGGGGCCCGGCCGCCTGTGGACCCCTGGCCCCGCCCTGCAGTAGTGCTGTGCCTGCCTGTATAAGGGCTGTTTCACACGAGCGAGTCTATTGCGGGAATCACGCTCCGTGTGTGAGTGTGAACCTCCGCTCTGGACATAGCGACATAAAGCTGTCAGTATGATTCTGTAGAAATAAGGTCAAGCAGAGGCACATAGCATTATAAATCATGATAATGCCGTGCTCCTGCAAGTCCAGAGCAGAGGATCACACTCACACACAGAGCGTGATTCCCGCAATGGACTCGCTCGTGTGAAACAGCCTTAACCCGGGCGGCCGACCTGGGGCCTGCCGCCCAGTGTTGCGTTTCTGCGCTGCAGTGCCAGGCCAGGCCAGCCCTACCCTCCTTGAGTGAGTCTCCTCCCCCTGATTCTCCTCCCCGTGCGGGTGCGCCCTGATTCTCCTCCCCGTGCGGCGTGCCTAGTCATTTCCTGTTGGGTGGCCGCACCGGACATGACGTTTCCCTAGGCTGCGCAGGCGCACAACAACGCCGAGACGCAGCAGGGAGAAGATTTGTAAAAAAAATTAAAAAAAAGCTCCTTATAATTGCTCACCACATTTATGGTGAGTGAGTTCAGAGTAGACTCAGAGTAGGGTCTGATGGGGGCTGGCTTTATAACTAGCTCTGCTATATTTCTGTAGCCTGCAACCTCTGACTGCCCAGTTGGGCTGAAACTACTACACCCAACATGTTCTGGCAGTAATAGTAAATGGATATTGGTGCAATTCTGAGCTACTAGTCTATATAATACAATATAATACAATATACACCAATATCCATTTACTATTGCTGCCAGAACATGCTGGGTGTAGTAGTTTCAGCCCAATTGGGCAGTCAGAGGTTGCAGGCTACAGAAATATAGCAGAGTTAGGCTACTTTCACACCTACGTTTCTGGGTCCGCTTGTGAGATCTGTTTCAGGGATCTCACAAGCGGTCCAAAACGGATCAGTTTAGCCCCAATGCATTCTGAATGGATAAGGATCCGTTCAGAATGCATCAGTTTGCCTCCGTTCAGCCTCCATTCCGCTCCGGAGGCGGACACCAAAACGCTGCTTGCAGCCAAACAGATCTGTTCTGAACGGATACAAGCATTTGCATTATAGGTGCCGATCCGTCTGTGCAGATTCGTTTTGGTGTCCGCCTGGCGATGCAGAGCCAAACGGATCCGTCCTGTCTTACAATGTAAGTCAATGAGGACGGATCCGTTTTCACTGACACAATATGGTGCAATTGAAAATGGATCCGTCTCCCATTGACGTTTAGTGTAAGTCAAAACGGATCCGTTTGCATTATCTTGTTTTTTTTGTTTGTGGTAATGCAAACGGATCCGTTCTGAACGGATCCAAGCGTTTGCATTATAGGTGCGGATCCGTCTGTGCAGATACCAGACGGATCCGCACCTAACGTAGGTGTGAAAGTAGCCTAACTCTGCTGCTGGTGGAGGGAGGTTGGGGGGGGCGGTGACGGGGAGGGGGGCCCCATGGTTCAGTTTTGCACCGGGGCCCCATGGATTGTGTGCACGCCACTGCTCCAGAGACATTACATATTATGTGGGGGTGAGGGGCTACGGAAGTGTGAAATGCCACTGATGAGAGGGAAGAGGGGGACACTGGGAGACATAACTTCTTGCCCTGTATAAAGTATAGGTGAGATGGTGGGCAAAGGTCTGTGAGGGGCTGGAACAGGGACAGCAGCTTCAGGACTCTCCTAACTTCCCAGTTCCCTCCCACAGTAACTTACCCCAGTTCTGCTGTGTGGAGTAGTGGGACCAGTGAGAGAAGAGCACTGGACTTTACACTGGAGGCGCAGTGACTCCGAGAGAGCAGCGTCTCCATATCTCCTGCTGCTGCCTGGCTGTCGGCTCCTCTGGCTCCGCCCCCTCCTCACACATGATGGAATATCACACTGCAGAGAGGAGGGGGGAGCTGTCCGCTCATGTCGGGTCGGTGAAGTTTACTTTGGAGAAAGGAACAAGCGCTGCAAAGTATTGTGCTGTCCCTTCCACCAAAGTAAAATGATATGTGTGCCAGTGCTGCAGTCCAGCACCTGATAACAGCCAGGCGCCTGAAAGTATAGTAACTGCCCTGCCCCTGCTGGTGGCTCTGGCTGCAGTATAAGCAGACAGGCAAGGGGCCCACCAGGCATTTCACCGGCTTCCCGGTGAGCCAGTCCGACCCTGCATGTTGCACAGGAGTAACTAGAAGTTTAGGTGAGTTAGTAGATGGGGGAAAGACAAGAAGTTCAGTTTTTGAGAGGTTCAGTTTTAGATACAGAGAGGACATGATGTTAAAGACAGCTGCCAGACAATTACTGGTGTTTTGGAGTAAAGCAGGGGTGATGTCAGGGGACGAAGTGTATAGTTGGGTGTCGTCAGCATAGAGATGGTATCGAAAGCCAAATCTACTGATAGTCTGTCCGATGGGGGCTGTATAGAGGGAGAAGAGTAGAGGACCTAGTACTGAGCCCTGAGGAACTCCAACATCAAGAGAAAGAGGAGAAGAAGAAGAGCCAGCGAATGATACACTAAAGGAGCGGCCAAAGATGGGAAGAAAACAAAGAGAGAGCAGTGTCCTTAAGGCCAATTGAGTGGAGCATGGTGAGAAGGAGTTTATGGTCTACGGTTTCGAACGCTGCAGAGAGATCCAACAGATTCAGTACAGAATAGTCACCATTTCTTTTTGCTGTTAGGAGATCGTTAGACACTTTAGTAAGGGCAGTTTTTGTAGAGTGAAGAGGGTGGAAGGCAGATTGTATTGGGTCAAGAAGAGAGTTTGCAGAGAGATAGCTTATTAAGCGAGAGTAGACAAGACGTTCAAGGAGTTTAGAGATGAAGGGGAGGTTAGAAACAGGTCGGTAGTTAGCAGCACAGGTCGGGTCAAGAGATGGTTTCTTTAGTAGTGGGGTTATAATAGAGTGTTTGAAAGAAGAGGGAAAGATACCAGAAGAGAGAGAGAGAGGTTAAAAATTGTAGTTAGGTGTTAGTTAGGTGAGTGATGACAGCCGGGGAGAGCTCTGGCCTCAGGTCAAGCCTGCACACCCAGTTGTCAAGGGGTTCCTCGCTTCTCAGAAGTCCACATCGGCCGTTAACCCGATGTAGTCCAACACCTGTCGGTCTAGGTGTTCCCCGAGGTTGGATCCAGAGGGCGGCTGTAGATGTGTTGGCTGCAAGAATGATCTTATATCCATAGTGACTAAAACATCTTCAAACCGCCCTCTTTTTGCAGGCGCGGTAGGATTGGTACCCGCACCTGTTTCGCTGTGGGTGGAAACTCCTCTACCAGTGCCCGCAACAGCAGAATGCAGCATCTCTTGCAGCAAGGCCTGGAAATGCTGCATTCTGACAGGCCTCTGTGATGCTGTTAACATGTCCGCCCTTTTGTGTTTGAACCGGGGGTCTAAGTACGTTGCCTTTAAGCTTTTTATATGGGGGTCCCTCTTTAAACACTGGAGCATGAAGGCCCCCATTTGCACTAAATTGCGCATCGGTAAGGTCTGGGAATGGATGGGAAAATAATTTCTCTGACTCGAGTGGAGAGGCTATGGTGGTGGTGGTAGTGGTGTCTTTGGGGGTGCACACAGCAGAGAGTGAGGAGGGTACAGATACAGAGGATGAGGAGGGTGCAGAAGTGGAAGGCTGAGTGAGCCACTCAGCCTTTTAAGTTATCGCACGCGCCTTCTCCAACCTCCCACTTAGGCTCCGGCCTGGTGCACCTGCCCGACCCCTACCATCCCTGCGGAACGCTCTGCCTCTTCCTCTGCCTGTCATTTTCTAAATGACCCTCTGCCTAAGTCCGTAGAGAAGAGCAGTATTTGTGGAAGAAGGTATATAGCAATAGCACCCCTCAATCAGTATTCTGTGGAAGAAGTTATATGGCACCCCTCAATCAGTATTTGGCGGAAACAGGTATATAGCAGCCCTAAATCAGTATTTGGCGAAAACAGGTATATGGCACCCCTCAATCAGTATTTTGTGGAAGCAGGTATATAGCAATAGCACCCCTCAATCAGTATTTGGTGGAAGAAGGTATATAGCAATAGCACCCCTCAATCAGTATTTTGTAGAAGAAGGTATATGGCACCCCTCAATCAGTATTTGGCGGAAACAGGTATATAGCACCCCTCAATTAGTATTTGGCAGAAACTGGTATATAGCACCCCTCAATTAGTATTTGGCAGAAACTGGTATATAGCGCCCCTCAATCATTATTTGGCAGAAACAGGAATATAGCACCCCTCAATCAGGATTTTGTGGAAGAAGGTATATCGCAGCCCTCAAGCATTTTTTTGGGGGGCAACAGGTATACCACACCTGTTGCAATTAGTTACTCCAATAGCATTTGACCCTTTATCTAGCTGCGGTATCGCAGTAGAACTGCACACAACTGCTGCCCAATACAAATACACTATAATATAATTTCTATGTTAGAAAGTATATTATAAGTATATAAAGTAGGTATATCACCCGTAGGGGATATAAGACATAAGCGCTGGTACACAGACAAATTCAGCTAGTCCTATAACGTTGGCACTATGCTTGGTGCCAATCTGAGTAGTCAGGTGATTTTGCTGCACAAATAGGTTGTATTAAGGTGTGGATAACTGTCGTGGTGGATCAGGATGTATAATCAACGGCTAAGAGTGAGCGGGCAGTGTGTATTATAAAGGTATTAACACTAGGAATAAAGCGGCAAGTGACAGGTGAATACTGGTATAATCGCTATCCTTGGTACCTGGTTTGTTCTTTCTCCAAGAAGTTCCTTATGTCGGTGTTCTATTATGTTGTTCGTTCTGCATTCTTCTTGTTGTTTCTGTGGGGATGTTGATATTCTTTCAAGTCCCGGCGTTCTTCTTGCTCTCCTGTCAGCAGCAGCGCGGCCCCGGCCAGAAGAACGCGCGTCGCGAGGGAGCATGGTCAGTTACCCGGGAAACCGCTGGCGGTGACGTCACCTGATACGAGTATGGTGGCCTCCGTGGGGCAAAAGACTGTAACCTACGCGTTTCGGAGCCAAAGCGGGCTCCTTCGTCAGGGTCAGTCTGCCTGTTGTGCTTTGGAGGGTTAAATAGCTCGTCTGGTTTCCCATGGCAACGGATAAACACTGTTTTTGGAGTGAAAAGGGTGCCGGTTTATAAGTCTGTAATGGATATGCTGGGTGTGATTGGTTTCCTCATGGATTGTGTCAATAATCTATTATACATTTGTTTATATGATTATTAGTGCAATATTCATTGCTAAATGGTAGTGAGGAACAACGGCTGTAGTTTCTTTTGGTTTTTATGCAAAGTTTGTAGAGCACCAACAGTATGTTATTTATTTTTTATTTATTTTTTATTTTTTATATTTTATATATGTTTATTGGTGGTTATTTATTAGTGAAAAGCAAACAGTTCTATTTCCTGGTTAAGTCCATTAGGGGCTAGACTGTTGCATCTAAAAATCCACTTGCTCTCGGTCCTGGACATAATTTTAATGTAATCGCCTCCCCTCCTGTCTTGCTTCACTCTTTCTATACCCCCAAAGCAAGATCCTGAAAATTTTCCCTGGTGAAATTCTGTGTAGTGACGTGATAGTGGGTGATTCTCTGATTTCTTATTAATGTTATTGACGTGTTCTCTTATTCTAACTCTTAGTTCTCTTTTGGTTCGCCCCACGTACATTTTACCACATGGGCACTTGATGAAATAGATGACTCCCTTGGTGTGGCAGGTAATGTAATCTTTTATCGTATATTTTTCTTGTGGGGTGTCTATTTGAAATATTGGTTTTACCTGGTGCCTCAGGATTTTGCAGTTAATACACAATCTGCAGGGGTAAAAACCCTTTTTGGCACATGTTTTCGGATTTACTGTGTCATTTTTGATGGAAGGGGCCACCAAATTGGCCAAGTTTGGAGCTTTTTTGAAGATAAAGGTGGGGTTACTGGGGATCTTATTGCCAATAATTTTATCATATTTTAAAATATCCCAATATTTATATATGATTCTTTTGAAGTTTTGGACCCCTACGCTGTATGTTGTGATGATGGGGATTTTGATATCATCGTGATTCTCAGGGTCGTTTTTTTCTTCTTTTTCTTTAACCCTAGGGTTTTTGTCTTCTAATAGGGTATGACGGTCCAGGTCTTCCACAGTTTTGATGATAGGGATTAATTTTTCTAGTTTGTAGCCTTTTTCTGTGAATTTAATATTTAGCATGTTCGCCTCTTCTTGGTAATTGGTATTGGTGGTGCAATTTCTACGTGCTCGTATGTATTGGCTATAAGGAATGTTGTTGAGCCATATGGGTAAGTGGCAGCTGTCCAGGGGGATAAATCCATTGGTGTCTGTTGGTTTATGGTATGTTTTCGTGTGTAACTTGCCATTTTCAACAAATATATTCAGGTCAAGGAAATTTATCTGTACTTTGTCGTAGAATGAGGTAAATTGTAGATAAAAATCATTTTTATTTAGATTAGTTAAAAAGCTGTCAAGGGATATGGTGTCCCCCTGCCAGATAAAAACAATGTCGTCGATAAATCGCTTCCAGAGGACCAGACCCGCACCGAGCCTGCTATGGGGAAAGATGGTAAGCTCCTCCCATCTGCCCATGTAGAGGTTTGCGAAACTCGGTGCGAATCTGGTCCCCATCGCGGTCCCCCACGTCTGGAGGTAAAAGTCAGGTCCATATTTAAAATAGTTGTGGTCTAAAATGAACGTGATGCAGTCACCTATAAAATTTATTTGGTCCCCTGACATGGTACTGTCTTTGTTTAAAAAATATTCCACGGCTTCACGGCCCTTTGTTTTTTCAATGACTGTGTATAGGGCGGTGACATCAAGAGTACCTAAAATGAAATCTGCTTGCCACTGGACACCCTCTAATATTTGTAGGATATGTTTGGTGTCTTTCAAGTAAGCAGGTAATTTGACTACTTTATCCTGCAGCATAACATCGACATATTTTGATAGATTGGAGATGAGGCCTTCTATACCAGAGATTATGGGTCTGCCAGGGGGATTGGTTTTATTTTTGTGAATCTTGGGTAGGTAATAGAATATGGGTATTCTGGGGGTTTGGTTATTGGTGAAAAGGGTCTCGTCTTTGGAGAGTGCGCCCAAGTTTTTACCTTTTAGAGTTAGTTGCTTCAGTTTGGAAGTATATTGATTTGTGGGATTGCCTGGTAATTTTTTGTATGTTTTTGTATCTGAAAGGATTCTTAGGGCTTCTTTGTGGTAATCATCTATATCTAGTATTACTAGTCCTCCTCCTTTGTCGGCTGGCCTGATAATGATCTGGTTATTGGTTTGTAGGGATCTAATGGCTCTGGTCTCACCCTTGGTGAGATTCTGGGGTCCTTTTATCTTCTTTTTTTGATTGATATGGAGGAGGTCTCTAGTAACCAATGATTGGAAGGTTATCAAGGAGTCCGAATATTCAGTAATTGGATTAAATTTTGATACTGGTTTTAAGTCAGTGTGTATAAATTTGTCTTCTGTAGTCGGTGTTTTATTTGTGTCAGTTTCTACTGATCTAGTATTCTCTTCATTTTTGTTTTTATCAGTTCTGGTCTTTTGATGGGTGCTGATAATTTGAAAGGGTTTATTCTTTTTGCTTTCCATTGTGGGGATGTTTTTTTCTGAGTTGTTTCCTTGTTTGTTCATTTTGGCCAATTTTTCTTTTTTAATAAAGAATTTTTTTAGAGCTAGATTTCGCAGAAATTTCTTGACCCCAATGAAAGCATCGAAACTGTTAAATTTCGAGGTGGGGGCGAATTTAAGGCCTTTATGAAGGAGGGAAAGTTCTTCCATACTGAGAGGGTGGCTGCTTAGATTGAATATGCCCTCTCCCATGGTTTTTTGTTTCAGCGATTTTTTGGTTAGTCCTCGGCCTCTTTTTCCTCTTTTTGTTTTTTTCTTTTTGTTGGGTTTCGTGCGTGAAAAAAATCCTTTTTAATGGTTTTCTTTATTATTCTTTTGTTGTTGTTATTGGTAGTGGTACTGTGTGTTCTAGTTTGTATAGAACTCCCTCTTTGTTCTGGCGCCTGTCGGTGCCGTGCAACTGTGGCATAACTGGCTTGTTGTTCCGGCTTGTCTGTGTTGCTAGTTTGATCATTGGTCCCTAGTGATGGGGCCTCTGCCTCAATGCCCATTTCTTCCTCTATCTCTTCTAGTATGGCGTATCTGTTTGGTGATATTATGGAGCCATTTACATGGGTTTTGTTGTTTTTATCGTTGTTGGTCCTGATTTCCTGTATTAATGGCACTGGGGTTATATATATTTCATTATCTTTATTGCTGGTGTTAGACACTTTTGTGGGACTTTCTTCATGCACTGTTAGGTTGCTTATGGTGCAGTCGCACCATGTATTGTCAATGGTGTCGAATTTTTCCTCCATTATTGGGTAGTTCTCCTGTTTGTTATTTTCTGTCATGGTGTTATTCTCCATTCCTAATTCATCTCTTTTAAATTTCCAAATTTTTTGGGTTATTATGAGATCTTCTTTATTTTTTATTCTATTTTTAATAGATCTGGGGACCTGGGGGACACAGCAACCCTAAAAGAATGGGACGCCCTACTACATGATTTTTCAAAAAGGGCAGTTATATTTATAATAGAGAAGAGAAAAGTTAGTCTAAACAAGAATAGTCGAGAAATATTAGAACTATTTGATAAAATAAGACCCTACAAAGAAGAGGAGGATCTGATTAAAATATCCAGATCTATTAAAAATAGAATAAAAAATAAAGAAGATCTCATAATAACCAAAAAAATTAGGAAATTTAAAAGAGATGAATTAGGAATGGAGAATAACACCATGACAGAAAATAACAAACAGGAGAACTACCCAATAATGGAGGAAGAATTCGACACCATTGACAATACATGGTGCGACTGCACCATAAGCAACCTAACAGTGCATGAAGAAAGTCCCACAAAAGTGTCTAACACCAGCAATAAAGATAATGAAATATATATAACCCCAGTGCCATTAATACAGGAAATCAGGACCAACAACGATAAAAACAACAAAACCCATGTAAATGGCTCCATAATATCACCAAACAGATACGCCATACTAGAAGAGATAGAGGAAGAAATGGGCATTGAGGCAGAGGCCCCATCACTAGGGACCAATGATCAAACTAGCAACACAGACAAGCCGGAACAACAAGCCAGTTATGCCACAGTTGCACGGCACCGACAGGCGCCAGAACAAAGAGGGAGTTCTATACAAACTAGAACACACAGTACCACTACCAATAACAACAACAAAAGAATAATAAAGAAAACCATTAAAAAGGATTTTTTTCACGCACGAAACCCAACAAAAAGAAAAAAACAAAAAGAGGAAAAAGAGGCCGAGGACTAACCAAAAAATCGCTGAAACAAAAAACCATGGGAGAGGGCATATTCAATCTAAGCAGCCACCCTCTCAGTATGGAAGAACTTTCCCTCCTTCATAAAGGCCTTAAATTCGCCCCCACCTCGAAATTTAACAGTTTCGATGCTTTCATTGGGGTCAAGAAATTTCTGCGAAATCTAGCTCTAAAAAAATTCTTTATTAAAAAAGAAAAATTGGCCAAAATGAACAAACAAGGAAACAACTCAGAAAAAAACATCCCCACAATGGAAAGCAAAAAGAATAAACCCTTTCAAATTATCAGCACCCATCAAAAGACCAGAACTGATAAAAACAAAAATGAAGAGAATACTAGATCAGTAGAAACTGACACAAATAAAACACCGACTACAGAAGACAAATTTATACACACTGACTTAAAACCAGTATCAAAATTTAATCCAATTACTGAATATTCGGACTCCTTGATAACCTTCCAATCATTGGTTACTAGAGACCTCCTCCATATCAATCAAAAAAAGAAGATAAAAGGACCCCAGAATCTCACCAAGGGTGAGACCAGAGCCATTAGATCCCTACAAACCAATAACCAGATCATTATCAGGCCAGCCGACAAAGGAGGAGGACTAGTAATACTAGATATAGATGATTACCACAAAGAAGCCCTAAGAATCCTTTCAGATACAAAAACATACAAAAAATTACCAGGCAATCCCACAAATCAATATACTTCCAAACTGAAGCAACTAACTCTAAAAGGTAAAAACTTGGGCGCACTCTCCAAAGACGAGACCCTTTTCACCAATAACCAAACCCCCAGAATACCCATATTCTATTACCTACCCAAGATTCACAAAAATAAAACCAATCCCCCTGGCAGACCCATAATCTCTGGTATAGAAGGCCTCATCTCCAATCTATCAAAATATGTCGATGTTATGCTGCAGGATAAAGTAGTCAAATTACCTGCTTACTTGAAAGACACCAAACATATCCTACAAATATTAGAGGGTGTCCAGTGGCAAGCAGATTTCATTTTAGGTACTCTTGATGTCACCGCCCTATACACAGTCATTGAAAAAACAAAGGGCCGTGAAGCCGTGGAATATTTTTTAAACAAAGACAGTACCATGTCAGGGGACCAAATAAATTTTATAGGTGACTGCATCACGTTCATTTTAGACCACAACTATTTTAAATATGGACCTGACTTTTACCTCCAGACGTGGGGGACCGCGATGGGGACCAGATTCGCACCGAGTTTCGCAAACCTCTACATGGGCAGATGGGAGGAGCTTACCATCTTTCCCCATAGCAGGCTCGGTGCGGGTCTGGTCCTCTGGAAGCGATTTATCGACGACATTGTTTTTATCTGGCAGGGGGACACCATATCCCTTGACAGCTTTTTAACTAATCTAAATAAAAATGATTTTTATCTACAATTTACCTCATTCTACGACAAAGTACAGATAAATTTCCTTGACCTGAATATATTTGTTGAAAATGGCAAGTTACACACGAAAACATACCATAAACCAACAGACACCAATGGATTTATCCCCCTGGACAGCTGCCACTTACCCATATGGCTCAACAACATTCCTTATAGCCAATACATACGAGCACGTAGAAATTGCACCACCAATACCAATTACCAAGAAGAGGCGAACATGCTAAATATTAAATTCACAGAAAAAGGCTACAAACTAGAAAAATTAATCCCTATCATCAAAACTGTGGAAGACCTGGACCGTCATACCCTATTAGAAGACAAAAACCCTAGGGTTAAAGAAAAAGAAGAAAAAAACGACCCTGAGAATCACGATGATATCAAAATCCCCATCATCACAACATACAGCGTAGGGGTCCAAAACTTCAAAAGAATCATATATAAATATTGGGATATTTTAAAATATGATAAAATTATTGGCAATAAGATCCCCAGTAACCCCACCTTTATCTTCAAAAAAGCTCCAAACTTGGCCAATTTGGTGGCCCCTTCCATCAAAAATGACACAGTAAATCCGAAAACATGTGCCAAAAAGGGTTTTTACCCCTGCAGATTGTGTATTAACTGCAAAATCCTGAGGCACCAGGTAAAACCAATATTTCAAATAGACACCCCACAAGAAAAATATACGATAAAAGATTACATTACCTGCCACACCAAGGGAGTCATCTATTTCATCAAGTGCCCATGTGGTAAAATGTACGTGGGGCGAACCAAAAGAGAACTAAGAGTTAGAATAAGAGAACACGTCAATAACATTAATAAGAAATCAGAGAATCACCCACTATCACGTCACTACACAGAATTTCACCAGGGAAAATTTTCAGGATCTTGCTTTGGGGGTATAGAAAGAGTGAAGCAAGACAGGAGGGGAGGCGATTACATTAAAATTATGTCCAGGACCGAGAGCAAGTGGATTTTTAGATGCAACAGTCTAGCCCCTAATGGACTTAACCAGGAAATAGAACTGTTTGCTTTTCACTAATAAATAACCACCAATAAACATATATAAAATATAAAAAATAAAAAATAAATAAAAAATAAATAACATACTGTTGGTGCTCTACAAACTTTGCATAAAAACCAAAAGAAACTACAGCCGTTGTTCCTCACTACCATTTAGCAATGAATATTGCACTAATAATCATATAAACAAATGTATAATAGATTATTGACACAATCCATGAGGAAACCAATCACACCCAGCATATCCATTACAGACTGATAAACCGGCACCCTTTTCACTCCAAAAACAGTGTTTATCCGTTGCCATGGGAAACCAGACGAGCTATTTAACCCTCCAAAGCACAACAGGCAGACTGACCCTGACGAAGGAGCCCGCTTTGGCTCCGAAACGCGTAGGTTACAGTCTTTTGCCCCACGGAGGCCACCATACTCGTATCAGGTGACGTCACCGCCAGCGGTTTCCCGGGTAACTGACCAAGCTCCCTCGCGACGCGCGTGCTTCCGGCCGGGGCCGCGCTGCTGCTGACAGGAGAGCAAGAAGAACGCCGGGACTTGAAAGAATATCAACATCCCCACAGAAACAACAAGAAGAATGCAGAACGAACAACATAATAGAACACCGACATAAGGAACTTCTTGGAGAAAGAACAAACCAGGTACCAAGGATAGCGATTATACCAGTATTCACCTGTCACTTGCCGCTTTATTCCCAGTGTTAATACCTTTATAATACACACTGCCCGCTCACTCTTAGCCGTTGATTATACATCCTGATCCACCACGACAGTTATCCACACCTTAATACAACCTATTTGTGCAGCAAAATCACCTGACTACTCAGATTGGCACCAAGCATAGTGCCAACGTTATAGGACTAGCTGAATTTGTCTGTGTACCAGTGCTTATGTCTTATATCCCCTACGGGTGATATACCTACTTTATATACACTTTACTAGGGAGAACAATAGCTCCTCAAAGACATCGAGCAGCAGGATCTCCCCACCCAGGGAGACTCACACATATCTATTCAATAGGAGCGCAGGGGGGTCTCTATTTTTCTCCTTATATTATAAGTATATCACACCTCTCTATATCACACCTATCAGTAGCACACCTATACCAGTCCTTAAAAGGACTTTTGTGGCCCTATTAGCTAGCGTTTAGTGTCACTAACTGTCCCTGCTCCAAAATGCAACCTCTCCCTACACTGGCAAAACACATAATGTAAAATGGCTGCCGGATCGGGTTCTGTTATAGGGTTGGGGGTGTGTCCATGTGCTAAAACATCTCAATTGGCTGTCCAGTCTCATCTGATGGATGTTTCATGGGTCAAAGCTCGGCGCTATGCAAAAAAATATGGCGCTTGCGAATATCGCCATATGTTCGCATGTTCGGCGAATCGCGAACGAGCAAAGTTCACCGCAAAACGACTGTCGGGCGAACGACAAGGCCATCTCTAGTGACTGACCACTCCCCTCTCAAGTGGATGAGCCAGGCCAAGGACAGAAATGCCCAGGTCAGCCAATGGTTTCTCTCCCTACAAAACTTTAAGTTTTCGTGGGAACACAGGGCAGGCCAGTTACAGGGAAACGCGGATGCCCTGTCCTGGGTACACTGGCGTATGTTCACCACCTCAGGGTTTAACAAAGGGGAGGTGGTATGTGACACAGTGAGAGGTTTTGTCTGGCAAGGCAGGTATTTTTCTCCCAGCATGTGCTGCTGGGCTGATTTACAGCCAGGTGAGGTCAAATAGCGGACTGGATTTTAAGTGCCGGTCTGGGTTTTGGCAGCACCTGGCTATCCTTAAATAGGCAGCTGGGCTCAGAAGAGAAGTCTCTGTGTTAGAATCTGGGAGCCTTGTGTCTGGATGAAGACTTGCTACCTGCTTGGTGTGAAAACAGGTTGGTGCTGCTATCAGCAAGAACTCTTTGAGGCAGAATTGCCGCATGGTGTGAATTACCACCAACACCGCAAGGTGACTTTTTGCTTGTTTATGACTGCTTGTTTTGTCACTTGCCTAAAGTGTGAATAAAACACTGAACTGTTTGATCCAAAGAACTTGTTGTTGCCTCTATACTGCGTCTGCTAATCCTGTCTACCAGAGCGAAACCCCACAATATATATGTACTGTATATGCTCATGAAAAGTCAATTAGACTGTGGCTCCAAACTATTTCATTTGCACACCATTTTCTTTTTTCATTAATATTAATCCAGGAACTGATGTAAGGATTTCATTAAGAAGCGCTCAGAGTTGACAGTCATTAAAAATAGAATTGAATAGAATTAAGGCTACTTTCACACTCGCGTTTGGTGCGTGTCCGTCTTGTATCTGCACAGACGGATCCGCACCAATAATGCAAACGCTTGTATCCGTTTATAACTGATCCGTTTGCATTATTCATTAAAAAAAAAGTCTAAGTCAAAACGGATCCGTCCAGACTTACATTGAAAGTCAATGGGGGACGGATCCGTTTTCAATTGCACCATATTGTGTCAGTGAAAACGGATCTGTCCCCATTGACTTACATTGTAAGTCAGGACGGATCCGTTTGGCACCGCATCGTCAGGCGGACACCAAAACGCTGCAAGCAGCGTTTTGGTGTCCGCCTCCAGAGCGGAATGGAGGCGGAATGGAGCCAAACTGATGTATTCTGAACGGATCCTTATCTATTCAGAATGCATTGGGGCTGAACTGATCCGTTTTGAACCGTTTGTGAGAGCCCTGAAACGGATCTCACAAGCGGACCCAGAAACGCCAGTGTGAAAGTAGCCTAAGTGAATTAATAGTATCCTGGCCTAGGCAGGGGAACTGAGGTAATAATGTCCCTATTCCTTTGTTTATACTGGCTTTCAGTATTTTTTATGTTTCAGAAGTAATATAAATAGTTCTCAGTAGATTGGTAATACAAATGTGTTCATTTACTTGAAAGAGTATTTACACAGACCCAAGCAATGTCTTTCTGTAAATGCATTTCTGCATCCATTGAACCGTTCAATATAATAACATGGGCAAGTAACTTTATCATTGTGATCATAATAGTCCTAATGTGTACCGAACTTTGTGATAAAGTACAATAAAATAATATAAAAAGCTTCTCTGAAGGTCTCATTGCTAGTTTCTTTGTATTAGGATACATTCACTGTACAAAGAATGACAAAATCATTATCATGATGATAAAATGTGTACCTACCAGAGCAGTCATGAGTGTACAGAGATCTCATGTGACCTCGTAACAGAACTGCTGGTTAGCGATGATTTGGCTGGTGTAATACAACTTCTGATTACCCGATGAACAAGAAAACGTTTGTTCATCAGGCAATCCAAATCTTTCAGCAGGATTAAAAATCATAGTTTTCCGGCGGCAGATCGTGCTGTCTAATCATCATCTGCTGACAGCAAACAACTAGTAAGTATGGGGACGAGCAATGGCATTAGTGGTGTCTCCTCCCCATACTATGAAGGATATTGCTGCATGTAATAGCAGTGGTCTTCCCCGCTAGCGAGCAGGCGATTTCTGGGAAGGAACGCTTTCCTCCTGACAATTGCCTACTTACTCTTCAGGCCTAATACAACCTTTAGTATGGGATTTTATTGACAGAGGTCCCATGATGAACCTATTACCCAAGGGTAGAGTTGAGCGGACACCTGGATGTTCGGGTTCGGGCTGGGACCCGAACTTGACCCCGAACCTGAACCCCATTGAAGTCAATGGGGACCCGAACTTTTGAGCACTAAAATGGCTCTAAAAAAGTAATGGAAAGGTTTAAGGGGCTTCAAATGGCATCAAAATGTGGTTAAGTGCTCTGCAAACAAATGTGGATAGGGAAATGACTTAAAAAAACATAAAATACATAAAAATAAAAAATAATAATCTTGATCTAGGACGAGGTCCATATGGACTAGGAGGTTGAGGAGATGGTGTAAGTGGCGGTGTAGGTGTAAGCGGCGAGGGAGGAGGAGGTAGCCAACACTGGTTTTTGGTTTACATTATTTATTTATTTTTTATTAGGGTACACCCCAAAACATTTGGAAATATAACCTGTGATAACCCCCTCCAGCCGTGTGATCGAGCGGAAATGTGGGACAAATTATTGAAGCCGAAGCAATTACCCACTTCCGACTCGGGGAGGTAGTGACGATAAATAACAATACAGAACTCTTAACCTCTTCCAGACACAGGGCGTACAGGTACGCCCTTATGTCCTGGTACTTAAGGACACAGGCCGTGCGGCTGGCGGTGATCGGAACCCGGTGCCTGCTCAAATCATTGAGCAGGCACCTAGGCTAAATGCGCGGGGGGGGTCCCGTGACCCCCCATGTCGGCGATCGCAGCAAACCGCAGGTCAATTCAGACTTGCGGTTTGCTGCGCTTTCTGCAGTTTCTGATCCCCGTGGCCAGTTGGTATACCAGGGTGTCAGCACATTGCTGACACCCTGGTATAAATGGCTGATATATGAAATGCAATGTCAGCCGTTTAACCCTTTCCATACCGCGGTCCGTACGGACCGCTGTATGGAAGAGGTTAACAGTCAGGGAGCTCCCTCCCTCTCCCATCGGGGGCTGCTGTGCCTTTGCAGCCCCCCGATGGGAGAGGGAGAGAGCCCCCAGACAGATCCCCTCCTTACCCTTCCCCATCTGCGCAGTTGTGGCAGACGGGGAAGGTTCCCATGGCAACAGGACGCCTTCTCAGGCATCCTGCTGTCCATGGTGCTGAACAGATCTGTGCTAAAGGCATAGATCTGTTCAGACAAAGTGTAAGTAAAATACAGTACAAAACACTATATAGTGTACTGTACTGTATTATACAGACATCAGACCCACTGGATCTTCAAGAACCAAGTGGGTCTGGGTCAAAAAAGTGAAAAAAAAGTGAAAAAATGTAAAAAATAAAAAAAACACATTTATCACTGATTAAAAATGAAAAAAATAAAATTCCCTACACATGTTATATATCACCACGTCCGTAACGACCTTATCTATAAAACGGTCATGTTACTTTACCCAAACGGTGAACGCCAAAAAATAAAAAATAAAAAACTATGATGAAATTGAAATTTTGCCCACCTTACTTCCCAAAAAGGTAATAAAAGTGATCAAAAAAGTCGTATGTACGCCAAAATAGTACCAATCAAACCGTCACCTCATCCCGCAAAAAATGAGGCCCTACCTAAGATAATCGCCCAAAAACTGAAAAAACTATGGCTCTCAGAATATGGAGACAATAAAACTTGATTTTTTTTGTTTAAAAAATGAAATAATTGTGTAAAACTTACATAAATAAAAAAAGTATACATATTAGGTATCTCCGCGTCCGTAATAACCTGCTCTATAAAAATATCACATGACCTAACCCCTCAGGTAAATACCGTAAAAAAATTAAAAAAAAAGCGGTGTAAAAAAGCAATTTTTTATCACCTTACTTCACAAAAAGTGTAATAGCAAGCAATCAAAAAGTCATACACACCCCAAAATAGTGCTAATCAAACCGTCATCTCATCCCGCAAAAATCATACCCTACCCAAGATAATCACCCAAAAACTGAAAAAACTATGGCTATGGAGACACTGAAACATGATTTTTTTTGTTTCAAAAATGAAATCATTGTGTAAAACTTACCTTAGTAAAAAAATTGTATACATATTAGGCATTGCCGCGTCCGTGACAACCTGCTCTATAAAAATATTACATGATCTAACCTGTCAGATGAATTTTGAAAATAACAAAAAATAAAAACGGTGCCAAAACAGCTATTTCTTGTTACCTCGCCTCACAAAAAGTGTAATATAGAGCAACCAAAAATCATATGTACCCTAAACTAGTACCAACAATACTGCCACCCTATCCCGTAGTTTCTAAAATGGGGTCAATTTTTTGGAGTTTCTACTCTAGGGGTGCATCAGGGGGGCTTCAAATGGGACATTGTGTAAAAAAAAACGGTCCAGCAAAATCTGCCTTCCAAAACCGTATGGCATTCCTTTCCTTCTGCACCCTGCCGTGTGCCCGTACAGAGGTTTACGACCACATATCGGGTGTTTCTGTAAACTACCGAATCAGAGCCATAAATATTGAGTTTTGTTTGGCTGTTAACCCTTGCTTTGTAACTGGAAAAAAAATCTGCCCAAAAAGTGAAATTTTGAAATTGTATCTCTATTTTTCATTAAATCTTGTGGAACACCTAAAGGGTTAACAAAGTTTGTAAAATCAGTTTTGAATACCTTGAGGGGTGTAGTTTCTTAGATGGGGTCACTTTTATGGAGTTTCTACTCTAGGGGTGCATCAGGGGGGCTTCAAATGGGGCATGGTGTCAAAAAAAACTGTCCAGCAAAATCTGCCTTCCAAACCCTCTACGCCCCACTGTGTGCCCGTACAGTAGTTTACGGCCACATATTGGGTGTTTCTGTAAACGGCAGAGTCAGGGAAATAAAGATACAGTCTTGTTTGGCTGTTAACCCTTGCTTTGTTAGTGGAAAAAATGGGTTCAAATGGAAAATTAGGCAAAAAAATTAAATTCTCAAATTTCATCCCCATTTGCCAATAACTCTTGTGCAACACCTAAAGGGTTAACGAAGTTTGTAAAATCAGTTTTGAGTACCTTGAGGGATGTAGTTTGTAGAATGGGGTCACATTTGGGTGGTTTCAATTATGTAAGCCTCGCAAAGTGACTTCAGACCTGTAGTGGTCCCTAAAAATTGGGTTTTTGTAAATATCGGAAAAATTTCAAGATTTGCTTCTAAACTTCTAAGCCTTGTAACATCCCCAAAAAATAAAATTACATTCCCCATATGGCTACTTTATGTTTGAATTATTTTGGGAATGATAAGTCATCACAATTTTTGGGGGTATTACTATTTATTACAGAAGTAGAGAAATTGAAACTTTGAAATTTGCAAATTTTAAAAATTTTGGGAAAATTAGGTATTTTTTTATGCAATAAAATTAACTTTTTTGACCCAATTTTAGCACTGTCATGAAGTACAATATGTGACGAAAAAACTATCTCAGAACGGCCAGGGTAAGTCAAAGCGTTTTAAAGTTATCAGCACTTAAAGTGACACTGGTCAGATTTGTAAAAAATGGCCTGGTTCTTAGGGTGAAATAAGGCTGTGTCCTTAAGGGGTTAAGATGCCCTGTTATTGAAATGATTAATAAAAAATGATAGGGAATGTCACTGTGGTGTTTTGGATTTGGAAACGTTAGACAGGATTGGCCTTGCTGCCGCTTTGTTGACTCTAGATAACTTCTGCCTGATGTGACGTTCACGATCCAATTGGATATCTTCTCTATAAACTTTTGATGTTCTTTTCTGCACCTGCCTTGTTGAGCACGGTTAACGGCGAATCAGGGTTCCACGCCGGAGAGGGAGCGTGAGAAAGAGAGACCACATCCAAGGGAGGTCAATGGCTGCAATGTGATCGAGCTGAAATGTGGGACAAGTTATTAAAGCGGAAGGATCGAATGAAAGGAGGTGGCGCGCGTCAATTAAAGATGAATTTTAGAAATTTAAGTCCCTGTCACTTATGCAGAGCAGAAGTTTTTCATCAGCAAAAATGGGTTAATGTCACCCACTAATGAAACGATTTTTAAAAATTTCGGGCCCTATCAACTATGCAGAGCAGACAATAAACGAGCATGCGAGCGTCTGACGTCTGACGCTAGGCTCCGCCCCCTCCCCCTGCTCGCCCGGCCTGTCTGCCACCACTGCGATGTCACTGATGTGGACGTCGATATCTTGGTGATGAGACTCCCCGTGTAGAGGAGTGGAGGGATCCAGCGTCGTCTTCATTTGCTGAATTGACGTGAGGTTGGGAGCCGGGGGAGCGGTGTGTGGAGAGGGCAGACGCCGACCTGTGAAGTTGTCTCCCCATGCTGCCTGATGTGTGGACGGGAGCCAAGAGTGCTGAGGGAGGCGATTGCCAGTGAGCGGCTGTTCAGAGGAGAGGAGCGGGCGTTTTGTTGGACACGTGGGAGTTATCTCACAACAGGGAAGCCGTGATACAGCCGTAGAGGTAGGAGAGGAGAGGGGTAATGGAAGTTGGAGAGAGGAAATCAGAGGCTGTGCGGACATTCTGCAGCATTTGATATATTTGTGGTGACTGATTGTCCCTTGTAGGAGGAAAGCGAAAGAAGATGGAAAGGAAAGAAGAAAAGGGGGGTGAAGATATACAGACGTCTGTATAGTATTTTATACAGTGAATTGATCCATATATTACAGTCCTGACCCTAACCCTAACCCTCTCTGGAATTCCTCTCGCTGGACTAACCATTCCTAACCCCCTGCTTTAAATTTATTATGCTGGCACCTCTCCCGCTGGTTTAACTATTGCGAACCGGCGGGTGGTGATCGGAACCCGGTGCCTGCTCAAATCATTGAGCAGGCACCTTGGCTAGATGCGCCGAGGTCTCTGAGGACCCGATAACCCGGAACAGGATGGTGATCGGTGGTGTGATTCACCATCCTGCGATCCTGAGAGGTGACGGTGACATCACCTCTCAGGATCGCCTCTGACTGGTAGGAGGGCGGGCCGGTGGGAGATTCAAATGATAGCAGCGCTCCTCTCCTCCTCCTTTTGTGTCTGGAGCCCGAGGAGAGAGGAGCGCTGCCTGCATGTGTGGATCTCAACCCGATCTGTGCCCCAGCACCCCCCATCTTTATCAGCAGGTAATTAGGGAAAGTATAGGGAAAGGTTGGGCTAGGCAGGGAAAATAAAGAGAAAGTTAGTGGTAAAAAAAAGTTTTCTTGCATCACCCTAAGTAGGGTGTCTGGGGTCCACAGCACAGCTGTGTGACCCTAGACCCCCCAGGGGTGCTGCTGCTTGCCCCCCCCCCACCTTTTTTGGGGCGCAGGCAGTTTTTTTTTTGTGTGCGTACGCTGACTGTGGCCGGCACTCTTAGCGTCCGGCCACTGTTAGCGCATCACACACCCCACCGCTGATCAACTCCGGACGGTTGATCAGCGGTTTTGAATTTTTTTGGGGGTGCAGGCAGTTTTTTTTTTGTGTGCGTACGCTGACTGTGGCCGGCACTCTTAGTGTCCGGCCACTGTTAGCGCATCACACACCCCACCACTGATCAACTCCGGACGGTTGATCAGCGGTTTTGATTTTTTTTTTTTACTTTTTTTTTTCAAATTTTTTCCCCTTTTTTTAGTTAGTCTTTTTTTTGTCTGTTAGGCTGAGTACGTGAACACCCGTGCCCCACACACACGCACACCAAATAAAGATTTACACGCACATACACACGCAGACACACACTCCCCTATGGCCCGCCGGATGTTCTCGGCCGAGGAGGCATACGCCCAGCTTGCCTCCGAGACCGAGAGTCCCAGTGAGGACGAGGATGAACCCACTTTCCTGTTGTCATCCGCATCCTCCTCATCATCTAGCGATGATGATGAGCCCCCAAGGTGGCAGAGAGACACCGCCAGGCGGAGCAAGGGGACCGCCATGTTAGGGACCCTGTGGCCCACCCTAGTACGAGCCGCTCTGGGGCTCGTACTAGTTTTCCGGGCCACCAGTTAAATCCACTGGAGCCCCCTGCCAGTGAACTTGTCTGGTGTACCCCAGAGCGATTTGAGCCTGTGATTCCTGATTTTGTAGGCCAACCAGGAATCCAGATTTCCACAGTGGGCTTCACTGAATATGACTTTTTTAGTCATTTTTTCAGTGACCAACTGGTAAATCTAATGGTGGAGCAGACGAACCTGTACGCCCAACAGTTCGTTGCTCAACACCCGGGCCTTTTTGGCTAGGCCCGGTGGCTGGACGCCGGTCAGTGCAGCCGAGATGAGGACATTTTGGGGCCTCGTGCTGCATATGGGCCTAGTCAAGAAACCCAGTGTCATGCATTACTGGAGTGGGGACGTCCTCTACCAGACCCCACTTTACAGTACAGCCATGACAAGCTCCCGGTTTGAGGCCATCCGGAAATGCCAGCATTATTCAGATAATGCAGCATGTCCCCCCTGAGGTGATCCTGCCTATGACCGTCTGTATAAGATACGGCCGGTCATCGATCACTTTGGGGCCAAATTTGTACAGGCCTATGTACCTGGAAGGGAGGTCGCGGTTGATGAGTCTCTCATTGCGTTCAAGGGGAGACAAATTTTCCGCCAGTATGTTCCCTCAAAGCGGGCGAGGTATGGCGTGAATCTGTACAAACTTTGTGAGAGTACCTCAGGGTACACTTACAAGTTTCGTGTGTACGAGGGGTGAGATTCCCGTATTCAACCCCCAGAATGTCCCCCCACTCTGGGTATTAGCGGGAAACTTGTGTGGAACCTTTTGCACCCACTGCTAGATAATCCCCTTGTTCCAGTCCCTCGCCGCCAGATTCACGTCCGCTTGTGGGACCGTGGGGAAAAATCAACGCGGCCTCCCTGCCCACCCCCTCCAGGTACATATCCCCAGGGGTGAGACCCATGCCCTTACCACTGGAAACCTGTTGTTGGTCAGATATAAGGACAAGAGGGTTGTCCTTGTACTGTCCACAATTCATGGTAACGGCATCACCCCTGTCCCTGTGCGAGGTACCGCGGCAACGGTCCTCAAGCCCGATTGTATTGTCGACTACAATCGGTATATAGAAGGAGTTGATCTCTCTGATCAAGTCCTCAAGCCATATAATGCCATACGCAAAACCCGGGCATGGTACAAAAAAGTTGCGGTCTACTTGGTGCAGGTTGCCATGTACAACTCTTTTGTGCTGTCCCGGAGCGCTGGCAACACAGGGACAGTCCTTCAGTTCTATGAGGCAGTCCTCAAGGCCCTGATCTTTTCGGACCGGGAAAAAGCAGGCCGGAGTACCTCGGGAACTGGAGGCGCCCGGATCGTCCCTGGTCAACACTTTCCAGGTGTGGTCCCCCACACTGGAAAGAAGGGAAGAACCCAAAAAAGGTACAGAGTGTGTCACAGGAGGGGAATACACCACTACTCAATGTGACACATCCCCCGATCATCCGGGCCTCTGCATTATTGGTTGCTTCAGGGAGTACCACACTTCCATGGAGTACTAAATTTATATCCCAATGTAGCCACTGACAATCGGATAAAAAAACGATGGTTCTCAGACTTGAGACACCCAAAAAAATTGCAAAAACTAGAATAATAAAAAAAAAGTATACAAATTAGGTATCTCCGCGTCGGTAATAATCTCCTCTATAAAAATACCCCATGACCTAACCCCTCAGATTAACACGGTCCAAAAAATTTATTTTTTTGTCACCTTACATAACAAAAGGTTTAATAGCAAGCGATCAAAAAGTCATATAGCCCCCAAAATAGTGCCAATAAAACCGTCCTCTCATCCCGCAAAAAATTAGCCCCCACATAAGATAATCGGCTAAAAAACAAAAAATAAAAATGACTCTTAGGCCGAGTTCACACGAACGTGTGTGACCCGTGCCCGTGCTGCGGCCCGCAATGCACGATCGCCGGCCGTAGGTCAGCCGCATCGGATCGCGGACCAGTTCACTCTAATGGGTCCGCGATCCGGCCGTTCCGCAAAAAGATAGGACATGTTCTATCTTTTTGCGGAACAGAAGTACGTTCCGTGCGGCCGTTCCGTAATTCCGGATTTGCGGACCCATTGAAGTGAATGGGTCCGCATCCGTGATGCGGAATGCACACGGAACTGTGGCCGTGTATTCCGGCCGGCAATTTGCGGGCCGCAATACGGCCACGGATCACACACGTTCGTGTGAACTAGGCCTTAGACTTTAAAAATAATTTTGGTATCAAAAAAGATAATATAGCTTAAAACCTAAATAATTGTAAAAAAAAGTATAGAAAAGATAACTGGGCACACCTTAGATACTGGTAACAAATGTTTATTAGTATTGGAATTAAATCACATATCTCGTATAAGAATGTGCAGAACGGCAGTATAGATTCAGATCACAAATATGATGCAAGGATGTGTAATATAGTACGATATGGTGTGATGGTGAGGATTGTGATCGCTACCACACCACTAAGCAGCATTCAAAGCAAAGTTCTGCATAACCTTGGCTGAGACGAGGCTAGAAATGATCACTCACAAATGATATTGTGACCTGACAGTCTCGTACCAGACCCAACACAAGCAGAAAAATTGAATACGTTAGATAATAAATGCATAAAATAGTGCCAATACAATGACAATAAATAGCAATATGTTAGCAGTTAAAATACAGTGTAGGCATTATTCATCAAGTGACAATTTAATAAACGGTCAGATAACAATAATAAAAATATAAAACAACAGTTGGCTAAATCTGAGAATTCTCAGTGTCCAGATGTAACAAATTGAAATCCCACAGATACTTGTTGCCAATTAAGAAGTAGCAGAGTAAAGTTATATGCTGGATTTACAATAGTCAGATGTAGTGGTTTGCTCCGTCACTGACCCAGCGGCGTCCCGCTTTCGGTCAGGAATCGATCCAACAGTAAAACAGTAGTTGATTAAGGAACACTCTTACCGATGTTGGAGGGTTCTCAAGATTAAGAGAAACCTCTGCCGTCTTTCGGAACTCGCTCCCGGTTCTCTTGTTGTGGTCAGTTAGATCCCACAGCTAGTAATCTGGGTCACCTGTAAGCAGTTTGGTTACTGCACGCGGTCCCGCTTGGTTTGGATCCGAATGAGGTAACCCACCTTTCCGGGCAGAAGTTTCAGACCGGCTGTATTTTCAAGGGTAGTTCAGAGTTGTTCCTGATTAAAGTTGATGCGGTGCACTCGCATAATGTTGGGGGGTCGGAATTGTAAAAAAAAGTAGACTTATTAGGTATCGCCGCGTCCGTAAGAATCTCCTCTATAAAAATACCCCATGACCTAACCCCCCAGATTAACACGGTCAAAAAGAAAATTTAAAAACGGTGCCAAAACAGCTATTTTTGGCACTTTTACATTTCGATCCGTTTTTTCCAGTAACAAAGCAAGGGTTAACAACCAAACCAAACTTAATATTTATTACCCTGATACTGCAGTTTACAGAAACGCCACATTTGTGGTCGTAAACTGCTGTATCAGTAAAAGGGAGGTGCAAAAGGAAAGGACCGACATGGTTTCTGGAAGGCAGATTTTGATGGCCTTTTTTATTGACACCATGTCCCTTTTGAAGCCCCCCTGATGCACCCCTAGAGTAAAAACCCCATCTAAGAAACTACACCCCTCAAGGTATTCAAAACTGATTTTACAAACTTTATTAACCCTTTAGGTGTTCCTCAACAGTTAATGGCAAATGGAGATGAAATTTCAGAATTTCAATTTTTGGTAACCTTGCCTCACAAAAATGTAATATAGAGCAACCAAAAATCATATGTACCCTAAAAATAGTCCTAACAAAACTGCCACCTTATCCCGTAGCTTCCAAAATTGGGTCACTTTTAGGGAGTTTCTACTCCAGGGGTGCATCAGTGGGGTTGAAACAGGACACGGTGTAAATAAACCGGTCCATATAAATCAGCCCCCCAAAAACCACACGGCGCTCCTTTCCCTCTACACACCACCGTGTGGCCGTACAGTAGTGTACGACCACATATGGGGTGTTTATGTAAACGGCAGAGTCAGGGAAATAATTAAACAGTCTTGTTTGGCTGTTAACCCATGCTTTGTTAGTGAAAAAATGGGTTAAAATTGAAAATTTGGCAAAAAAATGAAATTCTCAAATTTCATCCCCATTTGCCAATAACTCTTGTGCAACACCTAAAGGGTTAACAACGTTTGTAAAATCAGTTTTGAATACCTTGAGGGGTGTAGTTTCTTAGATGGGGTCACTTTTAGGGAGTTTCTACTCCAGGGGTGCATCAGGGGGGTTAAAACAGGACACGGTGTAAATAAACCGGTCCATAAAAATCAGCCCTCCAAAAACCACACGGCGCTCCTTTCCCTCTACGCCCCGTCGTGTGGCCGTAAAGTAGTGTACGACCCCATATGGGGTGTTTATGTAAACGGCAGAGTCAGGGCAATAAAGATACAGTCTTGTTTGGCTGTTAACCCTTGCTTTGTTAGTGGAAAAAATGGGTTAAAATTGAAAATTTGGCAAAAAAATGAAATTCTCAAATTTCATCCCCTTTTGCCAATAACTCTTGTGCAACACCTAAAGGGTTAATGACGTTTGTAAAATCAGTTTTGAATACCTTGAGGGGTGTAGTTTCTTAGATGGGGTCACTTTTAGGGAGTTTCTACTCCAGGGGTGCATCAGGGGGGTTAAAACAGGACACGGTGTAAATAAACCGGTCCATAAAAATCAGCCCTCCAAAAACCACACGGCGCTCCTTTCCCTCTACGCCCCGTCGTGTGGCCGTACAGTAGTGTACGACCCCATATGGGGTGTTTATGTAAACAGCAGAGTCAGGGCAATAAAGATACAGTCTTGTTTGGCTGTTAACCCTTGCTTTGTTAGTGGAAAAAATGGGTTAAAATTGAAAATTTGGCAAAAAAATGAAATTCTCAAATTTCATCCCCTTTTGCCAATAACTCTTGTGCAACACCTAAAGGGTTAATGACGTTTGTAAAATCAGTTTTGAATACCTTGAGGGGTGTAGTTTCTTAGATGGGGTCACTTTTAGGGAGTTTCTACTCTAGGGGTGCATCAGGGGGGCTTCAAATGGGACATGGTGTAAATAATCCAGTCCAGCAAAATCTGCCTTCCAAAAACCATATGGCGCACCTTTCCCTCTACGCCCTACTGTGTGGCCGTACAGTAGTGTAGACCACATATGGGGTGTTTCTGTAAACGGCAGAGTCAGGGCAATAAAGATACAGTCTTGTTTGGCTATTAACCCTTGCTTTGTTAGTGGAAAAAATGGGTTAAAATAGAAAATTTGGCAAAAAAATTAAATTCTCAAATTTCATCCCCATTTGCCAATAACTCTTGTGCAACACCTGAGGGGTTAACAAAGTTTGTAAAATCAGTTTTGAATACCTTGAGGGGTGTAGTTTATAGAATAGGGTCATTTTTGGGTAGTTTCTATTATGTAAGCCTCGCAAAGTGACTTCAGACCTGAACTGGTCCCTAAAAATTGGGTTTTTGAAAATTTCTGCTTAGATTTGCTTCTAAACTTGTAAGCCTTGTAACATCCCCAAAAAATAAAATATCATTCCCAAAATGATCCAAACATGAAGTAGACATATGGGGAATGTAAAGTAATAACTATTTTTGGAGGTATTACTATGTATTATAGAAGTAGAGAAATTGAAACTTGGAAATTTGCAATTTTTTACAAATTTTTGGTAAATTTGTTATTTTTTCATAAATAAAAATGATTATTTTTTTTTACTTCATTTTACCAGTGTCATGAAGTACAATATGTGATGAAAACACAATCTCAGAATGGCTTGGAAAGGTCAAAGTGTTTTAAAGTTATCACCACTTGTGACACTGGTCAGATTTGCAAAAAATGGCCTGGTCCTTAAGGTGAAATAAGGCTGTGTCCCAAAGGGGTTAACTGGATTATTCGGCAATAATACACTAACATATTGCAAATATTATTTGATGATGATATCTGGCTCAACATTAGTGATTAAGATAATTATATTTCTGAGAAAAATGTTGGGTAACAGTTGCAATAGTTGGACCCCCCCCCCCCTTAAAAGTGTCTGTATTTCTGATATTGTGAATATTTTTTCCCCTCATTCGTCATCTTAGGGGGAGAAAGGAAAAGATATAGAGGAGAAAAGAAGGAAAGGGAAGGAGGAGAGGGGAAAAAGAAAGAGAGGGGGAAGGGAAAGGGGACAGGAGGTAGGGAAAGAGGAAGGGAGAGGAAAGAAGAAAGGGAAGGAGGGGAAGAGAAAAAGAAAAAAAAAGGAAGAGAGGAGAGAGGGGAAAGAGGAAAGAAGGGGAAAAAAAGAAAAGAAAAAGAGAAGTAGAAAATGCCCCCAAAGAAGAAAGAGGAACAGCGCGGCCTTAGTGGTGCCAGTGGTAGAAGATCAGCAACAGGGTTAGAGAGTGGGCAAAAACAGCATAGCTTAAATAAATTTCTGATCCCTAACTCCCCAGTGCCCAGTTCTCTGAGTCTACAGAAAGAAAAAAACTTTAGAAACAGTGACACATATTTTGACACAGGAGAATGTGACTGCAGACATCACGGGAGAACAAGGAACCCCTGTGGTAGCTGCAGAGATGGATGCAAAAATGATGAAAGAGATATTTCATACTGTTTCTATGACGGAAACTGTAATGGGGAGTGTAGTGACACAGATTGGGGCAGTGCAAACCGATGTTAGTGTAATACGCGGTGAGCTGGAGAAAATAAGACAGCGATTACATGAGATGGAAAAAAGAATCCCGTCCCTGGAGCATTCTGTTGAAAAATTTGAGAAGGAAGTGGTATCTCTAAAACAGATAAATAATAAGATGGAACAAAAATTAATAAATCAAGAAGACAGATCGAGAAGAACAAATATAAGATGTGTAGGGATTCCAGAATGGGAAGAAGGGGATAATTGTACAGAATTTATTGAGCGATGGATAAAGGAGAACTGCAAGGAGGGCATCCTCTCTCCCCTATTTGCTATTGAAAGAGCACACAGGGTTCCTACAAAAAAGAGGGTCCCAGGGGATCACCCCAGACACATGTTGGTGAAATGCTTACTCTCTAAGGATCGAGATACAATACTGTCTGATGCTAGAACCTCTGAAAAATATCAGATACATGGTGAAAAGATAAGACTTTTTCCAGATTATTCAGCAGATACCAATGCACGTAGGAAGGAGTTTATAACGGCAAAAAAGAGATTAAGGGAGGCAGGCCTGAAGTATAGCTTACTCTTTCCTGCAAAGCTAAGGGTGGAACATAAAGGAAAGGTTGAATTTTTTCAGACACCTATAGAAGCTAATGAATGGGGGGACAGGATGGGCTTTTGAGGGGGAGGGGTAGGAGGGGGGATAAGGAGCCTCTATGCTAAGAAATGGAGCTGCCTTGACTTCTGATCAGCAGAGGGGGAGCTATCCAGAAAGGGGGGGGGGGGGGGTTCCTTGGAGAAGAGAAAAAGGGTGTGTGTGGTTATTTTTTTCTTTCTCCCTCCTCTGCTAGATGATTAAGATACTTTCGTTAAATGTAAGAGGTCTGCGAGAAAGGATAAAGAGATATGCTATCTTTGAGTGGATGAAGAGGTTTTTGCCAGCCATCGTCTGCCTCCAAGAGACACACTTAGTTAAAGAATCTTTAAGGTGGCTGGAGAAGAGATGGATAGTGGAAGGGTATCATTCGGTATACACTACTTATTCTAGAGGGGTCTCAATTTTTGTACATGATAAGATTAAATTTGAGTGTGTGGCATATGAGGCGGACGACTGTGGTAGGTACCTCTTCTTACAATGTAACGTAGAAGGAGTTAAAATGGTAATCGCAAATATATATATCCCTCCGCCATATAAGCCAGATGTGTTGTATGAGTTGCATAGATTCATGTTGAACAGACAAGAATGTATAATGATCGCGATAGGAGATTATAATGCTGTAATGGATCCACTCAGGGATAGAATGTCTAGCAGAGGGGGAAGAATACAAAATGTAGATTTGCTTAAACTGGCCTTGGAGTTTAACTGGACAGATGTCTGGCGCTATTTGAACCCAGAAGAAAGCATATATTCTTGTTATTCTAAATCATACCAAACGTGGTCAAGAATAGATATGGTTTTGGGTAATAAAAATGTAATGTCCCAAAATAGGATTAAGATAAAGGGCCAGATTTATCATTAGCTCAGGTCAGAATAATGGAGTGAAAAAGTCCCAAAAAAGTCCCAAACGCTAAAACTGCGCACAAATTTGCGACTTTTTTCTGCTCTGCACTATGCTCGCCAGTTTTCTGAAAGTGGGCGTGTTTTCTTATGTAAATGAATCTCTAGACAGATTTACTATTGGGACTATTTAAAAAAGTCGCAAAAAAGTCGCAAAAAAGTCCCAATTTCACTCCAGTGAGGACCATGCTTATCTTATGAGACTTTTTAATAGAACATGCGACTTTTTCATAAAAACGTGCGACTTTTTCGTAAAGATGTGCGACTTTTGTAAAGCTGCTTACTGACGGATAAACTGCTACCGTCAAACCACATTTATTACAGTCTTAAAGGGCCGATCATAAATCTGACTTGGCTAAAACTGACTTTAGCCATATGTGAAAGTGGAGTGAGCGGTCAGAGTAATGATAAATCTGGCCCAAAGTATTTGCCTATGGCCTTATCCGATCATAGTGCTGTGGTAATGGAATTGGATTTGAACAGAAAGCAAACTTTGCCAATGTTTAAATTTAACTCCCAGTGGTTATCGATAATTCCAGATAAAGAAAGTATATTGGTGGAGTTAAAGAATTTCTTTCAGGAGAATAATAACTCTACTAATAAATTGATAGTTTGGGATACCGCTAAGGCATATTTAAGAGGATCTCTGTTTAAAAAGGTGAATTATTTGAAAAAAAAAACAAAAGAAAAAGGTAATTTATTGGAATTTTTTTTAGAAGAAGCAAGATTAGCATGCATAATGAACCCCACTGGAAATAATAAGAAAAAATGGGAGGAGAACTAGGAAAGAATTGTTCTTTCAAGGGTTTCGGCTTGCTTCAGAGGGAGAAAAGGTGGGGAAAATCTTAGCAGGTATAGTAAAAATTCAGAGAGGGAAATCATGGATAGGGGCGATTAGAGATAATAGTGATGGAATAGTCAGTTAACCTGAAAGAATTAAAAAAGTTTTTGTGGGGTACTTTCAGGAACTATATAAGTCTAAGGCTCAATATACAAAAAAAAGATCTGGACTAGAGTTGAGCTGACACCTGGATGTTCGGGTTCGACGAGTTCGGCCGAACTTGAAAAAAAAGATCAGGCTCGTGACCTGAACTTGACCCGAACTTGACCCCAAACCCGAACCCCATTGAAGTCAATGGGGACCTGAACTTTTGGGCACTAAAATGGCTCTAAAATAGTCCTGGAAAGGGCTAGAGGGCTGCAAAAGGCATCAAAATGTGCTTAAGAGCATGTCAACTGTTCTGCAAACAAATGTGGATAGGGAAATGACTTAAAATAACATAAAATACAGAAAAATTAAAAATAACAATCTGGATCTAGGAGTAGGAGGTTGAGGAGGCGGTGGATGGGTGGACGTGGCGGTGTAGGTTGACGTGGCGGGGTAGGTGGAAGCGGCGGTGAAGGAGGAATAGGTAGCCAACACTGATCTGTGTTATTTTTTATTTTTAAATTGGGGTATCCCCCAAAATATTGGGACATATAACAAAATAAAACAAAGAATAAGTGCACTTGAGTAAAAGAATGGATGGTTGAGGCTGGTATAAATGTCTATTCTGCACAAGGTACGGACAAGTCCTGTGGGATCCATGCCTGGTTCATTTTATTTATTTATTTTTTTTTTTTTAAATCAATTCTTTATTATTTTATCAACAAGACAAACAATATATCCAGAGTGTACATCTCTGAATACAAAACCGCACTAAAAGTGCAATGAACAATTCAATAACATACATATATAGGGGCATTATATAGTCAAGAGTACAATATATTCAGTACAAGCAATCAAAATATGATGACATTATTAAGACATTCTCCCATAGAACTAAGACGCCTGGTTCATTTTAATAAACGTAAGCTTGTCTAATAATGCTCTCTGCCGTGCTAAACACACGTTCACACTATACACTGGCTGCAGGGCAGGTCAGCACCTCCAAGGCAGACAAAGCTTTTCCACATTTGGGCCATGCTAACCCTGCCTTCTCAGGGCTGGCGGTGCCCCAGCTGCGTTGGCGACCTCTTCCTCCTCCTCTGCCTTTGCCTTGTGCTTCCACTGTGCCCCCGCTGTCAGGTGGGAATGCCATGAGCAGCGTGCGCTTGTAGTCGCGCATCTTCCGATCAGTAACAGATGTTTTCACTAAATTTAGTTCCCTGTCAGCAATGCAGAGCAGGGGTTCATTCACGGCAAAAGGGGGTTCATGTCACCCAGCAATAGAACAGACGATTTTGAGAGATTTAGGCCCCTGTCACCCAGGCACAGCAGGGGTTCATTCATGGCAAAAGGGGGTTCATGTCACCCAGCAATAGAACAGAGGATTTTGAGAGATTTAGGCCCCTGTCACCCAGGCACAGCAGGGGTTCATTCACGGCAAAAGTGGGTTCTTGTCACCCAGCAATAGAACAGACGATTTTGAGAGATTTAGGCCCCTGTCACCCAGGCACAGCAGGGGTTCATTCACGGCAAAAAGGGGTTCTTGTCACCCAGCAATAGAACAGAGGATTTTGAGAGATTTAGGCCCCTGTCACCCAAGCACAGCAGGGGTTCATTCACGGCAAAAGGGGGTTCATGTCACCCAGCAATAGAACAGAGGATTTTGAGAGAACGAGGCCCATGTCACCCAGGCACAGCAGGGGTTCATTCACGGCAAAAGGGGGATCTTGTCACCCAGCAAAAGAACAGACGATTTTGAGAGATTTAGGCCCATGTCACCCAGGCACAGCAGGGGTTCATTCACGGCAAAAGTGGGTTCTTGTCACCCAGCAATAGAACAGAGGATTTTGAGAGATTTAGGCCCCTGTCACCCAGGCACAGCAGGGGTTCATTCACGGCAAAAGGGGCTTCATGTCACCCAGCAATAGAACAGAGGATTTTGAGAGATTTTGGCCCCTCTCACCCAGGCACAGCAGGGGTTTGTATACGCCAAAAATGGTAAAATGTCACCCGACAATTGAAAATAAGATTTTTTTCAATTTAGGGCACTAAAATTGGCACTTTTTTGCATTAAAATAGCTCTAAAATAGTCCTTGAAAAGGCTAGAGGGATGTAAAAGGCAGTAAAATGTGCTTAAGAGCATGGCAACTGCTCTGCAAACAAATGTGGATAGGGAAATAACTTAAAATGAAATAAAATAACTAAAAATTACAAATTATTAACCTGCAACTAAGAGAAGGAGGTGGATATGGAGTCGGAGGTTGAGGAGGCGGTGAATGTGGTGTTGTAGGTGGAGGAAGTAATGGAGGAGGAGGAGGTAGCCAACAATGTTTTTTTTTTTTTTTTTTTTTTTTATTGGGGTAGGTAGCCCCCAAAAGATTAGGACAAATAAAAAAAAAGAAAACAAAGAATCATTGCACTTGACTTGAGTACAAGAATGTATGTTTGATGGTGGTATAAATGTCTATTCTGCACAAGGTACAGACAAGTCTTGTGGGATCCAAGCCTGGTTCATTTTAATGAACGTGAGCTTGTCCACGTTGGCTGTGGACAGGTGGCTGCGTCTGTCTGTAATGACGCCTCCTGCCGTGCTACATACACGTTCAGAGAGTACACTGGCTGCAGGGCAGGCCAGCACCTCCAAGGCATACAAGCTCTGGCCATGTGGACAATTTGGAGAACCAGAAGTTGAATAGGGCAGAACCATCAGTCAGTACGTGTAGGCGTGTGCACAGGTACTGTTCCACCATGTTGTTCAAATGCTGCCTCCTGCTAACACGCTCCATATCAGGAGTTGGGGCCGGTTGTTGCGGCGAGGTGACAAAGCTTTTCCACATGTCGGCCACAGCTGCGTTGGCGACCTCTTCCTCCTCCCCTGCCTTCGCCTTGTGCTTCCACTTGTCCCCCGGCGTCAGTCGGGAATGCTCTCAGGAGCGGGTCTACCAGCGTGCGCCTGTAGTCGCGCATCTTCCGATCACGCTCCAGTGAGGGAATTAAGGACGGCACATTGTCTTTGTAAAGGGGATCCAGCAGGGTGGCCACCCAGTAGTCAGCACGCGTTAAAATGTGGGCAACTCTGCAGTCGTTGCGCAGGCACTGCAGCATGTAGTCGCTCATGTGTGCCAGGCTGCCCAGAGGTAAGGACAAGCTGTCCTCTGTGGGAGGCGTATCGTCTGCGTCCTCCGTATCCCCCCTGCCACACACCAGTGATGGGCCCGAGCTGCGTTGGATGCCACCTCGCTGTGAACATGCTTCATCCCCATCCTCATCCTCCTCCTCGTCAACCAGTAGTGGGCCCTGGCTGGCCAAATTTGTACCTGGCCTCTGCTGTTGCAAAAATCCTCTTTCTGAGCCACTTCTAAAAGACTGGCCTGAAAGTGTTAGAGATGACCCTTCTTCCTCCTCCTCGTCCTGGGCCACATCCTCTTCCATCATCGCCCTAAGTGTTTTCTCAAGGAGACATAGAAGCGGTATTGTAATGCTCATAACAGCGTCATCGCCACTGGCCATGTTGGTGGAGTACTCGAAAAAGCGCAACAGGGCACACAGGTCTCGCATGGAGGCCCAGTCATTGGTGGTGAAGTGGTGCTGTTCCGCAGTGCGACTCACCCATGCGTGCTGCAGCTGAAACTCCACTATGGCCTGCTGCTGCTCGCACAGTCTCTCCAGCATGTGCAAGGTGGAGTTCCACCTGGTGGGCACGTCGCATATGAGGCGGTTAGCGGGAAGGCCGAAGTTACGCTGTAGCGCAGACAGCCGAGCGGCGGCAGGATGAGAACGCCGGAAGCACAAACAGACAGCCCGCACATTATGCAGCAGCTCAGACATGTCGGTGTAGTTGTGAATGAATTTCTGCACCACCAAATTCAGCACATGCGCCAGGCAAGGGATGTGCGTCAAAGCGGCTAGTCCCAGAGCTGCAATGAGATTTCGCCCATTATCGCACACCACCAGGCCGGGCTTGAGGCTGACTGGCAGCAACCACTCGTCCGACTGTTGTTCTATACCCCGCCACAACTCCTGCGCGGTGTGGGGCCTGTCCCTCAAACACATTAGTTTCAGAACGGCCTGCTTACGTTGTCCCCTGGCTGTGCTGAAGTTGGTGGTGAAGGTCTGTCGCTGACCGGATGAGGAGGTGGTAGAAGAGGAGGAGGAAGCCGAGTAGGAAGAGGAGGCAACAGGAGGCAAAGAATGATGCCCTGTTATCCTTGGCGGCGGAAGGACGTGCGCCAAACAGCTTACCGCCTGGGGCCCAGCCGCCACTACATTTACCCAGTGTGCAGTTAGGGAGATACAGCGTCCCTGGCCGTTCTTACTGGTCCACGTATCTGTGGTTAGGTGGACCTTGCCACAAATGGCGTTGCGCAATGCACACTTGATTTTATCTGATACTTGGTTGTGCAGGGAGGGCACGGCTCTCCTGGAGAAGTAGTGGCGGCTGGGAACGACGTTCTGTGGGACAGCAAGCGACATGAGCTGTTTGAAGCTGTCAGTCTCCACCAGCCTGAATGACAGCATTTCAAAGGCCAGCAGTTTAGAAATGCTGGCATTCAGGGCCAGGGATCGAGGGTGGCTAGGTGGGATTTTACGCTTTCTCTCAAAGGTTTGTGAGATGGAGAGCTGAACGCTTCCGTGTGACATGGTGGAGATGCTTCGTTACGGAGGTGGTGTTGTTAGTGGCCCATCCTCTGTTTGCTGGGCGGCAGGTGCCAACGTTCCTCCAGAGGCGGAGGAAGAGGCCGAGGCAGCAACAGAAGAGGGAGCAGGAGGGGCCTGAGCCCTTTATTGGTTTTGAAGGTGCTTACTCCACTGCAGCCCGTGTCTCGCATGTAGATGCCTGGTCATGCAGGTTGTGCTAAGGTTCAGAACATTAATGCCTCGCTTCAGGGTCTGATGGCACAGCGTGCAAACCACTCGGGTCTTGTAGTCAGCACATTGTGTGAAGAAGTGCCATGCCAGGGAACTCCTTGAAGCTGCCTTTGGTGTGCTCGGTCCCTGGTGACGGCGGCCAGTAGCAGGCGAACTGTTTTGGCGACGGCTGCTCTGCTTTTGCACCCTGCTCCCGCTTTTGCTACGCTGTTGGCTCGATGTCACCACTGCCTCTTCCTCCGAACTCTGAAAGTCAGTGGCACGACCTTCATTCAATGTGGGGTCTAGGACCTCATCGTCGTCTGCATCGTCTTCCACCCAGTCTTTTCCCTGACCTCCTTTTCGGTCTGCACACTGCAGAAAGACGCAGCAGTTGGCACCTGTGTTTCGTCATCATCATCAGAGACGTGCTGAGGTGGTATTCCCATGTCCTCATCAGGAAACATAAGTGGTTGTGCATCAGTGCATTCTATGTCTTCCAACCCTGTCGAAGGGCTAGGTGGATGCCCTTGGGAAACCCTGCCAGCAGAGTCTTCAAACAGCATAAGAGACTGCTGCATGACTTGAGGCTCAGACAGGTTCCCCGATATGCACGGGGGTGATGTGACAGACTGATGGGCATGGGTTTCAGGCGCCACCTGTGCGCTTTCTGCAGAAGACTGGGTGGGAGATAATGTGAACGTGCTGGATCCACTGTCGGCCACCCAATTGACTAGCGCCTGTACTTGCTCAGGCCTTACCATCCTTAGAACGGCATTAGGCCCGACCAAATATCGCTGTAGATTTTGGCGGCTACTGGGACCTGAGGTAGTAGGTTCAGTAGGACGTGTAGCTGTGGCAGAACGGCCACGTCCTTTCCCTGCACCAGATGCTCCACCAACACCACCACCACGACCATGACCGCGTCCCTTATTAGATGTTTGCCTCATAGTTAGCGTTTACAAAGCAAAGTAAAAAGTGGTTAAGTCTGTTAAAAATAATTAACCGCCAATAAAAACCCTGATGTAGGGAATTTTTACTCTATATGACAGAGGTATTTGTGGCCTAAATGTGACACTCACTTATGCACGTCTTATCCCAGATGTGCAGTATATCAGAGGGTTTTTTCACCACAGTAACCAAAAAGCCGTATTTCTGGCCTAAATGTGACAGTCACTTATGCACGACTAATCCCAGATGTGCAGTATATTAGATGCTTTTTTCACCCCAGTAAGCAAAAAGATGCATTTCTGGCCTAAATGTGACAGTCACTTATGCACGTCTTATCCCAGATGTGCAGTATATTAGAGGATTTTTTAACCCCAGTATGCCAAAGCTGTATTTCTGGCCTAAATGTGACAGTCACTTCTGCTTGTCTAATCCTAGATGTGCAGTATATTAGAGGGTTTTTTCACCCCAGTAACCAAAAAGCTGTATTTCTGGCCTAAATGTGACAGTCACTTATGCACGTGTGTAACGGTCGCGTACACACACACACAGGGGGAAGGGAAGTGACCACTGCGCTCCACCCTTACCCCTGGCCCTGCCTACTTGCCTCGCGAGTCCTAATGACAGGGGACAACTGGACGGCAATCCCTAACTTGGAATTAGTGCAGGGATGACAGACAGACAAACAACAGGACGTGAACGGACCGAGTCAATACCAGGAAAGCTACAAAGTACAAAGGGAGCAAGCAGAGAATTGTCAGGAGAAGCCGGGGTCATAAATACCAGGAGAGCAGCAAAGTACACAAGGAGCAGGCAGAGGATCGCCAGGAATTCAGCAGGAGGTAAGTACGCCAGGAAAGACCAAATCACAGGTGGAACCTAAATTAACAGGCAACCTGTGGCCAGCAGGCTGCCTGTATTTATAGTGGGGAGTGAGGGTCATGTGACGTGGCCAGCGTCACATGACCGACAGACCAACCAGTCGAGCACCGAGTGATCAGCTCGGCGCTCAAGGCTGACTTAGGAGCAGGGAGCCACCCAGCTAGTAACGCCGCCCTGGGAATGAGGTCAAACACAGATCCTCATTCCCAAAGCTAAGCAACAGGTCTGCGGGTAATGGGGGACCGAGTGCACCTTCGGAACCCCGTTACAACATGTAATCCCAGATGTGCAATATATTAGAGGGTTTTTTCACCACAGTATGCCAAAGCCGTATTTCTGGCCTAAATGTGACAGTCACTTATGCTTGTCTAATCCTAGATGTGCAGTATATTAGAGGGTTTTTTCACCCCAGTAACCAAAAAGCTGTATTTCTGGCCTAAATGTGATAGTCACTTATGCTTGTCTAATCCCAGATGTGCAGTATATCAGAGGCAGGGATGCCCTCTTTCCCCATTACTATTTGCTATCGCAATAGAACCCTTGGCATGTATAATAACAAACGATAGGGAGATTAAGGGTTTTCAATATGGGGAAGGAAATTAAAAATTATCAATGTATGCAGATGATATTTTATTATTTATGCACAACACTGGGGATGCGTTTAATAGAGTAATAGATATAATAGATAATTTTTTTTTTTTTCAGGCTTAAACATTAACTGGGGGAAATCCCATATGATGTTATTAGGGAAGGGGCAATTACAGAATGGGTTAAGGGTGCACGTGCTTGAGAAACACGAGAGTTTAAAATATTCAGGTATACAAATTCCCAGAAATATAGAAGAATATAAAAAGTTAAATGTACTCCCCTTAATAAAAGAACTTAGAACAAAAATACATATTTGGAAAATATTACCGTTGTCAATTCAGGGCTGGGTGAATTTAATAAAAATGATTTTTCTTTACAAAATGCTCCAAAGAGGTTGCCGAAGAAAATATTTAGGCTATTAGATAGTTAAATGGGGGATTTTATTTGGAAAGGTGCTATTCAGCTCCCAGTAAGAGAGGGTGGATTAGCAGTTCCTAATTGTTTTTTTTATTATTTAATAACACAATATAGTCAGATAAAAGGAAGTTTAAATGGTTTAGCGGGAAGGGAGGAATTCATGAAAACGGGTTGGAGAGGGGAAATGAATCACCTAGAGCATGGGTGTCAAACATGCGGCCCGCAATGAATATCTTTGCGGCCCGGCAGTCTAGTATCTCTGAACATGAGCGCTGCTATCGGCGCGCTCATGTTCTCTCAGCAGCACGGGGAGAAGGAAGCTGTCCTCCCTCCCCCCTGTGCTGCTGCCGCTGCCACCAATGAGAAGAGAGGGGGGGAGGAGGGGCGGGCGCACTGCGCCACCAATGAGGAGAGAGGGGCGGAGGAGGGGCGGGCGCACTGAGCCACCAATGATAGGACTATTCCCATTTCCCACACAGAGCGGCGCCCAGCGATGTCTCAGCACTCACCATTAGTCCTGGGCGCCGCTCCGTTCGCCCGCAGTGCCCCATTACTGTCTCCTCTCCTGCTCCACATGCTGATTACTATCGGAGGGATGGGGAGGAGACATCAGCTTCACTAGTGGGCGTTCCTTCTTCCTGCGCTGTGATTGGACAGCGCTACAGCCAGGAAGAAGGAACGCCCACTAGTGAAGCTGATGTCTCCTCCCATCGCTCCGATAGTAATCAGCAGCATGTGGAGCAGGAGAGGAGACAGTAATGGAGCACTGCAGGCGAACGGAGCAGCGCCCAGGACTAATGGTGAGTGCTGAGACATCGCTGGGCGCCGCTCTGTGTGGCCTGATAGTAAGAGTCAGTCTTTAACACAATACAGGAGGCGGGTGCCGGCAGCAGAATCGCATTGCCGGCACCCTGCCGCTGACAGGGAGCTGCGATCAGAGGCAGTTAACCCCTTAGGTGCCGCACCTGAGGGGTTAACTGCTGATCTGCCAGTACCAGCCTCCTGTATAAAGGGGAAATTTATCATTGGTGGTGCAGTGTGCCCCCCTCAACCCCCCATCCCATTAAAATCATTAGTGGCACAGTGCGCCAGCCCCTCTCAACCCCCCCAGTATTAAAATCATTGGTGGCAGTGGCCACAGGGACCTCTCCCCTCCCCCTCATTGGTGGTGCAGTGGCAGCTTCTGATCAGAGCCCCAGCTGTGTAAGCCTGGGGCTCCGATCAGTTACCATGGCAGCCAGGACGCTACAGAAGCCCTGGTTGCCATGGTAACATCCCTGATGCTGTGTGCACAAGGCACAGAGCAGCAGGGACAGTGTGAAGTCCTATTCACCCTAATAGAGCTGAATAGGACAAGGGATGAAAGATCCCAGGTTCTCGCCCCTAAGGCTACTTTCACACTTGCGTTCAGAGCGGATCCGTCTGAGACGGATCCGCTCATATAATGCAGACGGTGGATCTGTTCAGAACGGATCCGTCTGCATTATATTGTAAAAAAAATATTTTTTTTTTGATGCGGCCCACATAAACTTAAATTTATTTATTTTTGGCCCATGTTAGCCTTTGAGTTTGACATGCTTGACCTAGAGGTTTTGGAGTCAGGAATGTTGGGGAAAAATATCAAAGAAAATAGAATATTGAATTCAATGGAATATATATGGGTGGAAGTTAAAAAAAATATTAGATATTAAAGGTTATTTGCAGTATACACCTATTTGGAAAAATATTAATTTAAAGGAATTGCAAATGATTAGGCCTTACATAGACTGGGATAAAAAGGGGGTGAAATATCTAGGTCAAGTATTTGAGATAGATAAACTGAAGGATTTTGGTACCTTGGTAAGGGAGTTTGGGATCCCCCAAAAGGATATTTATAAATATTTTCAGGTCAAAAATGCAGTGAGGACATCGACGAAGTTAGATAAATATAGAAAGGAACAATCATAAAGAATAGACAAATTCACTAATGGAAGAGGAATAACTGCAAAAAGATATGGGATGTTAATGGAAGGAAAAGAAAAACTGATTACAATACTTGCCAGAGGGAAATGGGAAAAAGAGCTCCCATCTCTTACGGAAGAAAAATGGAATGATGCTCTTAGAAGTTATATCATGGTGTCGGAAAGGGCCTCACATAAGATGTCTCAGTTTTTTATAGTCCATAGGCTACACCGATCTCCCTGGGCGTTAAAGAGAATGGGCTTCTGATAAGTGCCCAAAATGTAAAGGAGAGAAGGCGGACCGTATACACTGTTTTTGGAGATGTCCTAAACATTTTAGATATTGTAAAGAAATTGCAGAAATTGTATTAGAATTCTGGGTGTTCAAGTTTTTGAAGATCCAGTAGTTTGTATATTAGGAGCTACAGAACATTTTAAACTAAAAAAGAGATACGATTGGTTTTAGGTAAAGTATTATTTCAAGCTAGACTTCTCATACTTTGGAAATGGGTAAATGTAGATCATCCTACAGTGGGACAGTGGCAAGAAGCAGTTGCTAATTTGATTAAATTAGAAGGGGTGTCCGAGAGACACAGTGAGAGAGCAGAAAAAATTGATAAAATATGGAAAAAATGGTTGAACTAGGGCCGGATGTGGTGTTTTTTTTTGTTTTGTTTTTTTTCTTCTCTCTCTCTCTCTCTCTCTCTCTCTCTCTCTCTCTCTCTCTCTCTCTCTCTCTCTCTCTCTCTCTCTCTCTCTCTCTCTCTCTCTCTCTCTCCAAAGGGTGGTGGGTGGGTATAGGGGTAAAATGTTATTGCATTATTGATCTATGTAATATGGATCTTTGGATGTTTGTTATATAAAAAAATATATATAATAATATGCAGAGCAGGAGTTTATTCACAGCAAAACTGTGTTCATGTCATCCACCAATTGAACAGACAATTTTACAAAAATTAGGTCCCTTTCACCTATGCAGAGCAGGGGTTTGTATACGGCAAAATTGGTAAAATGTCACCTGACAATGTAACAGACGATTTTTTAAAATTTATTTCCCTGTCACCTATGCAGAGCAGGGGTTTATTCATGGCAAAAATGGTAAAATGTCACCCAAGAATGTAACAGACGCATTTGCACCCTGCTCCCTCCTCTGCTGTGCTGGTGGCTCTGTGCGACCACTGCCTCTTCCTCCGAACTACACAGGTCACTTGCATGACCTTTATTCCATGTTTGGTCGAGGACCTCATCGTCCTCCACATCATCTTTCACCCAGTCTTCACCCCTGCCTTCCTTGTCGGTCTGCACACTGCAGAAAGCCACAGCAGTTGGCACTTGGCACCTGTGTTTCATCATCATCCGAGACGTGCTGCGGTGGTCCTCCCATTTACTCATCCTGAAACATAAGTGGTTGGGCATCTGTGCACTCAATCTCTTCCACTTCTAGGGCAGGGCTATGTGGATGGCCCTGGGAAACCCTGCTAGCAGAGTCATCAAAAAGCAGAAGAGACTGCTCCATGACTTGGGGCTCAGACTGCTTGGCTGATTTGCAAAGGGGTGAGGTGAAGGACTGATTGACATGGGCTGGAGGTGCCAACTCTGATCTTTCAGCAGGAGACTGGGTGGGAGACAATGTGAAGGAACTAGAGGCACTGTCAGCCCCCCAATCTACTATCGCCTGTACTTGTTCTGGCCTCATCATTCATAGAGCCGCATTCGGCCCTACCAAATAATGCTGAAGGTTCTGTCACCTACTCGCACCTGAGGAAGGTGTTTGACTTGTGCGTGTAGCTGACACAGATCGACCACGTCGTCTCCCTGCAACAGGAGCTCCACCAGCAGCACCACGACTGGGGCCACGTCCCTTATTTGACGCTCTCCTCATTCTTTGCATTCACCCACCAAACTAACAGATGGTTTATTTAGGGAGACAATGTAACCGCCAATAGTCAACAATTAAATTCACTGAGAGTAAGGCAGTGGCGGTGTCATAAAGAGGAAAAATTTCTAGAGGTCAAACAACAGTGTGCCAGACAAATTTTTATACAATTACTTCACAGTCAAAAAAAATGTTAATTTGTCAACCAACAATGTAACTGCAGTATTGACTGGTTGTATTTGACTGTGACAAATGCAGCAATGGCCCCAGATGTAGGGTCTTGCCCAAAATGGGTGTTTTTTTAAAACCAGAATATAATAGCACTATCTAACGCTAGTATTTGACTGTGAAAAATGCAGCAAAGGCCCCAGATGTAGGGTCTTTCAAAAAATTTGTGTTTTTTTAAACCCAGAATATATTTGCAGTATTTCAAGCTTGTATTTCACTGTGACAAATGCAGCAAAGGCACCAGATGTAGGGTATTGCAAAAAAATGGGTGTTTTTTTTACACCAAGAATATAACTGCAGTATTTAAACTTTGTATTTGACTGTCACAAATGCAACAAAGGCCCCAAATATATTATCTTGCCCAAAATGGGTGGTTTTTTAATACCAGAATATAACAGCGGTATATTACGCTTGTATTGGACTGTCAGAAATGCAGCAAAGGCCGCAAATTTATTATCTTGCCCAAAATGGGTGATTTTTAATACCAGAATATAACAGCACTATCTAACGCTTGTATTTCACTGGGACAAATGCAGCAAAGGCCCCAGATGTAGGGTATTGCAAAAAATGGGTGTTTTTTTAAACCCAGAATATAATTTCAGTATTTCAAGCTTGTATTTCACTGTGACAAATGCTGCAAAGGCCCCAGATGTAGGGTATTGCAAAAAATTGGTGTTTTTTTAAACCCAGAATATAATTGCGGTATTTTAAGCTTGTATTTCACTGTGACAATTGCAGCAAAGGCCCCAGATGTAGGGTATTGCAGAAAATGGATGTTTTTTTTAAACCCAGAGTATAACTCCAGTATTTAAAGTTTGTATTTGACTGTCACAAATTCAGCAAAGGACCCAAAATGTATTTTCTTGCAAAAAGGGTGTTTTTTTAAACCCTGAATATAACTGCAGTATTTAAACCTTATATTTTACTGTCACAAATGCAAATATGCTTTGCTGGTGCACTGAACTTGCATAAAATGGCCGCCGACGCCCACCTAACTAACAGACGGATAAAAGTTATTTTTCTGTGTCACTGGGCTCAGAGCAGGGTAAAAAAATTGTGCACTGCACCCACAAAACAAAATCGCTGTAGAACGCTGAGTTAGCAAGCACTTCTGATAACTGATTCTTTCTTATTCTCTCCCTCACAGCAGCAGCATCCTAGCCCTACACTAATAAGAGCAGTGTGATGTGCAGCACGTGCTGGTTCACATGCTGCACTGGCCAATCACAGCCATGCCATTAGTAGGCATGCCTGTGATGGCTTCTAAGGGCACAATAGTTCAACGCTTGTTGATTGGCTGCTCTGCAGCCTTTTAAAAAGCGCCATTAAATCGCCAAAATCTAACGTTTACTGAAAAGTTCAGGTTCCGGTCCGGGGTCCAAAAATCCTAAAGTTCGGTACGAACCCGAACTTTACAGTTCAGGTTCGATCAACCCTACCCAAGGGGAAAACATGTTGGGACCAAGGACATTAAGGAAAGTTTTGTTAATAAAGGTAAAAACAGGTACTAATACAGGCAAAGCCATCCATTTTTGGGCAATTACTCTGCATCTAGGTAGGGCTACTTAATGAAATTGTAGGGACACTGTCCTTTACCCACCACATGGATTACCTTCTCTACCTTTCATCATTGCAGATTCAACAAATGGAGTATATTATTGAGAAATAGAGTTTATACAATGATGACATGTTCTTCTAATTGTAATATCCCGATTCCCTGCTGATTAGTTATACAATATGTCTAGTTGACCTTGCATGTATTGATTGTCTGTTTTCTTTTATTGTTGGGATTGCATACCAATAAAAAGCATATTAATAGAATTTGGGTTGGCCATATTTTTCAGATTTGTATTTCTTCTGATTTGTCAAGAACCACTATACTGAGCAATGAAGTGTCATCTTCTCTCATAACCTCCTTACATGCATGATGACAGTCCGTCTTATTACTTTTTAGTTTAGCTCATGACAGTGTATTCGCCCATAGCACTATAATCATCTAAATTCTGCCCATGTCACATAATTAAGATGGGGTAGCTTTTTCAACATGCCAGTACTCTCATCTGTCTATCCTACAGATATGCTTCATCATTGGCCACATTGTCTGTTTTATGTTTGTGTCTTTACTGTCTTGTATGCTTTGCCCATATGATTTACAGTGGATATAAAAAGTCTACACACCCCTGTTAAAATGTCAGGTTTCTGTGATATAAAAAAATGAGACAAAGATAAATCATTTCAGAACATTTTCCACCTTTAATGTGACCTATAAACTGTACAACTCAATTAAAAAACAAACTGAAATCTTTTAGGTAGAGAGAAGAAAAAATATAAAAATAAAATAATATGGTTGCATAAGTGTGCTCTCCTTAAACTAATACTTTGTTGAAGCACCTTTTGATTTTATTACAGCACTCCGTCTTTTTGGGTATGAGTCAGCATGGCACATTTTGACTTGGCAAGATTTGCCCACTCTTCTTTGCAAAAACACTCCACATCTGTCAGATTGCGAGGGCATCTCCTGTGCACAGTCCTCTTCAGATCACCCCACAGATTTTCAATCGGATTCAGGTCTCGGCTCTGGCTGGGCCATTCTAAAACTTTAACCCCTTATGGACCGGGCTCATTTTCACTTTAAGGACCAGGCCATTTTTTGCAAATCTGACCAGTGTCACTTTAAGTGGTGATAACTTTAAAACACTTTGACTTATCCAGACCATTCTGAGATAGTTTTTTCGTCACATATTGTACTTCATGACACTGGTAAAATGGAGTAAAAAAAATCTGCCCAATTGGAAAAATTTGCAAATTTCCAAGTTTCAATTTCTCTACTTCTATAATACACAGTAATACCTACAAAAATAGTTATTACTTTACATTCCCCATATGTCTACTTCATGTTAGGATCATTTTGGGAATGACATTTTATTTTTGGGGGATGTTACAAGGCTTAGATGTTTAGAAGTAAATCTTGAAATTTCTCTGAAATTTTCAAAAACCAACTTTTTAAGGAACAGTTCAGGTCTGAAGTCACTTTGTGAGGCTTACATAATAGAAACTACCCAAAAATGACCCCATTCTAGAACCTACACCCCTCAAGGTATTTAAGGGGTGTTGTTAACCCTTTAGGTGTTCCACAAGAATTAATGGAAAATAGAGATACAATTTCAAAATTTCACTTTTTTGGCAGATTTTCCATTTTAATATTTTTTTTCCAGTTACAAAGCAAGGGTTAACAGCCAAACAAAACTCAATATTTATGGCTCTGATTCTGTAGTTTACAGAAACACCCCATATGTGGTCGTAAACTGCTGTACAGGCAAACGGCAGGGCGCAGAAGGAAAGGAATGCCATACGGCTTTTGGAAGGCAGATTTTGCTGGACAGTTTTTTTTTACACCATGTCTCATTTGAAGCCCCCCAATGCACCCCTAGAGTAGATACTCCATGAAAGTAATACCATCTAAGAAACTACACCCCTCAAGGTATTCAAAACTGATTTTACAAACGCGTTAACCCTTTAGGTGTTCCACAAGAATTAATGGAAAATAGAGATACAATTTCAAAATTTTACTTTTTTGGCAGATTTTCCATTTTAATATTTTTTTCCAGTTACAAAGCAAGGGTTAACAGCCATACAAAACTCAATATTTATGGCCCTGATTCTGTAGTTTACAGAAACACCCCATATGTGGTCGTAAATTGCTGTACGGGCACACGGCAGGGCACAGAAGGAAAGGAATGCCATGCGGTTTTTGGAAGGCAGATTTTGCTGGAATGGTTTTTTGACACCATGTCCCATTTGAAGCCCCCCTAGAGTAGAAACTCCAAAAAAGTGACCCCATTTTAGAAACTACGGGATAGGGTGGAAGTTTTGTTTGTACTAGTTTAGGGTACATTTTTGGTTGCTCTATATTACACTTTTTGTGAGGCAAGGTAACAAGAAATAGCTGTTTTGGCACCGTTTTTTTTTTTTGTTATTTTCAACATTCATCTGACAGGTTAGATCATGTGGTATTTTCACAGAGCAGGTGGTCACGGATGTGTCGATACCTAATATGTATAAAAAAAAAATATTTATGGAAGTTTTACACAATGATTTCATTTTTGAATTAAAAAAAATAAATTTTTTAGTGTCTCCATAGTCTGAGAGGCATAGTTTTTCCAGTTTTTGGGCAATCATCTTAGATAGGGTCTCATTTTTTGCGGGATGAGATGATGGTTTGATTGCCACTATTTTGGGGTGCATATGACTTTTTGATCGCTTGCTATTACACTTTTTGTGATGTAAGATGACAAAAAATGGCTTTTTTTTACACCGTTTTTACTTTTATTTTTTACGGTATTCCCCTTAGGGCTAAATTCATGTGATATTTTTATAGAGCCCATTGATACGGACGCGGCGATACATAATATGTATACTTTTTTTTATTTATGTAAGTTTTACGCAATGATTTCATTTTTTAAACAAAAAAAATCATGTTTTAGTGTCTCCATAGTCTGAGAGCCATAGTTTTTTCAGTTTTTGGGCCATTATCTTGGGTAGAGTATGATTTTTGCGGGATGAGATGACGGTTTGATTGGCACTATTTTGGGGTGCGTATGACGTTTTGATCGCTTGATATTACACTTTTTGTGATGAAAGGTGACAAAAAATGACTTTTTTTACACCGTTTTTTTTTTTTACGGTGTTCGTCTGAGGGGTTAGGTCATGTGATATTTTTATAGAGTCGATACAGATGCGGAGATACCTAATATGTATTTTTTTTAACTTTATTTGGGGAAAATGACGTTTCTGTTTATTTTTACTTGAAACTTTAAATTTTTTGGGGGGAAAACTTTATTTTTTCAACTTTTTTTTTACTTTATTTTTTGTCCCACTTTGGGACTTCAATTTTTGGGGGTCTAATCCCTTTTACAATGCATTCCAATACTTCTGTATTGGAATGCATTGGCTATATGAGTAATACTGTGTGTATTACTCATACAGCTTTTTTAAATAGAGTTGAGCGGACACCTGGATATTCGGGTTCGACGGGTTCGGCCGAACTTCGGAAAAAAGTTCGAGTTCGGGACCCGAACTTGACCCGAACTTGACCCCGAACCCGAACCCCATAGAAGTCAATAGGGACCCGAACTTTTGAGCACTAAAATGGCTGTAAAAATGTCATGGAAAGGGTTAGAGGGCTGCAAATGGCGTCAAAATGTGGTTAAGAGCATGGCAAGTGCTCTGCAAACAAATGTGGATAGTGAAATTACTTTAAATAACATAAAATACGTAAAAATAAAAAATAATAATTTTGATCTAGGAGGACCAGGTCCATATGGAGTAGAAGGTTGAGGAGGCGGTGGATGTGGCGGTGTAGGTGGAAGCGGCGGTGGAGGAGGAGGTAGCCTACACTGGTTTTTGGTTTTAAATTTTATTTTTAAAATTAGGGTACACCCCAAAACATTGGGAAATATAACCTGTGATAACCCCCTCCAGTCATGCTAAACACACGTTCAGACAATACACTGGCTGCAGGGCAGGCCAGCACCTCCAAGAGGTAAAGGGCAAGCTCAAGCCATATGCCCAATTTGGAGACCCAGAAGTTGCAGGGGCTGACCCCTGTCAGTCAGTTCGTGTAGGCGTGTGCACACTTACTGCCCCACCATGTCGCACGTCCCCGTGATGTTCACCATCCAATTTGATATCTGCTCTATCAACTTTCGATGTTCTTTTATGCGCCTACCATGGTGATCACGGGTGGTGGGGAAGATCCAATGGAGGATTCATTTTTTCAAATTTAAAATTAGAGTTGAAATATGGGAGAAATTATTAAAGCATAAAAGTGTGAAAACTTTTCAAAGTTTAAGCATTGAATGAAAGGATGTGGTGCGCATTAATTACTGAATAATTTATTAAATTTTATTCCCTGTCACCTATGCATAGCAGGTGTTTATTCACGTCTAAAATTGTATAATGTCAACCCAAGAATGTAACAGAAAGATTATTGAAATTTATTAAGCTGTCAACAAGGTAGAGGAGGGGTATATTACACCCCAAAATTTGTTAATTTCACCATTAAATGTAACTGACAATTTTTATTTTTATTTTTACCGGTCCACTAGGTATAGCAGTGGTACTATACAGACCAAAATTGGTGAATTTCACCCTAAAATGTAAATGACAATTTATTTATTTTTGAACCGGCCTACTAGGTATAGCAGTGGTACTATACACCCAAAAATGTGTTAATTTCACCATAAAATGTAACTGCCAATTTTTTTTTTTTACCCGTCTACTAGGTATAGCAGTGGTATTATACACACCAAAATTGGTGAATTTAACCCGAAAAAGTATTCACAAAATAGTGAATTTATATAAAATAAAAGACGTACCAAAAAAAATTATGGATTTATGAGGTGGAGTTCCATATGGAGTAGGAGTTTGAGGAGGCGGTGGACGTAGCAGAGTAGGTGGAAGCGGCGGTGGAGGAGGACGAGATAGCCAACGCAGGTTTTTGGTTTTAATTTAATTTTGTAAAATTAAGGTACACTCCAAAAGAGTGTGAAATATCCAAAATACAAACATGAGCAATTGCGCTGCAGTATAACAATGGCTGGTTAGTGCCAGTATACATGTCAATTCTGCACAAGGTACGGACAAGTCCTGAGGGATCCATGCCTGGTTCATTTTAATGAACGTGAGCTTGTCCACATTGGCTGTGGACAGGCAGCTGCGCTTGTCTGTGATGACGCCCCCTGCCGTGCTAAACACACGTTCAGATAATACACTGGCTGCAGGGCTGGCCAGCACCTCCAAGGCGTAAAGGGCAAGCTCAGGCCATGTGCCCAATTTGGAGACCCAGAAGTTAAAGGGGGCAGACCCGTCATTCAGTACGTGTAGGCGTGTGCACACATACTGCTCCACCATGTTGGTGAAATGCTGCCTCCTGCTAAGACGTTCCATATCAGCTGGTGGTGCTGGTTGTTGTGGCGTGCTGACAAAGCTTTTCCACATTTCGGCCATGCTAACCCTGCCTTATGAGGTCCTGGCGGTGCCCCAGCTGCGTTGGCGACCTCTTCCTCGTCCTCTGCCTTCGCCTTGTGCTTGCACTGTGCCCCCGCTGTCAGGTGGGAATGCCACCAGCAGCGCGTCTACCAGCGTGCGCTTGTAATCGCGCATCTTACGATCACGCTCTAGTGAGGGAATTAAGGACGGTACATTGTCTTTGTAACGGGGATCCAGCAGCGTGGCCACCGAGTAATCAACACAAGTTAGAATGTGGGCAACTCGGCGGTCGTTGCGAAGACACTGCAGCATGTAATCACTCATGTGTGCCAGGCTGCCCAGAGGCAACGAAAAGCTGTCCTCTGTGGGAGGTGTTTCTGTGTCCTCTGTATTTCCCCATCCACGCACCAGTGATGGCCATGAGCTGGTCTGGGTGACACCCTACTGTGAACATGGTTCCTCCTCCTCCATCTCCTCCTCATCCTCCACCTCGTCATCCTCCTGAACTGTGCCCTGGCTGGACAATTGTGTACCTTGGGTTTGTGGGTGCAGGAACCCACCCTCGGAGCCACTTGGGAATCACTGGCCGGAAACCCTACTAAATGATCCCTCTTCCTCCTCCTCCTCCTGTGCCACATCCTCTTCCATCATTGCCAGGAGCGTTTTTTCAAGGAGGCATAGAAGTGGGATAGTAACGCTGAGAACAGTGTTATCGGCATTGGCCATGTTGGTGGAGTACTCGAAACAGCGCAACAAGGAACACAGGTCTCGCATGAAGGCCCAGTCATTGGTGGTGAAGTGGTGCTGTTCCGCCGAGCGACTCACCCGTGCGTGCTGCAGCTGAAACTCCACTATCGCCTGCTGCTGCTCGCATAGTCTGGCCAGCATGTGCAAGGTGGAGTTCCACCTTGTGGGCACGTCGCATATGAGGCGGTGAGTGGGAAGGCTGAAGTTACGCTGCAGCCCTGACAGGCGAGCAGCAGCAGGGTGAGAACGCCGAAAGTGCGCACAGACAGCCCGCACTTTATGCAGCAGCTCTGACATGTCGGGGTAATTTTTAAGGAATCTCTGCACCACCAAATTCAGCACATGCGCCAGGCAAGGGATGTGCGTCAAACTGGCTAGTCCCAGAGCTGCTACGAGATTTCGCCCATTATCGCACACCACCAGGCCGGGCTTGAGGCTCACTGGCACAAACCACTCATCGGTCTGTTGTTCAAGGCCCGTCCACAGCTCCTGCGCGGTGTGGGGTTTGTCCCCCAAACAGATAAGTATTAAAACTGCCTGCTGTCGTTTACCCCTGGCTGTGCTGAAGTTGGTGGTGAAGGTGTTACGCTGACCGGATGGAGGAGGAAGCACCCTGCAAACCTTGGTGGTGGAAGGACATGCGGCAAAATGCTATCCGCCTCAGGCCCAGCCGCCACTGCGTTTACACAGTGTGCTGTTATAGAGATATAATGACCCTGACCGTGCTTACTGGTCCACGTATCCGTAGTGAGGTGCACCTTGCCACAGATGGCGTTGCGCAGTGCACACCTGATTTTGTCCCCTACTTGGTTGTGCAGGGAAGGGATGGCTCGCCTTGAAAAGTAGTGGTGGCTGGGCACGACGTACTGTGGGACAGCCACCGCCATAAGGCCTTTAAAACTATCCGTCTCCACCAGACGGAATGACAGCATTTCAAAGGCAAGTAATTTAGAAATGCTGGCAATCAGGGCTAGGGATCACGGATGGGTAGGGGGGTAATTCCTCTTCCTCTCCAGCGTTTGGGAGATGGAGAGCTGAACGCTTCCGTGGGACATTGTGGAGATGCTTGGTGACCCAGGTGTTGGTGTTGCTGGCAGATCCTCTGTTTGCGGGGTGCCAGGTGGCACTGTCACTCCAGAGGTGGATGAAGAGGCCGCGACTGCAGCAGAAGAGGAAGCAGGGGGAGCCAGAGACCTTTCTTGGTTTTTCAGGTAACTACTCCACTGCAGCTCGTGCTTTCAACCCAACTATTGATCCCAACTTTTTAATATACAGTTGCAAGAAAAAGTATGTGAACCCTTTGGAATGATATGGATTTCTGCACAAATTGGTCATAAAATGTGATCTGATCTTCATCTAAGTCACAACAATAGACAATCACAGTCTGCTTAAACTAATAACACACAAAGAATTAAATGTTACCAAGTTTTTATTGAACACACCATGTAAACATTCACAGTGCAGGTGGAAAAAGTATGTGAACCCTTGGATTTAATAACTGGTTGAACCTCCTTAGGCAGCAATAACTTTAACCAAACGTTTCCTGTAGTTGCAGGTCGGACGTGCACAACGGTCAGGAGTAATTCTTGACCATTCCTCTTTACAGAACTGTTGCAGTTCAGCAATATTCTTGGGATGTCTGGTGTGAATCGCTTTCTTGAGGTCATGCCACAGCATCTCAATCGGGTTGAGGTCAGGACTCTGACTGGGCCACTCCAGAAGGCGTATTTTCTTCTGTTTAAGCCATTCTGTTGTTGATTTACTTCTATGCTTTGGGTCATTGTCCTGTTGCAACACCCATCTTCTGTTAAGCTTCAGCTGGTGGACAGACGGCCTCAAGTTCTCCTGCAAAATGTCTTGATAAACTTGGGAATTCATTTTTCCTTTGATGATAGCAATCCGTCCAGGCCCTGACGCAGCAAAGCAGCCCCAAACCATGATGCCCCCACCACCATACTTCACAGTTGGGATGAGGTTTTGATGTTGGTGTGCTGTGCCTCTTTTTCTCCACACATAGTGTTGTGTGTTTCTTCCAAACAACTCAACTTTGGTTTCATCTGTCCACAGAATATTTTGCCAGTACTGCTGTGGAACATCCAGGTGCTCTTGTGCAAACTGTAAACGTGCAGCAATGTTTTTTTTGGACAGCAGTGGCTTCCTCTGTGGTATCCTCCCATGAAATCCATTCTTGTTTAGTGTTTTACGTATCGTAGATTCGCTGACAGGGATGTTAGAATATGCCAGAGACTTTTGTAGGTCTTTAGTTGACACTCTAGGATTCTTCTTCACCTCATTGAGCAGTCTGCGCTGTGCTCTTGCAGTCATCTTTACAGAACGGCCACTCCTAAGGAGAGTAGCAGCAGTGCTGAACTTTCTCCATTTATAGACAATTTGTCTTACCGTGGACTGATGAACAGCAAGGCTTTTGGAGATACTTTTATAACCCTTTCCAGCTTTATGCAAGTCAACAATTCTTAATCGTAGGTCTTCTGAGAGCTCTTTTGTGCGAGGCATCATTCACATCAGGCAATGCTTCTTGTGAAAAGCAAACCCAGAACTGGTGTGTGTTTTTTATAGGGCAGGGCATCTGTAACCAACACCTCTAATCTCATCTCATTGATTGGACTCCAGTTGGCTGACACCTCACTCCAATTAGCTCTTGGAGATGTCATTAGTCTAGGGGTTCACATACTTTTTCCACCTGCACTGTGAATGTTTACATGGTGTGTTCAATAAAAACATGGTAACATTTAATTCTTTGTGTGTTATTAGTTTAAGCAGACTGTGATTGTCTATTGCTGTGACTTAGATGAAGATCAGATCGCATTTTATGACCAATTTGTGCAGAAATCCATATCATTCCAAAGGGTTCACATACTTTTTCTTGCAGCTGTATATATATATATATATATATATATGAAAAAGAAAAAAAGATGAGCAGCACACAATTTGCAGAGGTGCAATCCCTTGGGTAGATCACGGACTTGATCCAGTAAGTTATATAAATAGAAGAATCCAAGGCAGCACACGAATAACGGTGAAAAAAGTGATGTTTATTCCCACATGTGCAGACAGCAACGTTTCAGCTCTCTCAATGGAGCCTTTGTCAAGCCATAATCATCAGTGCAAGCTCACATGTTTAAATAGCATACATGATTACTGTGTGAATTACATGATTATACAAAACATTACATAATTATACAAAAGTAATCTATAAAAAATTCAACCTGATTACTCTGAGTGTCACATACTTGTAATACATCGACTCCACAATTCATATTCAATATTGTAGTTGAACAGTGTCCCCAATTCACCTAATTGTGATGTGTATACATAATTCTAAATAATTACATTCAGGTGCCTGTGATTGTGTAATATTAAAAACATACAAGGAAAACTCACATACTGGAGGAGAGCAGGAATCACACGGCGTCCGGAAATTACAAGCGCGCATGCGCGGAACTTCATCAGTCCCGCGAGACCGTCAATGTTGCACAGAGCTCCGAGACCCACAACCAAGATGGCCGCACCTGAGCAGAAGCGATCTGCGCATGTCCATTCCCGTCCCTGGGCGGAGTCAGCATAGCCGGCGTGACAGTCATGTGTCCTGTCACAAGGTGTAAACAACCCACCACGTCATGGACTATTTAGCGATCATACGCTGCAAGTATTTACTCATCTCAAAAAAGGGGTCCAGCGGTTTATTCAAAAACAGTGGCATACACCACTTATATATATTACCACCTCATCCCAATATTCAGCAAGACATTATATTCACGTCCACGTGGTACATACAAACAGATGACAGTCTCTCAGGCCCGCGGTCTGCAACCGAAGACCCCGGGCTTGTGCGGCAGCTGCAGGCATGGATGCCACCATTCGAGGCCCCAAGCCACAGCTGTCCCAGGGAGAGAGACATCACAACAACCATTCACTACACATATCTCATGTCACCGCCCCTGCTCCGTACACCTGTCAATCGGGAAAGATCACGCCCACGATCGTCATCAGACCACGCCCTCTCCCCGGTCCTAGGTCTCAGAACTCTGATCATACAAGATATAACATTATACAAATATATGAACATAATCGCTAAAAAGTTGCCGATCGATCCTGCCTTCATCCAGTATATTCAGAGATAATCCGATTGTAAAGCTTAGTTTCATTTTGATCTAAAAAATAATAACAAAGAAACAACGTTATTGTTCACTATTATTAAATGCTTGCACTTAAATACAGCCTTACTCCCGAGGTAAGTAGAATTTCTCAGAACCCCAATATGTATAGGTCACAGGACAAAACAGTAAAAGAAAGAAAAAAGTCACCAACAATCATAACATACAGTACACAAAAAGGGTAGGGAAATAAAACAATACTGAAAGAATCAAATCACCCTAAAATCCACATTGAGCCCCATTGGTTTGAGAGTCTGCAGCTCAAAAATCCAATAGAGCTCTCTTCTCTTAAGACGTGTGGTCCTGTCCCCACCCCGTCTGGGTAAGAGCACTTGTTCTAAAATCCTAAATTTTAAATCGCGCTCCATATGCCCTGCTTCTGTGAAGTGCTTAGGCACAGGTAAATCCAATCTCTTTTTTCTGATAGTATATCGGTGCTGATTTAATCTGGTTTTGACATCCCAGGTAGTTTCTCCAACATACCATAGTCCACAAGGACATGATAGTAAATAAACAGCGTATGTTGAGTCACATGTCAAGTACTGTTTAATATGCACTGTCTTCCCATTTGTTGGATTACTAAATGATTCTCCCTTTAACATATAAGGGCAATTCACACACCCGTGACACGGGTAGCAGCCCTTCCGAGACGAGCCAAAGTACGTGGCACAGTCAATCCTGCTTGACCCCACATCAGATCTGACTAGTTTATCACCCAGATTCCGGCTTCTTCGGAACGAACATAGTGGGGGAACCTTAAATTCCTCAACCTTGTCAAAACCACTGGCCAAAATTGACCAGTGTTTCCTGACAATGGAAGACACCTGTGGACTACTATTACAATAATCCGTAACTAGAGGTATTCTAGATAAGGACTTTTTAGATCTTGCCAGATCACCATCTCTCATCCTTACTTTTGTCTTCTGGATGCTATCTGCAACAAGCTTGTTGGGGTAACCCCTCACCTTAAATTTATTGCCCATTTCACATAAACGTTGGTCCCTCACTGGACCTTCCCCGACTATCCTAGCCACACGTAACATCTGACTTAGGGGAAGAGATTCAATCATCGGTCTGGGATGGTGACTCTCAAATCTAACCAAGGTATTTTTGTCTGTAGATTTGACAAAAAGGTCAGTGACCAGGGTCTCACCCTGAATCCTCACCTCTGTATCAAGAAATTGCATTGTTTTTTTTTGAGTGTAATACCGTGAATTTGACACTAGGATCAATATCGTTCAAAAATGAATGAAACGCCATGAGGTCCTCTGTGGCGCCCACCCATATCAAGAACACATCATCTATGTAGCGCCACCACCCCAGCACATGGCTGAAGTGGTGACACCCATAGATGAATGTGTCTTCCAGGTATGTCATATATATATTTGCATAGGTGGGCGCCACATTGGACCCCATCGCGGTCCCCCTTAACTGTACATAGTAATCATCCCGAAATAGAAAATAATTTCTACATAAAATAAATCTCAATAAACCAAGCAGAAATATTCTGCATTCCTCTGTATACTCTGTCTGAAGGAGACATAATTCCACTGCATGTAGACCCAACTCGTGTTCGATTGACGTGTACAAGCTGCACACGTCAAACGAAGCAAGCACAGCTCCTTCAGGGACCCTCAGATCTTTGATCTTATCCAAAAAATCATTCGTATCTCTGATATACGATCTGGCAGAAACCGCGAACGGTCGCAGGATCTTATCCAGGAAAATGGCCGGATTACAGAATAAAGACCCCCTCCCAGAGACAATCGGCCGACCTGGGGGGGCCCGTATGTTCTTGTGTATTTTCGGGAGAGTGTACAGTATGGGGGTAATTGGTTTTTCACATAACAGATAACTATGCAATTTTTCGTCTATAATCCCACCAAGTTTCGCCTGTCCTAGCATCTCTCCAAGTTCCCTTAGCAATTTAAATTTTGGGTCATTAGAGACCCTTTGGTATACATTATTATCAGCCAATTGAGATAAAATCTCTTGTACGTACTGATCTGTGTCCATTACCACAACCCCACCACCCTTGTCAGCAGACTTGATGGTGAGTCTGTGGTCTGCAGACAGGTCAGTAACGGCCTGGATGTCTTCAGTGGTAAGGTTACCTTGGCTCAACGGGTTCATCAACACATGTTGTTTGAGTTTTTCAATATCACGCCCTACCGCCAGGGTAAAGGCCTCAATAGCGGGATGGTGTGATACTGGATTAAAGTTACTCCTTAGAAACAATCCTGTGCCCTGTAAACTCAATTCACTAGGTCTTATATTCTCAGTCATAGGTCTGTCTGGATGCTCAGACGCCCATATTTTCAGTCTAATCATGCGGTAAAATCTTTGTAAATCTAGTTCTACATTAAACCAATTGGTTTTAGCAACTGGGCAAAAAGACAGACCCTTATTCAAAACATGTATCTGTGCATCAGTTAATGTGGTTGAGGAGATGTTTACCACTGTGCTTTCTTCTTTTCTTTCACATTCCTCGGTCTCTGAGACCTTGGTGTCTTTTCTCTTTCGCCACTTGTGCTGGCGCCGTCCACCCCGCCGGAGTCTCCTGGACCTGTGCTCTGCTCCGGAAAAGGAGGACCTGGGACTCTAGTGTTGGAAGAAGGCATTGACTCTTTAGCCCTTGAAGCTCGATTAGTATTTCTATTGTCACCCAGCATAGATCCATATCTTTTATCACTTGACGGTCTCCGGTTATTCCTTGCGTCCCCTTGCCAATTATATACATATCCTGTAACATAATCGTCCATGTCCCTGGACCATTTATTCCTTTTCTTGGCCTGGAGATCATTACGGAATTTGTCAAAAATTAATGAACTGGTAGACATATAGCTATCAAATTCTTCAGTGGGTAACAGAGCCTGTAGTTGTTCAACAAGGGTCTGTATAGCAGCCACTGTGGAAATCAGTTCTTGTTGTAAAAATTCAACATTTAACAAAATAAAGTCAAAAGCATATTTGTTGGAAATTTGTATAAATCTAGCACAGAAATCAGAATTATTCAGAAATAAATCCGGCCTCAGGTGTGACCGCATCCCCCTCGGTATTCTATGGAGGCGATGGTATTCGCTGAGTGTTTGTAAATGCAGGTTCAAATTAATGGAGCGTCTTGATTCATTCTCAAATTTTTTCTTAACGTCTATAATAGAAGGAGCAGATAAAAAGGAGACATCTCTCACCGTGTTCTGAAAAATTCTTGTCTCATCCTCTTTGGTGTAAGAAAACACATCAGGGTTAGTAGTATTTGCAGTATTATCCATAAGGTGGTGCAGTCGCTCGTCTGGTCCAGATAATAGAAAAAGAAAAAAAGATGAGCAGCACACAATTTGCAGAGGTGCAATCCCTTGGGTAGATCACGGACTTGATCCAGTAAGTTATATAAATAGAAGAATCCAAGGCAGCACACGAATAACGGTGAAAAAAGTGATGTTTATTCCCACATGTGCAGACAGCCGGCTATGCTGACTCCGCCCAGGGACGGGAATGGACATGCGCAGATCGCTTCTGCTCAGGTGCGGCCATCTTGGTTGTGGGTCTCGGAGCTCTGTGCAACATTGACGGTCTCGCGGGACTGATGAAGTTCCGCGCATGCGCGCTTGTAATTTCCGGACGCCGTGTGATTCCTGCTCTCCTCCAGTATGTGAGTTTTCCTTGTATGTTTTTAATATTACACAATCACAGGCACCTGAATGTAATTATTTAGAATTATGTATACACATCACAATTAGGTGAATTGGGGACACTGTTCAACTACAATATTGAATATGAATTGTGGAGTCGATGTATTACAAGTATGTGACACTCAGAGTAATCAGGTTGAATTTTTTATAGATTACTTTTGTATAATTATGTAATGTTTTGTATAATCATGTAATTCACACAGTAATCATGTATGCTATTTAAACATGTGAGCTTGCACTGATGATTATGGCTTGACAAAGGCTCCATTGAGAGAGCTGAAACGTTGCTGTCTGCACATGTGGGAATAAACATCACTTTTTTCACCGTTATTCGTGTGCTGCCTTGGATTCTTCTATTTATATAACTTACTGGATCAAGTCCGTGATCTACCCAAGGGATTGCACCTCTGCAAATTGTGTGCTGCTCATCTTTTTTTATTTTTCTATTATCTGGACCAGACGAGCGACTGCACCACCTTATGGATAATACTGCAAATACTACTAACCCTGATGTGTTTTCTTACACCAAAGAGGATGAGACAAGAATTTTTCAGAACACGGTGAGAGATGTCTCCTTTTTATCTGCTCCTTCTATTATAGACGTTAAGAAAAAATTTGAGAATGAATCAAGACGCTCCATTAATTTGAACCTGCATTTACAAACACTCAGCGAATACCATCGCCTCCATAGAATACCGAGGGGGATGCGGTCACACCTGAGGCCGGATTTATTTCTAAATAATTCTGATTTCTGTGCTAGATTTATACAAAATTTCCAACAAATATGCTTTTGACTTTATTTTGTTAAATGTTGAATTTTTACAACAAGAACTGATTTCCACAGTGGCTGCTATACAGACCCTTGTTGAACAACTACAGGCTCTGTTACCCACTGAAGAATTTGATAGCTATATGTCTACCAGTTCATTAATTTTTGACAAATTCCGTAATGATCTCCAGGCCAAGAAAAGGAATAAATGGTCCAGGGACATGGACGATTATGTTACAGGATATGTATATAATTGGCAAGGGGACGCAAGGAAGAACCGGAGACCGTCAAGTGATAAAAGATATGGATCTATGCTGGGTGACAATAGAAATACTAATCGAGCTTCAAGGGCTAAAGAGTCAATGCCTTCTTCCAACACTAGAGTCCCAGGTCCTCCTTTTCCGGAGCAGAGCACAGGTCCAGGAGACTCCGGCGGGGTGGACGGCGCCAGCACAAGTGGCGAAAGAGAAAAGACACCAAGGTCTCAGAGACCGAGGAATGTGAAAGAAAAGAAGAAAGCACAGTGGTAAACATCTCCTCAACCACATTAACTGATGCACAGATACATGTTTTGAATAAGGGTCTGTCTTTTTGCCCAGTTGCTAAAACCAATTGGTTTAATGTAGAACTAGATTTACAAAGATTTTACCGCATGATTAGACTGAAAATATGGGCGTCTGAGCATCCAGACAGACCTATGACTGAGAATATAAGACCTAGTGAATTGAGTTTACAGGGCACAGGATTGTTTCTAAGGAGTAACTTTAATCCAGTATCACACCATCCCGCTATTGAGGCCTTTACCCTGGCGGTAGGGCGTGATATTGAAAAACTCAAACAACATGTGTTGATGAACCCGTTGAGCCAAGGTAACCTTACCACTGAAGACATCCAGGCCGTTACTGACCTGTCTGCAGACCACAGCCTCACCATCAAGTCTGCTGACAAGGGTGGTGGGGTTGTGGTAATGGACACAGATCAGTACGTACAAGAGATTTTATCTCAATTGGCTGATAATAATGTATACCAAAGGGTCTCTAATGACCCAAAATTTAAATTGCTAAGGGAACTTGGAGAGATGCTAGGACAGGCGAAACTTGGTGGGATTATAGACGAAAAATTGCATAGTTATCTGTTATGTGAAAAACCAATTACCCCCATACTGTACACTCTCCCGAAAATACACAAGAACATACGGGCCCCCCCAGGTCGGCCGATTGTCTCTGGGAGGGGGTCTTTATTCTGTAATCCGGCCATTTTCCTGGATAAGATCCTGCGACCGTTCGCGGTTTCTGCCAGATCGTATATCAGAGATACGAATGATTTTTTGGATAAGATCAAAGATCTGAGGGTCCCTGAAGGAGCTGTGCTTGCTTCGTTTGACGTGTGCAGCTTGTACACGTCAATCGAACACGAGTTGGGTCTACATGCAGTGGAATTATGTCTCCTTCAGACAGAGTATACAGAGGAATGCAGAATATTTCTGCTTGGTTTATTGAGATTTATTTTATGTAGAAATTATTTTCTATTTCGGGATGATTACTATGTACAGTTAAGGGGGACCGCGATGGGGTCCAATGTGGCGCCCACCTATGCAAATATATATATGACATACCTGGAAGACACATTCATCTATGGGTGTCACCACTTCAGCCATGTGCTGGGGTGGTGGCGCTACATAGATGATGTGTTCTTGATATGGGTGGGCGCCACAGAGGACCTCATGGCGTTTCATTCATTTTTGAACGATATTGATCCTAGTGTCAAATTCACGGTATTACACTCAAAAAAAACAATGCAATTTCTTGATACAGAGGTGAGGATTCAGGGTGAGACCCTGGTCACTGACCTTTTTGTCAAATCTACAGACAAAAATACCTTGGTTAGATTTGAGAGTCACCATCCCAGACCGATGATTGAATCTCTTCCCCTAAGTCAGATGTTACGTGTGGCTAGGATAGTCGGGGAAGGTCCAGTGAGGGACCAACGTTTATGTGAAATGGGCAATAAATTTAAGGTGAGGGGTTACCCCAACAAGCTTGTTGCAGATAGCATCCAGAAGACAAAAGTAAGGATGAGAGATGGTGATCTGGCAAGATCTAAAAAGTCCTTATCTAGAATACCTCTAGTTACGGATTATTGTAATAGTAGTCCACAGGTGTCTTCCATTGTCAGGAAACACTGGTCAATTTTGGCCAGTGGTTTTGACAAGGTTGAGGAATTTAAGGTTCCCCCACTATGTTCGTTCCGAAGAAGCCGGAATCTGGGTGATAAACTAGTCAGATCTGATGTGGGGTCAAGCAGGATTGACTGTGCCACGTACTTTGGCTCGTCTCGGAAGGGCTGCTACCCGTGTCACGGGTGTGTGAATTGCCCTTATATGTTAAAGGGAGAATCATTTAGTAATCCAACAAATGGGAAGACAGTGCATATTAAACAGTACTTGACATGTGACTCAACATACGCTGTTTATTTACTATCATGTCCTTGTGGACTATGGTATGTTGGAGAAACTACCTGGGATGTCAAAACCAGATTAAATCAGCACCGATATACTATCAGAAAAAAGAGATTGGATTTACCTGTGCCTAAGCACTTCACAGAAGCAGGGCATATGGAGCGCGATTTAAAATTTAGGATTTTAGAACAAGTGCTCTTACCCAGACGGGGTGGGGACAGGACCACACGTCTTAAGAGAAGAGAGCTCTATTGGATTTTTGAGCTGCAGACTCTCAAACCAATGGGGCTCAATGTGGATTTTAGGGTGATTTGATTCTTTCAGTATTGTTTTATTTCCCTACCCTTTTTGTGTACTGTATGTTATGATTGTTGGTGACTTTTTTCTTTCTTTTACTGTTTTGTCCTGTGACCTATACATATTGGGGTTCTGAGAAATTCTACTTACCTCGGGAGTAAGGCTGTATTTAAGTGCAAGCATTTAATAATAGTGAACAATAACATTGTTTCTTTGTTATTATTTTTTAGATCAAAATGAAACTAAGCTTTACAATCGGATTATCTCTGAATATACTGGATGAAGGCAGGATCGATCGGCAACTTTTTAGCGATTATGTTCATATATTTGTATAATGTTATATCTTGTATGATCAGAGTTCTGAGACCTAGGACCGGGGAGAGGGCGTGGTCTGATGACGATCGTGGGCGTGATCTTTCCCGATTGACAGGTGTACGGAGCAGGGGCGGTGACATGAGATATGTGTAGTGAATGGTTGTTGTGATGTCTCTCTCCCTGGGACAGCTGTGGCTTGGGGCCTCGAATGGTGGCATCCATGCCTGCAGCTGCCGCACAAGCCCGGGGTCTTCGGTTGCAGACCGCGGGCCTGAGAGACTGTCATCTGTTTGTATGTACCACGTGGACGTGAATATAATGTCTTGCTGAATATTGGGATGAGGTGGTAATATATATAAGTGGTGTATGCCACTGTTTTTGAATAAACCGCTGGACCCCTTTTTTTGAGATGAGTAAATACTTGCAGCGTATGATCGCTAAATAGTCCATGACGTGGTGGGTTGTTTACACCTTGTGACAGGACACATGACTGTCACGCCGGCTATGCTGACTCCGCCCAGGGACGGGAATGGACATGCGCAGATCGCTTCTGCTCAGGTGCGGCCATCTTGGTTGTGGGTCTCGGAGCTCTGTGCAACATTGACGGTCTCGCGGGACTGATGAAGTTCCGCGCATGCGCGCTTGTAATTTCCGGACGCCGTGTGATTCCTGCTCTCCTCCAGTATGTGAGTTTTCCTTGTATGTTTTTAATATTACACAATCACAGGCACCTGAATGTAATTATTTAGAATTATGTATACACATCACAATTAGGTGAATTGGGGACACTGTTCAACTACAATATTGAATATGAATTGTGGAGTCGATGTATTACAAGTATGTGACACTCAGAGTAATCAGGTTAAATTTTTTATAGATTACTTTTGTATAATTATGTAATGTTTTGTATAATCATGTAATTCACACAGTAATCATGTATGCTATTTAAACATGTGAGCTTGCACTGATGATTATGGCTTGACAAAGGCTCCATTGAGAGAGCTGAAACGTTGCTGTCTGCACATGTGGGAATAAACATCACTTTTTTCACCGTTATTCGTGTGCTGCCTTGGATTCTTCTATTTATATATATATATATGGTTTTCTAATTATTCAGTGTGTTAACAATATAGCAGCTTTTTCCTAACACTGCATTGTTTACATATGGCAAGAGTTTTATTGTCTTCCTCATGAGTCCCATTTACTTTCTTGCCAACCACTGTGTACGCTTGGTGGGCACCTATAGTAGAGAAAGGAATTTTTTGACAAGCGAGTCAATATGAAAGGATGGAAAAGGTCTCTATTCACCTCGCTCCAACGATGATGTGTCAACACAACATGCGACCAGTGCAGCCCACCACCCAGGTTACTGCTGTGACCATTGATCGATTGCTTGGGTCACATGTTGTGTTGACATGTCATTGCTGGGAACTGTTGACACAGGAACTACCGGGTATTTATGATGAATTTTACTTCTTTTGTTACTTTATAGCATTGCAAGCTCCTTCTCCTTATAAAAAAAAAATCATAAAGCTGGACATTTCCAAGGGTAAAGAGAAGGTGGTTTCCATAGACTCCCTGCCATAGTTTAGCATCTGCCAAACTGGTTCTAACAGAGAGATTCCACTATCCTTACACCTGATCTCTGAGTAGGCTTCACTACTTGTTTTGGCTCACAATGACTGATGGAAATAACTGACCAAATAACTAAAGTGTGAAATCAGCCTTACTGGCGTTGGATGGTAGTTGACAGTGTTGATCCTTTTTTAGACCTACTAGACCAGGGGTACTCAACTGGCGGACCGCGGTCCAAATACGGACCGCGGCCGCCAGTTGTCCGGACCCCGGCCATCCTTCAGAGCGCTCCTCCAATCGATTCAGTTCAGAGTGATCCGATCCGTTTGAACCGGCTCAGCTCAGTCACAGCACACAGCAATGCTGACAGACGCTCAGCTCACCTCACGCTGGCAGCAGGAGCCTGAGGGAGGGACTCGGGAGGAGCGTAATATGATCCTAGAGTGGAAGCTGCTTCTGCCAGCCCCACCCCTCCCCGCCCACCAACCAATCACCGACCAGAGCTGAGGGGGCGAGGCCAGCACAGCACACTAGCAGCTCTGACTCGAGTCCTCGGAGTAGTGCAGGGTCAGGGAGTCTAAATGAATGGAATGAGTCACAAGAACCTAAAGATCCGACTCAGTTAGTGACTCATTCGATTCATTGAGTTAAAAGAGCCGTGAGTCAGACTGTAGAACAGGTTACACTGAGGCTGTGAGTCAGACTGTAGAACAGGTTACACTGAGGCTGTGAGTCAGACTGTAGAACAGGTTACATTACACACTGAGGCTGTCGGCTCTTGTTGCAGCAGTGATAAGATTAAGGGACAGGAGCAGAGAGATAAGAGAAGGGACAGATGACACAGTTCAGCACATAGTTTTCCCTGTGCATTCACATTTCACTTCACTTGGTTCGTTGTACTACTGTCAGTGTCAGACTGTTGTCACTGTGGGGAACAATGCACAACAGACAACAATTCACATTGCACACCACAGTGACAGCTTCCTCCTGTCCGCCTGTCCAACGTCAGCCTCAGCTTCCCTTTACTATAAAAAAATCACTCTTCCTGACTCACTCAATACTAATCAGAGACGAGTTCAACTTCAGAGAGCTGAAGAGCCGACTCACTGCAGTGTCACTGACTGAGTCAGCAGCTGCGCATGCGCACCGGCACCTAGAGTCTTCAGTTCACTTGCGAGTCAGCTCAGCAGTCTGACTCGCCAAGTGAACCGAAGATCCGATTCTGATCCGAATGAGCTGATTCAAATGAACCGATTCACCTAAAAGATCCGAACTTCCCATCACTATCTCCTGCACACTGTGCCGTGCAGGAGGAGGAGCTTACCGGCGCACTTCCTCCTGTCCCAGAGCGCAGTGAGACAGGCCGGCTCCCTCCACATATAGCGCTCCTCCTCCTGAACACTCTGGTACGTGCAAGAGGAGGAGCTTACCGGCGCACTTCCTCCTTCCCAGGGGCGCAGTGAGAGACGGCTCCCTCCACATATAGCGCTCCTCCTCCTGCACACTCTGGTACGTGCAAGAGGCGGAGCTTACCGGCAAACTTCCTCCTGTCCCAGAGCGCAGTGAGACAGGCCGGCTCCCTCCACATGTAGCGCTCCTCCTCTTCTGCACACTCTGGTACGTGCAAGAGGCGGAGCTTACCGGCGCACTTCCTCCTTCCCAGGGGCGCAGTGAGAGACGGCTCCCTCCACATGCAGGCACCAGCGCTTTCTCCCTCAGTGCGCTCACAGGTCCCTCCTCCCCTGCAGCAGCGGCAGCACATAAGGGAGCTTCAAGCTCCAAAGGACACTTATGTGCTGCTGGAGAGGGGAGGGACATCACCACTGCCACCAATGAAATAAATGTCACATTTGGAAAGTAAGGGGTGCGTGGAGAGGGCTACAGAGAGGCGGGAACACGTCACTGACTCCAGTGTCATGTTCCCATCTCTCCTGGGCCATCTTCTTTAGGTAACCTGATTAAATAAAGTGATTAAGCCCCATCAAACCATGATAGTTTTGTTCCGCATCCAATTCCCATTATTGGGGCATTGGATGCGGCCCCTTAGTTTCAATGGAGCGGAAAAAGATGCAGACAGCACACAGTGTGCTGTCTTCATCTCTTGGGGCCCCATTGTAATTAAGGGGCCGCATCCAATCCCCCAATAATGGGAATTGGATGCGGAACAAAACTATCATATGTCTGTTCTGTGGCTTGGGTTGCCACCCGGCCAGTAGTTCACCAGCAAGGCTGGTATTTTAGTTCCCTTGCCGGTGCCAGAATTTTCCTGTAAGGACTGTTAGGGTACTTTCACACTTGCGGCAGGACGGATCCGACAGGCTGTTCACCCTGTCAGATCCGTCCTGCCGCTATTTCGCCGGACTGCCACTCCCCATTGACTATAGCGGGAGTGGAGCTACGGTGCAGCATGGCAGTGCACGGCGTGAGGCCGCCAGACGAAAAAGTCGGACATGTAGTACTTTTAGTCTGGCGGCCTCTCAGTCTGGCTGCGCCGTAGCTCTGCCCCCATCCCCATTATAGTCGATGGGCACAGAGCAGCGGCACGGCGAAGTAGTGGCAAAATGGATCTGACAGGGTGAGCAGCCTGTCGGATCCGTCCTTCTGCAAGTGTGAAAGTACCCTTACTAATGAGCGCTTCCATCATGGAACGCCCATTAGTACAGCCATTACCTCCACCTCAACTTGTGCTAGTAAAAAAATTAATAAAATTACGGTACCTCCACCTCCATTTGCTGACGCTGTGGAGAGCACTCCCTGCTGACTAGAAGCTCAAGACAGGACCTACAAGACGTCATCACGTTGGAGCACCGGTCCTGAGCTTGCAGTCAGTAGCGAATGTTCACCGCAGCCAGGTGAATGCAAATTTTATTTTATTTTTTTGCAAAAGCAGAGAAGGGGGGCACTAATGGGGGCATTACTCTTACTGGGGGCACTAATGGGGACATTATTCTTACTGGGGGCATTATTCTTACTGGGGCACTAATGTGGCCATTACTAATTCTGGGACTTACCCGGGGCGCTCCACTATAACGTCAGAGCGGCCCACGCGCATGGATCACATGATCGCATGGCATCTTTACTGTTGGCGTTCAGCTCGGACCTTCACCTGACTGCAGACCCTGGTATGTGGACCTTTAATAAAACTAGTTGAGTACCCCTGTACTAGACCATGCATCTGAAAAAATATACACTTGTAGTCCCGGAGGTCCTGGTGGTGGTACTATTAAAGTATGTTAATGAGTTACTTTTTGCCATATAAGTAATGTAAATTTTCATAAATTTGACAACCAATTTAATGCAGCTTCATGGTAAAGCTTCACTTTACTATTCAAATACAGATAATACAATGATTGCTTGTGAACCCATGGACTACCTTCTTACGAGCACTGTTCATCTCATTAAGAAGCCTCTTCTATTGCACTCAGATCATAAGTGCACATTATTCTTGTTTTATTACGACTTTGATGTGAACAAAGAGAGAGTAAAAACAATATGCATCAAGGATTTCCTGAATAACCAATGATTGCTGCCGAAATAAAGCACATTACAGGTTTGTAAGTTATGAAGCTATGAAGATAAATCACAGAGAAAACTTTCAGACAGGTGTTACAGGCGTAATAGCACAAACTATATATATATAGCAAATTTACAGCAAGTCTTCCAAATAGCTCAGGCCTCCCTGATGAAGGTGAAGGTGAGGATCCATGGGATGGGAAAATAAATGTGTATGTGGCAGGCGAGGATTATGTTTACAGATGGGAAACACAGTAGGAGCTTTCAAGGATACAATCAGACAATGCAATAACAGCAGGAAAAAAAAAGAAAACAGATGAAAACCGAGCAGGACTGGTAGCCATGTATAATAAAGAAAAATTACAAGTCTATACTGTAGATTTCTGCAGTTTTCATAAGATTCGAATGACTAAGAGCCAAAAGGAAAAGTTGAATTCACATTTGCTTTGAAGGACCCCATTAATTTACTATGAGACAATATAGCAAGAATAGTGCTAGATGCAAATAATGGCATCTTGATTTACTCCATTATACATACATAGGATCTATTGGGGGCCGTTGGGATCTGTGGGAGGATGAAACTGGCACCACTTTGTGGCTTCTGTTAATAACGCCCACTATTAGAGTCTTACAGAATGTCAGCGCAAGGGCTCATGCACACAAACATATTTTTCTTCCGTTTCCATTTCATTTTTTTACAGGTCTGTATGCTGAATCATTCATGTCAATGGGGCTGGAAAAAAACGGAAATGACTCAGTGTGCATTCCGTGTCCGTATGTCTGCATTGTCTGTTCTACAAAAAAAAAAAAGAACATGTTCTATTCTTGTCTATTTTATGGGCAAGGACAGACATTGCTACAATGGATCTGCAAAGATTACAGATGCAACACGGATGTCACATGGATGTCATCAATTTTTTATTTTTTTTGCAGATCCATGTTTTGCGGACCGCAAATTACATACGGTCGTGAGCATGATCCCTTACTGTGTAGAGTGAAGGCAGAGTGCAGCTGTGATGTGTCTTGGGGCCCCCTCCCTTTTTGGGTGCCTCACCCAGGCAGCGCTCAAACTGAAGGCTGCCCGAATGGGGACCAAGGCTCATCCAAGCTGCACATTGTCTTCACTCTCTAGAGGTCTGAGTGAGAGAGCAGTAGCACCATAGCAGGCAGCCAGTGTGGTTACAACTGTGGAAAATGAGTGGGGGTGGCATATGGCAGGCTTTATTCCATCTTGCGCAGTGCACATCATACTCAATCCTCCTCACAGTGCATTTATGTACTGTCAGTCACAGCACCAGGGCTGTTTCCGGGTTCATGTCGACCCTTGGGCGATAAATCGCAGTGGGCCCCCTTGTGGCATTTTTTTTATATTTGCATGTACCGGTATGAAGACCCCCATACAGTATAATGCCCCCCCAATGCCCCCACACACAGTATAATAACCCCCAGTGGCCCCCAACACAGTATAATGACCCCCCCAGTGGCCCCCACTCAGTGGCCCTCCATTCAGAATAATGACACTCAGTCGCCCCCCCCCCCCTATTCAGAATAATGATCTCAAGTGGCCCCGACACTGGGGGTTATACTGTATGGAGGGGTCACTGGGGGTCATTATACTGAATGGAGGGTCATTGGGGATCATTATACTAATTGGCGGGCACTGGGGTCATTATACTGTATAAGAGGCCCTCACTAGCTAGAACTGAATGGGCCCTACAGCAAATTTTTGTACGAACCCCCCTCCCCCCTGGTGGGTTCACATTACATCACGCCTATATTAGGCGTATTTCTGACAAAGATTTTGGAGCAAAGGTCCTTTGCGCCGCAATCTGCAACTTTTCCCCACTCATGCCAGGTCTAAAAAAGGTGGCGTGGGCAGGGAAGGGGATACAGTTATTGCCATACAGTTATTGGATACCACCGCCATACAGTGACTGGATACTTCCATACAGTGACTGGATAAAACCGCCATACAGTAACTGGTTAACACCGCCATGCAGTAACTGGATAGCACCACCATACAGTGACTGAATAAAAGGTATAAGAGGGAACAGTGCAGGGAATGATCAGGGGCACTGTACGGGGTATGGTAAGAGGGCACAATGCAGGGTATGAGGGGGATTCATATCAGAAGTAGGGGGCAGGAGGTCTGTGCAGGGCAGCAAAAGGAGATAGGATGGTGGAACATGAGCTCTAGATACATGAGGGAGGAAAGGAGACAGCAGGGGATCCATGAGGATAATTGAGATAAGAGAAGGATGGGATATGGGGGGCAGGTGTCATGGAGGCAAACTGAAGTTCCCTCACCCCCGCCCCCATCCTGTCCCACAGAGAAGAGACAGTCACAGTACAGACTAACTCACAGACTGTCTTCACACTGCTGCTGGCTTCTGCGTGCTGTTGATTCTCCCTTGTACCGGTATAAAGACCCCCATACAGTATAATGAACCCCCAATGCCCCCACACACAGTATAATAACCCCCAGTGGCCCCCAACACAGTATAATGCTGTTGATGCTCCCTTGCTCCATTCTGACGCTGTGGCCCTGCTACTGCTCCGAGGCCCCTTCTGCCCTCAGGGCCTAAAGCAGTGGCTTTCACAGTTGGCCCCCCCAGGAGCAGTGGGCCACGGAACTTGCCCGGGTATGCCGGGTGCTGACGCCGATCCTGCACAGCATATATGTACAGTGTGACTGGAGGTTATCATAATGTTTGCAGGGAGTCTGGCTGTGACTAGGGTCAGGACTCAGGAGCTAGCCTAGTAGTAATGTAGGCCCAGGGCCATGGGCCTGGTAGGGGGGCAGTGAATGACCATTGTGAATCAATTTGGGGAGTGTGATGGGGTCGTGGTACATGATTAATGTAAAAAAATGAAAATCAGACATAATTTAGTACATAACGGTGTCTTTGTCAATTCCTTTGTTAAATTTATATCAAACATGGAGCTCAGGAGGTGTGTCCTTTCTGCTGCAGTTCTCTCCCTATCACAGCTCAGTAGGTAGTTAAAGGATGGAACTGAGCGTGTGTGTCCAGGTAGACAGGGAAATAAGGAAAGCAACAAACAGCAGATTTCGGTAGCTATACTAAATTTTTAATTACAAGCAAATACAAAAGTATTCACATCCAGGTGCTGGTTTGAAATCCACAGGATATCTTTTGTGGGACTATCTCTTTAAAGAAAAAAACTAAACTACTGTGCTAAATACACAGTAATATAGCTGTAGCACGTTCGGGTTGGGCTGAGGTCTCTCCATCATTTAACAGCTGCAGTGGAGGTGGGAGTAGGACTTAGGCCTTTTGCACACGGCCGTTATGCTTCCGTGGCCGTATTGCGGGCTGCGTACGACGGTTCCGCAATACATGGGGCACCGACCGTGTGCATTCCGCATCACGGATGCTGACCCATTTACTTGAATGGGTCCGCAAATCCGGAGATTCGGTGCGGTGCGGAATAGAAGCACGGAACGGAACCCCACGGAAGCACTACGGAGTGCTTCCCTGGGGTTTCGATTCGTGCTTCCATTCCGCCCAAAAAATAGTTTGTTCTATCTTTTTGCGGAACGGAGGGATCAAGGACCCATTCAAATTGAATGGGTCTGGATCCTTCCCGGGCCACCGCACGGACATTGCCCTTGCATTGGGGACCGCAAATTGCAGTCTGCAATGCACGGAATGGTCGTGTGCAAGAGGCCTTAAGGAATGGCAAGAATGGGTAAATTGTTAGGCTACTGCATTAAACGTCAGCCTGCTATAGATCCAATCAGCCTCTGATATCTAATGAACCTTTTATTATGAGATTTATTTTCTTAAAACTAGAAGTGGCATTCCAGTTCAGGAAACAAATTCACATTAACTGGATCAGGAATGAACAGAACACTGTTTCTCAGACTGCTTGATGCATACTGTGCATTTGATAGCCCAAGGTGCTCCCTGCTGCCCTAGTGCAGTGTCCCACTACGTGATTGTGGGCACCGCAAACTTGTTTTATTGTGTTTTATTATCATATATTATGCCTGTATGCTGTATTTCATCTCATGTCATATTCTCCCATGTCACTATGTGATTCTACATGTAAGATCCTTTACACAGGCCAAGTTAGGGTGCACTACACTAGTTTCTCCACAAGATGGGGCAGTGTTACAGTGTATATACAGTATAGCTTAGCTCAGACCTAAGTTAGGCAGTTCAGGGCAGTTCAGTCTAGTTCAGAGTTTAGACAAGTTTAGTCAGAGAGCAGCCATGATGTAGCTGCTTGCTGGAGGGAGGCCTCCTGCCTCTCTGCTCTTTCCCTGTTGGCTCCACAGTCCAGGGTTAAAGCCTACAGGATTCAGCCCAGAGGTCAGAAGTCTACTTCCATAGCTCGCTCCTCCGGGGTGACCAGTGACAAGCTGCAACTGCAGGTATTCAAGGGGATTATTATATGTATTTCAAGTCAAAGGATAGCAAACAGCCATACTTAAAGGCTTCCTAGGCACCTTTGCAACCAGGTGTAGGACAGTTTAAACCCTGAGGAAAGATAGGCCATCTGTCAGAAAACACTGCAAGATAGAGGTTCAAGGATTCTGCAAACCACCTTCAAGTCAGGTTAGACTCAGGCGAGAGGGGGCGGAGCCTGACCGCGATGGTGGAAGCCAGAGAGTAGCGCTTCCGCCACCAAGCCTCTCATAAGCCTCTAATTAAGCACATTAACCCTCCGGAATGGTGAAAATCCAGCCGAAGAACTCTCAGGGCTGCATAGTGTCTGCTTTGGAGGACTCTCAACCCCAGAAAGATATGGAGAAGTTTGTCAGCCGGCAATCGCTCCAGCAGGCTGGGCGCGCTTCTAAGATGGCGCCCACTCTGAAAGACACAGCGCTTCCTCACCCTGAATCTCAAGCACCAGACACCGACGCTTCAGCGGAGTTCTCCTCCACACACCCAGAGGTGAGCGACCCCACCACCCTCACCAGGAATTACCTGGACGAGGCTTTGTCAAGGGCTCTGGCCCCTATAGCTGCTGACCTAACGGTCATTAAAACGGAGGTCCGCCATATTGGGGAGAGAATGGAGTCTCTGGAACAGAACCAGGACGCACTACTAACTTTCAATGCAGCAGTTCGGGTCACCCTGGACTCCCACCGCACAGCAATAAATACTCCTCGAAGATCAGGAGAATAGGAGCCGCAGGAAAAACCTGAGAATCAGAAACCTCTCAGAAGCCACAGATAAAGAGGACTTATTCAAAGTCATGGTGGTCCTATTTGAGCTTCTTTTGGGCCCTGACAGGGCTGGTCAAGTGGTGGTGGAGAGAGTGCACAGAGCTTTGCGACCGCAGCCTCCCCCCTCTGATAACCCCAGAGACGTTATATGCGGGCTGTTAAGCTTCAGAGACACAGAAGCTATCCTGCAAAGAGCCAGATCTATGGGAGAAATCCAGCTTCTGGGCTCCAAGATACAGATATATCAGGACCTTGCATCCTCCACTTTACAGAAAAGGAGATTGTTGAAACCCCTTACAGATCTTCTGCGCTCTTCTAAAATTATATACCGTTGGCTGTTTCCCTTTGGCCTCCTCATCACCCATGGGAACAAACGCTATACTATTCGTGCACCAGAGGACCTAAGACAGATTTGGGAGCCACTGGACCTGGAGCCTATGGTCCAGTGGCGTAGGGATCGCCATAGCAACCATAGCAGTGGCTATGGGGCCCTACGCCACTGGGGGTATTAACACACACACAGGCACTGGCAGCCAGGCCCGCCCGCCCGCCCAATGTAGTGGGTGGGGCGTGGGCGGTCCGCGGCTCAGGCCTGGCTGGGGGGAAGCCGCGTCAAGTCAGGACTCAGGACTGGAGCAGGCGGACCCGGGGCAGAAGATGAGGTAGGTGGTGGAGGGGGCCGGAACAGGGGCGTACCCATAGGCGTGCGCACGGGGTGTGCCTGGGCACAGCCTAATCACACCCCTGTGCTCCGCCTCCTGCACTGCCAGCCATGCACGTGCGGCGTGACGGAGTGAATGACGTCACGTTACGCTGCCGCCGGCTGCCTATTTTGAATGTGAAGAGCGGGAGCCTGCCTGCCCGCCCTCCCACGCCCAGTGTGCCTAATTGATCTTCAGGATGTGTCATCAATACAGAAGTGAATGGATTCTGATCTTTTGTGCACTGCCAGCAGTCTGCCACAGTAAAAAGAAAAAGTCTGGCGTGGAGAGGAGTCCTGACTGTCCCCAGTAAGTTAGTGAAGTGTCAAGTGATAGATAAGGATTATTATATAGTAGTATACATACTAGTACATACTTTGCACAAGTTTATTATTTACAACTTAAAGGGAACCTGTCACCAAAAAATACTATTAACAGCTTAATAAGCGATTTTTTTTGGTGACAGGTTCCCTTTAAGTTGTAAATAATAAACTTGTGCAAAGTATGTACTAGTATGTAGTATCTTATAGTGCTGCATAGTAGTTTCCTAATGCACTTTTTCTTCATTTAGCCGCATCTAGCCTCCTTGAGAAATCGATGTTTTATTCAGCCGCTGCCCCCTGCTTCAAGTCAGGTTTGAAGTCAAGGGGGCAGCGGCCTAGGCGTCTCCAATCCTGCTCTCCCCGCCGCCTTTATTGACACGCCGGATCTCAGTGCCGGGACCGCGCTCCCAGCCCGCATGCGCAGTAAAGGGCTGCTGTAGCCTGTAACGCGATCCCGGCTCCGGCTCGTACACTCAGCCGGCTTTAGTTTCGCTACTGCGCATGCGCCCAGCATCTTCTGTAACTGCGCTAGTATGTAAGGCTGGCGGGCGCATGCGCAGTAGCGAAACTGAAGCTGGCTGAGTGTACGAGCCGGAGCCGGGATCGCGCTACAGGATACAGCAGCCCTTTACTGCGCATGCGGGCTGGGAGCGCGGTCCCGGCACTGAGATCCGGCGTGTCAATAAAGGCGGCGGGAAGAGCAGGATTGGAGACGCCTAGGCCGCTGCCCCCTTGACTTCAAACCTGACTTGAAGCACGGGGCAGCGGCTGAATAAAACATCGATTTCTCAAGGAGGCTAAATGAAGAAAAAGTGCATTAGGAAACTACTATGCAGCACTATAAGGTACTATTAACAGCTTAATAAGTGATTTTTTGGTGACAGGTTCCCTTTAAGCTCACTTACATAAGGAACGCGGGGTCCGTCTTACAATAGTTGTCGGCCTCCACCCCCTGTTGGGGGTCAGTCACTGTCAGGGACACTGTTATGAAGGGGGGGGGGGGCATACATTTTTTTTGCTATGGGGCCCATGCATTTCTAGCTACGCCCCTGCTATGGTCCTATCTTCTTGGATGCCGGTTCCCCTGGATGAGGACTTACCTCCGCTACAAGTCCCGTTGAAATGGTCCACGGTTAAAAGGCAGAAGAACAGAAGAAATAGCGGCCCCTCGAGGATGGACACTAATGATTGAATTTGTTTGCGTGATCCTTTCTGATACGGACACAGGATAGTGTCCCCTTTCACTCTAATCCTTCTTAGGGAAGTTGTCCATATGTGACTAGAATCAGGCGAGAGTTTTTACCAGCCAAAGATTTTCATTACTTCAAAGCCTAGTCTGAAGCAGTAGCTTTCTTAGGCCTCATGCACACGACCGTTGTTTTATTCCGTGTCCGTTGTTCAGTTTTTCGTGATTTTCTGCGGACCCATTGACTTTCAATGGGTCCGTTGAAAACTCGGCTAATGCACCGTTTGTCATCCGCGTCCGTGATCCGTGGTTCCAGTCCGTCAAAAGAATATAACCTGTCCTATTATTTTCGCGGAATGGGACCGCGCAATGGGACCGCTAAAAAACACGGAGGCACATAAGATTGTCATTCGCGTCCGCGCGTCCGTTTTTTTCCTATCATTTGCATGGCAAACCTGTAACATAGTAACATAGTACATAAGGCCGAAAAAAGACATTTGTCCATCCAGTTCGGCCTGTTATCCTGCAAGTTGATCCAGAGGAAGGCAAAAAAAAAAACTGTGAGTTAGAAGCCAATTTTCCCCACTTTAGGGGAATAAAAAATTCCTTCCTGACTCCAATCAGGCAATCAGAATAACTCCCTGGATCAACGACCCCTCTCTAGTAGCTATAGCCTGTAATATTATTATGCTCCAGAAATACATCCAGGCCCCTCTTGAATTCCTTTATTGTACTCACCATCACCACCTCCTCAGGCAGAGAGTTCCATAGTCTCACTGCTCTTACCGTAAAGAATCCTTTTCTATGTTTGTGTACAAACCTTCTTTCCTCCAGACGCAGAGGATGTCCCGTCGTCACAGTCCTGGGGATAAATAGATGATGGGATAGATCTCTGTACTGACCCCTGATATATTTATACATATTAATTTGATCTCCCCTCAGCCGTCTTTTTTCTAAAGTGAATAACCCTAATTTTGATAATCTTTCAGGGTACTGTAGTTACCCCATTCCAGTTATTACTTTAGTTGCCCTCCTCTGGACCCTCTCCAGCTCTGCTATGTCTGCCTTGTTTACAGGAGCCCAGAACTGTACACAGTACTCCATGTGTGGTCTGACTAGCGATTTGTAAAGTGGTAGGACTATGTTCTTATCACAGGCATCTATGCCCCTTCTGATGCAATCCATTATCTTATTGGCCTTGGCAGCAGCTGCCTGACACTGGTTTTTGCAGCTTAGTTTGCTGTTTATTAAAATTCCTAGGTCCTTTTCCATGTCAGTGTTACCCAGTGTTTTACCATTTAGTATGTACGGGTGACTTGCATTATTCCTTCCCATGTGCATAACTTTACATTTGTCAGTGTTAAACCTCATCTGCCACTTCTCTGCCCAAGCCTCCAGTCTATCCAGATCCCTCTGTAGTAGTATACTGTCTTAGATTTTTTTTAACTTTCCTTTATGTCTGGTGATCCTCCAAAAATAAAGGAAGACACACAGAAACAAAAACGGAAACGGATCACGGAACAACGGAACCCCATTTTGCGGAACGGAACACAACAACGGTCGTGTGGATGAGGCCTTAGATATATATTTAGGACGAAGAGCCTGTTTCTTCTGAGGACTTACATCACCCTACCCCCGTATGCATGAGACTGTATTTCATAAATGGATGTACCAAAGACTGTTTATTCCTTGGAAGTAATGTTACCAGGAGCAACGTTCAGTAAAAGTTATAAGTTAGATTGCACCATCCTTGTCTCAGTCTTCAGTTCCTCAATTAACACTACAGTAAATGGTTGTACCACCACAAAAGGTACTGGCGTCACGACTACAAGGGACCTTGCCATAGGCACATTAATACAGACCATCAAGGGCACCTCGAACCACCATCTGGCCTGTGTCCCTTACACCAGAGTGTGCCCCAGAGAATCCTTGTGCCGTTCTCCTCTTCACTTATGAGAGCCTGCCCAGGGACGACGTAACCGTGAGTAACCAGAACTGTATTTACCTCGGCCCTCCTATTGCTCACACCGTGACCTCACGTGTAATTCCCCTGTTTGGTCTGGCATACCGCACTAGGATTAGTCAACAATACTCAAGTGAACATACTGGCCAATTCAAGAGCAGGGCTGAGCAAATAGGATGTGCCACAGGCTACCAATGCAGTGTCTATCAGAATAGTTTGAGAAATGGTGCGACAATCTTGGATGGCAGAAGAGGCACCTGCCAGTTTGCAGATCTGCCACTAAAAAGATGAAAAGGAGGGCACCATGTAAGTGTTCTGTTTAGTTTAGTTTAGGGTTGTCCCGATACCGATACTAGTATCGGTATCGGGACCAATTCCGAGTTTTCTCGGCGGTACTCAGCCGCCGATACCCCGCCCCGATACATAAATAGAATACTATGGGCGTAACTATGGGCGGGGCCCGGTGCAGTCACTGTACTCTTACACCGGGCCCCGCCGCTCACCAAAGTATTTATAAACGTGAATCCTTATCCTGTTATTAAGTTGAACTAACGCTGCCCTCTCCCATGTTCCCATGTTCCCCTGTATCCCCACAGCACTTACTTAAGCTTCCATAGCAGGCAGAGCAGACGGCAGCAGTAACGTCACTCACTGACGTTGAGCGCCTGCTCCGCCCCCTTTATGAGTGAAGCAGGCGGAGCAGACGCGCGACGTCAGTGAGTGACGTTACTGGTGCCGTCCGCTCTGCCTGCTATGGAAGCGTGTGAATCGTAAGTGCTGTGGGGATACATGGGAACATGGGAGAGGGCAGCGTTAGTTCAACTTAATAACAGGATAAGGATTCACGTTTATAAATACTTCGGTGAGCGGCGGGGCCCGGTGTATTGGGGGACACTGTTATGAGGGGGATCTGTGGATGACATATAGCAGTGTCATCCACAGATCCTCCCCATAACAGTTCCATCCACAGATCCCCTATAACAGCACCATCCACAGATCCCCCACCAAATAACAATGCCATACTCAGATCCCCCCACCCCATAACAATGCCATCCACAGATATCCCACCCCATAGCAGTACCATCCACAGATCCCCATAACAGTGCCATCCACAGATCCCCCATAACAGTGCCATCCACAGATCCCCCATAACAGTGCCATCCACAGATCCCCCATAACAGTGCCATCCACAGATCCCCCATAACAGTGCCATCCACAGATCCCCCATAACAGTGCCATCCACAGATCCCCCATAACAGTGCCATCCACAGATCCCCATAACAGTGCCATCCACAGATCCCCCATAACAGTGCCATCCACAGATCCCCCATAACAGTGCCATCCACAGGTCCCCCATAACAGTGCCATCCACAGATCCCCCATAACAGTGCCATCCACAGATCCCCCATAACAGTGCCATCCACAGGTCCCCCATAACAGTGCCATCCACAGATCCCCCACATGACAGTGCGTCATCCACAGATCCACAGATCCCCCAAAACGGTCACATGACATTTAAAAAAAGTATCGGTATTCGGTATCGGTGACTACTTGAAAAAAAGTATCGGTACTTGTACTCGGTCCTAAAAAAGTGGTATCGGGACAACCCTAGTTTAGTTAATGTGGCTTTTTCGTAAACCAGAGAGTTGCTTTAAATAAATTCAAAAAGAGTAATATATAATTTTAATATAATAAGGGATATGATAACTAAAATAATCCTCACTGTAGACCTCACTGTTCAGGTCTACAGATCTTCTCACTGTACTCCATTCAATCATTTACACTTTCATTTCCTATGACACCAAGAGCCATGATGAAAAAGATCCATTTGTGAAGGAAACCCTGGCTTTACATGATATCAAGTTTAAAAAAAAAAAAAAGGAAAGATCTTCAAACATTTTATGACAAATTGATTTTTCATAAAAGAGAACATGTGCAAACAAAAGCCATAGACAAAAGAGAGGACACCACTGGGTATTGTGCTTTTGAAGAACACAGAGAGGAATTCCAAGGTAAAGGCCCAAAATCTCCCTCTCTTTGTTGCTTTTGATGTACAGTACATCCCATCTGCCGGTATGACATTCTATTTCTTCTATAATGACTAAATTCTGTTGTACCACTGTACTTCAGTATATGTATGTGAAATGTCTTTCACGAGGTTGAGCTTCTCAAGGACTCGGATCATTCTCATAAAAGATACAAGCAATTTGCTTTATAGATAGTGCACAATGTGCAGCAGTACACTGGATACTCACATGATGGTCTAACGGTTGAAATTCAAGGATAATCCCTGTCCTAATAGCACTTGTGGGAGATTCAATGGTTACAGTGTCAGCTGTTTTATACAGTATGTTCAATTAGGACATATATTTAGCATTTCATCTTTCTTACCTTGTCTTCTTGACGGGTTTATGTTCTTAGGTTATGGTACATATGTAAGTACATATGGTATGTACTATAAATTTATGCAGTGGCGCACCTACAGGGGGGGTCCAGCGGGTCTGGACCCCCCCTAGAACAACCAGCCGAATTTTTTTTTTTTTTAAATCCTTCAGGGCAGCACCGCCGATCACCACAGGCGGCGCGGCCCTGGATGTAATTGCGGCGGCCGTGGCGGTGGGGGGGGGGCGGGGGGCAGTAGGAGTACTAGGAGATGAGCGCTTCCATTGTGGAAGCGCTCATCTCCATATCTAATCCATCTGTATCGCCGTCCTTAGGACAGCTGTAGTGTACGGGGACTGTAATGCCCGTCACTACAAAAGTGTCACTTGGTGTGCTGTCGTCCCCCCTTATTTATGGGGAAGTTGGTATATGTCATCTTTATAAATTGTCATGTAATGTAATGTTATGTATTTCCCTGTTACTATGACACTTGCATGTACAGGCCTGCTAGGGGTGTCATTCCAGCTCTTAGTCACTAGAGGGAGCTAGGGAGCCCTAGTTTATATAAGGCCCAGTCAGGGAAAGGAAAGTCAGTCTAAGAGAGTCTAGTCTAAGTGTCTGTCTAAAGCTACAGCCTGTAGTCTGAAGCTGGAGCTTAGACTATGTCAGAGACTAGTCCAGGCCTGAAGCCTGCGGACCAGGAGAGGGTATGGCAGTCCCTGTAACCGGGTTCCAAATCCAAGGAGAAGGTTCCCCTCCTGAATATATATATATGCAGAAGCAGGAAGACCACTGTTCAGAAGCTTCTAGAGTCTGAGGAAGCAGAGAAAGAGACAGAGGCAAAGCTCAAGAAAGCAAGAGGTACTCAAGATAACAGAGGAGGTACTTTATAAAGCTAAAACCAAGGATATAAGCCAGAGCTAGGTTATTGGGCCTTGGAGAAGATTTGCTATGTTCCAGGATCAGTCAGAGATAGAGTGCAAGCTCCTGTACTGCAAGTCCTGTGTGTTTAACACTCTGTAGTCACCTTGCTCAATCTGTATTGCCTGCATCAACCGTATTGAAAAATCGACTGTATGCAAAGGAACTGCGCTTCCGTGAATGTCTCTATATTTATAACTACTAAAGTTGGAGTTCTGTTTTAACATCACGTGGTTCCTCATTTATTCCTGCTATCCGCAAACGGCGTGCCACCGTTTAATTGGCACTGGCGTCACGAACATTTTCTACCATCACCTGCCCTTGCAGAGAGTCAGCCGTCTCAGGTTAGTGTCTATTGCACTACTACACCCAGAAACTATATTAAACACAACTTGAGTACGCTGCACCTCTCTTTTGGCGTCACAAACAGGATACGCACGCTTTATAGTGCAAGAAGCGTGAACTTTGTGCCTTATACAGTTGCCTGTGACCAAAATGACAAATTACCTGTTTATTGAAAGTGGACTTTGTGGACTGAAAATCCTACCCAAAGTGTACCCAAAACCTCTAAAAAGCGCTGTGCAGTATTGCGCTACCAAGAGGAAGAAAATCGCCACATCGGAGTGTGGTTTTGTGGACTTTTTACAATCCTGCTTGCTGTCAGTGAATAGACAGCGTTTATACCCAAAGATGGCCGCTGAGGCTGCTGAAATAGCTGCTGCGTCATCTTCATCCCGAAAAGGCGGGAAAAATTGGCGCCTTTCTGAGGAAAAAAGCGGGAAGGAGTTCAAGGTCAGGCGCCACTGCTTATCTGGACATTTGCATGTCTGCCAGCATGGACACCGCCTTCCATATACTGGAATACCTGGGGGGCGGCCTCCCAGTGCAATGGGAGGAGCTGGCTGCTTTAATTGACGCGACCCTATCGCTCTCCAGAGAAGGATCGAGCATGTTGGAAAGTGAACAGAGCGTTGCTGCAGCGTCCGCGCCTGACATACCAGAGATGACTGATATTGGTGTAGAGCCAGAGGAGGCTCCACCGGCCTACTCTCCGGGACCGGAGAAACCCGCCTGCCGCCCAAGGGAGAAAGAACCAGAGCCCTGCTATGGCTCGTGGAGAGACTTCTTTCAGCCCTCTTTCAAATGGTCCTCACTAATGGCGGAGATCCGGGAGGCCGCTATAAAGCGGAATACCAAGACCAAGATCTACTATGAAGAATTGACTAAGACTATCCATGAAAGACACACCGACACCCAACCCCGCCTGGAAAGGAGAAAGGGAGTGGTGGTGTCCTTTGACAAAACCCGTGGCTATGGGTTCATCCAAGACTATCTGACTGGCAGAGACCTATACGTTAATAGAAGGTCTGTCAAGAGAGACTACCTCCCTTCCGATCAGCACAGCCTCCGCGAGGGAGAGGAAGTGGAGTTCACCCCTGCCGAGAGCCTGAGAGGCCCTTATGCCACTGCCGTGACCCGTCCCAAGCGAGTAGCTGAGGACTGGGAGGCAGAAGAAGAAGACTACTCTGGCTGCGAGCGGGAACCGGAACGCTCTCCAGAGCCGGCCCATCACGCCTTCCAGGAGCGGAGCTCCTTCATTGGGCCCAACGTCTTCTGGCAGCCAACCGTGTTGGAAAAATGGGTGAGCCCCTACCCTTCCCCCGAGCTGCCTCGTCGGGAGAAGACCATACAAGAGATGGAGAATTTAAAAGGACTTCAAAATACCTTTAAGAACATCCGGAGGGGTCAGAGACCAGACGCATCGCCAGAACCTGCAGAGGCCGAGTCCGCACCATCGGTGACTGTACCTGCGCCGGCGGCGCCAGCAGATGACAGCGACTCTGACACAGGGAGCATCGGTGAACAGATTGTCCGGCTGGAGGAGAAGTTGCGGGAGCTGCGCAAGATCGCGACCGCCAGGATCCAGACGTCGCCAAAGAAGGACGAGGTAAGGGTGCCTGTCACCACCCGTAGACCACCTTCTGCTGCCACCGCTCCGTCAGTGCCCCAAAGAAGGCCTCCTGTTGCTGTGAATAGCTGCGCAGAGCCCACCGGACCGCTTGAGGCGGCGGTAACCGCTCCATTCCATCCCACCATTATCATGCCGGGACCGGTACGGTCCACCCAAGGGTTTACCCCTAGGCCCATGGGGCCAATACCTATTAGGGGCCCCTTCACCTTGCAGCTGCCCCATAATGCAGTTATGTGGGCCCATCCTCCTGTAGAGGACTACTACAGGCCGTATTTGCCAGCGGAACCAAGTGGTTATGATATGCCACTGTGAATCAGCCTGCTAGGCCTTTGATTTATTTCACTGAAGAAATATGGTGTTAACCCTTCCAGGACAGGAGTCCTACGTTTCCTGGTCCTTTGTTGCGGCTGCCAGTTCATCCACGGCTCAGTGGTAGGTGTTGACCACTGAAATCACAAAGTCAACAAGGCCAAGTTTGTTTTCAGGACCTCCTGCCTGCTTTTGCTACCCCCACGCCAAGTTGTGCCTGTTCCTTAGTTGCACCTTTTACCCTTCACCCCCTTTTCAGGTTGATCAGGGGTATTACAGCACTTGTCTTTGCTGTCCTTTTATTGTGCAACTTCATACTAAGGAACCGTGCCCGGAGACAGACTCAAAAGAACCTGAGCCTCTGAGATTTTTTTTGCTCTTTTAAAAGGGAATGTGCCCAGAGATGGACTCCACCGCACGAGAGCCTCTGTGATTTATAGGAAAGTAACCTGGGTACGGACTCATGTTTGTTCTTTGAGCCTCCAAGAACTTTTATACTGTTTTATCTATTTTGCTGTTCTATTATGGACTTATTCATTGTCATGGACTATCCTGGTTCTAATTTTACGCTGTGCCAGGTCAGCGCCCCAGTTCCATCCACTATCCTGAGAGAAGAGAACGACGCCCCTTGTCACCACACTTCACCTTTGCCAATTGGACCTGATATGAATGTAAATGCAGATGAATTACATGTATGTATGCCTGCATGTCTCTTTTTTCTGTTTCAGGTAGAGATTCCAGTTGGGCGAGCCCTGATGGAGTACGAGGTCGTACTCAGCTTAAAGCAGTGGGGTATGTAGTGTACGGGGACTGTAATGCCCGTCACTACAAAAGTGTCACTTGGTGTGCTGTCGTCCCCCCTTATTTATGGGGAAGTTGGTATATGTCATCTTTATAAATTGTCATGTAATGTAATGTTATGTATTTCCCTGTTACTATGACACTTGCATGTACAGGCCTGCTAGGGGTGTCATTCCAGCTCTTAGTCACTAGAGGGAGCTAGGGAGCCCTAGTTTATATAAGGCCCAGTCAGGGAAAGGAAAGTCAGTCTAAGAGAGTCTAGTATAAGTGTCTGTCTAAAGCTACAGCCTGTAGTCTGAAGCTGGAGCTTAGACTATGTCAGAGACTAGTCCAGGCCTGAAGCCTGCGGACCAGGAGAGGGTATGGCAGTCCCTGTAACCGGGTTCCAAATCCAAGGAGAAGGTTCCCCTCCTGAATATATATATATGCAGAAGCAGGAAGACCACTGTTTAGAAGCTTCTAGAGTCTGAGGAAGCAGAGAAAGAGACAGAGGCAAAGCTCAAGAAAGCAAGAGGTACTCAAGATAACAGAGGAGGTACTTTATAAAGCTAAAACCAAGGATATAAGCCAGAGCTAGGTTATTGGGCCTTGGAGAAGATTTGCTATGTTCCAGGATCAGTCAGAGATAGAGTGCAAGCTCCTGTACTGCAAGTCCTGTGTGTTTAACACTCTGTAGTCACCTTGCTCAATCTGTATTGCCTGCATCAACCGTATTGAAAAATCGACTGTATGCAAAGGAACTGCGCTTCCGTGAATGTCTCTATATTTATAACTACTAAAGTTGGAGTTCTGTTTTAACATCACGTGGTTCCTCATTTATTCCTGCTATCCGCAAACGGCGTGCCACCGTTTAATTGGCACTGGCGTCACGAACATTTTCTACCATCACCTGCCCTTGCAGAGAGTCAGCCGTCTCAGGTTAGTGTCTATTGCACTACTACACCCAGAAACTATATTAAACACAACTTGAGTACGCTGCACAGCGATACAGATGCCTGTGCTGTGCTGCGGCAGGGGAGGGAGAGGTGTGTCCCTCCCCTGTTCTTCTGATAGGCCGCAGGCACTAATGCGGCACTATGGAGGAGTGGAGCACTATTAGGGCATATGGTGGCACTTTGAAGGGGCATTTTTTACTGGCACATTATGGGGCGGCACCATGGGGGAGAGGAGCACTATGGGGGCATCTGGGGGGTCTAAAGGGGCTTTTTTTTATTGACATATTATGGGGGCACTATAGGGGAGAATGGCACTATGGGGCCTCTGGTGGCACTATAGGGGCGCTATTTGGGGGCACTAAGGGGAAGTGGGGGCTCTAAAGGGGCCTTTATTCTTATTGGCAGATTATGGGGGCATTATGACATCTGGTGGCACTAAGGGGGCATTTTTTTACTGGCACATTATGGTAGGCACTATAGGGGAGAGCGGCACTATGGGGGAGTGGAGCACTATTGGGGCATATGGTGGCACTTAGAAGGGGCATTTTTTACTGGCACATTATGGGGGACACTATGGAAAAGGGGGAGAGGAGCACTATGAGGGCATTTACTGGGGCACTATATAGGGGTATTTTATACTGGCATACATTATGGGGACATTAGCTCAACAGCGGGCACTAAGCGGGGGTATTTCATGTACTGTCATATTGTAGGGAGAATTATTAGTACTAGGAGGTATTATGCGGAGCTTTGCTATTACTGGGGGGCTATGAGGAACATGATTACTAGTATGGACACTATAGGGCCATTATTACTACTAAGTGTGCTCTGGCAGAGAATTATTTCTATTTTGGGGAGCCCTGTTACTTTGGGGGGCACCCTGCCACAGTATCAGCTTAGCACAATCATTTTTGGGGGACATTATCTTTATACTATTATTGTCTGGGCTAAGTTATTTTTTTAGAGCACTGTGTGCCAATAATTGTTGAGGGGGGCACTATCTGTGTGGTAGTAGTATTTCCAGGGGGACTGTTTCTGCAGTATAGTATTGGGGGCACAGCGGGCACAGTATTGGGGGTGGCAGGAAAGGGTGTTCAGAAGATGATGGAAATGTGGGAAACTAATGTCTGTTTGTTAATCTCTGCAGAGATGGGAGATGGCTGAAAAATCATCATGGCGGTCTGGTCTGAATGGAGAAGATGAGGAAAGAGAACATCTACAACAAAGGTGACATCACTGGATGTAAGAGGTATGTGGCGCTATGTAGGAGAGGAGATGCTCCGGCTCCTCCCCCTGCCATTTGCAGAAGGAGGATTCAGAGCTGGGTGAGGACGGTCAAGGGGGGCAGCAGGCCACGGGCGGGTGGCAGATGGTGGGGGGAACCACAGGCCTTGAGCAGGATCAGGGGAGGGAGGAGAGTGGAGGAGCGTCCTGGCTGTAGCTTGTTATATAAGCAGGCAGTGCAGCCAGGACAGACCCTCCTCTCTCCGTATGATGTGTAGACAGGCCTCAACTATAGAATGTCAGCTGTACAGTGTTTGTTGGGAGTGGCCTATTATATGTAGGAGGGGCTTTTAATAATGGGCGGGGCCAAAAAAATTGCGGCACGCTTCGCGCGCCACATTGTTTTTTCCTGCAGGGCTTTTAGAATCGCCAAGTAAAAGAATCAGCGCAACACACTACACCCTTTCCCTGCATTTTTAAATATAAAGGGGGCTTTGAAAAATTGAATTAGCACAACGCACTACACATGCCACATTTTTTTGCCTTTCGGACCCCCCCCTAAACAAAATTCCTGGGTGCTCCCCTGAATTTATGTAGTATGATGGGAACTTTTCTCTATAATGTATAATTTATAAGAATAGGGTTTTTTAAATATATATTTTTTAATAGTTTTGAGAATTTGATGTGCTTTTACTTTATTGATGGAATTACTGTATTTTTCGCTTTAGAAGATGCACCTGATGATAAGACGCACCCCAGATTTTAGAGGAACAAAATAAGAAAAAAATATTTTTCATCAGACTTCATATCAGATCCTCAGATCGGACCCCCATAAATATCAGGACATCACATCAGACCCCCATATCAGCCCTCCATGTCAGACCCCCAACAGACTTAGAATAGCCCTCTTCTTTCAGACCCCCATCAGACCTAAGATCAGCCCTTTTCTTTCAGACCCCCATCAGACCTCAGATCAGCCCTTTTCTTTCAGACCCCATCAGACCTCAGATCAGCCCTTTTCGTTCAGACCCCCATCGGCCCTTTTCTTTCAGACCCCCATCAAACCTCAGATCAGCCCTTTTCTTTCAGACCCCCATCAGCCTTTTTCTTTCAGACCCCCATCAGACCTCAGATCAGCCTTTTTCTTTCAGACCCCCATCAGACCTCAGATCAGCCCTTTTCTTTTGGAGCCCCATCAGACCTCAGATCAGCCCTTTTCTTTTAGACCCCATCAGACCTCAAATCAGCCATTTTCTTTTAGACCCCCATCAGACGTCAGATCATACCTTTTCTTTTAGACCCCCATCAGACTTCAGATCAGCCCTTTTCTTTCAGACCTCCATCAGCCCTTTTCTTGTAGACCCTCATGAGGCCTCAGATCAGCCCTTTTCTTTAAGAACCCCATCACACCTCAGATCAGCCATTTTCTTTCAGACCCCCATCAGCCCTTTCCTTTCAGACCCCCATCAGACCTCAGATCAGCCTTTTTCTTTTAGACCTCCAGCAGACCTCAGAGCAGCCCTTTTCTTTTATACCCCCATCAGACCTCAGATTAGCCCTTTTCTTTTAGACCCCCATCAGACCTCAGATCAGCCCTTTCTTTCAGACCCCCATCAGACCTAAGATCAGCCCTTTTCTTTTAGTCCCCCATCAGCCCTTTTCTTTTAGACCTCCATCAGACCTCAGATCAGCCCTTTTCTTTCAGACCCCATCAGCCCTTTTCTTTCAGACCACTATCAGACCTCAGATCAGCCCTTTTCTTTTAGACCCCCATCAGCCCTAACCTTTTAGACCCCCATCAGACGTCAGATCATACCTTTTCTTTTAGACCCCCATCAGACTTCAGATCAGCCCTTTTCTTTCAGACCTCCATCAGCCCTTTTCTTGTAGACCCTCATCAGGCCTCAGATCAGCCCTTTTCTTTAAGAACCCCATCACACCTCAGATCAGCCATTTTCTTTCAAACCCCCATCAGCCCTTTTCTTTCAGACCACCATCAGACCTCAGAACAGCCCTTTCCTTTCAGACCCCCATCAGACCTTAGATCAGCCTTTTTCTTTTAGACCTCCAGCAGACCTCAGAACAGCCCTTTTCTTTTATACCCCCATCAGACCTCAGATCAGCCCTTTTCTTTTAGACCCCCATCAGACCTCAAATCAGCCATTTTCTTTTAGACCCCCTTCAGACGTCAGATCAGCCCTTTACTTTTAGACCCCCATCAGACCTCAGATCAGCCCTTTCTTTCAGACCCCCATCAGACCTAAGATCAGCCCTTTTCTTTTAGACCCCCATCAGCCCTTTTCTTTTATACCTCCATCAGACCTCAGATCAGCCCTTTTCTTTCAGACCCCATCAGCCCTTTTCTTTCAGACCACTATCAGACCTCAGATCAGCCCTTTTCTTTTAGACCCCCATCCGCCCTTTTCTTTTAGACCCCATCAGACCTCAGATCAACCCTTTTCTTTTAGTCCCCCATCAAACCTCAAATCAACCATTTTCTTTTAGATCCCCATCAGACCTCAGATCAGCAATTTTCTTTTAGACCCCCATCAGACCTCAGATCAGCCCTTTTCTTTTAGACCCCCATCAGACCTCAGATCAGCCCTTTTCTTTTAGATCCCCATCAGACCTCAGATCAGCCCTTTTCTTTTAGATCTCCATGAGACCTCAGATCAGCCCTTTTATTTTAGACTCCATCAGACCTCAGATCAGCCATTTTCTTTTAGTCCCCCATCAGACCTCAAATCAGCCATTTTCTTTTAGACCCCCATCAGACCTCAGATTGCCCTTTTCTTTCAGACCCCCATCAGACCTCAGATCAGACCTTTTCTTTTAGATCCCCATCAGACCTCAGATCAGCCCTTTTCTTTTAGACCCCCCATCAGACCTCAGATCATCCCTTTTCTTTTTGACCCCCATCAGACCTCAGATCAGTTCTTTTCTTTTAGATCCCTATCAGACCTCAGATCAGCCATTTTCTTTCAGATCCCCATCAGACCTCAGATCAGCCCTTTTCTTTTAGGGCCCCCATAAGACCTCAGATCAGCCTCTTTCTTTTAGATCCACATCAGACCTCAGATCAGCCCTTTTTTTTAGACCTCTATCAGACCTCAGATCAGCCCTTTTCTTTCAGACCCCTATCAGACCTCAGATCAGCCCTTTTCTTTTAGATCCCCATCAGACCTCAGATCAGCCCTTTTCTTTTATACCCCCCATCAGACCTCAGATCATCCCTTTTCTTTTTGACCCCCATCAGACCTCAGATCAGTTATTTTCTTTTAGACCCCCATCCAGACCTCAGATCAGCCCTTTTCTTTTAGACCCCATCAGACCTCAGATCAGCAATTTTCTTTCAGACCCCCATCAGACCTCAGATCAGCCATTTTCTTTCAGATCCTTATCAGACCTCAGATCAGCCCTTTTCTTTTAGGGCCCCCATAAGACCTCAGATCGGCCTCTTTCTTTTAGATCCACATCAGACCTCAGATCAGCCCTTTTTTTTTAGACCTCTATCAGACCTCAGATCAGCCCTTTTCTTTTAGACCCCCATCAGACCTCAGATCAGCCCTTTTCTTTTAGATCCCTATCAGACCTCAGATCAGCCCTTTTCTTTTAGATCTCCATGAGACCTCAGATCAGCCCTTTTATTTTAGACTCCATCAGACCTCAGATCAGCCATTTTCTTTTAGTCCCCCATCAGACCTCAAATCAGCCATTTTCTTTTAGACCCCCATCAGACCTCAGATTGCCCTTTTCTTTCAGACCCCCATCAGACCTCAGATCAGACCTTTTCTTTTAGATCCCCATCAGACCTCAGATCAGCCCTTTTCTTTTAGACCCCCCATCAGATCTCAGATCATCCCTTTTCTTTTTGACCCCCATCAGACCTCAGATCAGTTCTTTTCTTTTAGATCCCTATCAGACCTCAGATCAGCCATTTTCTTTCAGATCCCCATCAGACCTCAGATCAGCCCTTTTCTTTTAGGGCCCCCATAAGACCTCAGATCAGCCTCTTAATTTTAGATCCACATCAGACCTCAGATCAGCCCTTTTTTTTAGACCTCTATCAGACCTCAGATCAGCCCTTTTCTTTCAGACCCCTATCAGACCTCAGATCAGCCCTTTTCTTTTAGATCCCCATCAGACCTCAGATCAGCCCTTTTCTTTTATACCCCCCATCAGACCTCAGATCATCCCTTTTCTTTTTGACCCCCATCAGACCTCAGATCAGTTATTTTCTTTTAGACCCCCATCCAGACCTCAGATCAGCCCTTTTCTTTTAGACCCCATCAGACCTCAGATCAGCAATTTTCTTTCAGACCCCCATCATACCTCAGATCAGCCATTTTCTTTCAGATCCTTATCAGACCTCAGATCAGCCCTTTTCTTTTAGGGCCCCCATAAGACCTCAGATCGGCCTCTTTCTTTTAGATCCACATCAGACCTCAGATCAGCCCTTTTTTTTTAGACCTCTATCAGACCTCAGATCAGCCCTTTTCTTTTAGACCCCCATCAGACCTCAGATCAGCCCTTTTCTTTTAGATCCCTATCAGACCTCAGATCAGCAATTTTCTTTTAGACCCCCATCAGACCTCAGATCAGCACTTTTCTTTTAGATATCCCTCAGACTAATATAAAACTTCTCTTACCTCTCCTGGGCCTCGGCTCCACTCTGGGTCGACGTCTCTCTCCCCTTTCTCCTCCGACCCTAGCAAGAAACCAGGGAGAGTGAGTATCGGAAGAGCTTGCAGCGCTTCTTCCCCGCTCCCGACACCTAATGCATACTAGTGAGCGCTTCCATAATGGAAGCACTCACTAGTATTCGCTTTATAAGACACACGGCCATTTTCCCCCTACTTTTTGGGGGAAAAAGTGCTCTTATAAAGCGAAAAATATGGTATATGTCAATGCGTTATGCTTTTTTTCAGATTTGTCTGGAGTGGCAACTTTTGACAGCAGCTCCTGCTCACCTTGAGCTTTTTCTTCTTTCTTTTTTTCTGTCTTATTACTCTACTTAAGAGAGATTACACTATGGAAAACTAAATGAGGACATGGACTTGGACCTTTGCACTACTACTACTATTATGTCTGGAAATCCTGAATAAAGCCAGGGGCATTTTTTACACCAGAGAGTAGCTGCTGGAGGCTATGAACACAGCAGGGCTGCATGCTACTATACTGGAGTCCCCCATGAACTAATGAAGAGAATAAAAAAAGGGTGCAGATCTAGAGCTGTTTAAATGGCCAGGAGGAAATGTTATAGACCTGTTCTCCCCTCCGCCATTATGGACAAAGTGAGATCTCTCTAGAATAAGATGGACGAACTGGCGATGCTGACCCGGCATCAACATCATTATGCTGTTTAAACAGACTTTGCTTACCAGACTTACTCTGGATACGGTCGTCTCAATGGATGGTTTCAAACTTTTTTAGGCAGACAGGACAAAGGAGAATGGTAAGAAGAATGGATGAGAGCTGGTGATATTTGTGAATGATAAATGGTGTAACTGTAGGCACATTGCGATTAAGGTGCAAACTTGCGGTAAGGACATTGAACTGTTAGCTGTGGATATGAGACCTTTCTATTTACTGAGGGAACTATTGCATGTCATTGTGATAGCTACATATGTCCCCCGCTCTGCGAATGTTGAAGTTGCCTGTAAGGTCCTGCAAGCCGAGGGGAGCCAGATGCAGACATTGCACCCCCAGGCCCTTCTTGTGTCTGCAGATTTTAACCATGTTCTCCATCACCTGTCCAGTTTCACACAGTATGTAAGAAAATCACAGAAATAAGATAATAATGCACTTAGTAAAGTAGATGCAAGCATTATATGTGGACAAAGTCCTCACTCTGATATGATGACATCTGAGACACTTAGCCAATATATTTTGATCAAAACACATCTGAGCCCGCCTACCAAGCGCCAAGGTGGTCTCAGGTCAGGCAGGTCCTACGCTAAACCTACCTAAGCCATTGGGCTTCTATGTTCAGGAGCGCAGACGCTGCACATATGGTGTGCTGCTCCTAGTCGCCTTTATGTGCATCAAGTAACCAATGGGAGGAGGAGCAAGCACACCTATATGTACCACCTAATCAAGGCTCTCTATTGGATAGGAAGGGCAAAAGTGCAGAGGAATGCTACTCCCAAGATAAAATAGGTGCGCATTCACACTTGAAGGTGCCACTCCCTCAAGCAAATACTACATAGACAAAAAAAATCACAGAAAAAACTAAGATAAAAACATCCTGCACGGTATGATATACAAATCTGCGGATGTCACTGGCCATATTATTGAAGAAAATCACAGAAATAAGATAATAATGTACTTAGTAAAGTACAGTCAGGTCCATAAATATTGGGACATGGACAGAATTCTAACATTTTTGGCTATATACACCACCACAATGGATTTGAAATCAAATGAACTAGATGTGCTTTATCTGCAGACTGTCAGCTTTAATTTGATGGTATTTACATCCAAAGCAGGTAAACAGTGTAGGAATTACAACACTTTGCATATGTGCCTCCCACTTGTTAAGGAACCAAAAGTAATGGGACAGAATAATAATCATAAATCAAACTTTCACTTTTTAATACTTGGTTGCAAATCCTTTGTAGTCAATTACAGCCTAAAGTCTGGAACGCATAGACATCACCAGACGCTGGGTTTCATCCCTGGTGATGCTCTGCCAGGCCTCTACTGCAACTGTCTTCAGTTCCTGCTTGTTCTTGGGGCATTTTCCCTTCAGTTTTGTCTTCAGCAAGTGAAATGCATGCTTAATCGGATTCAGGTCAGGTGATTGACTTGGCCATTGCATAACATTCCACTTCTTTCCCTTAAAAAACTCTTTGGTTGCTTTTGCAGTATGCTTTGGGTCATTGTCCATCTGCACTGTGAAGCGCCGTCCAATGAGTTCTGAAGCAGTTGGCTGAATATGAGCAGATAATATTGCCCGAAACACTTCAGAATTCATCCTGCTGCTTTTGTCAGCAGTCACATCATCAATAAAAACAAGAGAACCAGTTCCATTGGCAGCCATACATGCCCACGCCATGACACTACCACCACCATGCTTCACTGATGAGGTGGTATGCTTAGGATCATGAGCAGTTCCTTTCCTTCTCCATACTCTTCTCTTCCCATCACTCTGGTACAAGTTGATCTTGGTCTCATCTGTCCATAGGATGTTGTTCCAGAACTGTGAAGGCTTTTTTAGATGTCGTTTGGCAAATTATAATCTGGCCTTTCTGTTTTTGAGGCTCACCAATGGTTTCCATCTTGTGGTGAACCCTCTGTATTCACTCTGGTGAAGTCTCCTCTTGATTGTTGACTATGACACACATACACCTACCTCCTGGAGAGTGTTCTTGTTCTGGCCAACTGTTGTAAAGGGTGTTTTCTTCACCAGGTAAAGAATTCTTCGGTCATCCACCACAGTTGTTTTCCGTGGTCTTCCGGGTCTTTTGGTGTTGCTGAGCTCACCGATGCATTCCTTCTTTTTAAGAATGTTTCAAACAGTTGTTTTGGCCACGCCTAATGTTTTTGCTATCTCTCTGATGAGTTTGTTTTGTTTTTTCAGCCTAATTATGGCTTGCTTCACTGATAGTGACAGCTCTTTGGATCTCATCTTGAGAGTTGACAGCAACAGATTCCAAATGCAAATAGCGGACTTGAAATGAACTCTGGACCTTTTATCTGTTAATTGTAATTGGGATAATGAGGGAATAACACACACCTGGCCATGGAACAGCTGAGAAGCCAATTGTCCCATTACTTTTGGTTCCTTAACAAGTGGGAGGCACATATGCAAACTGTTGTAATTCCTACACCGATCACCTGATTTGGATGTAAATACCCTCAAATTAAAGCTGACAGCCTGCAGATAAAGCACATCTTGTTCGTTTCATTTCATATCCATTGTGGTGGTGTATAGAGCCAAAAATGTTAGAATTGTGTCGGTGTCCCAATATTTATGGACCCGACTGTAGGTGCGCATTCACACTTGAAGGTGCCACTCCCTCAAGCAAATACTACATAGACAAAAAAGATCACAGAAAAAACTAAGATAAAAACATCTTGCACGGTATGATATACAAATCTGCGGATGTCACTGGCCATATTATTGAGGAAAATCACAGAAATAAGATAATAATGCACTTAGTAAAGTAGATGCAAGCATTATATATAGACAAAGTCCTCACTCTGATATGATAAAATCTGAGACTCTGAAAAAAGTGAAGATGCTGGGATTGTTTCAACACAACTGCATGGGAAGAGCTGCAGGATTCCTATGAGGAATAGTAGGCCACATCAAAGACGAGGATGACATGAAGTACAGAGAACTGACCCTGGAATTTGTGGACTGGTACCAGCTGAACCACCTTAAGATCAAAGCTGGGAAGACTAAAGAGATGGTGGTGGACTTTCGCAAGCACAGACATCCAGTAAACCAGTAGACATCCAGGGGACGGACATTGAGATAGTCAAGACTAGCAGCGAGCCCCTGTGGGAGCTGGTGTAGAAGATGGAAGTGGTAGTGGCCGTGAAGTAGTGTAGTAAGGGTTTTCTGGGGACCCTGGGGTCCATTGCAGTAAAAGTTATAGTACTGCAGAATGAGTCCAGAGTTAAACATAACAAAGTGCTTTTACTAAGTGCAACATTGAACTTGAAATATAGTATATACCGTACAGTAGGAGCAAGTGCAATTCTTCCCTGGCACCAGCTGAAGAGGTATGATGGCTGGTTGTATTTCAATTGATTAGCCCTAGTAGTTAATTATGGATATAGGTGTCCATTGTAATACTAGCTTAATGTTTGTCTGGCCTGTTTGCTTTCCCTTACCTCGCAGCAGTGTCTGTAATGCTTTAATTTTGCTGTTCACTCTGCTGTCTCCTGCAACTGTTGGTTGTGTTCTGAATTCTGATGGGCTATCTGAAGTGTGGGTCTCGCAGGAGAACTAGGTCTGTTTCCTCAATATCCCTCTGGATACTATCCTATAGGACATAATAGGGATACCTCCCTATTGTAGGGTAAGGTATCCGGACAGGGCCGCCCCTTGCGGGGTAGGAACTCTGTATAGACAGGGAGGTGCACATTAGCAATGCCCCCATCCCCAATTAGGGATTACTAGGGATATTGGTTCCCTGCACTGTCTACATCTCCAAACAACCAACGACCACATCCAACCACCGGCACAGGTGTATTTCTTCCACCACGCTCGGTTGATCCCTATCAGGGTTGTGTCGGAATGGTAAGATTGTTCCATACTTTTTAAGCCATATTCTCATTATCTGTACGGGGCGCTTTTTCTCTTAAAAGGTATACTAGTAAAAGTTATATTTTAAGCTCCCTCATATCCATGATTGTTTTTCAAACTGCTAGTGGGAGCGCCCCTATCTAAATACCACTACCCTACACATGGTTTTTTCCTAATTGTTGAATAGCATGGCAGGCTTTCTATCGACAGGTTTCGACACCAACAATTGGTTGGTGGAGGCAAAAGACATTTTTTCAGAAAAACAATTTGAACAAAAGAAATATACTCCTTCTTTTCAGGCAGCTTTTAAAGACCTCACCACAACATATAAAGACCAAATCACCTCTTGGTGGGAGGTACAAGGGTTAGAGAATTACCTGAAACACAAAATAGTGCCTCGGGGTCTCCGCATCCCAATACAACCAGCTCCACGTTTCAGGAATCCCGGATTCCTGACCAAGTGGGAAAAGGAGGCTACTGATAGTTCCCTGCGTTTAATGCAATTACTACTCATAGAGGAGAAAAACTGTCTAGAACAACATAATAAAAAGTTGAACGAGAACATAGAAATAGTTCAGACCTTCTCTCAGGAACCAGAATTTGTGAATAAAGAAAAACAATTGCAAAATACCCTTGAAAAGTTTCAATATCACTTGAAAGAAAAGAAGCACCGTCAGTTCGTTAGGGACCTAGCGGACTTTAAAGAGAATAGAATCTACACTTCAATAACCCAAAAGAATATCACTGGTGGCCTCACTGACCCGTCATCTACTGAGACTGATCTCTCAGATTCAGACAAAGAAAGTGGATATAATACCCGCAGTAGATACGGAGGTAGAGGAGGGGGTACCAGCCGAGGTCGTTATAGGGGCAGATACAGGGGTCAGGATTCTCATTTTGTAGGCCCCAGCAATCAGGGCATAACCAATCTTGGCACCACCAACCAGGCCCCAGTGTATCCCCTGAGGAAATCGCTCACAACCACCGAGACCCCCTAGTGAGAGGCCCGCAAGTAGTGGACCTCTCTTCACGGCCTTTAGATCAGACTGAGATCAGAGTTCTAGAACTGGGCCTACCCTTCGTGCCGACACCGAAGTTTAATAAATTCCACATAGTGAAAGACAGGGCCTGGCCGACACAGAGGCTGGGGAGGCTCCAGCCTCAGGGTGCAGGCCAGCTCCCCAGCCTCTGGGCGGCAGGCAGGCCACTGACCACGTCGCTGCTGCTGCCGGGCTGCCGGCCGCGCTGGAGGATGGAGGGAGTAGTGAGCACTTGGCACTGACTTACGCGCTCCCTCCCCGCTCCGCCTCCTGGCTCAGCCGCTCCGCTGCTCTGGTCTCTGCTCAGTCGCTTGCCTGACTGGCTGCGTACAGCGCACACTTTGACCTGATGCGCTGTACGCAGTCAGGTCACATGTGCGCCCTCTGGAGACCAGGAGCAGTGCGGGCAGCAGCAGGCAGCAGCACAGCACTGTGTCACGACCCAGCCCAGGCCCCAGCAGGGATAGAGTGTGAGAGTCTGCCCTGAAGTGAAGTAAGTCTGCCCTGAAGTGAAGTAAGATAAATAAAGATAATATTCTTTTCCGTCTGATCTGAGGTCTGATGGGGTTCTGGATGTAGAAAAATTACAAGGAATGCCCCCGCACTTGGGCAGCTCAGCCTCTGTTGGTGGTGGACCTTGTCCCAGCCCTGGTGAAAGACATACATCTATTTGTGCGGAAACTTCGGTGGCATAAACACTTTCGGCACCAAGACAGGAGGCAGTGTCGTGAACTTGGCATACCTTTTGATATTCTGTCTAGTGATGAGCAGGAGGCGCCATATTCGATTTCGATGAAATTCGCGAATATTCGCTTGAATATTCGTCTCATATATTGAATATTCGTCATTATTCTAGTTATCGCGATTAATATGAGATTTAAATAATCGCGTATTGTGATTTTAACTTAAGGTAACTTTCCTATTGGTTTGATATGTAGAATTAGCGAAGATGACGAATATGACGAATGTATTCGTCATATTCCTCAAAACGAAGATAACAAAGTATTCTCCATCTTCGTTTTAGCTCCATATTCGTCAACTTCGCTAATTCTAGCAATCAAATAGCAAAGTTGACTAGAGACAGATAAGTTTTTAATTCGCTATGCGATAATAATACTTAGCTTTTTTTTAAATAAATAAAATAATTATAATACTTGATAATTATTATAATTATTCAATTTATTTTAAAAAAAAGCAAAGTAATATTATCGCATAGCGAATTAAACACAGCTGTCTCTATAGTCAACTTTCCTATTTGATTGCTAGAATTATCGAAGTTGACGAATATGGAGCTAAAACGAAGATGGAGAATACTTCGTTATCTTCGTTTTGAGGAATTGTCACGGATGGTGTACAGGAAACAAGACAATACAATATAAACAATGACTCACTGGATCCACAACTAAGGAACAAAAGGGAGACCCCTGCATGAGACCTGCCGCTCTCCCTTATTGCTCAGCCTATGCGACCACCCCAAAGGTGGATGGGCGCATATCCACGTACCTCGACTATCTTACACCTGAAGACCCTACAATAGTGAGGGGACACGACCACTGGCTCCCTACACAGACACGGAGGGAGTCAGGGTCACCTGGATCCAGAAAACAGAAAATCATAAATACATAAACAGAACATATCTTGCAGACGACTGGGGACTGTGGACTGGGAACTAGGAACAGCATGCACACACACTCCAGGAAGTTGTATAAGCCGCACACTACTGCATTCTGGGGAGGAACTTAAAGGGCAGCAATCAGTCCAACTGCATGACAGCTGAGATAGACTAACGAGATGAGGAACTAAACCAAAACAAAGAAATTCAAGGAGGAGGATCTGAAAGGCTCCTGTCAGAGCTTCTCAGCTGTCTGGCTGTGACAGTACCCCTCCCTCTACGAGTGGACTCCGGACACTCAGAGCCCACCTTCTCAGGATGGGACCTATGGAAAGCCCTGATGAGACGAGAGGCCTTAATGTCCGTCACTGGGACCCACATCCTCTCCTCAGGACCATAACCCTCCCAATGAACGAGGTACTGGAGGGAACCGCGGACAAGACGAGAATCCACAATCCTAGAGACCTGAAATTCAAGATTTCCATCAACCATAATCGGAGGATGAGGCAAAGGCGAGGGTACAATAGGTTGAACATAAGGTTTCAATAAGGACTTATGAAAAACATTATGGATCTTCCAAGTCTGAGGAAGATCAAGACGGTAGGCAACAGGATTGATGACAGACAGGATCTTGTAAGGTCCAATAAACCTAGGACCCAACTTCCAGGAGGGAACCTTCAATTTGATATTCTTGGTAGACAACCACACCAGATCACCAACATTCAGGTCCGGACCAGGCACACGTCTCTTATCTGCCACACGCTTATATCTCTCACTCATGCTCTTTAGACTATCCTAAATCTTTTGCCAAATAGATGACAAAGACGAGGAGAATCTGTCCTCATCAGGTAAACCAGAAGACCCCTCTCCCGAGAAAGTCCCAAACTGCGGATGAAACCCATATGCACCAAAAAATGGTGACTTATCAGAGGACTCCTGACGACGGTTATTTAAAGCAAACTCAGCAAGGGACAAAAAAGAACACCAATCCTCCTGATTCTCCGCCACAAAACAGCGCAGATATGTCTCCAGATTCTGATTGACGCGCTCTGTCTGGCCATTCGACTGCGGGTGGAAAGCAGAAGAGAATGACAACCGAACCCCCAAGCGAGAACAGAAAGCCTTCCAGAATCTGGAAACAAACTGCGTGCTCCTATCAGAGACTATGTCTGAAGGAATACCATGCAATTTGACAATGTGGTCAATAAATGCCTGCACCAGCGTCTTAGCATTGGGCAAACCAGGAAAAGGGATAAAATGCACCATTTTGAAAAAACGGTCCACCACCACCAGAATCACAGTCTTCCCCGAGGAACGAGGCAAGTCCGTTATGAAGTCCATGGACAGATGTGTCCAAGGATGGGAAGGAATGGGCAAAGGGAGGAGAGGACCTGATGGCCGTGAATGAGGGACTTTGGCACGAGCGCAAGTCTCGCAAGCTGCCACAAAACCCTCAACCGACTTACGAAGCGCAGGCCACCAGAATCTCCGAGCGATGAGATCCAGTGTGGCTCTTGCCCCCGGGTGCCCAGCAAGGACCGTATCGCGGTGTTCTTTAAAAATCTTGTGTCTCAAAGCGAGAGGCACAAACAACCTCCCAGGAGGACAAAGATCAGGAGCTTCTGACTGGGCTGCCTGCACCTCTGCCTCCAATTCAGGAAAAAGAGCAGAGACCACCACACCTTCAGCCAAAATGGGACCCGGGTCTTCAAAATTCCCACCTCCCGGAAAACAACGTGACAGGGCATCTGCCTTCAAATTCTTAACCCCAGGGCGGAACGTGACAACAAAATTAAACCTTGAAAAGAACAAAGACCATCTGGCCTGTCTCGGGTTCAGACGCTTGGCTGACTCCAAGTAGGCCAGATTTTTATGGTCAGTAAACACAGTAATGGGGTGTCTGGCTCCCTCTAGCCAATGGCGCCATTCTTCAAAAGCCAACTTGATGGCCAACAATTCCCTATCTCCCACATCATAATTTCTCTCTGCGGAGGAGAGTTTCTTTGAGAAAAAGGCACACGGTTGCCATTTGGCAGGAGAGGAACCCTGAGACAAGACCGCACCCACCCCTACCTCAGAAGCATCAACCTCAACTATGAAGGGTAACGAAATATCAGGTTGTACCAGGATGGGAGCTGAAGCAAAACTCTCCTTGATATTAGAAAAGGCCTTACGCGCCTCTACCGACCAGGAAGAAAAATCTACCCCCTTTCTGGTCATATCAGTGAGTGGTTTAACAACAGAGGAATAATTCTAAATAAATTTCCTGTAATAATTGGCAAAGCCCAAAAAACGCATCAGCGCCTTCTGATTCTCAGGAAGCTCCCACTCAAGCACAGCGCGGACCTTCTCGGGGTCCATGCGAAAACCAGAAGCGGAGAGAAGAAACCCCAGAAATTGAATTTCTGGAACTGCAAACACACATTTTTCCAGTTTTGCGTATAATTTATTCTCCCGCAGAATGAGCAAGACCTGACGTAAGTGTTCCTTATGAGTCTTGAAATCAGGAGAAAAAATCAAAATGTCATCCAAATACACTAATACAAATTTTCCCATTAAATGATAAAAAATGCTGTTCACGAAATGCTGAAAAACGGCTGGGGCATTCATCAAACCAAAAGGCATAACCAAATTCTCAAAATGGCCCTCAGGGGTATTGAAAGCCGTCTTCCATTCGTCTCCTTCTCTGACCCTGACCAGGTTGTATGCCCCTCTTAGGTCTAATTTGGAAAAGACTTTAGCCCCAACAACCTGGTTAAACAGGTCCGGGATCAGAGGAAGCGGATAAGGATCACGAATAGTGATACTGTTCAGCTCCCTGAAATCCAGACAAGGTCTTAAAGAACCATCTTTTTTCTTAACAAAGAAAAAGCCAGCGGCAACAGGTGACTTCGAGGGTCGTATGTGTCCTTTTCTCAAACTCTCAGAGATATAAGCACGCATAGCGACCCTCTCAGGTTGGGAGAGATTGTATAAACGAGATTTAGGCAGCTTGGCGCCTGGGATGAGATTAATAGGGCAATCATACTCCCTGTGCGGAGGCAAATCCTGAACTCCACTCTCCGAAAAGACATCCGAAAATTCAGAGAGGAAAGGTGGTACAGTCTTAGTAGAAACCTCAGAAACAGATGTTATGAGGCAATTCTCTCTGCAAAAGTCACTCCAACCATTTATTTGCCTCGCTTGCCAATCAATGGTGGGGTTATGTTTAGTGAGCCAGGGTAGTCCCAACACTAGAGGAGTAGGCAAACCGCTAAGGACGAAACATGACACATCCTCAACATGAGCTTCACTCACAATTAAACGGATATTGTGAACTATGCCCTTTAATGATTTCTGAGAAAGTGGAGCGGAATCAATAGCAAAAACAGGAATATCCTTTCCCAAAGTGCATACCTGGAAACCATGAGTTATTGCAAATTGATTATCAATGAGATTGACAGCTGCTCCACTAGCCACAAAAATCTCACAAAAAATGCTCTTGCTCTCTAGCGCCACCCTAGCAGGTAGACCAAAACGGGAAATACAAGCAAACGGAAAACCTTCAATTTCCGCCTCAACCCTGCCAATAGTAACAGACGGAACATTTTTTAAAAGATTTTTTCCTTTTTGTCTCTTTATTACTCCCAGAAAACTGCCTGAATCTCCTAGAGGGACAAACATTTGCCAAATGATTTATACCTCCACAACAAAAACAAACCCTCCCATGCGGGCTGAATCTTCTATTGTCAGAGGCAATCAACCGCAGCTGCATGGGCTCCTGCTCAGAAGGGGCTGACAGCGACTGAGACCCCTGCGCACAGAATGAGACCGCTGCACTGTCCCGGGACTGAGTATGACAGGAAGGAGAGATCTCTCCTCTCTCACTAAGACGCCTGTCAATACGAACGGCCTGAGACATAGCAGAGTCCAGGGAGATTGGCCTCTCATGAAAGGCAAATGCATCTTTCAATCCCTCTGAAAGACCCTGGCAAAATTGACTTCGGAGTGCAGCATCATTCCAACCAGTATCAGCTGCCCATCTCCGAAATTCTGAGCAGTATATCTCTGCGGATTGTTTACCCTGGCATAACAGACGTAGTCTAGACTCAGCCAGAGCAATACGATCCGGATCATCATATATCTGACCCAGGGCTAAAAAGAATTCATCCACTGAGCGGAGGGGCCGTGCCCCCTCCGGTAGCGAAAAGGCCCAGGATTGAGCGTTACCCCTGAGCAGCGATACAATGATCCCCACCCTCCGTTCTTCATCACCAGAGGAATGGGGAAGAAGGCGAAAATGGAGTTTGCAAGCCTCTTTAAAACGCACAAAATTCTCACTACCCCCAGAGAACGTATCCGGGAGCGAGATCTTAGGCTCAGCACAAGCTCCATGAACGCAAGCTGAACCGGTCACTTGAAACTGAGAAAAAATCCTACGGAGATCAGCTACCTCCAATGAAAGACCCTGGAGGCGTTCAGCCAAAAGTGAAACCGGATCCATGCTTGAGACGGTTTTGGCGGCTTATAATGTCACGGATGGTGTACAGGAAACAAGACAATACAATATAAACAATGACTCACTGGATCCACAACTAAGGAACAAAAGGGAGACCCCTGCATGAGACCTGCCGCTCTCCCTTATTGCTCAGCCTATGCGACCACCCCAAAGGTGGATGGGCGCATATCCACGTACCTCGACTATCTTACACCTGAAGACCCTACAATAGTGAGGGGACACGACCACCGGCTCCCTACACAGACAAGGAGGGAGTCAGGGTCACCTGGATCCAGAAAACAGAAAATCATAAATACATAAACAGAACTTATCTTGCAGACGACTGGGGACTGTGGACTGGGAACTAGGAACAGCATGCACACACACTCCAGGAAGTTGTATAAGTCGCACACTACTGCATTCTGCGGAGGAACTTAAAGGGCAGCAATCAGTCCAACTGCATGACAGCTGAGATAGACTAACGAGATGAGGAACTAAACCAAAACAAAGAAATTCAAGGAGGAGGATCTGAAAGGCTCCTGTCAGAGCTTCTCAGCTGTCTGGCTGTGACAGGAATATGACGAATACATTCGTCATATTCGTCATCTTCGCTAATTCTACCAAGCCAACCATAGTAAACCAGGTCTAAGTTGAAATCGCAATGCGATTACTTCAAGTTATAATAATCGAATTGCGATTTCAACTTAGAGCTGTGTCTCTAATGGGTCTGCTTGCTAGAATTAACGAAGTTAACAAATATGGAATATAACAGTGCTAAGTTGAAATCGCAATTCGATTAATTCAAGTTATATTAATCGAATTGCGATTTCAACTTAGAGCTGTGTTTCTAATGGGTCAGCTTGCTAGAATTAACGAAGTTAACGAATATGGAATATAGCAGTGCTAAGTTGAAATCGCAATTCTATTAATATAACTTGAAGTAATCGCATTGCGATTTCAACTTAATTCTCACATCCGACAGTACATTCTAGTATGGAGGCGTTCCCATGGTGATGGAGACGCTCCATGAGCACGGAAGTCGGCAGAAGTGGCAACAGGCACTGACTGGAGCAGCCAGGAAGCCAGGAATCCTCAGGACAGGTAAGAACTACTTTTGGGAAGTGGGAAAGAAAAAATATAACAATAAAAAAAAAAAAAAAAAAAGAATATTCGAAACAGCAAATTTATAGTGCTATATTCGAAATATTCGCGAATTAGCGAAGTGCCGATATTCGCTAAAGAAATTCGATATTCGAATATTCGTGCTCAACACTAATTCTGTCTGATGTACAGTACGTCTTCTCTTTGATCTAGGTAACGAGCTTCCACAAAGTGAAGGCACTGGTCCCTTCTCTAACCTTAAACTCAAAAGCAACAAAATGCCTCCTCCCATCAGTGAGGTCTCCTGTATAGACGTATTTTTGGATTTGGTGACTACTCAGATTGGGGAGTTGACCTCTTGCAAACAGAGATCCAATTGTGATCGTGCCATGGCCATTGTATTGTCCAACCTGGAACATGACCCGTCAGTGGTAATCAAACCATCTGACAAGGGGGGCAATGTGGTGGTGATGGATAACGAACAATACCGACAGAATGTGTGAGATCCCATTGAGGAATATAAACATGAGCTTAGGGACATCTTGGATGATGCCCTTAAATCCAATCTGATTACAAGGGATGAATACCATTTCATGTTTCCTACATTTCCTAGGCAGGCAACATTCTATTGCTTGCCCAAGTTACATAAAGCGGTATCACCCCTTAAAGGGCGCCCAATTGTATCAGGGGTAGGCAATTAATTTCAGAATTAGAGTTGAGCGGACACCTGGATGCTCGGGTTCAACGGGTTCAGCCGAACTTCGGAAAAAAGTTCGAGTTCGGGACCTGAACTCGAACCGAACTTGACCCTGAACCCGAACCCCATTAAAGTCAATGGGGACCCGAACTTTTGAGCACTAAAATGGCTGTAAAAATGTCATGGAAAGGGCTAGAGTGCTGCAAATGGCATCAAAATGTGGTTAAGAGCATGGCAAGTGCTCTGCAAACAAATGTGGATAGGGAAATGACTTAACCGCCTCCGGACCGCCTAACGCAGGATCGCGTTCCGGAGGCGGCAGCCCTGCGCACAGTCACGCATATATGCGTCATCTCGCGAGACGCGAGATTTCCTGTGAACGCGCGCACACAGGCGCGCGCGTTCACAGGATCGGAAGGGAAGCGAGTGGATCTCCAGCCTGCCAGCGGCGATCGTTCGCTGGCAGGCTGGAGATGCGATTTTTTTAACCCCTAACAGGTATATTAGACGCTGTTTTGATAACAGCGTCTAATATACCTGCTACCTGGTCCTCTGGTGGTCCCTTTTGTTTGGATCGACCACCAGAGGACACAGGTAGCTCAGTAATATGTAGCACCAAACACCACTACACTACACCCCCCCTGTCACTTATTAACCCCTGATCACCCCTGATCACCCCATATAGACTACCTGATCACCCCCTGTCATTGATCACCTCCCTGTCATTGATCACCCCCTTGTAAGGCTCCATTCAGACGTCCGTATGATTTTTACGGATCCACAAAACACATACGGACGTCTGAATGGAGCCTTACAGGGGGGTGATCAATGACAGGGGGTGATCACCCCATATAGACTCCCTGATCACCCCCCTGTCATTTTTAACCCCCCTGTCATTGATCACCCCCCTGTAAGGCTCCATTCAGACGTCCGTATGTTTTTTACGGATCCACGGATACATGGATCGGATCCGCAAAACACATACGGACGTCTGAATGGAGCCTTACAGGGGGGTGATCAATGACAGGGGGTGATCACCCCATATAGACTCCCTGATCACCCCCCTGTCATTGATCACCCCCCTGTAAGGCTCCATTCAGACATTTTTTTTGGCCCAAGTTAGCGGAAATTTATTTATTTATTCTTACAAAGTCTCATATTACACTAACTTGTGTCAAAAAAATAAATCTTACATGAACTCACCATACCCCTCACGGAATCCAAATGCGTAAAATTTTTTAGACATTTTATATTCCAAATGCAGAGAAGTGGCGCACTGGATTGGTGCTAACAACTGGAGAGGTGCTCTCAGTAAAAAGGAATCACCCTTCCTTTGGTGCAATATAAAAATGTTAAAAAGATACTGGGCACTCTCTTAATACAGGAACCTCACAGTTTATTGATAATACAACACATAAACAATTCATATATTACTACTTAAAACGATAAAACATACAATCCGGATATTAAAAGGTTCCTCAAACTTTTGGTACCAATAAGAACATAAAATAAATAAAAAATATATATAACCTCTGGGTATTTGAGGGATGAAACAAGTCTTATAGTGTAATGTCCATCCAAATTGGTTTGGATATAGTAGAAATCGTTCTTTGGAATATTTTGCACAAAAATCTCCACGGAACGAAATGGCAATACAGCTAATGATGCAGTGATTTATTGATGCGGCGTCCCGCTATTACTCACTGTTTCGCTGTAAAATTGTGCTCCGCCGCTGTATCGGTGCTTTGAATTCGGGGATGTCTTGTGATTGTCACGATCCCTTGTCTGTCTTTCCGGCGCCGCTCCGTGAAGTCTAAGAGCCGGCACTTGGATAAATTTACAGCCTCTATTTTCGCGCTAGGCTTGCTGTGCAGGTGAGCGTAATAAGCTCATACAGCCAAGCTTCAGAGAGTGCGCGTCGGGTCTGCGGTTGAAGACAGGAATAGTTCCGATACAAGCGGTATTTTAGCACAAACAGTCCAAGTCCATCAGGGGGGCCTAGCACCACAGCTAGGACCCCCTGATGGACTTGGACTGTTTATGCTAAAATACCGCTTGTATCGGAACTATTCCTGTCTTCAACCCCAGACCCGACGCGCACTCTCTGAAGCTTGGCTGTATGAGCTTATTACGCTCACCTGCACAGCAAGCCTAGCGCGAAAAAGGAGGCTTTGACCAAGATATTTCTCTCACCCAGCATGGGTATATGTAAAAAGACACCACAAAACACATTGCCCAACTTCTCCTGAGTACGGCAATACCAGATGTGTGACACTTTTTTGCAGCCTAGGTGGGCAAAGGGGCCCACATTCCAAAGAGCACCTTTTGGATTTCGCCGGCCATTTTTTACAGATTTTGATTTCAAACTACTTCTCACGCATTCGGGCCCCTAAAATGCAAGGGCAGTATAACTACCCCACAAGTGACCCCATTTCGGAAAGAAGACACCCCCAGGTATTTCGTGATGGGCATAGTGAGTTTATGGAAGTTTTTATTTTTTGTCACAAGTTAGTGGAATATGAGACTTTGTAAGAAAAAAAATAATCAGCATTTTCCGCTAACTTGTGACAAAAAATAAAAAATTCTAGGAACTCGCCATGCCCCTCACGGAATACCTTGGGGTGTCTTCTTTCCAAAATGGGGTCACTTGTGGGGTAGTTATACTGCCCTGGCATTCTAGGGGCCCTAATGTGTGGTAAGTAGTTTGAAATCAAAATGTGTAAAAAATGACCTGTGAAATCCTAAAGGTGCTCTTTGGAATGTGGGCCCCTTTGCCCACCTAGGCTGCAAAAAAGTGTCACACATCTGGTATTGCCGTACTCAGGAGAAGTTGCGCAATGTGTTTTGGGGTGTCATTTTACATATACTCATGCTGGGTGAGATAAATATCTTGGTCAAATGCCAACTTTGTATAAAAAAAATGGGAAAAGTTGTCTTTTGCCAAGATATTTCTCTCACCCAGCATGGGTATATGTAAAATGACACCCCAAAAAACATTTCCCAACTTCTCCTGAGTATGGCAATACCACATGTGTGACACTTTTTTGCAGCCTAGGTGGGCAAAGGGGCCCACATTCCAAAGAGCACCTTTCAGATTTCACCGGCCATTTTTTACAGATTTTGATTTCAAACTACTTTGCACGCATTTGGACCCCTAAAATGCCAGGGCAGTATAACTACCCCACAAGTGACCCCATTTTGGAAAGAAGACACCCCAAGGTATTTCGTGATGGGCATAGTGAGTTCATGGAAGTTTTTATTTTTTGTCACAAGTTAGTGGAATATGAGACTTTATAAGAAAAAAGAAAAAAAATCATCATTTTCCGCTAACTTGTGACAAAAAATAAAAAGTTCTATGAACTCACTATGCCCATCAACGAATACCTTAGGGTGTCTACTTTCCGAAATGGGGTCATTTGTGGGGTTTTTCTACTGTCTGGGCATTGTAGAACCTCAGGAAACATGACAGGTGCTCAGAAAGTCAGAGCTGCTTCAAAAAGCGGAAATTCACATTTTTGTACCATAGTTTGTAAACGCTATTACTTTTACCCAAACCATTTTTTTTATTACCCAAACATTTTTTTTTTATCAAAGACATGTAGAACAATAAATTTAGAGAAAAATTTATATATGGATGTCGTTTTTTTTGCAAAATTTTACAACTGAAAGTGAAAAATGTCATTTTTTTTGCAAAAAAATTGTTAAATTTCGATTAATAACACAAAAAGTAAAAATGTCAGCAGCAATGAAATACCACCAAATGAAATCTCTATTAGTGAGAAGAAAAGGAGGTAAAATTCATTTGGGTGGTAAGTTGCATGACCGAGCAATAAACGGTGAAAGTAGTGTAGGTCAGAAGTGTAAAAAGTGGCCTGGTCATTAAGGGTGATTAAGCTAGGGGGGCTGAGGTGGTTAAAATAACATAAAATACGCAAAAATTAAAAATAATAATCTTGATCTAGGAGGACCAGGTCCATATGGAGAAGGAGGTTGAGGAGGCGGTGGATTTGGCGGTGTAGGTGGAAGTGGCGGTGGAGGAGGAAAAGGTAGCCTACACTGCTTTTTGGTTTAAAATGTATTTATATTTTTTTAAATTAGGGTACACCCCAAAACATTGGGAAATATAACCCTCCAGTCGTACTAAACACACGTTCAGACAATACACCGGCTGCAGGGCAGGCCAGCACCTCCAAGGGCAAGCTCAGGCCATGTGCCCAATTTGGAGACCCAGAAGTTGCAGGTGTTCGTGTAGGCGTGTGCATACTTACTGCCCCCCCACCATGTCACACGTCCCCGTGATGTTCACGATCCAATTTGATATCTGCTCTATCAACTTTCGATGTTCTTTTATGCGCCTACCATGGTGATTACGGGTGGCGGGGAATCAGGGTTCCAGGCCGGAGAGGAAGCATGAGAAAAAGAGACCAAATTTAAGGGAGATAAATTTATTTTAAAAATTTGGGATCAAGAAGAAATGTGGGAAAAGTTATTGAGGCGCAAATGTGGGCCAAAAGAGTCAAGCGGAATTGTGGGAAAAGCTATTGAGGCGCAAATGTTGGCCAAAAGAGTATAGCGGAAATGTAAGACAAAGTATTGAAGCTTAAATGTGGTACAACTTGCTTAAGTTTAAGCCATGAATCAAAGGAGGTGGCGCGCATCAATTAAAGAAGCATTTCAGAAATGTTTTTCTCTGTCACCTATGCAGAGCAGGGGTTTATTCACATCTAAAATTGTATAATGTCAACCCAAGAATGTAACAGAAAAATTACAGAAATTAATTAACCTGTCTACTTGGTAGAGCAGGAGTCTATGACAGAAAACAATTGTTTATTGTCACCCGAAAATGTAAAATAAAAATTATTGAAATTTATTAAGCTGTCAACTAGGTAGAGGAGGGGTATATCACACCTAAAAATTTGTGACTTTGACCATAAAATGTAACTGACAAATGTTATTTTTTTTTTTTTACTGGTCTAATAGGTAATGCAGTGGTACATCACACCAAACAATTGCTGAATTTCACTATAAAATGTAACTGCCAATATTTTTTTTTTACCGGTCTACTAGGTATAGCAGTGGTACTTCACACCAAAAAATTGCTGAATTTCACCAGAAAATGTAAGAGACAATTTTTTTTATTGTTTAACTCATCTACTAGGTATAGCAGTGGTACTTCACACCCAAAAATTTTTGAATTTCAACTGAAAATGTAACTGACAAATATATTTTTTTTGTTAACCGGCCTACTAGGTATAGCAGTGGTACTATACACCCAAAAATTGGTGAATTTCACCCGAAAATGTTAATAACAATTTATCTATTTTTTTTAAACGGCCTACTAGGTATAGCAGTGAAACAAGGAATTAACCCAAAGTGTCCCGAAGGAGGGGCGGGGGGACGATATCCACCCAATGTAAACCCCAAAAAAGGGGGACACACAAAGATAAGACTCGGTAAAAAGCTCCCGAGTTAGATAGCAGAAACAAAGGAAAAGGAGCTCATAATACCAAAAGAATATTGTTTATTAAAGCATGATTAAAAATGACATGAGTAAAGCCAATAAATAAATGGTGCCATAGACATGATGAAAAATAGGAGCGGAGGACAGAAAAAGAAACGCCACCCTGGGAGAACAAGCACACGGATCAAAGAAGCATGGTACAATGTATAGAGAAGAAACATGGGAACCACATTTCCACATAAAGTGATGATAAGGTGAGTAGTATATAAATATGGTGTAAATTGGTAGAAAAAAAGGGAAAATAGTGCGGGGGTGGAAAATAATAAGAATGAAAATGAAAAAAGAAAAAAGAAATTCTTTTTTCTTTTTTCATTTTCATTATTATTTTCCACCCCCGCACTATTTTCCCCTTTTTTTCTACCAATTTACACCATATTTATATACTACTCACCTTATCATCACTTTATGTGGAAATGTGGTGTACACTTTGCGTCCTTTTCAGCATTATTATTCATTCATTGTCTTTTATGATTATGTGTGTACATATTTATTATTCTCATATTTATTAGATACACTTATTTATATTGCTGCTTCTTATATTCATTTATATTACGCTTCAATCATGTTCTTAATTATTATTATGATCTTAATCATTGTTTTCAATTTTCATTATGCCTGTTGTAATCATGTTTATTCATTTATACACTGGGTCTATCGATGTGTGATGCATATATGTTCATATATATGATTGTATTTATGATTTCTTTTTACTTTGTATATGCATATTATGTCCAATATAAGTTATGCTACATTGATGTATATAGAGGCGATCCCTTATACTGCAGCACTTGTCCCGTTTTGACTACGGCTTCTTGGTGGCCTTCCGACTCTCCTCCCTCTGTGTGATGTGTGCGCGCCTCATCCAGAGCCGCCTCCGGCGCCTCACGTCCGTGCGTCCTGATGTCGGAGCCGCCCGATCATGTGATTTCATCACATGGTGTGGGCGTGCCGGCGGGATGCCGGCCGTGGGGTGGCTGGACTCGGTGCTCGTCTGGATTTTCGCACGCCTCTACTCATACACACCTGGGGACTAGTGAGTACCGGTTCTCCTATTGGCTGTGGGAGCCTTTTTATGCCTAATTCACAGTGATGGCGCTACCCCCTGACGAAGGTACGCCGAAACGCGCGTTGGGGTAGCGCCACCCTGGTTTTTCCTCGCACACGGCTCTTTTATTGGTGAGTCCCTGTCTCCTGCTGTTCCCCTCTGTTTACCATCATCATCATTATTTAGTATTTTTCACATCCCATTGGTCTGCAGCATAATTCCATTGTTCACTGTCTGTCTGCACACCAATGATTACATACAGAGGTGTTTACGCTTTTGACAGGTGTCTCACCTGGTACCTTATTTCAGTAGTACTTAGTACATGGATTAGAGCATTGACTCTGCATTGATTCCCATGTTTCTTCTCTATACATTGTACCATGCTTCTTTGATCCGTGTGCTTGTTCTCCCAGGGTGGCGTTTCTTTTTCTGTCCTCCGCTCCTATTTTTCATCATGTCTATGGCACCATTTATTTATTGGCTTTACTCATGTCATTTTTAATCAAGCTTTAATAAACAATATTCTTTTGGTATTATGAGCTCCTTTTCCTTTGTTTCTGCTAGGTATAGCAGTGGTAATATACACCCGAAAATTGGTGAATTTCACCAGAAAATGTAACTGACAAATTTTTTTTTTTTGTTAACCGGCCTACTAGGTATAGCAGTGGTAAAAATTGGTAAATTTCACCAGAAAATGTTAATGACAATTTTTTTTTTTTTTTTAACCGACTTACTAGGTATAGCAGTGGTACTATACATCCAAAAATTAGTTAATTTCACCAGAAAATGTTAATGACAATTTATATATTTTTTTTAACCGTCATACTAGGTATAGCAGTGGTACTATACACCAAAAATTTGTGAATTCCACCAGAAAATGTTAATGACAAAGTAGTGAAATTATATAAAATAAAACACGTACAAAAAAAAAATGGATTTATGAGGTGGAGTTCCATATGGAGTAGGAGTTTGAGGAGGCGGTGGAGATAGCGGAGTAGGTGGAAGCGGCGGTGGACGAGGACGAAATATCTAACACAGGTTTTTGGTTTTAATTTAATTTTGCTAAATATGTGAAATATCCAAAACACAAACATGAGCAATTGCGCTGCAGTATAACAATGGCTGCTTAGTGCCGATATACATGTCTATTCTGCACAAGGTACGGACAAGTCATGAGGGATCCATGCCTGGTTCATTTTAATGAACGTGAGCTTGTCCACATTGGCTGTGGACAGGCGGCTGCGCTTGTCTGTGATGATGCCCCCTGCCGTGCTAAACACACGTTCAGATAATACACTGGCTGCAGGGCAAGCCAGCACCTCCAAGGCGTAAAGGGCAAGCTCAGGCCATGTGCCCAATTTGGAGACCCAGAAGTTGAAGGGGGCAGACCCGTCATTCAGTACGTGTAGGCGTGTGCACACATACTGCTCCACCATGTTAGTGAAATGCTGCCTCCTGCTAAGACGTTCCATATCAGCTGGTGGTGCTGGTTGTTGTGGCGTGCTGACAAAGCTTTTCCACATTTCGGCCATGCTAACCCTGCCTTCTGAGGTCCTGGCGGTGCCCCAGCTGCGTTGGCGACCTCTTCCTTGTCCTCTGCCTTCGTCTTGTGCTTCCACTGTGCCCCCGCTGTCAGGTGGGAATGCCACCAGCAGCGCATCTACCAGCGTGCGCTTGTACTCGCGCATCTTACGATCACGCTCCAGTGACGGAATTAAGGATGGTACGTTGTCCTTGTAACGGGGATCCAGAAGCGTGGCCACCCAGTAATCAGCACAAGTTAGAATGTGGGCAACTAGGCGGTCGTTGCAGAGACACTGCAGCATGTAATCGCTCATGTGTGCCAGGCTGCCCAGAGGCAACGAAAAGCTGTCCTCTGTGGGAGGTGTATCGTCTGTGTCCTCTGTATCCCCCCATCCACGCACCAGTGATGGCCATGAGCTGGTCTGGGTGCCACCCTGCTGTGAACATGGTTCCTCCTCCTGCATCTCCTCCTCCTCATTCTCCACCTCCTCCAGAACTGTGCCCTGGCTGGACAATTGTGTACCTTGGGTTTGTGGGTGCAGGAACCCACCCTCTGAGCCACTTGGGAATGGCTGGCCGGAAACCCTATGAAATGATCCCTCTTCCTCCTCCTGTGCCTTATCCTCTTCCATCATCGCCAGGAGCGTTTTTTTCAAGGAGGCATGGAAGTGGGATAGTAACGCTGAGAACGGCGTTATCGGCACTGGCCATGTTGGTGGAGTACTCGAAACAGCGCAACAAGGAACACAGGTCTCGCATGGAGGCCCAGTCATTGGTGGTGAAGTGGTGCTGTTCCGCCAAGCGACTCATCCGTGCGTGCTGCAGCTGAAACTCCACTATCGCCTGCTGCTGCACGCACAGTCTAGACAGCATGTGCAAGGTGGAGTTCCACCTTGTGGGTACGTCGCATATGAGGCGGTGAGCGGGAAGGCTAAAGTTACGCTGCAGCGCTGACACGCGAGCAGCTGCAGGGTGAGAACGCCGAAAGCGCGCACAGACGGCCCGCACTTTATGATGCAGCTCTGACATATCGGGGTAATTTTTAAGGAATCTCTGCACCAACAAATTCAGCACATGCGCCAGACAAGGGATGTGCGTCAAACCGGCTATTCCCAGAGCTTCTACGAGATTTTGCCCATTATCGCACACCACCAGGCCGGGCTTGAGGCTGACTGGCACAAACCACTCATCGGTCTGTTGTTCAAGGCCCGTCCACAGCTCCTGTGCGGTGTGGGGTTTGTCCCCCAAACAGATACGTTTTAAAACTGCCTGCTGTCGTTTACCCCTGGCTGTGCTGAAGTTGGTGGTGAAGGTGTTACGCTGACCGGATGAGGAGCTGGTAGAGGAGGAGGAAGCAGAGTAGGAGGAGGAAGCAACAGTAGGCAAACTGAAGCGCCCTGCAATCCTCAGTGGTGGAAGGACATGCGCCAAACTGCTATCCGCCTCAGGCCCAGCCGCCACTGCATTTACCCAGTGTGCTGTTATGGAGATATAATGGCCCTGACCGTGCTTACTGGTCCACGTATCCGTAGTCAGGTGCACCTTGCCACAGATGGCGTTGCGCAGTGCACACCTGATTTTGTCCCCTACTTGGTTGTGAAGGGAAGGGATGGCTCGCCTTGAAAAGTAGTGGTGGCTGGGCACGATGTACTGTGGGAAAGCCACCGCCATAAGGCCTTTAAAACTATCTGTCTCCACCAGACGGAATGACAGCATTTCAAAGGCAAGTAATTTATAAATGCTGGCATTAAGGGCTAGGGATCGGGGCTGGGTAGGGGGGTACTTCCTCTTCCTCTCCAGCGTTTGGGATATGGAGAGCTGAACGCTTCCGTGTGACATTGTGGAGATGCTTGGTGACCCATGTGTTGGTGTTGCTGGCAGATCCTCTGTTTGTGGGGTGCCAGGTGGCACTGTCACTCCAGAGGTGAATGAAGAGGCCGCGACTGCAGCAGAAGAGGAAGCAGAAGGAGCCAGAGACCTTTCTTGGTTTTTGAGGTGTCTACTCCACTGCAGCTCGTGCTTTGCACTTAAATGCCTGGTCATGCAGGTTGTGCTCAGGTTGAGAACGTTTATGCCTCGCTTCAGGCTCTGATTGTACAGCGTGCAAACCACTTGTGTCTTGTCGTCAGCACATTGTCTGAAGAACTGCCACGCCAGGGAACTCCTTGGAGCTGGCTTTGGTGTGCTTGGTCCCTTGCTGCGGTGGGCAGTAGGAGTCGTACTGTCTAGAGGACGGCCGCGCCGCTTTTGCACCCTGCTCCCTTTTCTGCTGTGCTGGTGGCTCTGTGCGACCACCACCTCTTCCTCCGAACTACATAGGTCACTCGCATGACCTTGATTCCATGTGGGGTCGAGGACCTCATCGTCCACCACATCATCTTCCACCCAGTCTTCACCCCTGCCTTCCTTGTCGGTCTGCACACTTTCGAAAGACCCAGCAGTTGGCACCTGTGTTTCGTCATCATCCGAGACGTGTTGCGATGGTCCTCCCATGTACTCATCTTGAAAAATAAGTGGTTGGGCATCGGTGCACTCAATCTCTTCCACTTCTGGGGCAGGGCTAGGTGGATGTCCCTGGGAAACCCTGCTAACAGAGTCATCAAAAAGCAGAAGAGACTGCTGCATGACTTGGGGCTCAGACTGCTTGGCTGATTTGCAAGGGGGTGAGGTGAAAGACTGATGGACATCAGCTGCAGGTGCCAACTGTGGTCTTTCAGCAGGAGACTGGGTGGGAGACAATGTGAAGGAACTGGATCCACTGTCAGCAACCCAATCTACTATCGCCTGTACTTGTACAGGCCTCATCATTCGTAGAGCAGCATTAGGCCCGACCAAATACAGCTGCAGGTTTTGTCGCCTACTCGCACCTGAGGAAGGGATTTCACTTGTGCGTGTAGCTGGCACAGATCGACCACGTCCTCTCCCTGCAACAGGAGCTCCACCAGCAGCACCACGACCTGGGCCATGTCCCTTATTTGACGCTCTCCTCATATTTTTTGAATTTAAGATCTTGCCCTAAATGGGTGTTTAATTAATAGTAGAAAAGAACAACAGTATGTAAAGAGTGTATCTCACACGGCCTGAACCAGACTAGGCCTTAATTAAAGATTTTTTTGAACAAAATGGCTGTATTTCAAATGGCTGTATTTCAAATGCCTAATTCAAACCCCTGTATGTAGAGGTAGTATCTCACAGGGCCTGAACTTCTGTAGGCCTGAAGTAGATATATCTTTGCACAAAATGGCTGTATTTCAAATGGCTGTATTTCAAATGCCTGATTCAAACCCCTGTATGTAGAGGTAGTATCTCAGAGGGCCTGAACCTCTGTAGGCCTGAAGTAAAAATATCTTTGCCCAAAATGGCTGTATTTCAAATGGCTGTATTTCAAATCCCTGAATCAAACTCCTGTATGTAGGGGGGTATCTCACACGGTCTGAACCAGTGTAGGCCTGAAGTAAATATATCTTTGCACAAAATGGCTGTATTTCAAATGGCTGTATTTCAAATGTCTAATTCAAACCCCTGTATGTAGGGGGTATCTGTCACTACCAGAGCTTTGGGACGTTCTCACAGCTCTGTTTCTCCACCCCTGTGATGATGTCACTACTAGAGTTTGGAGGAGTTCTCACTGCTCTGTTTCTCCGCCCCTGTGATGAAGTCTTTTCTTTCTGTTTCCTTCCTCCCAGCTGTTCCTCCTGCGGTTGATTTCCCTGCCTTTAAATCACCCCTCCTCCTATTGTAGGGCGTGGATTATATTTCTCATTTCAGTTGTAGCTCTTGCTTGAGTATCTTCACTTGTAGCTATCAGTTCACTGGACCTGTGTTCTGCTGCAGCAAGCACTCCGGATATTGCCAGCTGTCCTTGGATCCGTCTTCTCTGCGGTTGCAGCACCTTCAGCTAAGTGTGCAGACATTGTTGTGTATCTGGTTATTTTCTGACTGGATCTGAGGTGGCCACGGTTCCCTCCATATACTGAGCAGGGCACCGGTGGCCGTGCCCCTTCCACTATTGTAGGGGTTACAGTGGTCATCAGTCTTAGGTACGTGGGCATGCCTCGTTCCGCCATTTGGATCCGGGCATGTGCTTTAGCAGCATAGGGAGAGCTTTGAGGGTCTGACAGGGGTCACCCTTTATCCTCCCTAGTTTGGGTCCGGTCAGTAGCTCTTTTTACTGTGTATACTCTTGTTGCTCACATACAGCCGTGACAGTATCTCACACGGTCTGAACCAGTGTAGGCCTGAAGTAAATATATCTTTGCACAAAATGGCTGTATTTCAAATGGCTATATTTCAAATGCCTAATTTAAACCCCTGTATGTAGGGGGGTATCTCACACGGTCTGAACCAGTGTAGGCCTGAAGTAAATATATCTTTTGAAAAAAAAATAGTGTGTTTTTCAAACCCCAGAAAATGATGGGTGTATTTCTACCTTAAATTGCACACTGACTAATACAGTTGTTGTAGATTGCCAAAAAAGTCTTTTTTTGATAACAGAATATGAAAGCTGTATATATTAAACTTGAATTTAACACTTGCAGATCTGGAAAATACTGTTTTCGGGAAAAAAATGTGTGTTTTTCAAAACCCAGAAAATGATGGGTGTATTTCTACCTTAAATTGCACACTGACTAATCCAGATGTTGTCGATTGCCAAAAAAGTCTTTTTTTGCTAACAGAATATGAAAGCTGTATATATTAAACTTGAATTTAACACTTGCAGATCTGGAAAATACTGTTTTTTGAAAAAAATAGTGTGTTTTTAAAAACCCCAGAAAATGATGGGTGTATTTCTACCTTAAATTGCACACTGACGAATCCAGATGTTGTAGTTTGCCCACAAAAAATTGTGATTTGCAATGTCCCAAAAGCTCAGATGCCGTGCTGGTGCACTGAGCTTGCATATAATGGCCGCCGCCGCCGCCCACCTAACTAACAGAATTATAAGTGGGGTTTTTTTGGTCAATGGGCTCAGGGCAGGGTAAAACGATATTGCCCTGCACCCACACAACTATTTGTCTGTAGATCGCTGAGTTAGATTCTCTCCTATGCTCTCCTTGAAATCACAAGTCCAGCAGCATCCTCTCCCTACACTTGTAACAGCAGAGTGACGTGCAGCGCTACTTGACTCAAGCTTATATAGAGCCTGGGTCACATGCTGCTCTGGCCAATCACAGCCATGCCTCTTGGGGTAAGTAGAATGCAGCTTGTTGATTGGCTGCTGTGCAGCCTTTCAAAAAGCGCCAAGAAAGCGCTGAACACCGAACCCGAACTTTTACGGAAATGTTCGGGTTCGGGTCCGGGGTCCAAAAATTTTAAAGTTCGGTACGAACCCGAACTTTACAGTTCGGGTACGCTCAACCCTAGTCAGAATGTGGGCCTATACATAGACCAGATCTTGGCCCCTTTTGTTGAAGCTCTACCATCCTACACACACAATACTACGGACCTATTAAATCGTCTGGAAGGGGTCCACGTCGACGCTAATGACCTAATTGCCAGCATCGACATTGGAAGCGCTCTATTCTAGCATCCCTCACGATTTGGGTCTAAAAGCCGTACAATTTTCCCTCCAAACTCGAGGTTGTCAGTACCGTGCCCACAGTTCCCTAATTCTTCAGCTGCTTGAATTCACTATAACCAGAAATGTATTTTCATTTAATTGACGGATATACCACCAGCTCAGGGGCACTGCGATGTGGAGCCCTTGCGCGCCATCGTACGCAAATATGTTCCTGGGCTGGTGGGAAGCAATTCTGGTCTTCACAGATGATAGTATCCTCCATACCGAGCCCATTGGACTGTGGGCACGGTATATTGATGACATTTTTGTCATATGACATGGCAGTAAGCGGTCCTTTGAGTCCTTCGTGAAGGACCATAACAAGAATGAGGTAGGGCTCCGTTTCACACACAAATCAGATGAACGGGCCCTCCCCTTTCTGGATGTCCTGATTACCAAGAACCAGATGGGTGAGTTGAATACATATGTATATAGAAAACCTAACTCGACCAACCAGGGGCGTAGCTAGAAATGCATGGGCCCCATAGCAAAAATAATTTTATGCCCCCCCCCAGTGCCATCCACAGATCCCCCTCCCCTAAATAGTGCCATCCACAGATCCCCCTCCCCTAAATAGTGCCATCCACAGATCCCCCTCCCCTAAATAGTGCCATCCACAGATCCCCCTCCCCTAAATAGTGCCATCCACAGATCCCCCTCCCCTAAACAGTGCCATCCACAGATCCCCCTCCCCTAAACAGTGCCATCCACAGATCCCCCTCCCCTAAACAGTGCCATCCACAGATCCCCCTCCCCTAAACAGTGCCATCCACAGATCCCCCTCCCCTAAACAGTGCCATCCACAGATCCCCCTCCCCTAAACAGTGCCATCCACAGATCCCCCTCCCCTAAATAGTGCCATCCACAGATCCCCCTCCCCTAAATAGTGCCATCCACAGAGCCCCCTCCCCTAAACAGTGCCATCCACAGATCCCCCTCCCCTAAATAGTGCCATCCACAGATCCCCCTCCCCGACGCTCACAGGAGCACATTTATAAACTAATTAGTAACTTGAACTTTAATCATTGACAGTGCTGAATACTGATCTCTTGCATTGGATACCTTAGCTCTGGTAACGGTACAGCAGGCAGTGCGGGCGGGCGGCGCTCACTCACTGACGTCACGCGCCTGCGCCACCTAGTGGGAGGAGCAGGCGTGTGACATCAGTGAGTGAGCGCCGCCCCCCGCACTGCCTGCTGTTACCGTTACCGGAGCTAAGACAGAGCTAAGGTATCCAATGCATGTAAAGAGATCACCATTCAGCACTGTCAATGATTAAAGTTCAAGTTACTAATTACTTTATAAATGTCCTCCTGTGAGCAGCGTGGCCCTGTATATTCTAACCCCCAGGCAAGCGTCCCTGTGTCACGGCCATGGCTATGACCGTGACTCTTCAACCGCATGCGATTGTCAGCGGTTTGGTTTTGTTGTCAATCACAGGTGAGGGCAGTGGTATTTGCCTCACCTGTGGTTGCCGCTGACAACGCTTGCTTGTGGCAGCTTTCCTGCTGTGCATGCGGTTGCACCTAGCAACCCCTATGTTAGGTGTGTGTGTATTGTGTTCACTGTGTTGTTTGTCTGTGTGCACTCTGTGTATTGTGTTGTGTGCACTGACACTTTTCCTGCACTGTGGTTGTCCGTGGCAACGTTTGGCTGTCTGTACATGCGGTGGCAGTGTCCCGGCCTCCGGGCTATTCCCCAGGACACGGTTGCCACCCATGTCGTGGCCAGCGGCAACAACCACAGTGGGTTGCTACTGTTGGACACTTTCCCTTTAATGTTGTGTTTTCCCTTCCCGGGTGTTGGAAGGGTTAACTTCCTTCCCAGTGTGTGTGTGTGTCACTGGGTGTGTCTGACTGTGGGGTGTGGCTTCCTGGCCTATAAAGCCTCACTGTTATCATGGCTCTGTGGGTTGTTTCAGCCATGCTTGCTGGAGCAGCCTCCTGTGTTACTATCTGCCAGTGAGAGCCACCCCTGTGGTCATAAAGATATTGTCCTTATGTTTATGTCTGCTGTGTGTTGATGTTGTATGTTCTGTTCTGTTGGGACCTTTCTATGTGTTTGGTGCAGCTTACGGTTCTGGATTCCTGTTTGCGCAGGGATCCAGTCAGCAAGGCTGTGACAGGTTGGTGGAACTAATAGTTCGCCTGTCATTCCCGTAAGGCTGTATGAGTTCCCCTTTTCCCAACAGCTTGGCCATTGAGACTCCTGCTCCTCCGTGCCTAGGAGGAGTAGGTCGTCTTACCCTGACTCCTAGCGCAGGGACCGGACGGAGGGTGAGTTAGGGATCCGAGGTTCCTGCGCATGGGTCCTCCTACCTTTAAGGTCGGCCCATGCAGTTAGGAGTTAGGGTCAGGGTAGGGACGCTGTAGGAGGTGACCTGCTCCCTATCCTGTTCTCCTGGCCGAGTAGGCCTACAGCACATGTCAGCGCACGGCTGAGGATTTTCCCCATCCTCAGCCGTGACACCCCGTCACCATGGGAACGCCTGGGGGTTAGAATATGATCGGATCTTCCTTACTCAGTGGCCTGGCTGGAGCCTCCCCAGCCTCTGTGTCGGCCCGGCCCTGCGTGTCCTGACTCCTCCCCAGCCAAGCCTGAGCCGCGGACCGCCTGCTCTCCGCCTGCTCCCACTACACTAGTGTAGTGGGCGGGCGGTCCGCGGCTCGGGCCTGGCTGCTGTTTGTAGTGTGTGTAAAAAAAAAAAATCAACAGAAGGCGGCCCGGACGGGCCCCCAGTGGCGTAGGGCCCCATAGCCACTGCTATGGTTGCTATGGCGATCCCTACGCCACTGCGACCAACTCACTCCTTCGATGGGAGAGCGAACACCCGCTCCCTCTCAAACGCAGGATCCCTAAGGGACAGTATCTACGCTTAAGATGGAACTGTTCCAGTAAGAAAGAATTCTTACACCAAACTGCTGATCTTCGCCAAAGATTCTTGGCAAGAGGCTATCCTGATCGCGTGCTTAAATCAGCATTTAGATCAGCCCTATTGGAAGAACGTTCTACTCTCCTCACCCCCAAACAGAAACCAGTACCATCTAACAAACTGATTTGCCTAATAACCTCTTATGATGGCAAAGCCAAGTCCTTTAAAGGCATAATCAACCAACACTGGCACATCCTTTTGATGGATCTGGATCTGAGGGAGGTGCTGGGTGATTCTCCAAGCATATCCTACAGACGAGGCAGGAGCCTACAGGATCAATTGGTCCAAAGCCAATACACCCCACAACCATCGTCGGGCTGTGCCTCGCTTCAGAACCCGAACGGGGGGCTGCTATCGTTGCAGCGGTTGCATTGCCTGCCCATACATTAAGACTGGCAAATCATTTATGAGTAATGTTACTGGTAGGGAGTTTGCCATTCGTGACTACATCAACTGTAAGACCCGTGGGGTTATCTACCGGATTGTCTGCCAGTGCGGAAAAGAATACATAGGCAAGACAATCCGGGAATTTCGTAGGAGAGTAGGCGAACACCTCAATGATGTGGCCAAATTCAAAGACACTCCTGTGGCAAAACACGTCCACAACTCTCACAATGGCTGTGGACTTCTTTCTTTCATGGCCATTGACAAAGTAAATTCACCATAAGGGGTGGTGATTGGGATAAAATTATACTACAAAGGGAGGCCAGATGGATATATGATCTCAAGACCATGGCCCCCTCAGGTCTTAACGAGCAGTTAAATTTTGGCTGTTTTTTATAATGGGCAACCTTCACATTTGACCCCTGTAGTTTCCCCACCAATCAATCACACTAGACACCCCGATATACCAGGGGGAACAATAGGGCATACATTTTTTCGACCCTAAACGGCTTAAGTACCCATTGAGGGAATCTTGCCCTTAGCCCCTCCTCCTCCTCTCCTTTCCCCCCCAATTATTTATTAATGTTTGCCATTCTTTTGTTCATGTCCATAAATATATTTGCTCTTCGGCATGAGCATTTATGCCTCTTACCCTGACCGCTTGCATAAAATGCTTTCTAAATGTTTATACGAGCGTTGGCTATCATGCCCGCTCTGTTGCAGCAGGCACCTGACATCAGAGCACTCACCGGCGTCACCCAGCTGCTAAGCAACGAGCGCTTTGCTCTTCCCTACCTCTCGGCCACCCCACGTGACCGGACGCTGCGCTCCACAGACTGGTTCGCTGCGTTCCATGCGCCGGCTGGTGGGGCGTGGCGTCTTGGTCACGTGACCGGACCACCTGACTTCGGGAGGCGGTCGGGAGATACAGGGCGTGCTTTTTGCTGTTAAATACAGCATCCATACGATCATTTGGCGTGCAGTTGAAGACATCATTTCGGCTGCCCCAGAGGTGCCCCCCAAACAACTTGTGGGGTCTTCCACCTAATAGGACCATTGCTGTCCTGCTCCTTTGTACCCTTAAGATCCACTGATCTCAGGTATGTCCCTGTTTTGTCACTTCATAGTTCTCAGCTCATGTGAACCTCTTTTTATGTTGTCTAGATCCTCATGTTGATTATATTCTTCCTGCAGGATTGCCTTTTGCATATTTTGGATTTTTCCCCTGATGATAGACCGCTTGAAACATGACACATCGGGAACTATCCTATAGGGCATAATAGGGATACCTCCCTATTGTAGGGTAAGGTATCCGGACAGGACCGCCCCTTGCGGGGTAGGAACTCTGTATAGACAGGCAGGTGCACATTAGCAATGCCCCCATCCCCAATTAGGGATTTCTAGGGATATTGGTTCTCTGCACTGTCTACATCTCTAAACAACCAACGACCACATCCAACCACCGGCACAGTTGTATTTCTTCCACCACGCTCGGTTCATCCCTATCAGGGTTGTGTCGGAATTGTAAGATTGTTCAATACTTTTTAAGCCATATCCTCATTATCTGTACGTGGCACTTTTTCTCTTAAAAGGTATACTAGTAAAAGTTATATTTTAAGCTCCCTCATATGCATGATTGTTTTTCAAACTGCTAGTGGGAGCGCCCCTATCTAACTACCACTACCCTACACATGTTTTTTTCAGAGTTAAACATAACAAAGTGCTTTTAGTAAGTGCAACATAGAACTTGAAATACGGTATATACCGTACAGTAGGAGCAAGTGCAATTCTTCCCTGGCACCAGCTGAAGAGGTATGATGGCTGGTTGTATTTCAATTGATTGGCCCTAGTAGTAAATTATGGATATAGGTGTCCATTGTAATATTAGCTTAATGTTTGTCTGGCCTATTTGTTTTCCCTTACCTCACAGCAGTGTCTGTAATGCTTTAATTTTGCTGTTCACTCTGCTGTCTCCTGCAACTGTTGGTTGTGTTCTGAATTCTGATGGGCTATCTGAAGTGTGGGTCTCGCAGGAGAACTAGGTCTGTTTCCTCAATATCCCTCTGGAGGGGAATGGGATACAGTTCCTATGAGTAGGAGCCATGTCATGTGCTATCTCACTCCTTGCTGCCTCAACTGGACCTCCCCCTCCTGGCAGGAAGCACGACCATCTCATTCCTACCAAGAGAATTGTAAGTTCCATTTCTGTTACCACACATTGCCAATCATTCCTCCTCTTGCTGGAATAAAGGCATAAGGATGAAAATACATAGTAATAACAATACATAATAAACATTTGCAGATACCCCTAGGTCTAGGGTACTGCACATTCCCTTGATGAAAGGCAAGCTATCCTCTTGTTGTGCTTGTGGTTTTCTTCTGGTAGCCTGGCAATCTTCCTCCCATTACTGTGGAGAGAAATGGTTAAAACATACATGCATACATATATACAAGGCCTAGTCTACAATTCTAGCTACAAAATATAATGGCTAGAGTCCAGAGGGACAGTTTTTGGTGGTATCTAGGTGGGTGCCCTAACTATCTATTTAAACTAATGGTAGGAAACAAAGATCCAAGGAAGTCAGTCCTGGTACCGTGCAGCTAGCCTGCCCTAGTTGGACCACTGGGGCCTCTGCTGCTGGAGTTCATCCTCCTCTGGAATGCAGTTGAAGTCTTTTGCAGGAGTACAGTCCGGCTGTATTGGAGTAGGGGCATGTATGACTGGTATCAGGACTTGGATTTGTGGCTGGAGGAGCCACTGGAGTGGATCTGGTATGGGAGTTGGTTCTGCTGAAGTCTCAGGAACTGATGATGATAGCAGCTAAGGTGACTTATCCACTTCTCTCAGCTGCTTTTGAGCAGGTTGCTGCAGATATTTTGTTTTAAGCCAGTTGCAGTGTTCCAGTTGTTTGCCCTTGTCCTCCTGATGGATTTAATAGACTTCAGGCGAGGGTGTGGCCACAACTGTGTAAAGTTCAAGATTATAGTGCCTTTCAAGTTTACTGACTAGATCACTATTTCTGATATTGACTTGGTTTTCAATTTGGGATGGTTGAGGATATGTGACAGTGAAGGAAAGAAGATTGTGATCAGAGAATGGATGAGGAGAGTTTGTAAAGTTAGAAACAGAGCAGTCAGAGGAAGACCCGCTCAAGTGTAATAACGTCTTTATGAGTCTGATAATCCGAAAGTTGCGAAAGGCCGAGAGAAGAGGTTAGTGATAGTTGCTAGGAGGAAGATGGAGAGATTGGGTTGTCTATGGGGACGTTTAAAAGTCGACACAAACACAGAAATATAGTGGCAATTCTGGGGGAGCTGCTCAACCCCTAACACTGTAGCGTGTTTTTCATTGGGGGAGCAGCCCCACCGCATGTGGACCGCAGCAAACGACTATCCCCAGCAAAAAAATGCATACAATGGAGGATGTCGGCGCGGTCCACATGCACCACAAAGGCATCCTACACAAAACAGAGCATTGTGCGGATGAAAATATAATCATATAAATCACAGAAAAAATGCACCAAACGGATATGCCACTGACTATACTGGCTAGTCATAATTGCAGATATTAAAAGCTGAGACTTTTGCCAATATATTCCTGTCAGGAAAATATCGGAGCCCATCATGCACCACGTCACGGTCACTCAGCATGGCAAGGGTCCTACCACTACGCTAACTATGGTGTGAACAAGGTCTGAAGGTGATGACATCCAGCTCACAGCCAAGCTTCCACACAACCGCCTAGCAGGACAACTAGTGCAATGTGAACAAAGCAAGACTGTAAGCCACACCCATATCAGACCATGTGATGGAGGTTACCAGGTGCAAAGGAGTGTTTAAATGCCAGGTAAAGGCACATACACTACATATAAAACAAGACACAAACACAGAAATATAGTGGCAATTCTGGGGGAGCTGGATTTCATCACCTTCAGACCTTGTTCACACTACAGTTAGCGTAGTGGTAGGACCCCGTGCCATGCTGAGTGACCGTGACGTGGTGCATGATGGGCTCCGATATTTTCCTGACAGGAATATATTGGCAAAAGTCTCAGCTTTTAATATCTGCAATTATGACTAGCCAGTATAGTCAGTGGCATATCCGTTTGGTGCATTTTTTCTGTGATTTAGACGTTTAAAAGTCACCAAAAATGAGAGTGGGGAGTTATGAGCACAGGAAATGTGGAAGCCAGACATTAAAGTGACCCAGGAACTGGGAGGGTGACCTAAGGGGGTGGTAAACAACCACCACTCTGTGGGAGGGAGGATGGAAGAATCTGAGGGTGTGGACCTCAAAAGATGAGAATGAGAGCGATGGTGAAAGCAAGTATCTGAAGTAGGTGGATCAGGGTTAGGTGAAATATCCCCTGAAAGGCAAAAGAATAACAAGAAGCAGCAAATTTTTTAGTGATTTGCAAGTGTTTTTTTTAATAATTTTTTTTGCTGCACACTGGGACATGATGGGTTGAGTTGATTCAGAAAGGGGAATAATGCATGATAGCTGTAAATAGATGAAGGGAGGAGACAGGGACTGATGTGGAAAGTGAAATGAACGGGTAATGAGGCAGTGATTATGGAGGAAGAGAGCACATAATAAAATGGACATGGATACAATAAACACAGTCAGTTAGTAATGTGTTAGCAATAGTATTTGTCTATCGCTCTCATATCTTTTCATAAGATAAATGGTGCTTTTAACTTTTGCAATTTTTTTATTATGTATTTTCCCAGTAGTGTTGAGCACGAATATTTGAATAACAAATTTTTATCGCGAATATCGCAAATATTTAAAATATAGTGAAATATATTCGTTATATATCGAATATTCAGCATTTTTTTCCATCTGAACACACGATTCCTCTCTGCTTCTTGCTTGTGGGCCAATGAGAAGAAGGCAATGTCAAGTTCACAACAATACTTAGTGCACCAATCAGTAATCTGTAGTCAGACCTTCTAAAATGTGAAGTTGCACGTAGTGCGAAAAAATATTCTAATTACTGCCGATTAGCGCAATCGCGAATATATTGGAGCACTTGCCTCTATCTGCATATAAAACTATTGTAATGTTCTGCCGTGCCAACCATTTTCTCCAGTCTCAGTAGAAACTCATGAAACTTCTAGCAGCTTAAAAAATGTAGCCAAAGTAACCCACCCCGGTATTTCGCGTTAAGAATTCGCATTACACAATTTTTACAATGCCGATTTTTCGCATTCAATAAAATAATCTCGAATTCTTGAAATTTGCAAATACATGACGAATATTCTACAAAATATTCAGGAAATATTGCGAATTTGAATATAGCCCCTGCCGCTCATCACTTTTTCCCAGCTGCATAAACAGTCAGCACCCACAGTGTATGAGCAGGTACAGCCCATGATCCTGCTCCATACACCCCTTGTTTGCATGTACATGTACATAAAATATTGGCAAAAAGTTAAAAACACCTGCCTAATATTGTGTAGGTAACCCTTGTTCTGCTTTTGACACTTTTGATAGGCAGTAACCACTGCATGATGTGAACACCCCACAATACCTGTTATTTTGGAGATGCCCTGACCATTTAACTATCATAATTTGGCCTTTCTGAAAGTCATTCAGAGCCTTACATTCATTTTTCCTAATTACAACAAATCTGCTTCAATAACTCACTGTTCACTTGCTGCCCAATATATTCTACCCTTGTCAGTTATCATTGTCACTAATCAATATTATACACTGATTAGTGATATGCATGCACAGGCACACACACACACACACACACACACACACACACACACACACACACTGATCAACCAAATCTTGTAACCACTTGCAGGCCCCCCTTATGCTGCCAAAAAAAAGATGCCAAAAGAAGACCATTGCATTTATTATTGCAATGTGTGGTACTCTAAGTTAGTCACTCACCCCCTCTCTCTGTTCTGAGCGACGGCCTGAAAAATTTAAGCAAGACTGCCTTGCTAAAAGTCCAAAGAAAGAAGAAGTTAAAGAGCCAGGACAGGAAGCAGAATATATGGAGTGACTTCAAAAACGTATATCAAGAAAAGCATCCACACTTTTTTGTATTATGCAGTATATTCTCACATAGACTGCTAATATGCAATAAAAACATTTTGATGGATGTGTCACTTTAAATAAAAAAATTAGTACTTACAGATTCAGCCAAGCTAAACTTGATGGTTAAGGCTGGGTTCACATGGGCGTTGCGGGAAAATGTGCGGGTGCGTTGTGGGAACACCCGCGATTTTTCCGCGCGAGTGCAAAACATTGTAATGCGTTTTGCACTCGGGTGAGAAAAATCACGCATGTTTGGTACCCAAACCCGAACTTCTTCACAGAAGTTCGGGCTTGGGATCGGTGTTCTGCAGATTGTATTATTTCCCCTTATAACATAGTTATAAGGGAAAATAATAGCATTCTGAATACAGAATGCATAGTAAACTAGCGCTGGAGGGGTTAAAAAAATAAAATAAATAATTTAACTCACCTTAGTCCACTTGATCGCGTAGCCCGGCATCTCCTTCTGTCTCCTTTGCTGAACAGGACCTGTGGTGAGCATTAATTACAGGTAAAGGACCTTTGGTGACGTCACTCCGGTCATCACATGATCCATCACCATGGTAAAAGATCATGTGATGGATCATGTGATGACCGGAGTGACGTCACCAAAGGTCCTTTACCTGTAATTAATGCTCACCACAGGTCCTGTTCAGCAAAGGAGACAAAAGAAGATGCCGGGCCGCGATCAAGTGGACTAAGGTGAGTTAAAAATTATTATTTTTTTTTAACCCCCCCAGCGCTGTTTTACTATGCATTCTGTATTCAGAATGCTATTATTTTCCCTTATAACCATGTTATAAGGGAAAATAATAATGATCGGGTCTCCATCCCGATCGTCTCCTAGCAACCATGCGTGAAAATCGCACCGCATCCGCACTTGCTTGCGGATGCTTGCGATTTTCACGCAACCCCATTCACTTCTATGGGGCTTGCGTTGCGTTAAAAAACGCTGAATATAGAGCATGCTGCGATTTTCACGCAACGCACAAGTGATGCGTGAAAATCACCGCTCATCTGAACAGCCCCATTGAAATGAATGGGTCGGGATTCAGTGCGGGTGCAATACGTTCACCTACCGCATTGCACCCGCGCGGAAATCTCGCCCGTGTGAACGCAGCCTAACACTTTAAGTAAAAAAAGGTTAAAGGGGTTATCTAAGACAATGGAGGCATATCGCTAGGATATGACCCCATTGTCTGATAGGTCCCACACCTATCTCCTAGATGGAGCCCCAAAAGTCTGCATGCACAGATTCCCTCCATTCACTTCTATCGGGCCGCCAAAAATAGCCGAGTGCTGGCTCGACTATTTCCGTCGGGCCCATAGAAATTAATGGGAGTGATGGCCGGTCATGCGTGGTGGAACCCACACCTATCAGAAAATGGGGGCATATCCTAGCGATATGTCCCCATTGTCTCAGATGAGAAAAACACTTTAACTAACTCTTTCAATGTATTTCAATGGCTTTTGTCACAAGATGCCACGATGTGTTATCAGAGTCAATTTTAGCTCGGCTACATCTGTATATTAAACCTTTTTTATATCAGTCTGCTCAGCTCCTCATGCTCTATAACATGCTGCCACAGATTACACTTTCATGGTGACCGGTTCCAAATAAATACCCATTATATGAATCATGACAGATTTCTGTTAAACTGTATTTCATAGCTCGGTGCTCATATTTGGCAGGATCCCTACTGTCATCAACCTTGTAGGACACAATCCAAGAATGCTGTTTTAGTGATCTCTCTATGATTTATTCCATGCCATATCTGGAATGTAAAAAGATTTGGTTTTAACAGGACAAAAGCGACAGCAGTTACTGATCGGTGAATGCTCTATTAATGCTACTGATCAGTAACTGCTGTGGCAATGCTGCAGACAGCACTTCCGCATCTGATCTGCATTTTTTGCGGGTTGGATGCGGACCCATTCACATCATCAGAGCAGCAAAAGATGCGGACATCACACCTTGCACTGTACGCATCCCTATGTCTTTTTTGTGGCATCCACAAAAATATAGAACATGTCCTATTCTTGGTCGGACCGCAAAACAGGCAATGGTTGTGTGCATAAGCCATTAGGGAACCAAACTTTAAGCACTAAAATGGCTGTAAAAATGTCATGAAAAGGGCTAGAGGGCTGCAAATGTCGTCAAAATGTGGTTAAGAGCATGGCAAGTTCTCTGCAAACAATGTGGTTTAACCCTATGTGGATAGAGAAATGACTTTAAATAACATAAAATACATAAAAATAAAAAATAATAATCTTGATCTAGGAGGACCAGGTCCATATGGAGTAGGAGGTTGAGGAGGCAGTGGATGTGGCGGTGTAGGTGGAAGTGGCGGTGGAGGAGGAGTAGGTAGCCTAGACTGCTTTTTGTTTAAAATTTTTATTTTATTTTTTTAAATTAGGGTACACCCCAAAACATTGGGAAATATAACCCTCCAGTGGTGCTAAACACACGTTCAGACAATACACTGTCTGCAGGGCAGGCCAGCACCTCCAAGGCGTAAAGGGCAAGCTCAGGCCATGTGCCCAATTTGGAGACCCAGAAGTTGCAGGGGCTGACCCCTGTCAGTTAGTTCGTGTAGGCTTGTGCATACTTACTGCCCCACCATGTCGCACGTCCCCGTGATGTTCATGATCAAATTTTATATCTGCTCTATCAACTTCCGATGTTCTTTTATGCGTCTACCATGGTGATCACGGGTGGCGGGGAATCAGGGTCCCAGGCCGGAGAGGGAGCGTGCGAAAAAGAGACCAAATTTAAGGGAGATAAATTTATTTTTCAAAAAGTTGGGATCGAGAAGAAATGTGGGAAAAGCTATTGAGGCGCAAATGTGGGACAAATTACAGAAGCCCAAATGTGGGCCAAGAGAGTCAAGCGGAATTGTGGGAAAAGCTATTGAGGCGCAAATGTTGGCCAAAAGAGTATAGCGGAAATGTGGGACAAAGTATTGAAGCTTAAATGTGGTACAACTTGTTTAAGTTTAAGCATTGAATCAAAGGAGGTGGCGCGCATCAATTAAAGAAGCATTTCAGAAATTTTATTCCCTGTCACCTATGCAGAGCAGGGGTTTATTCACATCTAAAATTGTATAATGTCAACCAAAGAATGTAGCAGAAAAATTACAGAAATTAATTAACCTGTCTACTTGGTAGAGCAGGGGTCTATGACAGAAAACAATTGTTTATTGTCACCCGAAAATGTAAAATAAAAATTATTGAAATTTATTAAGCTGTCAACTAGATAGAAGAGGGGTATATTACACCCAAAAATTGGTGAATTTGACCATAAAATGTAACTGACAATGTTTTTTTTTTTTTTTACTGGTCTAATAGGTATAGCAGTAGTACATCACACCAAAACATTGCTGAATTTCACCAGAAAATGTAACTGCCAAATTTTTTTTTTTAACCACCTCAGCCCCCATAGCTTAAACACCCTGAAAGACCAGGCCACTTTTTACACTTCTGACCTACACTACTTTCACCGTTTATTGCTCGGTCATGCAACTTACCACCCAAATGAATTTTACCTCCTTTTCTTCTCACTAATAGAGCTTTCATTTGGTGGTATTTCATTGCTGCTGACATTTTTACTTTTTTTGTTATTAATCGAAATTTAACGATTTTTTTGCAAAAAAATGACATTTTTCACTTTCAGTTGTAAAATTTTGCAAAAAAATGACATCCATATATAAATTTTGCTCTAAATTTATTGTTCTACATGTCTTTGATAAAAAAAAATGTTTGGGTAAAAAAAAAATGGTTTGGGTAAAAGTTATAGCGTTTACAAACTATAGTACAAAAATGTGAATTTCCGCTTTTTGAAGCAGCTCTGACTTTCTGAGCACCTGTCATGTTTCCTGAGGTTCTACAATGCCCAGACAGTACAAACACCCCACAAATGACCCCATTTCGGAAATTAGACACCCTAAGGTATTCGCTGATGGGCATAGTGAGTTCATAGAACTTTTTGTCACAAGTTAGCGGAAAATGATGATTTTTTTTTTTCTTACAAAGTCTCATATTCCACTAACTTGTGACAAAAAATAAAAACTTCCATGAACTCACTATGCCCATCAGCGAATACCTTGGGATGTCTTCTTTCCAAAATGGGGTCACTTGTGGGGTAGTTATACTGCCCTGGCATTCTAGGGGCCCAAATGTGTGGTAAGGAGTTTGAAATCAAATTCTGTAAAAAATGGCTGGTGAAATCCGAAAGGTGCTCTTTGGAATGTGGGCCCCTTTGCCCACCTAGGCTGCAAAAAAGTGTCACACATGTGGTATCTCCGTATTCAGGAGAAGTTGGGGAATGTGTTTTGGGGTGTCATTTTACATATACCCATGCTGGGTAAGAGAAATATCTTGGCAAAAGACAACTTTGTATAAAAAAAATGGTAAAAGTTGTCTTTTGCCAAGATATTTCTCTCACCCAGCATGGGTATATGTAAAATCACACCCCAAAACACATTCCCCAACTTCTCCTGAATACGGAGATACCAGATGTGTGACACTTTTTTGCAGCCTAGGTGGGCAAAGGGGCCCATATTCCAAAGAGCACCTTTTGGATTTCACCGGTCATTTTTTACACATTTTGATTTCAAACTTCTTACCACACATTTGGGCCCCTAGAATGCCAGGGCAGTATAACTACCCCACAAGTGACCCCATTTTGGAAAGAAGACACCCCAAGGTATTCGCTGATGGGCATAGTGAGTTCATGTAAGTTTTTATTTTTTGTCACAAGTTAGTGGAATATGAGACTTTGTAAGAAAATAAGAATAAAAAAATAAATCATCATTTTCCACTAACTTGTGACAAAAAATAAAAAATTCTAGGAACTCGCCATGCCCCTCACGGAATACCTTGGGGTGTCTTCTTTCCAAAATGGGGTCACTTGTGGGGTAGTTATACTGCCCTGGCATTTTCCAGGGGCCCTAATGTGTGGTAAGTAGGTAAATGACCTGTGAAATCCTAAAGGTGCTCTTTGGAATGTGGGCCCCTTTGCCCACCTAGGCTGCAAAAAAGTGTCACACATGTGGTATCGCCGTATTCAGGAGAAGTTGGGCAATGTGTTTTGGGGTGTATTTTTACATATACTCATGCTGGGTGAGAGAAAAAACTAGGCAAAGACAACTTTTCCCATTTTTTTATACAAAGTTGGCATTTGACCAAGATATTTATCTCACCCAGCATGGGTATATGTAAAATGACACCCCAAAACACATTGCCCAACTTCTCCTGAGTACGGCGATACCAGATGTGTGACACTTTTTTGCAGCCTAGATGCGCAAAGGGGCCCATATTCCTTTTATGAGGGCATTTTTAGACATTTGGATCCCAGACTTCTTCTCACGCTTTATTGCCCCTAAAATGCCAGGGCAGTATAAATACCCCACATGTGACCCCATTTTGGAAAGAAGACACCCCAAGGTATTCAATAAGGGGCATGGCAAGTTCATAGAAATTATTTTTTTTTGGCACAAGTTAGCGGAAATTGATTTTATTTATTTTTTTCTCACAAAGTCTCCCTTTCCGCTAACTTGGGAAAAAAATTTCAATCTTTCATGGACTCAATATGCCCCTCACGGAATACCTGGGGGTGTCTTCTTTCTGTAATGGGGTCACATGTGGGGTATTTATACTGCCCAGGCATTCTAGGGGCCCTAAAGCGTGAGAAGAAGTCTGGAATATAAATGTCTAAAAATTTTTACGCATTTGGATTCCGTGAGGGGTATGGTGAGTTCATGTGAGATTTAATTAGTTAGTGGAATATGAGACTTTGTAAGAAAAAAAAAAAAATTTCCGCTAACTTGGGCCCAAAAAATGTCTGAATGGAGCCTTACAGGGGGGTGATCAATGACAGGGGGGTGATCAATGACAGGGGGGTGATCAGGGAGTCTATATGGGGTGATCACCCCCCTGTCATTGATCACCCCCCTGTCATTGATCACCCCCCTATAAGGCTCCATTCAGATGTCCGTATGTGTTTTGCGGATCCGATCCATGTATCCGTGGATCCGTAAAAATCATACGGACATCTGAATGCAGCCTGACAGGAGGGGGTGATCAATGACAGGGGGGTGATCAGGGAGTCTATATGGGGTGATCAATCCCCCGGAAGGCTCCAGGGAGACGCCTGTATGTGTTTTGCGGATCCGATCCATCTATCAGTGGATCTGTAAAAATCATGCGGACATCTGAATGGAGCTTTACAGGGGGGTGATCAATGACAGGGGGGTAATCAATGACAGGGGGGTGATCAGGGAGTCTATATGGGGTGATCATCCACAGTCATTGATCACGCCCCTGTAAGGCTCCATTCAGACGTCCGTATGCAATTTGCGGATCCGATCCATCTATCAGTGGATCCGTAAAAATCATGCGGACATCTGAATGAAGCTTTACAGGGGGGTGATCAATGACAGGGGGGTAATCAATGACAGGGGGGTAATCAATGACAGGGGGGTGATCAGGGAGTCTATATGGGGTGATCAGGGGTGATCAAGGGTGAATAAGGGGTTAATAAGTGACAGGGGGGGTGTAGTGTAGTGGTGCTTGGTGCAACATATTACTGAGCTACCTGTGTCCTCTGGTGGTCGATCCAAACAAAGGGGACCACCAGAGGACCAGGTAGCAGGTATATTAGACGCTGTTATCAAAACAGCGTCTAATATACCTGTTAGGGGTTAAAAAAAATCACATCTCCAGCCTGCCAGCGAACGATCGCCGCTGGCAGGCTGGAGATCCACTCTCTTACCTTCCGTTCCTGTGAGCGCGTGCGCCTGTGTGCGCGCGTTCACAGGAAATCTCGGCCATCGCGAGAGGACGCATATATGCGTGACTCTGCGCAGGGCTGCCGCCTCCGGAACGCGAATCTGCGTTAGGCGGTCCGGAGGCGGTTAAACGGCCTACCAAGTATAGCAGTGGTACATCAAACCCAAAAATTTGTGAATTTCACCATAAAATGTAACAGACAAATTGTTTTATTGTTTAACCTGTCTACCCAAAAATTTTTTTATGAGGTGGAGTTTCATATGGAGTAGGAGTTTGAGCAGGCGTTGGACGTAGCGGAGTAGGTGGAAGCGGCGGTGGAGGAGGACGAGATAGCCAACACAGGTTTTTTGTTTTAATTACATTTTTTTAAATTAAGGTACACTCCAAAAGAGTGTGAAATATCCAAAATACAAACATGAGCAATTGCGCTGCAGTATAACAATGGCTGCTTAGTGCCGGTATACATGTCTATTCTGCACAAGGTACGGACAAGTCCTGAGGGATCCATGCCTGGTTCATTTTAATGAACGTGAGCTTGTCCACATTGGCTGTGATGACGCCCCCTGCTGTGCTAAACACACGTTCAGATAATACACTGGCTGCAGGGCAGGCCAGCACCTCCAAGGCGTAAAGGGCAAGCTCAGGCTATGTGCCCAATTTGGAGACCCAGAAGTTGAAGGGGGCAGACCCGTCATTCAGTACGTGTAGGCGTGTGAACACATACTGCTCCACCATGTTAGTGAAATGCTGCCTCCTGCTAAGACGTTCCATATCAGCTGGTGGTGCTGGTTGTTGTGGCGTGCTGACAAAGCTTTTCCACATTTCGGCCATGCTAACCCTGCCTTCTGAGGTCCTGGCAGTGCCCCAGCTGCCTCTTTCTCGTCCTCTGCCTTCGGCCTTGTGCTTCCACTTTGCCCCCGCTGTCAGGTGGGAATGCCACCAGCAGCGCTTCTACCAGCGTGCACTTGTACTCGCGCATCTTACGATCACGCTCCAGTGACGGAATTAAGGAAGGTATGTTGTCCTTGTAACGGGGATCCAGAAGCGTGGCCACCCAGTAATCAGCACAAGTTAGAATGTGGGCAACTCGGCGGTCGTTGCGGAGACACTGCAGCATGTAATCGCTCATGTGTGCCAGGCTGCCCAGAGGCAACGAAAAGCTGTCCTCTGTGGGAGGTGTATCGTCTGTGTCCTCTGTATCCCCCCATCCACGCACCAGTGATGGCCATGAGCTGGTCTGGTTGACACCCTGCTGTGAACATGGTTCCTCCTCCTCCATCTCCTCCTCTTCATCCTCCACCTCCTCATCCTCCAGAACTGTGCCCTGGCTGGACAATTGTGTGCCTTGGGTTTGTGGGTGCAGGAACCCACCCTCGGAGCCACTTGGGAATGACTGGCCGGAAACCCTACGAAATGATCCCTCTTCCTCCTCCTCCTCCTGTGCCACATCCTCTTCCATCATCGCCAGGAGCGTTTTTTCAAGGAGGCATAGAAGTGGGATAGTAACGCTGAGAACGGCGTTATCGGCACTGGCCATGTTGGTGGAGTACTCGAAACAGCGCTGACAGGCGAGCAGTTGCAGGGTGAGAACGCCGAAAGCGCGCACAGATGGCCCGCACTTTATGCAGCAGCTCTGACATATCGGGGTAAGTTTTAAAGGGATTCTGTCACCAGGTTTCACCCCCTCCAGATAAAAATATGGTTATGTTCAGGGAGCTTTCACGATTCCTAATGTGGTCTTATAAATGTAATCTGTAGGCTCATTTTTCTAAAAAAATGCTTTTACTAACCTGTCATTAGAGATGGCCCGAACTATCCGACGACGAACAGTTCCCGGCGAACATAGCTTGTTCGCGTTCGCCTCTGCCGGGCGAACACATGCGATGTTCGGTCCGCCCCCTATACATCATCATTGAGCAAACTTTGACCCTGTACCTCACAGTCAGCAGACACATTCCAGCCAATCAGCAGCATACCCTCCCTCCCAGACCCTCCCACCTCCTGCACAGCATCCATTTTAGATTCATTCTGAAGCTGCAGTCTTAGTGAGAGGAGGGAGACTGTAACTGCTGCTGATTTAATTGGGAAATCGATAGCTAGGCTAGTGAATTCAGTGTCCACTCCAGTCCTGAAAGACTCATCTGATCTCTGCTGTAAGGACAGCGTCCTGACAGCACCCCAAAAAGCCCTTTTTAGGGCTGCAACATTAGTCTGCTTTTTTTTTTTCCTTTATATACATATTGCAGTTGCCTGGCCTGCCTGTGTGTGAGGAGCTGCAGGCCCACAGACTGTAGTGTGCCCACTGCCAGTGCTCACCCCTGTCATTCCGTGTGGCACAGGACTTTGCTTAAAAAAAGGCACTTAATTTTTACACTTTAATCTAAGGTTAGTTGCCTGCCAGTGTGTGTCAGGCTGACTTCCACTGACTGTAGTGTGCCCACTGCCAGTGCCCACCACTCATACCGGCTGGCACAGGACTTTGCATAAAAAAGGCATTTAATTTTTACACTTTAGTGTAATTTCAGCTGCTTGCCTGCTGCTAGTGTGTGTCAGGCCGACTTCAACTGACTGTAGTGTGCCCACTGCCAGTGCCCACCCCTGTCATCCCGTGTGGCACAGGACTTTGCTTAAAAAAAAGGCACTTCATTTTTACACTTTAATCTAAGGTTAGTTGCCTGCCAGTGTGTGTCAGGCCGACTTCAACTGACTGTAGTGTGCCCACTGCCAGTGCCCACCCCTGTCATCCCGAGTGGCACAGGACTTTGCTTAAAAAATAGGCACTTAATTTTTACACTTTAATCTAAGGTTAGTTGCCTGCCAGTGTGTGTCAGGCTGACTTCCACTGACTGTAGTGTGCCCACTGCCAGTGCCCACCACTCATACCGGCTGGCACAGGACTTTGCTTAAAAAAGGCATTTAATTTTTACACTTTAATGTAATTTCAGCTGCTTGCCTGCTGCTAGTGTGTGTCAGGCCGACTTCAACTGACTGTAGTGTGCCCACTGCCAGTGCCCACCCCTGTCATACCGAGTGGCACAGGACTTTGCTTAAAAAATAGGCACTTAATTTTTACACTTTAATCTAAGGTTAGTTGCCTGCCAGTGTGTGTCAGGCTGACTTCCACTGACTGTAGTGTGCCCACTGCCAGTGCCCACCACTCATACCGGCTGGCACAGGACTTTGCTTAAAAAAGGCATTTCATTTTTACACTTTAATGTAATTTCAGCTGCTTGCCTGCTGCTAGTGTGTGTCAGGCCGACTTCAACTGACTGTAGTGTGCCCACTGCCAGTGCCCACCCCTGTCATACCGAGTGGCACAGGACTTTGCTTAAAAAATAGGCACTTAATTTTTACACTTTAATCTAAGGTTAGTTGCCTGCCAGTGTGTGTCAGGCTGACTTCCACTGACTGTAGTGTGCCCACTGCCAGTGCCCACCACTCATACCGGCTGGCACAGGACTTTGCATAAAAAAGGCATTTAATTTTTACACTTTAGTGTAATTTCAGCTGCTTGCCTGCTGCTAGTGTGTGTCAGGCCGACTTCAACTGACTGTAGTGTGCCCACTGCCAGTGCCCACCCCTGTCATACCGAGTGGCACAGGACTTTGCTTAAAAAATAGGCACTTAATTTTTACACTTTAATCTAAGGTTAGTTGCCTGCCAGTGTGTGTCAGGCTGACTTCCACTGACTGTAGTGTGCCCACTGCCAGTGCCCACCACTCATACCGGCTGGCACAGGACTTTGCTTAAAAAAGGCATTTAATTTTTACACTTTAATGTAATTTCAGCTGCTTGCCTGCTGCTAGTGTGTGTCAGGCCGACTTCAACTGACTGTAGTGTGCCCACTGCCAGTGCCCACCCCTGTCATACCGAGTGGCACAGGACTTTGCTTAAAAAATAGGCACTTAATTTTTACACTTTAATCTAAGGTTAGTTGCCTGCCAGTGTGTGTCAGGCTGACTTCCACTGACTGTAGTGTGCCCACTGCCAGTGCCCACCACTCATACCGGCTGGCACAGGACTTTGCATAAAAAAGGCATTTAATTTTTACACTTTAGTGTAATTTCAGCTGCTTGCCTGCTGCTAGTGTGTGTCAGGCCGACTTCAACTGACTGTAGTGTGCCCACTGCCAGTGCCAACCACTGATACCGGGTGGCACAGTAGCTTGCCGATAAATAAGGCATTTAATTTTTAGACAGTAGTCTAAATTCAGTTGCTTGCCTGCTGCCAGTGTGTGTCAGGCCCGCTTCCACTGACTGTAGTGTGCCCACTGCCAGTGCCAACCACTGATACCGGGTGGCACAGTAGCTTGCCGATAAATAAGGCATTTAATTTTTAGACAGTAGTCTAAATTCAGTTGCTTGCCTGCTGCCAGTGTGTGTCAGGCCCTCTTCCACTGACTGTAGTGTGCCCACTGCCAGTGCCAACCACTGATACCGGGTGGCACAGTAGCTTGCCGATAAATAAGGCATTTAATTTTTACACTTTAGTGTAATTTCAGTTGCTTGCCTGCTGCCAGTGTGTGTCAGGCCCGCTTCCACTGACTGTAGTGTGCCCACTGCCAGTGCCAACCACTGATACCGGGTGGCACAGTAGCTTGCCGATAAATAAGGCATTTAATTTTTAGACAGTAGTCTAAATTCAGTTGCTTGCCTGCTGCCAGTCAGTGTGTCAGGCCCTCTTCCACTGACTGTAGTGTGCCCACTGCCAGTGCCAACCACTCATACCGGGTGGCACAGTAGCTTGCCGATAAATAAGGCATTTAATTTTTACACTTTAGTGTAATTTCAGTTGCTTGCCTGCTGCCAGTGTGTGTCAGGCCCGCTTCTACTGACTGTAGTGTGCCCACTGCCAGTGCCAACCACTGATACCGGGTGGCACAGTAGCTTGCCGATAAATAGGGCATTTAATTTTTACACTTTAGTGTAATTTCAGTTGCTTGCCTGCTGCCAGTGTGTGTCAGGCCCGCTTCCACTGACTGTAGTGTGCCCACTGCCAGTGCCAACCACTGATACCGGGTGGCACAGTAGCTTGCCGATAAATAAGGCATTTAATTTTTAGACAGTAGTCTAAATTCAGTTGCTTGCCTGCTGCCAGTCAGTGTGTCAGGCCCTCTTCCACTGACTGTAGTGTGCCCACTGCCAGTGCCAACCACTCATACCGGGTGGCACAGTAGCTTGCCGATAAATAAGGCATTTAATTTTTACACTTTAGTGTAATTTCAGTTGCTTGCCTGCTGCCAGTGTGTGTCAGGCCCGCTTCTACTGACTGTAGTGTGCCCACTGCCAGTGCCAACCACTCATACCGGGTGGCACAGTAGCTTGCCGATAAATAAGGCATTTAATTTTTACACTTTAGTGTAATTTCAGTTGCTTGCCTGCTGCCAGTGTGTGTCAGGCCCGCTTCTACTGACTGTAGTGTGCCCACTGCCAGTGCCAACCACTGATACCGGGTGGCACAGTAGCTTGCCGATAAATAAGGCATTTAATTTTTAGACAGTAGTCTAAATTCAGTTGCTTGCCTGCTGCCAGTGTGTGTCAGGCCCGCTTCCACTGACTGTAGTGTGCCCACTGCCAGTGCCAACCACTGATACCGGGTGGCACAGTAGCTTGTCGATAAATAAGGCATTTAATTTTTACACTTTAGTGTAATTTCAGTTGCTTGCCTGCTGCCAGTGTGTGTCAGGCCCGCTTCCACTGACTGTAGTGTGCCCACTGCCAGTGCCAACCACTGATACCGGGTGGCACAGTAGCTTGCCGATAAATAAGGCATTTAATTTTTAGACAGTAGTCTAAATTCAGTTGCTTGCCTGCTGCCAGTGTGTGTCAGGCCCTCTTCCACTGACTGTAGTGTGCCCACTGCCAGTGCCAACCATTCATACCGGGTGGCACAGTAGCTTGCCGATAAATAAGGCATTTAATTTTTACACTTTAGTGTAATTTCAGTTGCTTGCCTGCTGCCAGTGTGTGTCAGGCCCTCTTCCACTGACTGTAGTGTGCCCACTGCCAGTGCCAACCACTGATACCGGGTGGCACAGTAGCTTGCCGATAAATAAGGCATTTAATTTTTAGACAGTAGTCTAAATTCAGTTGCTTGCCTGCTGCCAGTGTGTGTCAGGCCCACTTCCACAGACTGTAGTGTGCCCACTGCCAGTGCCAACCACTCATACCGGGTGGCACAGTACCTAGCACGCGTAGTACCACTTATCTAAAAAAAAAATGACAGGCAGAGGCAGGCCACCCCGCAGGGGCCGTCGTGGTCGTGGTGCTGTGATTTCCACTGTCCCTGGAATAATGCCCAGTTTTCAGAGGCCACGTACCCTGAACCCGAAAAATTCAGAGGACGTAGTTGACTGGCTTAGACAGGACACCCAATCTTCAACAGCTTCCGCTAAGAACCTTGACGCACCATCCTCCTCCAACTCAGCTTCGGTCACCTGCTCTCAAGTTACCACGCACCCGCCCGTCGCCACTACCACCACAGCCACCACAGCCGCTTCACTTGATCCGTCAGAGGAGTTATTTACACATCAGTTGGATGCAATTAGTGATGCGCAACCATTATTGCCAGATGATGTAGATTACGGGGATATGTCTCAGTCAGGCAGGATTACACACATGGACGTACAGTGTGATGATGATGATGTTGTACCCGCTGCTGCTTCCTTTGCTGAGGTGTCAGATACAAGTGAAGCGGTTGATGATGACGATGTGTCCACGGATGCCACGTGGGTGCCTGCTCGAAGAGAAGAAGAGGGGGAAAGTTCTGAAGGGGAGACAGAGAGAATGAGGAGACGAGTTGGAAGCAGGGGGAGGTCGTCGCAAGGAGTTAGTGGCACAGTCAGACAGCATGTATCGGCACCTGGGGTCAGCCAGACAGCACGCCAGTCAACGCATGCTGTTGCCACCACTAGAATGCCGTCATTGCAAAGCTCAGCAGTGTGGCATTTTTTTTGGGTGTCTGCCTCTGATAAAAGCAATGCCATTTGCAACCTGTGCCAAAAGAAACTGAGTCGTGGGAAGTCCAACACCCACCTTGGTACAACTGCTTTGCGAAGGCACATGATCTCACATCACAAACGCCTATGGGATCAACACATGAGTACAAGCAGCACACAAACTCAAAGCCACCATGCTCCTCCTGGTCCTGCATCTTCAGCCACGTCAACCACTGCTGTCCTCCCTGCCCCCTCTCAACCACCCGCCACTCCATCTCTCACCTTCAGCAGTTCCTGCTCATCTGCCCACAGTCAGGTGTCTGTCAAGGACATGTTTGAGCATAAGAAGCCAATGTCACAAAGTCACCCCCTTGCCCGGCGACTGACAGCTGGCTTGACGGAACTCTTAGCCCGCCAGCTTTTACCATACCAGCTGGTAGAGTCTGAGGCCTTCAAAAAATTTGTCGCTATTGGGACACCACAGTGGAAGGTACCCGGACGAAATTTTTTTTCAAAAAAGGCAATCCCAAACCTCTACCATGTCATTGAAAAGGAAGTCATGGCATCTCTGGCATACAGTGTTGGGGCAAGGGTCCATCTGACCACTGATACCTGGTCTGCAAAGCACGGTCAGGGCAGGTATATCACGTATACTGCGCATTGGGTCAACCTGCTGACGGCTGACAAGCATGGAATGCGTGGCTCTGCAGCGGAGTTGGTGACACCACCACGACTTGCAGGCAGACCTACTGCCACCTCCTCTACTCCTACTCCATCCTCTTTAATTTCCTCCTCGGCTGAGTCCTCTTCTGCTGCGGCGTCTGGCTGCACATCAACTGATTCCCCCCAGCTCCCCAGGGGCTATTCCACATCCCGGATACGACAGTGTAACGCTATCTTGGGGTTGACTTGCCTGAAAGCAGAGAGCCACACAGGACCAGCACTCCTGTCCGCCCTGAACGCACAGGTGGATCAGTGGCTGACCCCGCACCAACTGGAGATCGGCAAAGTGGTGTGTGACAATGGAAGCAATCTGTTGGCGGCATTAAATTTGGGCAAGTTGTCACATGTGCCGTGCATGGCACATGTGTTGAATCTCATCGTACAACGTTTTGTGTCTAAGTACCCAGGCTTACAGGACGTCCTCAAGCAGGCCAGGAAGGTGTGTGGCCATTTCAGGCGTTCCTACACGGCCATGGCGCACTTTTCCGATATTCAGCGGCGAAACAACATGCCAGTGAGGCGCTTGATATGCGACAGCCCGACACGTTGGAATTCAACACTCCTAATGTTCGACCGCCTGCTCCAACAAGAAAAAGCCGTCAACGAGTATTTGTATGACCGGGGTGCTAGGACAGCCTCTGCGGAGCTGGGAATCTTTTTGCCACGTTACTGGACACTCATGCGCAATGCCTGTAGGCTTATGCGTCCTTTTGAGGAGGTGACAAACCTAGTCAGTCGCACCGAAGCCACCATCAGCGACCTCATCCCATTTGTTTTCTTCCTGGAGCGTGCCCTGCGAAGAGTTCTGGATCAGGCTGTAGATGAGCGTGAAGAGGAAGAGGAAGAGTTGTGGTCACCATCACCACCAGAAACAGCCTTGTCATCATCGCTTGCCGGACCTGCAGCAACGCTGGAAGAGGAGTATGAGGAAGAGGAGTCAGAGGAGGAATGTGGCGGCTTTGAGGAGGAGGAAGACCAACCACAGCAGGCACCCCAGGGTGCTCGTTGTTGTCACCTATCTGGGACCCATGGTGTTGTACGTGGCTGGGGGGAAGAACAGACCGTCAATGACATCAGTGAGGACGAGGAACGGGAAATGAGAAGCTCTGCATCCAACCTTGTTCAAATGGGGTCTTTCATGCTGTCATGTCTGTTGAGGGACCCACGTATAAAAAGGATAAAGGAGAACGATCTGTACTGGGTGACCACGCTACTAGACCCCCGGTATAAGCAGAAAGTGGCAGAAATGTTACAAAATTACCGAAAGTCGGAAAGGATGCAGCAGTTCAAAACCAAACTAAAAAATATGCTTTACACAGCTTATAAGGGAGATGTCACAGCACAACGGGAATCTAACAGGGGAAGAGGTGAGTGTAATCCTCCTCCTACCACGGCGGCAAGGACTGGACGATTTACAGATGTGTTGTTGATGGAGGACATGCGGAGCTTTTTCAGTCCTACTCATCGCCACAGCCCTTCGGGATCCAGCCTTAGAGAACGACTCGACCGACAGGTAGCAGACTACCTCGCCTTAACAGCAGATATCGACACTCTGAGGAGCAATGAACCCCTTCACTACTGGGTGTGCAGGCTTGACCTGTGGCCTGAGCTATCCCAGTTTGCGATAGAACTTCTGGCCTGCCCTGCTTCAAGTGTCCTGTCAGAAAGGAGCTTCAGTGCAGCAGGAGGCATTGTCACTGACAAGAGAAGTCGCCTCGGTCAAAAAAGTGTTGATTACCTCACCTTCATAAAGATGAATGAGGCATGGATCCCGAAGGGACTGACAGTGGGGGATACGTTTGACTAACAAAAGGCCTGATTACATGCCTTGGCCTCAAAATGGTCCCCACGCTGCTGTATTTAATGTCTGCATACCGGATGACTTTCGTGAATTCTCCACCACCAACTAGGGTTCAAGCCGTAATGTTTTAGTCACTTTTCTGCCTGGAAAACATAAATTTTTCCGGCCGCTGCTACAATAGCGTCTGCAACAGTGCCATTATTTTTCAGGCATGTGTACATGCCTAATTTTTCTGTCCTATGGTGCAGCACTGTGGCTGCAAAAACAAACCAAAAAAAAAAGGCACATACAAGTGTCAATTCCCCTTCGTGATCGTTACCTTGTTGTGGTGAAGGGGCTTGCGTATCACAATGAAGCAATCATCATCACCTCTATAAAAGTGTGTTGGCAATGTTGCCACACCCCAGATGATAAGGCCGTTGCTTCATTATGGTCAGACCAAAAGCGATCGGGTGGCCACGCTACTAGACCCCCGGTATAAGCAGAAAGTGGCAGAAATGTTACCAAATTACCAAAAGTCGGAAAGGATGCAGCAGTTCAAAACCAAACTAAAAAATATGCTTTACACAGCTTATAAGGGGGATGTCAATGGGGGATTCGACAATGGTTAATCAATTCGACCGGATAGGGTCCGTAACAGGGATTAAACTGATAGCAATAGTACTAGTTAAGACACCACTCATATAGGGTGTCACAGCACATTGCTCTGTGCACGCGCAGTGCCCCAATTTGGGAGTAAGAGGACCGACCAAGCTGCTTTTTCCATCTCCCGGTTCCTGAAATCAATTCAGTTTAGTGTATGAGAGTTTGGTCTGTCACTGTGAAGGCAGTCGAAGGTACCCGGCCTAAATTTTTTTTCATAAAAGGCAATTCCTGATATGGGACGTAACAGGGATTAAACTGATGAGAATAATACTACAGAAAATACCACTCATATCGGTGGAGGGAGCCAGCGTTTTTTTAACCATCTTCCGTTCAAAAAATCTATTTAATAAATGGCCCCCAGATTGGGGATGTTAGAGGGATTAAACTGATGAGAATAGTACTACAGAAAATACCACTCATATCGGGTGTGACAGTAAATTGCACGGCGCAGATGCAGTCACCGTGGTTTAAAACAGAGTGGAGGGAGCCAGCGTTTTTTTAACCATCTCCCCGTTCGAAAAATCTATTCAATAAATGGCACCCAGATTGGGGACGTTAGAGGGATTAAACTGATGAGAATAGTACTACAGAAAATACCACTCATATCGGGTGTGACAGTAAATTGCACGGCGCAGACGCAGTCACCGTGGTTTAAAACAGAGTGGAGGGAGCCAGGTTTTTTTTAACCATCTCCCCGTTCGAAAAATCTATTCAATAAATGGCACCCAGATTGGGGACGTTAGAGGGATTAAACTGATGAGAATAGTACTACAGAAAATACCACTCATATCGGGTGTGACAGTAAATTGCACGGCGCAGACGCAGTCACCGTGGATTAAAACAGAGTGGAGGGAGCCAGCGTTTTTTTAACCATCTCCCCGTCCGAAAAATCTGTTTAATAAATGGCCCCCAGATTGGGGAGTCGGGGACGTTAGAGGGATTAAACTGATGAGAATAGTACTACAGAAAATACCACTCATATCGGGTGTGACAGTAAATTGCACGGCGCAGACGCAGTCACCGTGGATAAAAACAAAGGGGAGGGAGCCAGCGTTTTTTTAACCATCTCCCCGTTCGAAAAATCAATTCAATTGACCTTTCGGGGACCCTTGGTGTTGTACGTGGCTGGGTGGAGGAAGAAACCTTCAATGACATCACCGGGACGTGGCTAGCTTGGTATCCAACCTTGTGCAAATGGGGAGTTTGCGGTTGTGCAAATGAACTGTTTGCGGTGCATTAAAAGGGGAGTTTGGTCTGTCAATGTCTGTGATGCGGGCGTAACCCTTACACTACCTGATCGATACAACATCATACCTGATCGTATACACACACTGGATGTTTTAAAGCACGTTATTCCAAACAATTTAGGAATGTTAGTTGATTTATGCCCTTTATGGATTAAAACCCGACTCTGCGTCCACTACGTAATTTTCCATGGGAGTTTTGCCATAGATCCCCCTCCGGCATGCCACAGTCCAGGTGTTAGACCCCTTGAAACAACTTTCTCATCACTATTGTGGCCAGAAAGAGTCCCTGTGGGTTTTAAAATTCGCCTGTCTATTGAAGTCTATGGCGGTTCGCCCGGTTCGCCAGTTCGCGAACATTTGCGGAAGTTCGCGTTCGCTGTTCGCGAACTGAAAATTTTATGTTCGCGACATCACTACCTGTCATTCAACAAAATAAGGTGCCCAAGGGGATGTAAATGGATCCAAGCTGCCGCCCGCACCCGCCGCCGTTCGTGCCCAGCTCCGCCTTTCCCGACCTCAGCGCCGCCTCATAATCCTGTGTGACGCCTCCGGCTCTCCCTCCCTCCCCCTCCTTCTGCTCTAACATCTCGCGCGCGCACAGGGCTCTGCCTGATATGCCCGTGCGGAATTCTGCGTTCGGCTTCATAGAGCGAAGTGCGCATGCGCCGGCACTTCGCTCAACCTCTCGATGACCTGTACACTGGCAGAGCCCTGTGCGCACGCGCAAGATGTTAGAGAAGTTGGGTGTGAAGGTGTTACGCTGACCGGATGAGGAGCTGGTAGAGGATGAGGAAGCAGAGTAGGAGGAGGAAGAAACAGGAGGCAAACTGAAGCGCCCTGCAATCCTCGTGGTGGAAGGACATGCGCCAAACTGCTATCCGCCTCAGGCCCAGCCGCCGCTGCATTTACCCAGTGTGCTGTTATGGAGATATAACAGCCCTGACCGTGCTTACTGGTCCACGTATCCGTAGTCAGGTGCACCTTGCCACAGATGGCGTTGCACAGTGCACACCTGATTTTGTCCCCTACTTGGTTGTGCAGGGAAGGGATGGCTCGCCTTGAAAAGTAGTGGCGGCTGGGCACGACGTACTGTGGAACAGCCACCACCATAAGGCCTTTAAAACTATCCGTCTCCACCAGACGGAATGACAGCATTTCGAAGGCCAGTAATTTAGAAATGCTGGCATTCAGAACTAGGGATCGCAGGTGGGTAGGGGGGTACTTCCTCTTCCTCTCCAGCGTTTGGGAGATGGAGAGCTGAACGCTTCCGTGGGACATTGTGGAGATGCTTGGTGACCCATGTGTTGGTGTTGCTGGCAGATCCTCTGTTTGCGGGGTAGCAGGTGGCACTGTCACTCCAGAGGTGGATGAAGAGGCCGCAACTGCAGCAGAAGAGGAAGCAGGAGGAGCCAGAGACCTTTCTTGGTTTTTGAGGTGTCTACTCCATTGCAGCTCGTGCTTTGCACTAAAATGCCTGGTCAAGCAGGTTGTGCTCAGGTTGAGAACGTTTATGCCTCGCTTCAGGCTCTGATTGCACAGCGTGCAAACCACTCATGTCTTGTTGTCAGCACATTGTCTGAAGAACTGCCACGCCAGGGAACTCCTTGGAGCTGGCTTTGGTGAGCATGGTCCCTTGCGGGCAGCAGAAGGCGTACTACTGTCTAGAGGACGGCCGCTCCGCTTTCGCACCCTGCTCCCTCTTCTACTGTGCTGGTGACTCTGTGCGACCACCGCCTCTTCCTCCGAACTACATAGGTCACTCGCATGACCTTGATTCCATGTGGGGTCGAGGACCTCATCGTCCTCCACATCATCTTCCACCCAGTCTTCACCCCTGCCTTCCTTGTCGGTCTGCACACTTTCGAAAGCCTAAGCAGTTGGCACCTGTGTTTCGTCATCATCCGAGACGTGCTGCGATGGTCCTCCCATGTACTCATCTTAAAAAGATAAGTGGTTGGGCATCGGTGCACTCAATCTCTTCCACTTCTGGGGCAGGGCTAGGTGGATGTCCCTGGGAAACCCTGCTAACAGAGTCATCAAAAAGCAGAAGAGACTGCTGAATGACGTGGGGCTCAGACTGCTTGGCTGATTTGCAAGGGGGTGAGGTGAAAGACTGATGGACATCGGCTGCAGGTGCCAACTGTGGTCTTTCAGCAGGAGACTGGGTGGGAGACAATGTGAAGGAACTGGATCCACTGTCAGCAACCCAATCTACTATCGCCTGTACTTGTTCAGGCCTCACCATTCGTAGAGCAGCATTAGGCCCGACCAAATACTGCTGCAGGTTATGTCGCCTACTCGCACCTGAGGAAGGGGTTTCACTTGTGCGTATAGCTGGCACAGATCAACCATGTCCTCTCCCTGCAACAGGAGCTCCACCAGCAGCACCACGACCTGGGTCACGTCCCTTATTTGATGCTCTCCTCATATTTTTCGAATTTAGGATCTTGCCCTAAATGGGTGTTTAATTAATAGTAGAATAGAACGACAGTATGTAAAGGGTGTATCTTACACGGGCTGAAACAGACTAGGCCTGAATTAAATATTTCTTTGCCAAAAATGGCTGTATTTCAAATGACTGTATTTCAAATGCCCGCATCAAACCCCTGTATGTAGAGGGAGTATCTCACAGGGCCTGAACCAGTGTAGGCCTAAATTAAATATTTCTTTGCACAAAATGGCTGTATTTCAAATGCCTGCATCAAACCCTGGTATGTAGAGGGAGTATCTCACAGGGCCTGAACCAATGTAGGCCTAAATTAAATATTTCTTTGCACAAAATGGCTGTATTTCAAATGGCTGTTTTTCAAATGCCTGCATCAAACCCCTGTATGTAGAGGGAGTATCTCACAGGGCCTGAACCAGTGTAGGCCTAAATTAAATATTTCTTTGCACAAAATGGCTGTATTTCAAATGCCTGAATCCAATCCCTGTATGTAGAGGCTGTATCTCACAAAGCCTGAACCAGTGTAGGCCTAAATTAAATATTTCTTTGCACAAAATGGCTGTATTTCAAATGGCTGTATTTCAAATGCCTGAATCCAACCCCTGTATGCAGAGGGGGTATCTCACACGGCCTGAACCAGTGTAGGCCTGAATTCAATATTGGTGCACCAAATGGCGGTCTTTAAAATCTCTGGATGTAACCCAAATGTATTAAGGGTGTATCTCAAAATGACATCTGCATCAAAGGCTGCCAACTAAATTTTTTGTGCCCAAACGAGTGTTTGTTTAACAACTGAATTTGACAGCAGTATATAAGCCTGTAATTTCACACATGCTGATGCTACAAGGCCTGAAAATAGTGTTTTTTGTCAAAAAAGTGTGTTTTTCAAACCCCAGAAAATGATGGGTGTATTTCTAGCTTAAATTGCACACTGATTAATCCAGATGTTGTAGATTGCCAAAAAAGTGTTTTTTTGTTAACAGAATATGAAAGCTGTATATATTAAACTTGAATTTAACACTTGCAGATCTGGAAAATACTGTTTTTTGAAAAAAAAAAGGTGTGTTTTTCAAACCCCAGAAAATGGGTGTATTTCCAGCTTAAATTGCACACTGACTTATCAAAATGTTGTACTTTGCCCAAAAAAATTGTGATTTGCAATGTCCCAAAAGCTCAAATGCAGTGCTGGTGCACTGAGCTTGCATATAATGGCCGCCGCCGCCGCCCACCTAACTAACAGAATTATGTGAAAAGTTTTTTTTTTTTGGTCAATGGGCCCAGGGCAGGGTAAAACGATTGTGCCCTGCACCCACACAACTATTTCTCTGTAGATCGCTGAGTTAGATTCTCTCCTATTCTCTCCCTGAAATCGCAAGTCCAGCAGCATCCTCTCCCTACACTTGTAACAGCAGAGTGACGTGCAGCCCTACGTGACTCAAGCTTATATAGAGGCTGGGTCACATGCTGCTCTGGCCAATCACAGCCATGCCATTAGTAGGCATGGCTGTGATGGATTCTAAGGTCAGACAGTTAACCGCTTGTTGATTGGCAGCCTTTCAAAAAGCACCAAGAACCTGAACTTTTACGGAAATGTTCGGGGTCCAAAAATCCTAAAGTTTCCTTTACAGTTCGGGTTCGCTCAACCCTAGTGATAACTCATCTTTCACTAGGACTAATTTGTATATTTTTTAAATTAATTGTAGAAGTACTATCATGAGTACTATATGAGACATATCAAATGCTTTGATCAGTGGGGGTCCAAGCGCACAGGCCTCCACCGATGACTAGAACATGGAGAGAAGCACCCAAATAGCTCACTCTCTCCTTGCTGGCTGAAGGAGATGGATTTGAGACAGGCCCATAGATTTTTTACTGCTGCGAGGAGAGTGAGCTCTGTGTGTTAGTGCTTCTCTCTCCTTATTCTAGTGATCAGTGGGGGTCTCAGCACTTGGACCCCCATCAATCAAAACCTTTGATATGTCGCTATGATATATTAAAAGTTTTATGAAAGCTTAATAACACTTTTAACAGCATAATGTTAGTCAGCTGCTTCTAAGGTCATCACGATATTGTATGTTAAAAGAGGCACAAACTCGTGGGACATAATATTGCCACTTTATAGAGCTTTGGTGTGGCCTCAGCTAAAAAAACAAAAAAAAAGCATGCAGCATCCTTCAGTAAAGAAAAAAAAACAGCTGTGCGCCCCTGCAGGTGTCCCAATGACTCTTAAAGGGAACCTGTCACCGGGATTTTGTGTATCGAGCTGAGGACATGGGTTGCTAGATGGCCACTAGCACATCCGCAATACCCAGTCCCCATAGCTCTGTGTGCTTTTATTGTGTAAAAAAACCCGATTTGATACATATGCAAATTAACATAAAAGAGTCCTATCTTACTTGTGTGACCAGAGAAGAGTCATATTTTCAAGCTCTGACTCATCTCAGGTTAATTTGCATATGTATCAAATCGGTTTTTTTACACAATAAAAGCACACAGAGCTATGAGGACCGGGTATTGCGGATGTGCTAGCGGCGATCTAGCAACCCATGTCCTCAGCTCTATACCCAAAATCCAGGTGACAGGTTCCCTTTAAGTGAATCAAAATAAGGACATGGAGGCAGTGCCTATGAAGCAGTGGAGACAAAAAAGGTTCTTTTAATCCATGTCTGTGGGTCACTATTAGGCATAGTTCACACTTCAGTTTTTTGGTCAGTTATTCTCATCAGTTATTGTCAGCCCAAAGCAGGTCAAAATCATAGAACAGATCTGCAGATCTATTCATGATACCTAATCCGAGAGTAGGCTTAGCTCCTCAATTTGCCTCGCAATAATTGATGGAAATAACTGACCAAATAACAGAAGTGTGAACTCAACCATACAGGTCAATGTTAGCGTCAGCTCTAATTTATTGGTGTGATCCAAGATTCAAGTAGTGGCCCTATGACAGTGGAGAGGGTGTCAGCAGTAAGGCTGTGTTCACATCACTCTTCATTTTTCCCTTCTCATCCATCAGAAGAACAAGCCAAAAAAAAAAGCAGATTGTGTAGTTTGAGCATCTGCCTTCAAACAATCAGAATTTGGTCAACATTTGATCAGTATTGGTAAGGCAAAAACAGATGTGGGTCCAAAACAGACATAACATGGGATGGAAATATTTGCATGTCTTCTGTGTTTTGTACCCACTCCTGCTTTTGGCTTCCAAATCATGATTAAATCTTGATGCAAAATACTGACTGTGTGATAGAGGTCTTATGGACAATCAAACAACAGGGCCCCTTTTTTTGTTATTTTTCTGTTCTTCTGAGGGATCACAAGAACGGAAAAATTAACGGTGAGATGTCAACATGGCCAGACAGAGACCCTAGTGGCCGTGCAACAGACTGGTGGGGGTGGCAACAGCAAGAAGAATAATAGTAGGAGTAAATGGCAGTAGAGGCAGCAGGTGTGTTACATTAGTTAGGTGACAGCATCAGAATAGTGGCAGCAGCACATGGGCATAAGTAATGGGCCATTTGTCACAATGTTCTGGTGCACATTACAGTCAGATCACTACTGCCAGAAAGATCTAGTCTGTTGTATCAGGCACCTGTCATAACAAAAAAGCCAGTGGAACTAATTATCAAAAATAATATCAACTTTATTATAATAATGTATATAAGATATGGAAGAAAAAAAGGGCAAGCTCCTGACGAAGCCGTTGAGGTGAAACGCGCGTCGAGGTCTTGCGCTTGGGGCTCCTTTACCTCTATTGGTCAGATCATGTCTTCAGGTATGTCCCTTGTTAGATGTGTCTATTAAGATACTGCTATGTCACAGTGTTCATATTAGGCCTATGATATATACTGAGGCTGTGAGTTAATTAACTCTTATTTCATTGGTATACACTGTCTTTCATGGTTACTGGGGGCTTATGCTGTGGATCTCATATTGCATGGTGATTATTATTGGCTTAGTAAATAGAGTTATACAACATGTTCGCCTATAGGGGTGGGTGATATATACTATTACCATAGTTGTGTATATACTTTTCCAATTTAGAGACTTACTACCAGTTACTGTAAGACACTGCGTATAGCCTGGTATCCGGAAAGTGCTATTATAGCTGTGCGGAGGTACATGGCTGTCCAGTGAGGTGTTTTCTGTATATCCTTTTACAGCTTGCCCTTTTTTTCTTCCATATCTTATATACATTATTATAATAAAGTTGATATTATTTTTGATAATTGGTTCCACTGGCCTTTTTGTTATGACATTGTGTGTTGCCCCAGGTGTAGTGTTGTGCTGTCAGCGGTAGACAGAGAGGTTTTGTAGGTTTACAACTATCAGGCACCTGTGTCTGGAAATCCTGGTTGATCCTGGTGGTTTTGTCACTGACGTACCGAGACATACGGACGTACCCGCGACAGGTGGCGGGAGATCTGTGAGACTAGCAACAAGTGGTTTGATCTGACATGTTTTCCTTTTGGATCAAATGACGTTTGTGTTGTTTCTGGTGCTTGCGACGCCTTCTTTCCCCAGGTGTGGCTATTTTAGTCATTTAACCTTCTCTATTTATCGTTGTTTCTCTCACTATGCTATGCGGTTTATAGCTTGGCAAGCGCCCGACTGTATAGGGAGGGTGCTTAGGGACTGATGGTCCCCCCCTCCCCCTTTTCCCCTTAGGAGTATTCAGGGAGCTGGCCCCGTCTCAGTAATGGTTAAGTACGTTGCAGATTAGGGTCATTAAGGGTTAATTCACTGAGGATCCTCCTTAGACAGGATGGGGGCGGTGCAGGAAATCCTGAAGGTCACATATACCTCCTCTTTGTTCTGGTCACTTCCTCTTGCAAGTGGAAGCAGATTGGCCCTCCCTCCCTTTGCGGTTATTCTTGGGAGGCGGGTCGAGGTGCACAGTTCTGAGCAGTTATGGATACTTGGTTATTCTGTTTTGTTTGTTTTTCTATTCTTCAGAGCCCCCGCTGGGAGTCCAGTGGTTTTGGATATTGCTCCGGTGATTACGGATTTTGAGAGGTGCAAATTCTGGTCGCGTTTATGAAGTCACAGCTGGCGGCATTTGAGTACAGCGGAAGATATGGTGGTAGCAGATGATTACGGTTTAACTTGCCCGCTGGGAGTCCAGCATACCGCTCCAATATTATGGTTTATTAAGGTTTGCCGCTTTAATAAAGAAGCTGTGGCCAATCACCACCCAGCAATAAAATGATACAGTTGTCGGTGTCTTTTGTTATAGTTCAAGGTTGGGTAAAGGGGCCAAGGGTGAGTTAAAGGTGGTACCCCCTCCCCTGTTTCCCTGGATACCAGCAGTCTCTATTGGACTTGTGGTTAGCTTGTGTTTGGTTCTCGGCTGAGTTCCTGGTGCTACCAAAGCTTCATTGTAGATAAGTCTTTTCTTTCCCTTTTGTATTTTGTTTATATATATATGTGTGTGTTGCCTTTCCCTGTTGTTTGTCATTAGGCCTCAGGGAGACTCACGTTCGTCCTTCCCTTTGGAGGAACAGGTAGACTCAGTCCTATAGGGTTAATTTTTATTATTTATTCTTTATTTGTTGTCTTTGATTGTTATTGCCACATGTCTTTACAGCACTTCCCCCCCATCATCATATGTATATTTTTGGACTCATCATTGTGTTTTTGCATTTTTTCTCGGTATCATGCATTATTATTTATACATTGTTTATGCACATTTGCACTTTATATTAATAAATATATATGTTATCATGTAATATTATAATTGTTTGTATCAGCAAAAAATGTATTTACACTAATGTACTTATGACTATTTACATGTTTCTGTTTATGCACTTATGTATAATCACCTTATGTATTTACACCAATGTACTCATGACTATTTACATGTTTCTGCTTATGCACTTATGTATAATCACATCATGTATTTATTATGTATTATTATATTCTTTAGTATTTTCTGTATCATTCACTACCATGCTTTGCATATTCAATATTTAAGAGAGGTCCATATAACTTATGTTACATTTTGCACAGATAGTCAATTTATATAATCCGGTGTATGCTATTGTTCTTCTCCTCCCCTGTGGTGAGTGCGCGCGATGCACGGCGCCGCCCCCGGCGCCTCTCGCCTGTGCGTCCTTACGCCGTCATCGTCCGATCATGTGGCTTTGTCACGTGATGTGGGCGTGTAGGCGGGACGCCGGCCGGGAGGTGGCTGGGCGCGGTTTGACTGGAGCCCCACGCGCCAGCATACATGCATAGGTGGGGACAAGTACGTACAATTAGCATCCGATTGGTGGAGAGAGCCTGTAAATAGATGATTCATAGTGATGGCGTTACCCCCGGACGAAGGCACGCCGAAACACCATGAGGAAGGGAGAGTGAATCTACCCGTAACGCGTATGGTGAAACAAGAGATGTAACTGCATTGAAAAGCCTCCGATAATACTGTATGGCCATACAGAAGAAAATTTCTACAGTAAAGGATTAACTATTCTTATTGTCGAAAGCTGCACCGAAGGAAATTGCGGAACAGAGTGGTAACTCCCGCGATCTTTGGAACTCCCGCGAAATTTAAACCAGCTTGCTGGAAGGAGCGACTGAATAAGCCGGCAAATATTTAAAGCTCCATTGAAGCAATAGGGAGACAGCAGACGCTAGACGGTAAGCCAAATATCGATTTAAAGTTTTCTTCGATTCAAAGCTCATATCGACCTTAAAAGGATATGCTATAAGAGACTTTTCACATTATCAGGATTCCTGTGGACACTTTATGAACATATTGCGCTCCCAGTGAATACACCTACAACATTTTCAGTGACATTCAGTTTCCCAAATTGGGATAGAGCGCTAGAAGATAATACCCCCTCTTCCCAAATAACAGCATATACTTGAAGTTTTTTGGTGTGATATATATTATTGAATTTATCGACACTATTGAGTGGTATTGAATATTCTATCCAATATTTCAACATTGAATTTTCTACCATTCAATTTATCGAATATTTCTATCGAATATATTGTTATTGAATATAGTGTCGATCATATCTACCACAATATATGTGATTGTAATGTTGTATATTATTGCTACATTGTTCTTATAAATTTTATTACTTGTATTTTATGGGGATTTAATAAATATTTTCTGCACATGTCAATTTGGTTGCCAAGTGTATGAATGCTCGCTCATTTTCCTATTACTATTATTGGGGTTTGCTTCTACCTGGTTTATGCTGCACTTGCATGCAAACCCTGTCCATTTTTGCCGTGTAGGTATCTTTTTGATTGCTGACTCAACCGATACCCATGTTGTATTTTTGGTCAATGGCCGGTCACTGTACCATATATAATCTATTTCATTGATCATCATGTTTTACATTTGACATGTGTGCTATCCCAGGGTGGCGTTCTTTTTTCTGCTTCTTTTCACTTTTTAACGGTATATTATTTATTGCTTTACATTTTAATCATGTCATAATAAAATTATGTATAGCAGGCTGGATTCCCAGCCTGCATTTGTGGGAGGGGCATAGGGTATTTAGCCGGCTCACGCCCTCCCTCTGGTGTCGGCATCGCCAGTGCATCTCGTGTTACGGCGACGTCATACGAGTGCGACTTCCGGTTCCGGCTAGACTGACGAGGCAGACGCTGCGGCGGTACGTTCCTCCCGGCCGGCGCTCCTTCTGGGTAAGTTACTCCGGGCCTCGCCGCCGCACTCCATCTCCGGCCGCCCACCTCCGCTTCCCCCACCGACGCGTCTCCTCTGCTGCGCTCCTCTGACTGCGCCATCTAAACTCCGTGCGGCCGCGGCCGTCGCGCCCGGTCTGGTGGGAGCGCGCATCCCTGGCGTGGCCGGCGGGGGAGCGGTGCAGCAGGAGACGGGACACTTGGTGCGGTCCGCTCAGGCAGCGCTGGGGCAAGATTCAGCTGGGGCGCTCCGGAGCTGGCTGCTTCAGGTTCCCCGCTTCCAGTCTCCTCCACAACAAGCCATGGCTCCAACCATCGCACCGCGGGGGGTCCCGCGCGTCTCCCCTTCCCCCCGGGCTGTTTCCTCCTCCTTGTCCAGGCCTTGGGGGGGCGGCAGACGGGGACGCCACTCCACGACTTCCCCGATGCGTTCCACGGTGGAACGCATCGGCATCCCGCCCATCTCCCGGAGCTCCATCACTTCCCCGATGCGTTCCACGGTGGAACGCATCGGCATCCCGCCCATCTCCCGGAGCTCCATCACTTCCCCAGTGCGTTCCACGGTGGAACGCATCGGCATTCCGCACGTCGCTTCAGTCATCAGGAAGGCCCCCATATTCCCAACCTCCCTGCGCTCCACCGTGGGGCACCCAGGGGGAACCCCTAATCCTGGGCTCCAATATGGAAGGCATACCACGCCCACTCCTGGTGCCCGGACCACTTGTTTCCACACATGTGTTTTTTCAATAAAGTGTTGCATGAAAAGCCCAGAATACGCTGGGCGGACATGTTGCGGGGATGCCATGGCCGGGCGGCTCGGTCTTGCGGTGCGGCCGGGCGTTCCGGGAGCAGCCGCGTGGGCCGGTTGCTAGGCACGCAGCAGTTTCGCCCCTGGAAAAAAAAAAAAAAAAAAAAGAGTTGGGCAGATATGTTCCGTTTTCTCTCACCTGTTTCTATTGTACCTGCTTTCCTAAGGATGTCCAGGTGGTCTTCTCTTCCTGTCTTGTTCTAATATGGGTCTCGCCCGACACGTCCAGGCTCACTGCCTGTCCAATCAATTGATACTTTCAGGTCCGGTTGCCTCATACGTCCGGGGTTTTCTTTCATCATGTACTCCCTCCTTGATCCGTTCTAGTGTTTTTCTGATATGTCCAGGATTGGCTCCACGTCTTCCTGCCTGATACGTTCTGGAGGTTCTCTGTGTTTTTCGGCCTGATACGTTCAGGTTTCGTTTTTTCGTGTCTGTTTGCCTGGTACGTCCAGGTTTCCGTTTTCATGTCCGTCTACCTGATACGTTCAGGTCTCTTTTGTTGTGTCTGTTTGCCTGGTACGTCCAGGTTTCCGTTTCATGTCCATCTACCTGATACGTTCAGGTTTCCATCTTCGTCACTGTCTGCCTGATACGTTCAGGTTTTTCCGTTTTTTGTTTTCATGTCTGTCTGCCTGATACGTTCGGGTTTTCTGCTTCTGGTTTCTGCCTGTTACGTTCAGGTCCTCGTCATGTCCTCTTGCTGGTCAAACCTTCATCATGTCCTCCCTCCTGTTACGTTTGGTTCATGTCCCGTCCGGTCGGTCCTGTTGGTGTCTTTTTATCTTTTTCAGGGTCGTTTTTTGGGCTCGCCTTCTCACTCCACGTCTTTCTTTCCCTCTTACTGTCCTGTCGCATCCTTCTTCTTCCCCAGGTGTACCTATCACGGTCAGTTCAGGTTTCTTTATCTGTCACGCTTGGGGCCCGTTGCTCGCCATTTGCCAGAGCGCACGGGTCATGTCTCCTCACTGCTTGCCACACTGGTCAACTCCATGCTGGCAGCCAGTTGTGGCCTCGTTTCCAGTCGCGTCTCGGCTCTCGGTTTGTTCAGGGCCCGGCATATTCATTCACTTGTTCACGTCAGGTCCTTTTCCTCACCACCTGACACGCTCAGGCCGCTCGGTTTTTCGTGTTTTCTTTCAGGTTGTCCTCCCTTCGCCTGATTTCGTTCAGGATATTCTTGCGTTTTCGGCCTGCCACCTCCAGGGTTCGTTTTTTCCTGTTTCATCATCACGTAAGTTTCGTCTTGTCAGCAGATATCGGGGTACATCTCCCCGCAGGTTCCAGTAAAAAATTTTGTATTTTTTCCTCACTTACCAATCCCAGATTCGCAGGGTGGGAAGTTCACTCTCTCCGCGGGCTCCCGAGTTTTTGTTCGATCCCAGGTTTCCTAACTTTTTCCATCCTAAACTTTCTAAGGCTCCAGGTAAGAAAAAAAAAAAAAATAAAAAAATTTTAGTTTTGGGGTTGCACGAGGGGTTGTCAATTCACGTCAGATCCTCCCACAGGGTCCGGTCTTCTTCGGGCAACATGTCGCATGTCTCGGATATTGAGGACTCACTGTCCATCCCTGAGTCAGCGGTCTCGGAAGCAGCCAGCCGCGCATCTTACAGGCATTGGACCATCCCCAGGATGCTCGCGGAACTGAAGAAAAAAGGGATCCGCCATTCGGCATCGGCACGGAAGGCAGAACTGTATCATCTGCTCTTCCCTGAATCCCCCAGGGCTTCTGAACCACCCGGAGCCTCCGAAGATCTGGTCTCCATGTCGACCATCCAGCTCTCCCTGACCCAACTCCATGCGACCATCAACAACATGGCATCTTCGATGTCACACATCGACTCCAGGCTCCAGGCCGTCGAGAGCAAGATGGCTACGCCTCCTCCTCCGCCAGAGGCCGAAGCCGTGCCTTCTACTTCCCAGGCCAACGTCCCAGGTACAGGTCTGGCCTCTCCCGACATCGCCCCAGCGTTCTTCGTTCCAGAAAACATCAGGCGGGATATCCTGGCAGGGAAGGATATCAATTTGGCCGCCATCCTAATCTCCACCCATGATACGGTCGAAAACCGGACAATCGCCTGCGGTGATGTGTCGGTGGTTCTGAGGTCTAGAGACGTCCGCCTCAACAAGAAGCTATCCATCCCCGAGTTCATGCTGACCTTCAGCCTGTACCGGGACATAGTGTGCTCCATTCATCCCCACCGTAGGGTAGAATTGGACACATACATGTACAAGGTCACCGAGCTGGGTTACAGATATGGCGGTACCGCCTTCTACGAGTACCACCGGTCTTTCTCTGCCAAAGCGGCAGCGGCTTTCCTCCAGCACCAGCATGTCACCAACTGGGCGGTGTTGGACATGGAGATTTTTTGCAGGCACTTCGACGGGCAAAAATCCCCAGCCTGTGCCGGTTGCCAATCAGTCCTCCATGCTTCTGATTGGTGCCCCCATGTCGCCAACCCATCTCCTGCCAGGCCAACGTCCAGCTCAGGGGCGCAGAAACCCAACCCCACCACGGACAAACTCGGCCGTCCCATCACCTTCTTAGGGAAGAATCAGCTATGCAATAACTTCAACTTGGGTTCTTGCAGTTATGATAAATGCAAGGCTTTGCACATCTGCACCATCTGTTTCAGGGCCCATCCTCAGTCCTCCTGTTCCCAACGCACGGCTAAACGCTCATGACTAGGCGGGGTCAACGTTGACCTGCTACTCTCCCTTCTCCAACTACATCATGACCCCAGTTTTGTCCAGTTTCTCTCACAGGGGTTCTCGGAGGGTTTCCATACCGGGCTAGTCACCCTTCCGCAGGTCACTCATGAGTGCCCCAACCTCCTCTCCTCTCTGGCGGATCCCGGGGCGGTGGACGCTCTGCTGGAGGCGGAGTTACAGAAGGGCTTTATGATCGGTCCTTTTGCAGAATCCCCTTTCCCTCTGTACCGGGTCAGCCCCATAGGTCTGGTGTCCAAAAAATCGTCCAATAAAAAAAGATTAATTTATGACTTGTCTGCTCCTCATGCATCCAGCACCCCCAGCCTGAATTCCCTGGTCCCGTCGGACGAGTTCTCTATGCAGTACTCGTCCCTGGACGAGGCCGTGGAGCTCATTTTACAGGTCGGGGCAGGAGCTTGGTTGTCAAAAGCGGACATTGCTGATGCCTTCAAGTTGCTGCCCATCCTGCCTCATCTGTGGAAGTTCTACGGCCTCAAATGGAGGGCAAAATATTACTTTGCCACCCGCTTGACGTTCGGGTCAAAGAGCAGTCCCTGGCTCTTTGACCAGTTCGCCCAAGCACTGCATTGGCTCTTGGTCAATCATGCCCACTGTCCGAGGGTCATCCATTATCTGGATGACTTCTTGCTCATCGAGCAGGCCGAACATGCCCTGGACAGGTTGGACAGCCTCCTCAGCCTGTTCAGCCGCCTCAATGTTCCGGTGGCTTCAGCTAAGGTCGAGGGCCCCTCCAGGGTAATCACCTTTCTGGGCATCACCCTGGACACCATCAGAATGGAGGCCAGCCTCCCCCTGGACAAATTAAACAGGTTAAAGGACTCCGTGGCCAGGCTCGTGGGCACCCGCACGGTGTCAAAGTTGGAACTCCAGTCTTTATTGGGGTCTTTCAACTTTGCCGCCAGGATCATGCCCCAGGGCAGGTCTTTCACCGCCGGCCTACTCAGACTCCTCCCGGCAGCCTCAGATCAGCATGCGCTCATCCACCTCAGGCGTGACGCGCTGGCGGACCTGGCCATGTGGTCCTTGTTTTTGTCCAGCTGGAATGGCATCTCCCTCTTCGTTCCTCAGTGGAATGAGGCCTCTCCCTTGGTATTTTCCGATGCTGCTGCTTCCCTCGGTTTCGGGGCCATCTGCGGGGATCAATGGTTTGCAGGTCCTTGGCCCACGCAGGTCTCCTCAGACCAGGAGGCCGCCAGGTCTTCCCCCCTGCTCGAGGTCTACCCCATCGTCGCAGCCGCTCTCGTCTGGGGTCAGTCATGGAGTAACAAGCCAGTGTGCTTCATGACTGACAACCAGGCGGTTGTTGACATCCTCGCCAGGGGTAGGTCCAGCTCCCCCAAGGTCATGCGTCTGGTTCGCAGGCTCACCTGGCTGTCCCTGCAAAACAACTTCCGCATCATTTGCAGGCACATAGAGGGCAGGAAAAATACCGCAGCTAATGCTCTGTCCCGTTTCAACTTTAATTTGTTTTTCCAGGTCATGCCAGGAGCTCGGAGAGTCGGGATCAACCCTCCGGGGTTCGAAGCCCTGATCATGGACTAGAGGAGTACGTTTCCGCAGCCCACGGTCTCATCCGCGAGTCTCTCTCGGCTAATTCTGCCCGGAACTATTTAACAGGGTGGAACACCTTCAGGCGGTTTGCCCACCTTCACCCCAGGGGGGACAGGGATAGAGTCTCCTTCATCCTGGCTTTCCTGGCATACTGCCACAAGGAGCTCCATCTGTCCCACAATACCATCAGACTTTATTTAGCGGGCATCCAGCACCACCACATGATCAGTCACCCTAGTCATTCCTCCTTCTTTTCCTGCCAGGCGGTCAAAGCAGTTTTGAGAGGCATTCAGAAGCTCTCTTCCCCTGCCCTTCCCTCCAGACAACCAGTCACAGGGGAATTATTCCAAAAAATTTCTGCCGCCCTAGATGGTAATCCCTTTGGCCCTTTCAGAAGTTCGATCCTCAAAGCCGCTCTCTACCTCAGCTTCTATGGGTTTCTCAGGCCGGGGGAATTCTGCTGCACCTCAGGCCGGAATCCAGGGCCGGTTATCAGCCAGCTCCTCTATAGTTTAGACCACTTCACCTTCTCTCTTCCTTCCTCCAAAACCTCCCAAGTCGGTCCACCGGTACAGATCGAATACTTTAAGTCATTCAATCCTTGGTGCCCAGTGTCCGTGTTCAATCAGCTGCTCTCCACTCTCCATGACAGAACTCCCGATAGCCCCCTACTGCCTTTTCCCGTGCGGTCATTGACGTCCGCGCAGTTCATCAGGCACATTCGCTCCATAGCTTCAGGTCTGGGGTTCCACGCTGCTTCCATTTCCGGACACTCCTTCAGGATCGGGGCCGCATCGGCAGCCTCCAAACATGGCGTCCCCGCTCACGTCATACGGAAGATGGGACGATGGCAATCTTCCTGTTTTTCCCGTTACATCCCTCATCCACGGGTCGAGATTGCCAAAGCCTTTTCCAGTCTGGTTTTGTAAGCTACAAATAATAAACTGCCTAAAATGCATGTTTTGCCCCCTTTTTTGGCTACCCGCGTCACGTGGCTAAAGGCACACCACTCGCCAAGGTTAGGTTCTACTGTGTCCAGTGCACACCCTCTTCCCAACACTTCCCCCGGAGCCTTGACCACAAGTATAGCAGGCTGGATTCCCAGCCTGCATTTGTGGGAGGGGCATAGGGTATTTAGCCGGCTCACGCCCTCCCTCTGGTGTCGGCATCGCCAGTGCCCCACCCGACCCTCCCTCTTTTCCAGCTTCACTCAGCTCAGACTCCCTGGGTTAGCCCCCTTTTTTGGCTACCCGCGTCACGTGGCTAAAGGCACACCACTAGCCAAGGTTAGGTTCTACTGTGTCCAGTGCACACCCTCTTCCCAACACTTCCCCCGGAGCCTTGACCACAAATATTTTTATACACGGTACTATGAGCTCCGTTTCCTTGTTTTTTTGCTTGTTTCACTCGGGAGCTAGTACCGAGTTACAATTATGGGTGTCCTTTTGGTTCCATCGGTTGGACAGTGTTTTCCACTTTTTACTAATTGGCCACCTTTGGTCTTTTTTGTTCTTTCTCATCAGTTTGTACTGTGTATTTTCACAGATTCTTGACCTTGCGACCACTATGGATTATAAGGCCAGAGAACTTTCCTGGCTTTCCCAACTTGATGCCGTCTTCAAAGATGAAGGAGCAGTGGGTGGTCCCAGCGGTTGCATGATTAAAGAAACCCAAAATTCATTGCAACAATTATTACACAGAAGAGCACTGTCACGGCGGGGAGTGGGGGAAACCCCCCACCGTGCTGTGTCAAAGGGTAAAGGGGATCAGCCTGGCCAAAGGGAGTAATAAAGGAGCAGGTCACCTCCTACAACATCCCTAATCCTCTCCCTGACTCCTCACTGTATGATCGGACCCCGATGGTAGGACGACTCATGCTCAGGATTCCTAGAAACCCTAAGTCGCCCTGGTAATCCCTCACTTAGGAGCAGGGAAGACACGACCTGTTCATCCCAGTCATGGAGGAACAGGAGTCTCTATCTGAGGCCTGGCTGCAAGGAGAGGGGAACACATACAGCTATAAGGAGATGGCAGGTAAGTGAAACCAGTAACACACTTACCTGCCACAGAAACACAGACTGGAACCCGTGCACAAGTGCTGCTGTCCAAACCAACATTAAGGACACAGCAAACACCACAAACCACATAGGGACCCAGGACAACCATAGCTGCAAAAAACATAAGACACCATAAAAACATCTATGACCACAAGGGTTGCCGCAGGCAACAACATGTGTGGCAACCATGTCACAGCAATCACCCAGAAGGCCGAGACACTGCCACCGCATGCACACACAGCAACACGTTGCCGCGGGCAACTGCAAGTGTAGCAACAGTATCACAGAGCACACCATAGGCCGTGACACTCCCACCACTCAAAGCCCCCCACCAAAAAAAAGGGGAACTAAACAGAACACCCAAAAAACAACATCTATGACCACAAGGATGGCCCTCACTGGACAGATGGAATATAAAGACCAGGAGCATAGCTCCAGCATACACCAAGGCTGGAGTACCCCCCAGCTTCAGGCATCCAGCAGAGGCTAAATAGCCCAAGCAGCCACACCCACACACACATAAACCCAGTGTTAACAAAACACTAGTAAGGGAGTTAACCCTTCCAACACCAGACAAGGGGAGGAAGCCACTTAAAGAGGAAGTGCACACACAAGCATGGAAAGCTACACGTTGCCGCAGGCAACAACATGCGTGGCAACCATGTCACAGCAATCACCCAGAAGGCCGAGACACTGCCACCGCATGCACACACAGCAACACGTTGCCGCGGGCAACTGCAAGTGTAGAAACAGTGTCACAGCGCACACCATAGGCCGTGACAAGTACATACATGGTGGAATAAGGCGTTCCTGGAAAAATATCTCCAGAGAGGCCTTATTCCCCGTGGACTCAGAATACAGGTCTTTCCCTCTTTTCCCATAGAGGATGACAATTTTGTCTCCAAATGGGAAGAAACCTGAAATCAGGGCTCCTTTAACCCCTTAAGGACTCAGGGCGTACAGGTACGTCCTAAGTTTAAATCGCAATTGCGGCGCCGCGGGGGTTAATCCGAACAGGATGCCGGCTGAAATCATTCAGCCAGCATCCTGTCACAACGCCAGGGTCATGTGACCCCCCCGTATCGGCGATCGCCGCAAACCGCAGGTCAATTCAGACCTGCGGTTTGCTGCGCTTTCTGCAGTTTCTGATCCCCTTGGTCCCTGACCGAAGGATCAGAAGCTTTAAAATGCCCAAAATGGTTGCAGGCAGTGCGGGGGGGGGGGGGGGCGGTGCGGGAGGCGGGCGGTGCGGCAGGCGGGATCGCGATCCCCAGCCTGCCTCCTCTTGAAAATTCATTGGTGGCTAGTGGGTATACCAGAGTGTCAGCACATTGGAATAAACGGCTGACATCTGCACAGAATGTATGGAAAAGGTTAACAGTCAGGGTCAGGGAGCTCCCTCCCTCTCCCATCGGGGGGCTGCTGTGCCTTTGCAGCCCCCAGACAGGATTGGGTCACAGAGGGAGGGAGCCCCCCTCCTTACCCTTCCCTGTCTGCTCAGTTGTGGCCACAACCGAGCAGACGGAGAAGGTTCCCATGGCAACAGGACGCCTTCTCAGGCATCCTGCTGTCCATGGTGCTGAACAGATCTGTGCTAAAGGCATAGATCTGTTCTGACAAAGTGTAAGTAAAATACAGTGCAATACACTATATAGTGTACTGTACTGTATTATACAGACATCAGACCCACTGTATCTTCAAGAACCAAGTGGGTCTGGGTCAAAAAAATGTTAATAAGTGAAAAAAGTATAGATAAAAAAAAACACTTTTATCACTGAATAAAATATATATTTTTTAAAATACACTGCACATATTAGGTATCGCCGCGTCCGCAACGACCTGATCTATAAAACGGTCATGTTACTTTCCCCGCACGGTGAACGCCATAAAAATAAAAAAATAAAAACTATGAGAAAATTGAAATTTTGCCCACCTTACTTCCCAAAAAAGGTAATAAAAGTGATCAAAAAAGTCGCATGTACGCCAAAATAGTACCAATAAAACCGCCATCTCATCCCGCAAAAATCATACCCTACCCAAGATAATCGCCCAAAAACTGAAAAAACTATGGCTCTTAGACTATGGAAACACTAAAACATGATTTTCTTTGTTTCAAAAATGAAATCATTGTGTAAAACTTACATAAATAAAAAAAAGTATACATATTAGGTATCACCGCATCCGTATCGACCGGCTCTATAAAAATATCACATGACCTAACCTCTCAGATGACCACCGTAAAAAAATAAAAATAAAAACTGTGCAAAAAAAGCAATTTTTGTCATCTTACGTCGCAAAAACTGTAATAGCTAGCGATCAAAAAGTCATATGCACCGCAAAATAGTGCCAATCAAACCGTCATCTCATCCCACAAAAAATGAGACCCTACCTAAGATAATCGCTCAAAAACTGAAAAAACTATGGCTCAGACTATGGAGACACTAAAACATGATTTTTTTGGTTTCAAAAATGAAATCATTGTGTAAAACTTACATAAATAAAAAAAATTGTATACATATTAGGTATCGCCGCGTCCGTGACAACCTGCTCTATAAAAATACCACATGATCTAACCTCTCAGATGAATGTTGTAAATAACAAAAAAAAATAAAAGTGCCAAAAAAGCTATTTCTTGTTATCTTGCCTCACAAAAAGTGTAATATAGAGCAACCAAAAATCATATGTACCCTAAACTAGTACCAACAAAACTGCCACCCTATCCCGTAGTTTCTAAAATGGGATCACTTTTTGGGAGTTTCTACTCTAGGGGTGCATCAGGGAGGCTTCAAATGGGACATGGTGTCAAAAAAAAACAGTCCAGCAAAATCTGCCTTCCAAAAACCGTATGGTATTCTTTTCCTTCTGCGCTCTGCCGTGTGCCCTTACAGCAGTTTACGACCACATATGGTGGGCCATAAATATTGAGTTTTGTTTGGCTGTTAACCCTTGCTTTGTAACTGGAAAAAAAATATTAAAATGGAAAATCTGCCAAAAAAGTGAAATTTTGAAATTGTATCTCTATTTTCCTTTAAATCTTGTGCAACACCTAAAGGGTTAACAAAGTTTGTAAAATCAGTTTTGAATACCTTGAGGGGTGTAGTTTCTTAGATGGGGTCACTTTTATGGAGTTTCTACTCTAGGGGTGCATCTGGGGTGTTTCAAATGGGACATGGTGTCAAAAAAAACAGTCCAGCAAAATCTGCCTTGTAAAAACCATACGGCGCACCTTTCCCTCTACGCCCTACTGTGTGCCCGTACAGTAGTTTACGGCCACATATGGGGTGTTTCTGCAAACTACAGAATCGGGGCAATAAATATAGCATTTTGTTTGGCTGTTAACCCTTGCTTTGTTACTGGAAAAAATGGAAAATTTGCCAAAAAATCTAAATTCTGAAATTTTAACATCATTTGCCATTAACTCTTGTGGAACATAGTGTGCGCGCGGTGCACGGCGCCGCCCCCGGCGCCTCTCTCCTGTGCGTCCTTACGCTGTCATCGTCCGATCGTGTGGCTTTGTCACGTGATGTGGGACGCCGGCCGGGAGGTGGCTGGGCGCGGTTTGACTGGAGCCCCGCGCGCCAGCATACATGCACAGGTAAGTACAATTAGCATCCGATTGGTGGAGAGAGCCTGTAAATAGATGATTCACCGGCATTACCCCCAGACAAAGGCACGCCGAAACGCGCGTTGGGGTAACACCATTCTGGGTGATATAGCACACCGTCTTTTCTGGTGAGTTTCTGCCTCTTTTATTACCTATACGGCTTTAGATTCAGGCCATTTGATACCTGGTTATTATTGGAGCTTGCTTCTACCTGGTTTATGCTGCACTTGCATGCAAACCCTGTCCATTTTTGCCGTGTAGGTATCTTTTTGATTGCTGACTCAACCGATACCCATGTTGTATTTTTGGTCAATGGCCGGTCACTGTAACATATATAATCTATTTCATTGATCATCATGTTTTACATTTGACACGGTTGCTATCCCAGGGTGGCGTTCTTTTTTCTGCTTCTTTTCACTTTTTAACGGTATATTATTTATTGCTTTACATTTTAATCATGTCATAATAAAATTATATATTTTTATACACGGTACTATGAGCTCCGTTTTCTTTTTTTTTTCGCTTGTTTTACTCGGGAGCTAGTACCGAGTTACAATTACGGGTGTCCTTTTGGTTCCATCGGGTGGACACTGTTTTCCACTTTTTACCAATTGGCCACCTTTGGTCTTTTTTGTTCTTCCTATAGGGTGAGATAGGACTCTAGGTATCCGTTGTATGAACTTGTCTACCTTTGGGGCCTGTTCATACTGGTAGTCTGTCAGGACTGGGGCTAGGGTTTTCTCTAGGAGGTGTCCATCTTCCTTCCCTAGTTTTCAGGCCCTATTCCGGTATCTTTATGAAAGTGGATGGGGACTCTGATAGATGGAATCACATATGTGTCAAGTTTGTCAATGGAATTTTAATATAGGCAGTAACACAATAATATATATAGATGCTGAATGGAAAAAACTCTATCAAAGCATGGTATTTCCAAAGGACATCCTATATCAAATACATACAAATATAAAAGGAATAAAATAAAAGGAATAATAAATGAGGATTAAAAAATGGAAAATTGGTTCCTCCTATCTGGAATAAAATGCAGGGTAAAATCCAGAATATCAACACAATATAAAAAGTACATCAATCGATAGAGTGAGTCCAAGTGATTGCGGTATTCACGCAGCCTGTTAGATTTTATGTTGAATAAACCCCTTGATGCAGTATTACATGTAATGAGCAAAAAAGACCTTTAAATGGAGTCTATGAATCTTCCTGTATGACGTGCAATTGAGTTCATATATTCCCAAATATGCGCCAGTATCGATCTTGGGACTAGTCATCACAGGGTATCAGTGTTTTTGTTCCAACATTATATCTCATATGGATAGTAACAATAAAGAAATCTTATACAAAGTGTCACTTTGATTATAATATCGATGTATTGCTCTGTAAGTTAGGTATTTTGCAATAGACAATCGCTGCTCAAGCAATTTGATCAGCCTTCACTATAGATAGATGGTACTCACGCTTCAGATTTCGTTCGTGGCGTCCCACGTGGTATGGCTGAAAGGTAAGCTTACCTACGGCTTCGTCCAATATAGGAATCCTTCGCTAGAGTCGTGTAGCGGATCTATATTCCTTTGCTACTTTGTAGCGAGATGTTACTGTATCATGCTGTTGGATGTTCGCGGTCCCGGTGTCTCGGCTTGTTGCACTGTCGGTAATGTTTCTTGGGCGTCCCACGTGTCTCAGGATATCAGCAACATTTTTGCCCCTGCCGTTCCTTTTGAGGGCCCAGGCAACTGTCTGTTGGCCATAGTGTACAGTAACTCAATTAATAATGTAACAGATTAATTATGAATGGTGCAGTGGATGACCATGAAAAATGTGCCTATATGTTAGACCGCCTGTTGACAATAAGTCTGATACACAGTAAGTCTATGTAAATCTGAACAGATTAAATATTAATGGCGCAGTAAGTGAACTAGGTAACACACTTATATATTACACTGCCTGTTGAGACTAAGTCTGATGCACAGTAAGTATGCATAACCGGACACAATAATTATAAATGGCACAGAAGATGAACTACTTAAACCTCCTGTATATTAGACTGCCTGTTGACAATGAATCTGAAGCACACTAAGTAAATGTATAACTGAACAGCTTAATTATTAAAGGCACAGTAGGTGAACTAGGTAAATGCACCTATGTATTAGACCACCTGTAGACAATGAGTCTGATGCACACTGTCTATACATAACTGAATAGATTAATTATTATAGGTGCAGCAGATGAACTAGGTAAATGCGTCTAAATATTAGACCTCCTGTTTACAATGAGTCTTATGCACAGTAAGTCTATTTATAATAGAACAGATTAAGTGTACATGGCACAGCAGATGAACTAGGTAAACGTGCCTATATATTAGACTGCCTGTTGAGACTAAGGGGGCATTTTTCTTGTGTATTTTATGCGCAAACTGCGACTTCCCCCCACTCACGCCAGGTCTAAAAAAGTGGGCTGGGAAGGGGATAGGCTGGCAGGCCCATCTCATTTATCATTTTCTACACCTGTTTCAGGCATTCTACATTTAGAAGTGGCAGTGGATCAGCCAAAGTTATGAGCCCGGTGCCACTTCATAACTCCAACAATCCACCGCCAGCTATAAGGCTTTATTAAGATCAGCATCTAAAACACCAGTCTTAATAAATGACTCCCTAAGTCTGATGAACAGTAAGTCTATGTATAACAGAACAGATTAATTATAAATGCTGCAGCACATGAACTAGGTAATTTATTAGACTGCCTGTTGACAATGAGTCTGATGCACAGTAAGTCTTTGTATAACAGAACAGATTAAGTAAATGGCACAGCAGATGAACTCGGTAAATTCACCTTTATATTAGACTGCCTGTTGAGACTAAGTCTGATGCAGACTAAGTCTATGTAAAACACAACAGATTAATTATTAATGGCACAGCAGATGAAATAGGTAAACACGCCTATATAGTCGGGTGCCTGTTGACAATTACTCTGATGCACACTAAGTCTATAACTGAACAAATAAATTATTTAAGGTACAGTAGGTGAACTAGGTAAATGCACCTATATATTAGATCGCCTGTTGACAATGAGTCTGATGCACACTAAGTCTATGGATAAGGCCTTATGCACACGACCGTTGTTTTGGTCCGCATCCGAGCCGCAGTTTTTGCGGCTTGGGTGCGGACCCATTCACTTCAAAGGGGCTGTATAAGATGCGTTTTTTGGATTTTTGGGATTTTCGATGCGGTTTCTGTAGATACTTGATCCCCTACATCTCTATAACATAAACTAAAAAGGTGGAGAGATCTAAATATTGAGGATAAGGAGTAGTGATGTCGCGAACATAAAATTTTCAGTTCGCGAACAGCGAACGCGAGCTTCCGCAAATGTTCGCGAACTGGCGAACCGGGCGAACCGCCATAGACTTCAATAGACAGGCGAATTTTAAAACCCACAGGGACTCTTTCTGGCCACAATAGTGATGAGAAAGTTGTTTCAAGGGGTCTAACACCTGGACTGTGGCATGCCGGAGGGGGATCTATGGCAAAACTCCCATGGAAAATTACGTAGTGGACGCAGAGTCGGGTTTTAATCCATAAAGGGCATAAATCAACTAACATTCCTAAATTGTTTGGAATAACGTGCTTTAAAACATCCAGTGTGTGTATACGATCAGGTATGATGTTGGCACTGGCAGTGGGCACACTACAGTCAGTGGAAGAGGGCCTGACACACTGACTGGCAGCAGGCAAGCAACTGAATTTAGACTACTGTCTAAAAATTAAATGCCTTATTTATCGGCAAGCTACTGTGCCACCCGGTATCAGTGGTTGGCACTGGCAGTGGGCACACTACAGTCAGTGGAAGCGGGCCTGACACACACTGGCAGCAGGCAAGCAACTGAAATTACACTAAAGTGTAAAAATTAAATGCCTTATTTATCGGCAAGCTACTGTGCCACCCGGTATGAGTGGTTGGCACTGGCAGTGGGCACACTACAGTCAGTGGAAGAGGGCCTGACACACACTGGCAGCAGGCAAGCAACTGAATTTAGACTACTGTCTAAAAATTAAATGCCTTATTTATCGGCAAGCTACTGTGCCACCCGGTATCAGTGGTTGGCACTGGCAGTGGGCACACTACAGTCAGTGGAAGCGGGCCTGACACACACTGGCAGCAGGCAAGCAACTGAATTTAGACTACTGTCTAAAAATTAAATGCCTTATTTATCGGCAAGCTACTGTGCCACCCGGTATCAGTGGTTGGCACTGGCAGTGGGCACACTACAGTCAGTTGAAGTCGGCCTGACACACACTAGCAGCAGGCAAGCAGCTGAAATTACACTAAAGTGTAAAAATTAAATGCCTTTTTTATGCAAAGTCCTGTGCCAGCCGGTATGAGTGGTGGGCACTGGCAGTGGGCACACTACAGTCAGTGGAAGTCAGCCTGACACACACTGGCAGGCAACTAACCTTAGATTAAAGTGTAAAAATTAAGTGCCTTTTTTTAAGCAAAGTCCTGTGCCACACGGAATGACAGGGGTGAGCACTGGCAGTGGGCACACTACAGTCTGTGGGCCTGCAGCTCCTCACACACAGGCAGGCCAGGCAACTGCAATATGTATATAAAGGAAAAAAAAAAAGCAGACTAATGTTGCAGCCCTAAAAAGGGCTTTTTGGGGTGCTGTCAGGACGCTGTCCTTACAGCAGAGATCAGATGAGTCTTTCAGGACTGGAGTGGACACTGAATTCACTAGCCTAGCTATCGATTTCCCAATTAAATCAGCAGCAGTTACAGTCTCCCTCCTCTCACTAAGACTGCAGCTTCAGAATGAATCTAAAATGGATGCTGTGCAGGAGGTGGGAGGGTCTGGGAGGGAGGGTATGCTGCTGATTGGCTGGAATGTGTCTGCTGACTGTGAGGTACAGGGTCAAAGTTTGCTCAATGATGATGTATAGGGGGCGGACCGAACATCGCATGTGTTCGCCCGGCAGAGGCGAACGCGAACAAGCTATGTTCGCCGGGAACTGTTCGCCGTCGGATAGTTCGGGCCATCTCTAATAAGGAGAAAGTTTAGAAGATGGGTGGAGGATGTAACTAAATAAAATGCTAACTAAAATGTACTACTAATCTAGTAGAGAGAGAACTAAAGGAAGGAAACAGAATCCAAAGGATGAGTTTTTTTAAGTTTATTGTGTTTTAAGATTTATGACTTTTTAAAAATAAATGATTTAAAAATAAAAGGTATAAGCTGAATATGCTTAAACAAAGGCAAATTAGTTTATAGATATATATATATATATATATATATATATATATTAACATAATGCATTGAAGATATACGAAATGGTCAAGTGTGAATATTAACAATCCATGCCAGGTTTTGGTGGGGTCTTTGAAAGCCGGAGTATATAAAGAAGAGGGTAGTAGTACTCGCATTATAGCCACTGAGGAAGAGGGCGAACCCTCGAAACGCGTCTGGCTGGTCCTGCGAGTGATAAACTACCCACCTGAACCCGAGCAAAGACCTATCTAACACAGTATTGGTCATCATAAGATCTCCATACAGATCTAAACGCCAGTGAAAGAGAAGCTGGTTCAACCTATCGCGAGATCACGCGAACTCTGCAGAGTGCTTCCTGGACGGTGACACGCAAAGAAGAAACCACGTGGAACGCCGAGACCAGGGAGCAACAAGCAGGAAACCTAAAGTATCGGATCCTGTGCGCCATTTCGGGAGATACGAAGGACCCAGCTATCACTGGAGCAGCAACCATATAAGCGACAGGCACTTTAAAGGGCAAGGTAAGAGGGTTTGCAAATAGGGGGACGCCCCAATTACAAAACCCGATCACCTTTTATACTTCAATCTATATGCCTTATCCAACCCTAATCGCGGACTCTGTATGGTATTGAAACCTAGAATACCAACAGAGCATATGCTTTGATCTATATTGCTACATTAGCGCTACATTGTATGGACACAGTTTCCACATAAGAAGTTGTCATTAGGTATCTACAAGACTTTTTTCACAGGACACCTCTACACAGGATATTCATCTTATTTTTTCATAGGACACTTTTTCATATATTTTTCACAGGACACCTATTGTATTATTAATTCAGATTTTATTTACAGGATATTGGTTTCACAAATCATTTATATGCACAATAACACGGATATTTTTCAATTTATATTATTTTATTGAAGCAACTATCTATTGAAGCATATACTGTTAAAAAGCAGTATATATATCTTGCTAGCTATATATAGAGTGAATAAGATCGACCTACATGTGCCAATACCAGTGATCTCAGTGCATATTGTTTTTATGCTACATTGTATTTTATATTTTATATTATATTTTATGTGTGATTTTAGTTTATATAAAAATATCAACTATAGACATACCAGCTGGTGAGTGCCTGTTTTTATTTTTCATTTGGAAAAGATGCGTTTTGCAGACAAGAAAAGGCATTTCTACAATGGGCCGCCCCTTCCGTTCCGCAAATTGCGGAAGGCACACGGGCGGATTCCGCTTTTTGCGGATCCGCGGTTTGCGGAACGCAAAAAACGGAGTGGTTGTGTGCATGAGGCCTAACTGAACAGATTAAGTATAAATTGCGCAGCAGATGAACTAGGTAAAAGCGCCTATATTTTAGAATACCTGTTGACAATGGGACTAATGCACAGTAAGTCTATGTAAAACAGAACAGATTAAGTATAAATGGGGCAGCAGTTGAACTAGGTAAACATGCATATACATTATACCACCTGTTGAGACTAAGTCTGATGCACAGTAAGTCTATGTATAACAGAACATATTAAGAATGAATGGCGCAGCAGATGAACAAGATGCACAGAGCGTCTGTCCCTATGCTCAGCTCACAGTAAAATGGCAGAGACTGAGCAGAATCAGGCTTTTATACGGCTGTGACATCATAGAGGATCATCCGCTGATTGGCTGGCTGCACATCAAACTTAAAAAAATGTAAAAATTAAAAATAATAATACTTAAAAATCACATGGGGAATGGAAGAAAAATGTATGCTGTTTCTGTGGCTTTTTTTAGTTTCAAAAAAGCACGAGAGCTAATGTTTGTGTGGAGGAGGATTTAGAGGTGAAACTCGAAAAATTAGAATTTCGTACAAAAGTCAATTCATTTCAGTAATGCAAATGAAAAGAAATTGCATTAATACAGGTTAAAATTAGATTTTTGTGAAAAGGTTCAATATTCTGGGCTCAAAGTGTTACACTCTAGTCAGCTAATTAATCCATATCCCCTGAGCAAAGGGTACCCGAGATTGTGACTTTGGGGTTTCATAAGCTTTAAGCCATAATCATACAAATTATAACAAATAAAGGCTTGAAATATCTCACTTTGCATTAATTAGTCTATCTCATATGTTAGTTTAACCTTTTAAGTTAAATTACTGAAATAAATGAACTTTGCACAATATTCGTATTTTTCGAGTTTCACCTGTAGTAAAGCTGTGGAAGAAATAACTGGATTAGGGGCGTGGCCTGACCGAGCTAGATGGCGGCTGCTTGTTAGCAGAGCTCTCGCCACCAGAACCCACCTAGCCTCAATAACAGCACTTTCCTGGCATCGGAATGAAGATCCAGTCAAAGGATTTAATGCAGAGCGCAACAGGGCACAGAGAAGACCCAAACCCGACCTCCGACATGGAGAAATATTTAAGTAAACCGACCTCACAGCCGCCGGCGCGGCCCTCCAAGATGGCGCCAAAACATAACGGCGCGGCCTCAGGAGATCCCGCTCCTACTCAGGCGTCTAAGGTATTGCGGGGGGCTGAGTGGTTGGGTGATAACACTTCACCGAATAGCGAAGAGAGGTCGGACCTCACTAGAGAATATCTAGAGGGTGCTCTACAAAGGGCGCTTGCTCCACTTGCTGCGGACCTGGCGTCCATAAAATCAGACCTCCGCCATATAGGCGATCGGGTGGAGACGTTGGAGCAATCCCAAGATGCCATGCTCACATTTAACTCGCCAGTAAAAGATTCCCTGCTTTCACATGCTAGGGCAATGAACACACTCCTGCTCCAGATGGAAGACCAGGAGAATAGGAACAGGAGGAGTAATATAAGACTCAGGGGACTGCCAGAGGCTGAAGAGAAAGAGGACCTGTTCCAAGTTATGGACTCCCTCTTCCACATGCTGCTTGGCCCAGAGCAAGCAGTGCATGTTACTGTGGAAAGGGTACACAGAGCCCTTAAGCCGAAACCAGCATCCAGGGATAATCCAAGGGATATAATTTGCGGCATTCTGAGCTACAGAGACACTGAGTTAATTTTACAAGCAGCAAGAAAGAAGGGAGAAATAAAACTTCAGGGAGTCAGTGTTCAGATCTATCAAGATTTGGCAGCATCTACCTTACAAAAAAGGAGATTAATGAAACCGCTTACAGATCTTCTACGGTCAGCCAAATTCCCATATAGATGGCTTTTTCCTTTTGGGATTTTAATCACTGCAGGGAACCGCCGTATCACCGTACGTACGCCTGAGGATCTACAGCCGGTTTGGGAGGCGCTGCAGCAACCACCACTCAAAATGTCTTCCTGGATGCCCATTCCGCACATGGAGGACTTACCACCACTCCCTTCTGTGTCAGGATGGATGAGGCCAAGGTCACAGAGATCCGAGAGGAACAAGAGAACAAGGCCACAAGGAGATACAGATTGAGGGTTTGCTGCTAACACCTAAATGTCTGTTTCTTCTTTATATCAGCAGTAACTACAAGGATATATATGGACAGTCTTATGTCATTTTCTTTTCTCTTCAAAATTGGTATCATCTGGCTGTCTTAATGTCCCCTTTCTTTTAATTCTTTGTGCAAACTGCATGTCTCTATTAAGTCAAGCGACAAATCACGCTTGTGATTTTACATCTCTTTTTTTTCTCCCTGATTCCCTCTGTTTTTCTTCTCACTCTTATCTACATCTCCTCTTGCCCAACAAGAATGTTGTCAGGATAGCTTCTACTTATCATATATCTTGCTCAATATCATTGAGGCTGGGTTTTGGGGTTCTGGGCTGGTTGGGATATACATGGTTTTAACATGTGAAATCCTTCTTTCTTCCCCCAGTTCAAAACTCCATATATACCTGGAATCTTCCTCAGGTTATGTTTTTTGTTATGCACTGTTAAGTGATATGTTAGGTACAACTTGGATGTCTGGACAGATATGCAGATTTAACTTACAAAATATCATTTATTTAAGATGGCTCCATTAACTTTATGTTTAACCACACTTAATGTACATGGCTGTAATGATCCGAAGAAACGTAGTAGGGTATTTCAAATTCTCAAAAAAATCGGGTCTGACATAGTACTCCTTCAGGAGACCCATTTTTCCCATTCGCATATTCCCAATCTAAGCAACTGCCCCTTTTAATGTTTGGTATCACGCCACTTCCGGTAGTTCTGCGGCTAGAGGAGTTAGTGTCGGTTTTAAACGTGGCACCCCTTTTACACTACACTCTGAAGTGAGAGACCCAGAGGGGAGATATCTATTATTGAAAGGGGAACTGGGTCACCTCACGGTTACAATCTGTGATCTATATGCGCCTAACGTGAAACCAGTTAGTTGGCTACAAGATGTATTGGGCAAGATTGAGGCATTCACTGCAGGCATGCTATTGGTAGGAGGGGACTTTAACCTCACCCTGAACCCCTTACTTGACTCCTCAACTCAAAGATCAGCCGTCTCATTCCGCGCTCTCAAGTCAGCCCAAACACGCCTCAGATCATTACACCTCAGCGATGTCTGGAGATCGGCGCATGGTGACAGGCGTGATTACACGTTTTATTCAAATCCCCATAAATCATATCAGAGGCTGGATTATCTCTTTGTGCAGGACAAGTATTTACCAGCAGTAAAATCCTCCACACTCCACAATATCACGGTCTCTGACCATGCGCCGGTCTCCACGGTCATTTGCTTCCCGGAATTGCGTAGCAGAGAGTGGACTTGGAGGCTAAACCATACCCTTATGGAATCGCAAACACAGGTCGATTCTATAGCGCAAAAATTACAAACGTACTTCACTATCAATAAAACGCCCGATATGTCCCACACAATATTGTGGGAGGCGCATAAGGTGGTAATTAGGGGGGATTTCATCGCGTTGGGAGCACATATCAAGAAAATGAGAGAGAAGAAATTGTCAGACCTATTGTCTAGTATAGCTAGGCTGGAAGCATCTCATAAACGTTCATATGCTCTAAAAGATTTCGAGGAATTAATAGTCAAAAGACGGTAACTACAGGAATTGTTAAATATTAAAGCGTCCAAGGCCTACCTGAAAGTAAAGCATAAGCATTATGTTCATGGTAACAGGGGAGGTAAGATAATGTCCGCGCTTATTAAGAAACGGGACGACCAAGCTTTTATTAAACGCATGAAGTCACAGGAAGGGCTTATTATAACGGACACTCAAAAAATTTCAAAAATCTTTAGGGATTATTATCATGAACTATACAATCTTAGACGGGAGGAACAGGAGGGAACAGGGATAGCACGTAGAGAGGAAATAGATAATTTCTTAAAATCTTTGAACTTACCGGTCATTAATGACTCTGATAAGGCATCACTGACAGCCCCTGTTACGCTGGCTGAGGTGAAAAAAGTACTAAATAAGACCCCAACGGGCAAGAGTCCGGGACCCGATGGGTTCACCGTGGCTTATTATAAAAAGTTATTTCAGTCTTGGGCCCACAACTGGTGAATTTTTTTAACGCTTTATTAAATGGGTCTCCCCTAACAAATCAGGCTTTAGAGGCACACATAGTTGTACTACCGAAACCGGGTAAAGACATAGAAGTCCCATCAAGTTTTAGACCAATATCTCTGCTGAATGCAGACGTGAAATTATGGGCAAAAATTCTGGCTACTAGGTTATCCCCTCTACTACCGGGGATTATTTCTCATGAGCAATCGGGTTTTGTGGGGGGCAGGGAGTGCAGAGACAGCACCTTTAGAGTTCTACAGGCCCAACAACTCGCTTTGAAACAGGGGAAAAAACTCATTTTTCTCAGTACCGATGCCGAAAAGGCGTTCGATAGAGTAGACTGGGACTACATGAAAGCCTCATTGCTAAAATTTAGTCTACCTCCACAATTTGTGGGGGCGGTGCTGTCTCTGTACTCTAACCCCTCCGCAAAAGTACAGGTGAATGGTATTCTGTCACCCCCCTTTAGGATAACAAACGGGACGCGTCAGGGTTGCCCGCTTTCGCCCACGCTTTTTATAATGTGCTTGGAGACATTCATACAGTCTTTGAGACAGGACCCCACAATCAAAGGCCTTAGAGTAGGTAGTGACGAGCACACTGTTGCTGCGTTTGCAGATGATATGCTCATTTTTCTAACTAAACCTGAAGAAGCATTTCCGGCTCTTTTAAGGCAATTGGATACCTATGGCTTTTTGTCCAATTTTAAAATTAATTTCTCTAAATGCACGGCATTGGGTATAAACATCTCCCAATCATCTGTGGAAAAGCTCGAGAAGGAATTTCCGTTTAAATGGAACAAGTCACATATTAAATATTTGGGCATTAATGTAACAAAAGATCCTAGCCAATTGTTTCACCAAAATTACTCCCCACTTCTTGCCAGCATTAAACTGCAATTAGCTGAAATTAAGATACCCTTCCTGTCATGGCTGGGGAGGAAAAACTTATTAAAGACATATATTCTGCCTAGGTTACTGTATACTCTGCAGACCTTGCCTATACCCCTTCCCCAAGCATTTTTGGCAAAGGTGCGCAGCTTATTTTCTTCTTTTGTGTGGGGAGGATGCAGACCCAGGTTGGCGTATAAAATCCTCACTAAACCTATGTCTAAAGGAGGTTTTGGACTTCCGGATGTGGCTACATATTATAAAGCTGTTCAACTTAGATTACACTCTGAAATTAGCAATCCTAAAAACACTAAACTGGGCTGTAGGTTAGCCAGGAGTTTATTAGGCCATGGGGGAGTAGCAGCCTTATGGGACCCTAAATTAGCAATAAACAACAACATGGGTAAAAAATGTCTAGATCTTCTAAGAGGAGTCATGAACACATGGTCCAAAGTATCACCACTCCTGCGCTCTTCCCCTTGCCTCTCTCCGTTCACCCCCGCTGGCTATGTCCCATACCTAGTAGTTCAGGGCTTCCAAGATGATTTGGGTCTATGGAGGGCGTTAGGTTCAGTGGCAATAGGAGACATTTTAAAAAATAGGATAGTCCCTTCCATTCAAAGCATGAAATCTGATTTCCCTCACATTCCATGGTCAACTATTCAATATTCACAGTTTTTAAGAATATGTACTCAATATTTAACTTGTACTCCTGATAAGCTTGATCCCAATTGGTACGAATCAATGTTACTACACCAAATGAACAAAAAAGGATGCGTTTCCAGGATATATAACAAATTATTAGAGGACGCAGACTCTAATAGACCCTGGTTTATATCTCATTGGGAAAAAGATTTGAGTATCACCTTCGATGATAACACAGTAAATAAGATCTTATGTCACTCTCATGGTCATTCTAGATGCATTAGGGTTCAGGAGAACGCTTATAAATTGGTGACCAGGTGGTACAATACACCTGCAAAACTTCACGCCATGGATCCCTCACGTTCAGATCGATGCTGGAGATGTGGGGAAGCTACTGGCACTCTAATCCATATTTGGTGGTCTTGTCCCTCGATAACCCCATACTGGGATATGATTTCTTGGTGTGTCATGGAAATGATACCCTCCTTGCCATCACTGACCCCATCAGTGGTACTACTAAACTTGTCCAGTAAAAAATGTATACTTACCAAGCATTCCCTATTGTCTTCTCTAATAGCTGCAGCAAAACTGCTGATTCCAATGTTTTGGCTTAATACCAAATCACCAGGGATAACGGATTGGATTAATAAAGTTCAAGAGATTCGCCAGCTGGAAGAGATGTCCAGTTGGGAATCTTTGTCACACGATAGACATATGCGTGTATGGGATCCATGGCTGAAGTGGCGTGCTAATTGTTCAAATACCCCAATATCTCAGCTAGTACCTACCTCTACCAGTGTGAATTAAATTTACGTGCCATTGAAACTATTATGTGTTGACAAGAGCCTACTCTTTTGATGTCTTTCGATGTCATTGTGGATTTTGCTAATTCTGTATCAGATCAAGGATGTACCATTTGTTACGTTGTCAGTTATGGTTATCTGAAATGCACTTTATTATTGTCTTTCATTTGATGAAAATAATAAATAAAGAATTGTTAAAAAAAAAAAAAGAAATAACTGGATTAAAGAAAACTCAAAGTCCTCACTACCTGAAAAAACAGCAAATATTTATGACGGGGGCGAATTATAGAGCTGCCATATTTATTCTCTTCACATTTTCAGCTGTGACTAGTAATACACAACTTTAGAGTAATTGAACGTCCGTTAACCTTGACAGAATTCCAATACCAATAAATTGGACTTTTTGGCTCAGTAATTTTCCACATTTCATTTTGGAGATTGTAAATATGTTATCTGGATATGTGCACTGTCAAAGCTGTTTTTACAAAGGATGTTTTAATATTTTTCTTATCCTACAAATCACTTTCTTAAAGAGATTCTTACCGCTGTTACCTTCATTTTCAAGCACAAATATTTGTTACAAACACAACTTTGAGCAGGAGGTAGAGACACATTTTGAAACGAGGGCTCATACACTCGCTGCAATGTGCCAAGACCCTATAAAGCAGCACATGGAATATCGGTCCGTATTGTACTGTGGGTGCCGCTTACATTAGGTACCATGTTCACCCTTACCAGCAATAATTCTAGGAAGGAATATATCAGTAACATGGCATATGAGACTGCATCTCATAATTTGGTTTTGAAGAAATATACAGTAGATCTGTGTTCCTCCATGTAAAAAAAAAAAAACGTGACGGTATGGACCCACAGAATTCTATGTTTGCTGTATGATATACACAGATCCATGGTGTGGCCAGGTTCATGAACCCTAAAGTCTTGTATAAGCTCTACTGGTTACTAGTGTTGGGCACGAATATTCGAATCGCAAATTTTAATCGCGAATATCGACACTTCGCGAATTTATCAGTAACATGGCATATGAGACTGCATCTCATAATTTGGTTTTGAAGAAATATACAGTAGATCTGTGTTCCTCCATGTAAAAAAAAAAAAACGTGACGGTATGGACCCACAGAATTCTATGTTTGCTGTATGATATACACAGATCCATGGTGTGGCCAGGTTCATGAACCCTAAAGTCTTGTATAAGCTCTACTGGTTACTAGTGTTGGGCACGAATATTCGAATCGCAAATTTTAATCGCGAATATCGACACTTCGCGAATTTGCAAAAATTTTGAATATAGTGCTATATATTTGTATTCTCGAATATTCAACATTTTTTTTCCCAGTAACCTCCCTTCTTGCTTGTGGGCCAATGAGAAGGCTACAATGTCTGAGCTTAGCAACATCCCTATCAACCAATAGGAAAGTGGCCTACCCCTTACTATATAAGAACCTCCCCAGCAGCCATTTTCTGTAGTTTTATGCAGTTCTGAGAGAGACAGCAGTGTCATTGCTGTGCTCTGTGCTTTGCTGTGTCATTACATTAGTTAGTAGTAGATAGTTAGTTAGCTTATATATAATACAGATAGTTAGTGGGAGATAGTCAGTGTAGGTTAGCTAGTGAGATAGTGTAGCTGATAGGTTCTGCTGTCCATACATACATAGTACTGTGATGTCACAAGTTCACAACAATACTTAGTGCACCAATCAGGATGTTTATTACCACCACATTGGTTCACACAGTCATACATATATGTCGTTGTCACTTTTTTCATTACGTATGCTCTCTTGATGCTAAAGAGCTTGACAGTGGTTGGAGACAGTTCTAGTAGACCTCAGAGTGTCATATATGGCTTTTCAGAGTAAATGTGGCACATTTGATTTAGGTCAAATTAATTCAGATTGAATAAAATCTGCTGATGAGTTTTGGGATATTTGCTCATCTCTGTTGCTAAAATGTTCCCCATTGCTTGTATTTATGGTTCAGTAATATTAAATGGACATGTGCGTTTGTAACAGACCTCACTGAATATCATTGACTATAATGGGTTAAATTGGGTTCCACCAAGGTGACCATTGTTTTGATGAGAAAAATAGTAATGCATGCAGCACTACCTTTCTTGATAACAATGACAGAATCTGCATTTAGGGCTCCTATAAATTATTTTACCACTTCTGTCTACTCATTATTACATATGCAGCAGTCAAAGAGAAGTATGTACAAAGGAAGCAGTAGTGCCTCCTAAGTTTACGTTGGCTACAAGGTCACTTACTATAACAAAGCTTTTTTTTAAATAGGTTGCGGCCGGGGGGCGTGGCCTGGCTGCTGAGCGGGATGGCCGCATGAAAGAGGAGCTCCGGCACCGCAGCGACGAACGCACAGCCAGCCTTAAGTAAACAGCTTCTGAGTAGCTGATTTTTTGCCTCCCGCCGTCGCTGTCATCCCCTGCAGCTATGGGGAAATCTAAGAGGTCATTAGCCAAGCTACAATACGGATCGGTGGACTCCTTCTTCATGAGGGGCAGAGGTAAAGATGGCGCCGGCCTCATGGCAGAATCCCTGTCAGTGTCTCCTCTCAGCGCTCCGTCGCCTTCACCTCCAGTTCGCTCCCCGTCCCCACCGGACCACTCAGAGCTGACTCACCTCCTCCAGGGATTCCAGCTGTCCCTTCCTCCGACTCCTGCAGACATTGCAGACCTGGCGCATGCTGGACAAGATGGCGCCCGATCTCCCTCAGGCAGCGCTGACCTCCATGCGTCGCCACAACTCAGAGACTCTCAGCATCTGAATATGGATGTCTCCGATCCTCCTGCACTGTGACTTTGCTAGCAAATCCTATGCTGCTGAGCAACCTGTGGACCCGTTCCACAGTCTCTCTACCTCAGACAAATTGGTCACTGAGGACTCCCTCAAGAATATGCTGATGGCCCTAAAATCCTCCCTCAGCACTGATATGGGGAAACTACTTAATCCTATGTATGCAAGAATGCAGACTACCGAACGCAAAATTGACCACATTGAAACGAAAATGGGAGAGTTTGCGTCATCCCAAAATGAGATTATTGACGCTCATAACGACATGGCAGACCAGATTACATAGTAACATAGTAACATAGTACATAAGGCCGAAAAAAGACATTTGTCCATCCAGTTCGGCCTGTCATCCTACAAGTTGATCCAGAGGAAGGCAAAAAAAAAACCCTGTGAGGTAGAAGCCAATTTTCCTCACTTTAGGGGAATAAAAAATTCCTTCCCGACTCCAATCAGGCAATCAGAATAACTCCCTGGATCAACGACCCCTCTCTAGTAGCTATAGCCTGTAATATTATTACACTCCAGAAATACATCCAGGCCCCTCTTGAATTCCTTTATTGTACTCACCATCACCACCTCCTTAAGCCACCTCCTTAAGCCATTAACTTAAAGCTAGCTGACATGGAGGATCGCTCTAGGCGAAATAATATCAAGTTTAGAGGCATCCCTGAAGAGGTGACCCCTGAGGAATTGCAACCATATTTGAAGGGCCTTATGAAATTGCTCCTGCCTCAGATTCCGGTCCCTGACATGATCATAGATCGGGCGCACAGGATACCAAAGCCCGCTCATTTAGGGTCACATATTCCGCGTGATACCCTTGCTCGCATCCACTTTTTTCATACCAAAGAAGCCATGATGTCGGCGGCGAGAAGAAAACAACCACTCCCGGCTCCATATGAAACAGTGAAGCTTTTCACGGATCTGTCCAGATTCACGCTCCGCCGTCGCAGAGAGCTAATACCTATAACTACAGCTCTTCAGGACTGTGATGTCCCTTATAAATGGGGCTACCCCCTGAAAATTCTTATTCGCAGAAATGGGCAAGTTCATGCGATCAAAAATCTGGACGAGGGGAAGCATCTCCTCCAGCTTTGGGGTATCCCTTTATCCAACAAGCCCACTGATAGTGATCCCCCGGATTCACACTAGCCTGATCCAATCCTTACAGGGACTATGCGCATCTTCGACCGTGTCTGCAGCGCTCCTGCTAGGAACGGACATCTGAAATATATGGAATCCACCGGATGATAGAATTGCTACGTGGATTCTATTAGAAGGCTGCTTTCCATTGCTCTTACAGGATCGGTGCGACCTCCTACCTCCTTCTACTTGCTCTTTACCTCTCCAGCCCTGGCATTGGACTTTGCCCCTAGTTATCTAGGTGACGGGATTTGTCGCCTTCCATTCTAATCTGTCTTAACTTTCTTTCCTTTCTCCCTTTACTTGTTTTAACCCTTTCCCTTCCCTCCCAGGGGGACTGATATTTTTCCTGTAATTTCGGGGAATACTTGTCTGATTTTGTATTTACATTTTGTATTACATTGAGTTGTGTTGTGTCTCCGTTGCTCTCCTAACTTATAGGTATTCTTCAGCGCATAGAGATGGGTCTCAAGATTATGAGCCTCAATGTCAAAGGCCTCAATTGCCCTCAAAAGCGACTTTATCTCTGGAATGAGGCCTTGGCTTCCCATGCTGATGTGCTGTGTGTACAAGAATCCCACCTACTCCAGGCTGACGCCTTTCGGATACATCACCGCCTCTTTTCGAACATCTTTCATTCACACTTTTCCAGGAAAAAACGAGGTACTTTTATTGCAGTTAAAAACACGGTAGCATTCACCCTAATTGCCTCCAAGATAGCCCCTTCTGGCCGTTATGTAATACTAGTATGCTCCATAAATAATGTAGTGTACACTCTTGTCAACCTATATGCCCCTAATTCACACCAACTAACATTTTTACACAAAGTCATGCGGCAGGTTAACTCACTTAAGCAAGGCAAATTGATTCTCTGTGGAGACTTTAATTCGGTCCTACAAACTGCCATTGATTCTTCCTCCCCCTCCCGTAGAACAGATGTGGGTATAGCCTCCTTTTTACAGTCGGAAGGATTGACTGACGTATGGAGGGCCCAACACAGCCTGGAGAGGGATTATACATTTTTCTCTGCCCCACATCTCTCTTATTCTAGAATAGACCTATTTCTGGTTGACCATACCTCCCTTCTCCACACCCTTTCCTCAGAGATAGGCCTGATAAAGTGGTCTGACCATGCTCCCATCACTATCACTCTTGATTAACATTATCAATCTCATAGGGCCCCAGTGTGGAGAAACAACACTTTTCTCTTTAACAACCCCAAACATATTGAGGAATTGTCTGCTCACCTCCGCGAGTTCTTTCAGTTCAACGTTGGCTCTGTCTCGAGCAATTTTGTATTATGGCAAGCCCATAAAGCCTTTATGAGAGGTTCCCTGATTAAACTGAATATCAATTTAAAGAAACACAGAGAGAGAGAGATAGCGTTGACCTTGAAGGAGATAACGGATCTGGAGACTATTAATAAGTCCTCCCCTACACTACAAGGCTCTAATTCCCTCCGAGTGGCGCGAAATAAATTAAGTGCTCTACTGTTACAAAACTACCATAAATCTCTCCTTAGAATGAAATCAAAGTTTTATGCCCAGGGAAATAAAGCGGGCCGTCTCTTGGCCCAACAGCTTAAAAAGCAACAGTCCAAGTCCAGAATCCCACACCTAATACACCCGGTTACGAAGGCGAAGTTGATAAGTTGATAGACCCGAGAGACATTGCTATAATTATCAGACCCTGTACAATTTAAAGGACCATACCCCATTACTGCAGGATTACCCGACATTGGTGACAGACTTTCTAGCTAAAGCGTCTTTACCCACTCTAACCGAATCGCAACTTCAATCCCTTAATACCCCTATTTCCTCCCAGGAATTGACTAAAGTAGCTATGTCATTACCGCTGGGTAAATCCCCAGGCCCTGATGGTCTATCGAATGAGTACTACCGTCATTTTTTACCTGACCTCCTTCCCCACCTGCTAAGCCTTTTTAATCAAGTGATGGAGGGAGTCCCCTTCCCCTCTGATATGCTTGAGGCACTAGTGGTCACAATCCCTAAGCCGGGCAAACCACCCGATGTACCCCAAAATTTCAGGCCGATTTCCCTGTTAAATTCTGACATAAAACTTTTTGCCAAGCTCATTCCAAGCAGGCTCTCTCCCTTGATCCCTTCCCTGATCCACTCAGACCAGACCGGCTTTGTGGCAGGAAGACAGGCTTCCGACAACACCAGACGCATTGTAGACCTGGTCAATTTTGCGGAGGTAAATACCCTTCCTATGCTTGCAGTGACCCTGGACGCCGAAAAAACGTTCGACCGCTTACACTGGGATTACGCTTTTTCCACTCTCAGATGCATGGGGTTCTCGGGACAGATAATTCATGCCATCACTAGTCTATACTCACACCCCTCCGCGAGAGTGTGGGTCAATGGAATCCTATCGGACCCTTTCATTATAACTAACGGATCGAGACAGGGCTGCCCATTGTCCCCGCTTTTATTTATTCTTGCGTTAGAGCCACTGGCGCAACACATCAGAACCTTGCCCACCATATCTGGGATTGTAGTTGGCGATAGGTCTCACACCATCACCCTCTATGCAGACGACATCATTCTCACTTTGACGAATCCCTTACAATCCCTTACAGCCACACTTGATGTAATCTCCCATTACGGATCCCTCTCATATTATAAGGTTAACAGTTCAAAATCACAGGCCCTTCCTATCAACATCTCTCCCTCTGATTTAGCCGCCCTGAAGGCCTCTTATGACCTTGACTGGCAGTGTTCAGAGGTTTCCTATTTAGGAATCAAGATCACTTCGCCCTGTTCTCTACTGTATACACAGAACTATGTCCCTCTTCTGACTACCCTGTCTACTGACTTCGCGAGCTTCTCTATGCAGACGGTCTCCTGGGTGGGTAGGATAGCATCGTTTTGGATGATGACCTTACCGAAATTGATTTACATCTTTCGGGCCCTCCCAATCCCGATCCCAGCTGCATTTTTTCAAAAAGCTCAGGCATTGCTAGGCAAGTATATTTGGGGAAACTCTAAACCTAGAGTGGATCGTGAACTCCTGACCAAAAGAAGGCGTACTGGTGGAGCAGGTCTCCCTAATATTAAAGATTATTTTATAGCAATCGGCCTTTCCTTTGCTAGGGAATGGTGGGCGTCCAAAAACGAAAAAGCATGGCAGCAGATTGAAACTCATGCGCTGCAGTATATTCCGGTTAGAGATTATTTAATTCACCTGCTGTGGAGCCCTGCTTCCCCTGCACATTCTTTTCTCACAGTATCGCATGTTGGCGCCCTGTGGACCACTATCCATAACTCATCGAATGACACCTAAGCCCAGCTATTTAAAATTGCTTCCACATGGGCTATTGAATTATCTATACCCGACATTAACTTAGCGCCATGGCGAGATGGAGGGATTGTCACTATTTCCCAAGTGATGGCAGACCACTCCATTCTCCCTTTTGCTACCATTCAAAGTACTTTTGCTTTACCTCATACTGAATTCTATACATACTTAAGATTACGTCACTTTCTTTCAAAAACCCTTCAATCCCCCCCTCAGGTCAACTCATCTGTACTACGAATGTTCCAGTTCCCCTCTCTGTTCAGGAAACATTCCACGAGAAATCTGTATGATATACTGGGGGATAAAGCTACCTTTGTTAAGTCCCCTCCCGTCCTTAGGTGGGAAAGGGAACTGAACAAGACCTTCCCTGATGACTCTTGGAATGCAGCCATTGGATTTATTATATCAAATTTCAAGTGTGTCACTCATTATGAAGCAGGTCTAAAAACCATCCTCCATTGGTACTTTACCCCCCAGAGACTTCATATAATTTACCCGTCTACGTCGCCATATTGTTGGAGGAATTGTGGAGGAGGTGGATCCTTACTTCATATCCTTTGGTCCTGTCCTATCCTCACTGAATACTGGAAGAAAGTCTACCAACTGGTTTCTACTCTAGCGGGTTGCAATATAGTCCCCTCCCCAGAGTTAGCCTTGTTGTTCATTGGTATTAATGAAATCTCTACCCCGCATAGACACATTACTGACCATATACTGCTCAGTGCCAAACTGGTCATTTCCAGACACTGGAAAAACCAGGTCCCTCCTTCGATTACCGAGGTTATACAAGAGATTAATCAAACCTGCAGGTATGAACACTCTTTACCCTCATCAATTATTCCCATTAAAGTGAGACAGGCGACTTGGAGTGGGTGGATGCATAGCTCTTTTTACTCCCCCTGAGGGAGGAATCCTGGGGGGTGGTTGAAGCAACGGAGACACAACTGGAGTACTACCTTAGCCCCCTTCCTTGTCCTGCTTTCCTTCTTCATCATTCCCCTCCCCTTAGTTGTTACTTTACCCTATCTTGTTCTGTGGTTTCCCACAGTTCTTGGTTATGTCTTAAAATGTATGCTAGTCATTTAACAATGATTACATTGTTCACTCTTATTTTGTGCCTGTGTTATCTCTGATTAATAGGAGTGCAATATCCGCGATGCGAAGTTTGGATGGCACCCTGAGGTGCTTTGATGTTATACCTGCATTATTGTCGGCACATGCTGTTAATGTGTCTAACCTGCTTGATAAACCTCTGTCATATGTTATTGTTCAAAGGTGGCTGCGACCACAGTGGTACTGTCTTTGTTCATGTACTCATTTGTCTAGTATGGTAGTGTCCATGATCAATTGCTCCTTTGCCTTTACCTGATAAAATAAAAAACTATTGAAACTAAATAGGTTGCGGCCTACTTTATATAGGTGCAACAATGCAACAGATAAAATATTGCATTAGTAAACATAAATCTACAATTTGTACCAATAATCTGCTCTTACAGATACCCTACAATTTTCAGCAAAAGAAGCGTTCTATTTCACAGTTGCAATTTCAAATTATTGAACAAGTACAACAACCCAGGAGTTGGGAGTGATATTAAGCAATTATTACTCAAAAGAGAAGCGTATTGGATTCATACACTAGATACTATTCAACCTAAGGGTTTGAATAGAGAAGATCAGATTGTACATCTGACTAATAGAGATGGTCATTTCACGGCGAACTTTGCTCGTTCGCGATTCGCCAAACATGCGAACATATAGCGATGTTCATATTGGTTTGTAGTGGCTCACCCTACTATTGCATATGGAGTGGGTGCCCCAACTGATATAGACACACCCCGTCTATACACAAGGATCAATGTAGAGTATAGAGTAGTTGTGCACACCTCATTTGGAAGAATACAACTAACGCATAAAAAAGTATATTGATAAAAATTTTAATCCAATAGTTATATGGCAATATATAAGGAGTCTCAGAGACACTCAAGGGCGGACCAGGGTCAGGTAGGCCAATGGATGTCTCAGATAGTGCCCATATGATTATAAACCTCTAACCGTTCAGAGAGAGTGGTAAAATTGATAATATTGTAAATATGTGAAATAAAAGATATAAATGTAAAATATGACAATACTCTTCAAATGGGTACGGTCATTAATTAGAATTCATCACTCAGTATAGTGATCGAAATTCGGCCACAATTCGGCCAAGTGAGAACAGTATCCACAATGGAACCACAAGATACAAATAATAAAATTAGAATGCAAACGTGAAAAATATATAATAAATTGTGAGACCACCTAAATATTATAATCAATTCATATCGTGAGTCCACCTTTAAAAATTATAATGAATAAAGTGAATCCACCTATAAAAATAAAACATTCATTTAAATATAGGATATTTCCACCTATGTCTGGAGAGTTCCACCTGTAGGGTAAAAGGAAAAAGAGAGGGAGGATTCCACCTCTATATGATGGAAAACTGTTTATAAAGATCCTTCATCCACAGCGGAGTTGCACTGGTTAAAATATAATAAAAAGTAAGGGAGTTCATCCACTATGAAAAAACGGCAATAGCTATTGCATTAAATGGCTTTAAATGATTCCAATTGTTAACAAGGTATCACTACAATGTTGTAATGAGGTATCATACCCTGGAATACATTAATAGTTGTTGCAACTTTCAGCGGTTCCTGCAATTGTAAGTAATCGGGCTAAGCGGCAATGTCCTTACTCACAGTTTGATAACTCGACTGGAGCACAGCCTGGCAGTATCGCAGTACAGCGGAGGGTCAGCCGATATACTACGTGTCTGCCGCAGGTGATATTTTTGTAGTCCGGGTGTTTGGAGCAGTAAATTGGTGCTGTTTATGCCTGTGGCCGCGGCGTCCCACGTGCCTACAGCGCTGACGATGTCCTGATCTTCCGGCGTCTCCTTCTGGTCAGGAGTAGTTACCGGAGTTGCAGGGTCCAAATGCTCATGGTGTTGGATACCGCTTGAGTGATAGAAGTTAGAGCGCTCTAACAAAAAACCTCAAAATGATGAATAGCGTCTGGGGGTCCTCACCATATGCGTTTCAGAGATCTCTGTCTCCTTCCTCAGTGGATTCGCATGTGCCATATTCTTTTGCATTGCGCCGAACTTTGACCCATGACACATCCATCAGGTGGGACAGGACAGCCAATTGAGACGTTTTAGCACATGGACACACCCCCTACCCTATGAAAAAAAAACTATCTGGCCGCCATTTTACATTCAGTCTTTTGCCAGTGTAGGGAGAGGTTGCTGTGTGGAGCAGGAACAGACTATTAGGGACACCAAACGCTAGCTAATAGGGCCACAAAAGTCCTTTTAAGGACTGGTATAGGTGTGCTTTCGATAGGTGTGACATACTGAGGGGTGTGATATACTTATAATATACTTTCTAACATAGAAAGTAAATTATAGTGCATTTGTATTGCGCAGCAGTTGTGTGCGGTTCTGCTGCGATACCGCAGCTAGATAGAGGGACAAACACTATTTGAGTAACTAATTGCAACGGGTGTGATAAACCTGTCGCCCCCAAAAAAACTGATTGAGGGGTGTGATATACCTAGAATATACTTTCTATGTAGTGCATTTGTATTATGCAGCAGTTGTGTGCGGTTTTGCTGTGATACCGCAGCTATATAGAGGGACAAACGCTATTGGAATAACTAATTACAACTGGTGTGATATACCTGTTGCCCCCCAAAAAAATTATTGAGGGGTGTGATATACCTATAATATACTTTCTAACATAGAAAGAATATTATAGTGCATTTGTATTGTGCAGCAATTGTGTGCGGATCTGCTGCGATACAGCAGGTATATAAAGGGACAAGCGTTATTGGAACAACTACAGATGGAGCAGGGTTAGCTCCAGCTCTTAACTCAAATTTCTTAACTCATCGCGTTATCTTGAGACAAAAGCTATTGAAAAGCAATTGAAGGTGTTTGCTTAAATTAGATAACACAACTCAGAAATCTCAGAAAACAGGACAGTTAAGGCTACTTTCACACTAGCGTTCAGAGCGGATCCGTCTGGGGTCTGCCCAGACGGATCCGCTCATATAATGCAGACTTGGGATCCGTTCAGAATGGATCCGTCTGCATTATATTGTAGAAAAAATTCTAAGTGTGAAAGTAGCTTCAGACGGATCCGTCCAGACTTTACATTGAAAGTCAATGGGGGACGGATCCGTTTGAAAATTGAGCCATATAGTGTCAAATTCAAACGGATCCGTCCCCATTGACTTACATTGTAAGTCTGGACGAATCCGTTTGCCTCCGCACGGCCAGGCGGACACCCGAACGCTGCAAGCAGCGTTCAGGTGTCCGCTTGCTGAGCGGAGCGGAGGCTGAACGCTGCCAGACTGATGCATTCTGAGCGGATCCGCATCCACTCAGAATGCATTAGGGCAGTACGGATGAGTTCGGGGCCGCTTGTGAGCCCCTTTAAACGGAGCTCACAAGCGGAGCCCCAAACGCTAGTGTGAAAGTAGCCTAAGTCTACTCCATCCGTATATACCTGCTTCCACAAAATACTCATTGAGGGGTGCAATATACCTGCTTCTACAGAATACTGATTGAGAGGTGCGATATACCTTTTTCCACCAAATATTGATTCAGGTGTTCTATATACCTGTTTCCACAAAATACTAATTGAGGGGTGCGATATACTTGCTTCCACAACATTCTGATTATGGGGTTTGATATACCTGTTTCTACAAAATACTGATTGAGGGGTGCGATATACCTGCTTCAAAAAAATACTGATTAAGGGGTTCTAAATACCTGCCTCCACAAAATACTGATTGAGGGTTGCGATATACCGGCTTCCACAAAATAGTGATTGAGGCCTGTGATATACCTGCTTCCACAAATACTGCTCTTCTCTAGGGACTTTGGCACAGACTCATTTTGAAAATGACAGGCAGAGGAAGAGGCAGGCCATTCCGCAGGGGTGGTAGGGGTCGGGCAGTTGCACCAGGCTGGAGCCTAAGTGGAAAGTTGGAGAAGGTGCGTGCGATTACGTCAAAGGATGCACCAGAGTTGGTTGAGTGGCTAACTCAGTCTTCCGCTTCTGCACCCTCCTCATCCTCTGTATCTGCACCCTCCTCACTCTCTGCTGTGTGCACCCCCAAAGACACCACCAACACCACCATAGCCCCTCCACTCGAGTCAGATTAATTATTTTCCCTTCCATTCCCAGACCTTACCGATGCGCAGCCAATCTTGGCATCGGATGAGGAAGAGGAGGTAGCAACAGCCGCCACCCAGCGGTCTGACGACAGTACCAAGATCAGCCCAAGGAGCATGATAATGAGGATGTCACGTGGGTGCCCACAAGAGAGGAAGAAGAGGGGAGTTCAGAGGGAGAGACGGAGCAGCAGATAGGGAGGAGAAGGAGGAGAAGCAGGCAGATCTCACCGTGTGCAGGAGGCAAAAAGCAGACTGCAAATGTATCTGGAGCGAGCCATCCACCATGCACGGTCACATCTGGTGCTTCCAGGACGCCAGCACATGGCTCTGCAGTGTGGGATTTTTTTTAACCACCTCCCGACCGCCTAACGCACGGATGCGTCCGGAAGGTGGTTGATTCATTCCTCCTGGACGCATCCGTGCGTCATCTCGCGAGACGCGAGATTTCGGGTATTGCCGGCCCGCGCATGCGCATCGCGGGCCGGCAAAAGTTAAAGAACAATTTCGTCACCAGCCTGCCAGCAACGATCATTGGCTGGCAGGCTGGCGATTTTCAAAAAATCCAATCACAAGCCATATAACAGATCATATTAGTAAATATGATCTGTTATATGGCTTGTCTGCTCCTGTGCTGGTCCTTTTCGTCGGTTGGATCCAGCACAGGAGCAGACTGAACTGTGAGTACACCAAACACTACACCTTAGCCCCAGATCACCCCCCTGCACCCCAATTAACCCTTTGATCACCCCTTTGATCGCCCCTGTCAATCACTAGTGAAAGGAAAAAAAGTGATCAGTGTAAACTGTCACTTTTTTTTTTCCACTAGTATTGGCTGTTAGGTTTTAGGGATAGTTTAGGCCCCTTGGTTAGGTAGTTAGCGTCAGTTAGCGCCCAGCCCACTGCACCGCAGTCACTTTTATTCGCTGATTAGCGTATCGCTAATCAGCATTTGTACTTTTATAGTATCTGTAAGTGATCAAAACTGATCACTGTCAGATCTATACTTGTATTAGTGTCACCTTAGCTCGCCCTCCACCCAAAACGCAGTGTTTGCCCGATCAGGCCTGATCGGTCGCCCACACGTGCGTTCACCCACGCCCGCCCCGCCGCAGTGACAAAAAATTTTTTGTTTTTTGATCACTGCACATTCACTGTACACGCACTGCGGCGATAAAAAAATCAGTTTTGATATTTTTTATCAACCGCAGCGGCCTCCGGTACTTCGCTAGCCTCCCCTTTGTAAGACAGGTTTGCTTTTTTTCTTGGGTAGTCTCAGGGAATACCCCTAAATTTAGTAGTCCAAAATGTCAAACAGGGGGTATTCTTCTGAAGAGGCCTACAGGATTCTGACCCAGTCGGATGAGGAGTGGGAACCCTCATCTGACGAATCTAGCGGGTCAGAATATGAACCTGTGGAAAGCAGTGGCTCTCTGACCCAAAGTTCGGACGAGGAGGCTGAGGTCCCTGATAGCACCAGGCGTACCCGGCCCCGTGTCGCTAGACCACAGGTTACGCAGGATCCGCTTCAAGAGCAGCAGAGTGGGGCTGTCGCTGCCGGATCACGTGGTGAGGCATACACCAGCAGCGCAGCCCTTCCTGGACCTAGTACCAGCACTGCCGTACAACATGGTGAAGTAGCGAGCACCAGAAGGGCAGTTGAAGCTGGTACGGTGGCACGTGCAGTAGTTACCCCGTCGCAGCCACCGCACAGACAGGCCCGTAGAGCCCCTAGAGTCCCTGAGGTGCTGGCAAACCCTGATTGGCAGTCACCAACTTCAGCCGCACCTGTAGTTCCCCCTTTCACCGCCCAGTCTGGAGTTCGGGTTGAGACGGCTCAAATCGGTTCGGCCCTGGGATTTTTTGAGCTGTTCTTGACTGCGGAGCTCTTGGACTTAGTCGTGGCAGAGACAAACCGGTATGCCACACAATTTATAACCGCAAACCCGGGAAGCTTTTATGCCCAGCCTTTCCGGTGGAAACCAGTCCAAGTTTCCGAAATTAAAATTTTTCTGGGCCTTCTCCTCAACATGGGTCTAACTAAAAAGCATGAATTGCGGTCATATTGGTCCACGAACCCAATTCATCACATGCCCATGTTCTCTGCTGCTATGTCCAGGACACGATTTGAGACCATCCTCCGTTTTCTGCATTTTAGCGACAACACCACCTCCCGTCCCAGAGGCCACCCAGCTTTTGACCGGCTCCACAAAATTCGGCCCCTCATAGACCATTTCAACCAGAAATTTGCAGATTTGTATACCCCCGAGCAAAACATCTGCATAGACGAGTCCCTAATACATTTTACCGGGCGCCTTGGCTTCAAACAATACATCCCAAGCAAGCGTGCCCGGTATGGGGTCAAATTGTATAAGCTCTGTGAAAGGGCCACAGGCTATACCCACAAATTTCGTGTCTATGAGGGAAAAGATCAGACCCTGGAGCCGGTCGGTTGCCCTGACTACCTGGGGAGCAGTGGGAAGACAGTCTGGGACTTGGTGTCACCCTTATTCGGCAAGGGGTACCATCTTTATGTGGACAATTTCTACACAAGTGTGGCCCTCTTTAGGCATTTGTTTCTAGAACGGATTTGCGCCTGTGGCACCGTGCGACCTAGTCGCCGGGGCTTCCCCCAACGGCTTGTTACCACCCGTCTTGCAAGGGGGGAGAGGGCTGCCTTGTGTAATGAAGAACTGCTCGCGGTGAAATGGAGAGACAAGCGTGACGTTTACATGCTCTCCTCCATTCACGCAGACACGACAATCCAAATTGAGCGAGCAACCCGTGTCATTGAAAAGCCCCTCTCAGTCCACGACTATAATTTGCTCATGGGAGGGGTGGACTTCAATGACCAGATGTTGTCTCCGTATTTAGTTTCCCGCAGAACCAGACGCTGGTATAAGAAGGTGTCTGTATATTTGATTCAATTGGCGCTGTATAATAGTTTTGTTCTCTACAGTAAGGCTGGGAGAACACGATCCTTCCTCAAATTCCAGGAAGAGATCATCGAGAACCTCCTGTATCCAGAAGGTTCCGTGGCCCCATCCACCAGTGTAGTTAGCCGTCTACACGAGCGACATTTCCCCAATGTCGTTGCTGGTACCTCAATCCAACCGTCACCCCGAAAAAGATGTCGTGTCTGTAGCAGGAGTGGAATAAGGCGTGACACCCGCTATTTCTGTCCTGACTGCCCTGACCACCCTGCCCTATGCTTAGGAGAGTGTTTCCGGAAGTACCACACACAGGTACACCTAGCATAGGGATCACATCTCACCAGGACAGGCACACAGGGCTATTAGGGCCCATTCACTCACAGCTGCTGCAAACGTCTCCTTTCACATGGGACAAAGTGCATAACGTACTTCGCCACATCTTTGGGCGATTTGCGCTTTGCACATTGACCCATGGGGAAGGAGAGGTTTGTTCTATAAAGGTAAAAAAAAAACAAAAAAAAAAAAAACACCAGTAAGCAAAAAGGTTAATGTTCAGTTCAAAAAGTTAAAGTTTCTATGTTCTCTTCCAAAGTTAATAAAATTATTGTGTTGCGGCCTGGTTTTTTCTCTTTTTTTTTTTTTTTTTTACCTTCCAGGTGGACCAACCGATCGACTAGCTGCAGCACTGATGTGCATTCGGACAGAAGCATTGCGCTGCTGTCAGATTACACGCAAGTCGGTGTATGCGGCGCTGCAAGACGAGATTTCTCCTCTGCAGTAAAAGATACGTTTGCCGAGGCATATGAGCTGAGGAGGTGGCGGTGTTCATATACTTTGGCAAACACTTTGTATATATAAAAAAAAAAATCCCGGCAATGATTTATTCATCCACATCGATTGATGTGAATGGAGAAATCGGGTTTGCCAGGGCATACGAGCTAAGTGGGCATGGATGTTGGGCGGAGCTCCTATGTCCTGGCAGACGCCTTTCCCCTCCTTTTTCTTTTTTTGGCAGAGATTTTTTCATCCACATTGATCGATGCGAATGAAGAAATCTGTGCTGTTCATTTTTTTCTTTCAGCCCAGCGGCTGAACGGAAAAAAAAAATCTCATTACCTGTATGCTCAATATAAGGAGAATAGCAGAAACTCCTAATGCTGGGCATACATGTAATGATTGCGGAGACCCTCAAATGCCAGGGCAGTACAAACACCCCACAAATAACACCATTTTGGAAAGAAGACACCCCAAGGTATTCGCTGAGGGGCATATTGAGTCCATGAAAGATTGAAATTTTTGTCCCAAGTTAGCGGAAAGGGAGACTTTGTGAGAACAAAATCCAAAAAATCAATTTCCGCTAACTTGTGCCAAAATTTTTTTTTTTCAATGAACTCGCCATGCCCCTCATTGAATACCTTGGGGTGTCTTCTTTCCAAAATGGGGTCACATGTGGGGTATTTATACTGCCCTGGCATTTTAGGGGCCCCAAAGCGTGAGAAGAAGTCTGGTATCCAAATGTCTAAAAATGCCCTCCTAAAAGGAATTTGGGCCCCTTTGCCCACCTAGGCTGCAAAAAAGTGTCACACATATGGTATCTCCGTATTCAGCAGAAGTTGGGGAATATGTTTTGGGGTGTCATTTTACATATACACATGCTGGGTGAGATAAATATCTTGGTCAAATGCCAACTTTGTATAAAAAAAATGGGAAAAGTTGTCTTTTGCCAAGATATTTCTCTCACCCAGCATGGGTATATGTAAAATGACACCCCAAAACACATTCCCCACCTTCTCCTGAGTACGGAGATACCAGATGTGTGACACTTTTTTGCAGCCTAGGTGGGCAAAGGGGCCCACATTCCAAAGAGCACCTTTCAGATTTCACAGGTCATTTACCTACTTACCAGACATTAGGGCCCCTGGAAAATGCCAGGGCAGTATAACTACCCCACAAGTGACCCCATTTTGGAAAGAAGACACCCCAAGGTATTCCGTGAGGGGCATGGCAAGTTCCTAGAATTTTTTATTTTTTGTCACAAGTTAGTGGAAAATGATGATTTTTTTTTTTTTTTTTTTTTTCATACAAAGTCTCCTATTCCACTAACTTGTGACAAAAAAAAAAAAATTCCATGAACTCACTATGCCCATCAGCGAATACCTTGGGGTCTCTTCTTTCCAAAATGGGGTCACTTGTGGGGTAGTTATACTGCCCTGGCATTCTAGGGGCCCAAATGTGTGGTAAGGAGTTTGAAATCAAATTCTGTAAAAAATGACGAGTGAAATCCGAAAGGTGCTCTTTGGAATATGGGCCCCTTTGCCCACCTAGGCTGCAAAAAAGTGTCACACATCTGGTATCTCCGTACTCAGGAGAAGGTGGGGAATGTGTTTTGGGGTGTCATTTTATATATACCCATGCTGGGTGAGAGAAATATCTTGGCAAAAGACAACTTTTCCCATTTTTTTATACAAAGTTGTCATTTGACCAAGATATTTATCTCACCCAGCATGGGTATATGTAAAATGACACCCCAAAACACATTCCTCAACTTCTCCTGAGTACGGGGATACCAGATGTGTGACACTTTTTTGCAGCCTAGGTGGGCAAAGGGGCCCATATTCCAAAGAGCACCTTTCGGATTTCACAGGTCATTTTTCACTGAATTTGATTTCAAACTCCTTACCACACATTTGGGCCCCTAGAATGCCAGGGCAGTATAACTACCCCACAAGTGACCCCATTTTGGAAAGAAGAGACCCCAAGGTATTCGCTGATGGGCATAGTGAGTTCATGGAAGTTTTTATTTTTTGTCACAAGTTAGTGGAATATGAGACTTTGTATGAAAAAAAAAAAAAAAAAAAAAATCATCATTTTCCACTAACTTGTGACAAAAAATAAAAAATTCTAGGAACTCGCCATGCCCCTCACGGAATACCTTGGGGTGTCTTCTTTCCAAAATGGGGTCACTTGTGGGGTAGTTATACTGCCCTGGCATTCTAGGGGCCCAAATGTGTGGTAAGGAGTTTGAAATCAAATTCAGTAAAAAATGACGAGTGAAATCCGAAAGGTGCTCTTTGGAATATGGGCCCCTTTGCCCACCTAGGCTGCAAAAAAGTGTCACACATCTGGTATCTCCGTACTCAGGAGAAGGTGGGGAATGTGTTTTGGGGTGTCATTTTATATATACCCATGCTGGGTGAGAGAAATATCTTGGCAAAAGACAACTTTTCCCATTTTTTTATACAAAGTTGTCATTTGACCAAGATATTTATCTCACCCAGCATGGGTATATGTAAAATGACACCCCAAAACACATTCCTCAACTTCTCCTGAGTACGGGGATACCAGATGTGTGACACTTTTTTGCAGCCTAGGTGGGCAAAGGGGCCCATATTCCAAAGAGCACCTTTCGGATTTCACAGGTCATTTTTCACTGAATTTGATTTCAAACTCCTTACCACACATTTGGGCCCCTAGAATGCCAGGGCAGTATAACTACCCCACAAGTGACCCCATTTTGGAAAGAAGAGACCCCAAGGTATTCGCTGATGGGCATAGTGAGTTCATGGAAGTTTTTATTTTTTGTCACAAGTTAGTGGAATATGAGACTTTGTATGAAAAAAAAAAAAAAAAAAAAAAAACATCATTTTCCACTAACTTGTGACAAAAAATAAAAAATTCTAGGAACTCGCCATGCCCCTCACGGAATACCTTGGGGTGTCTTCTTTCCAAAATGGGGTCACTTGTGGGGTAGTTATACTGCCCTGGCATTCTAGGGGCCCAAATGTGTGGTAAGGAGTTTGAAATCAAATTCAGTAAAAAATGACGAGTGAAATCCGAAAGGTGCTCTTTGGAATATGGGCCCCTTTGCCCACCTAGGCTGCAAAAAAGTGTCACACATCTGGTATCTCCGTACTCAGGAGAAGGTGGGGAATGTGTTTTGGGGTGTCATTTTATATATACCCATGCTGGGTGAGAGAAATATCTTGGCAAAAGACAACTTTTCCCATTTTTTTATACAAAGTTGTCATTTGACCAAGATATTTATCTCACCCAGCATGGGTATATATAAAATGACACCCCAAAACACATTCCTCAACTTCTCCTGAGTACGGGGATACCAGATGTGTGACACTTTTTTGCAGCCTAGGTGGGCAAAGGGGCCCATATTCCAAAGAGCACCTTTCGGATTTCACAGGTCATTTTTTACTGAATTTGATTTCAAACTCCTTACCACACATTTGGGCCCCTAGAATGCCAGGGCAGTATAACTACCCCACAAGTGACCCCATTTTGGAAAGAAGAGACCCCAAGGTATTCGCTGATGGGCATAGTGAGTTCATAGAACTTTTTATTTTTTGTCACAAGTTAGTGGAATATGAGACTTTGTAAGAAAAAAAAAAAAAAAAAAAAAATCATCATTTTCCGCTAACTTGTGACAAAAAAAAAAAAGTTCTATGAACTCACTATGCCCATCAGCGAATACCTTAGGGTGTGTACTTTCCGAAATGGGGTCATTTGTGGGGTGTTTGTACTGTCTGGCCATTGTAGAACCTCAGGAAACATGACAGGTGCTCAGAAAGTCAGAGCTGCTTCAAAAAGCGGAAATTCACATTTTTGTACCATAGTTTGTAAACGCTATAACTTTTACCCAAACCATTTTTTTTCTACCCAAACATTTTTTTTTTATCAAAGACATGTAGAACTATAAATTTAGAGCAAAATTTCTATATGGATGTCGTTTTTTTTGCAAAATTTTACAACTGAAAGTGAAAAATGTCATTTTTTTGCAAAAAAAATCGTTAAATTTCGATTAATAACAAAAAAAGTAAAAATGTCAGCAGCAATGAAATACCACCAAATGAAAGCTCTATTAGTGAGAAGAAAAGGAGGTAAAATTCATTTGGGTGGTAAGTTGCATGACCGAGCAATAAACGGTGAAAGTAGTGTAGGTCAGAAGTGTAAAAAGTGGCCTGGTCTTTCAGGGTGTTTAAGCACTGGGGGCTGAGGTGGTTAATGTGTCCGCTGCTGACAACATTGTTGCCATCTGCAGCCTGTGCTGTCAATACATAAGTCGCAGTAAGCCCAACACTCACCTAGGAACAACTGCCTTAAAAATGCACCTGGTCTCCCATCACCGAGCCCACTGGGAGCAATGCCGTCATAACTCACAAAGCCACTCTCCCGGCGCTCCACGTCCTGCCTCTTCTCCTTCTCCTCTCTTCTCCCATTTGTCCTCTACTCCACCTTCCACCGTGCCATCGTTACGTTCATCTGGCAGAAAGCAGGTTTCCGTGGCCCAAAGGTTCGAGCGTAAAAAGTTGATGACGATGGATAACACTCTTGCCCAACGGCTGACCGCTGGCTTGTCAGAACTGCTAGCCCGCCAACTACTGCCATATAAACAGGTAGAGGAATTTCTACCCACAGTGAAACAGGGCCTGCAAGAAGAGGGCGGTTTGAAGATGTGTTGGTCACTTCGGATATGTGATCATTCTTGCAGCCAACCCATCGAGAGCTGTCCTCCGGATCCAGCCTCAGGAAAGGCCTAGACCGACAGGTGTCCGACTACATCGGGTTAATGGCCGATGTGGATGCTCTGAGAAGCGAGGATTCCCTGGACTACTGAGTGTGCAGGCTTGACCTGTGGCCAGAGCTGGCACAATTTGCCATGGAACTCTTGGCTTGCCCCTCGTCGATTGTCCTGTCCGAAAGGACGTTCAGCGCAGCAGGGGTGATCGTGACCGATAAGCGCACTCACCTAGTGTCATGGTCTTACCTTCTTGCTGTTCTCCTTCGTTTGACATGTGCTGGCGGCCATCTTGGTTTCTGGGTTTCTTGTAGCCTTCCACCCTGCGGCTCCTCCTTCCCACTGGGAGGAGCTGGATGCCTAGCTCATATATATAGGAGGTCTGTGGCTTCAGTTCCTTGCTTGGTCCTCCTGTGTTCACATGCTTCTAAGACTGCTGCTGCTTCTGGTTCCTGATCCTGGCTTCGTCTGACTACCCTGCTGGTTCCTGATCCTGGCTTCGTCTGACTACCCTGCTGGTTCCTGATCCTGGCTTCGTCTGACTACCCTGCTGGTTCCTGATCCTGGCTTCGTCTGACTACCCTGCTGGTTCCTGATCCTGGCTTCGTCTGACTACCCTTCTGGTTCCTGACCTCTGGCCTCTCAAAGACTCTGCTTCGGTTTCACCATCCGTTTGGACTTTTGCTTTACAGCTTTATTTTCAATAAAGCCTTCTTATTTTCACTTATCTCTTGTTGTACGTCTGGTTCATGGTTCCGTGACATTAGGACCAAGCCATGAATTCTGACGGTACAGGGCCATCCTCGCTACCCATGCTGGTTGCCAGACTTGATCAGCAGGATCACCTGTTGGGTCGGTTCGCTGTGGCGTTGCAAACCCTGCTTGAACGCACGGCTCATTTCGCTCCCGTTGCCGATGGGTCGGTTGTCGCTCCTACTGCCGCTCCGGTTGTTGCGCCAGAGTCTACCCCGACACCTGTTGTTGCGCCTGCGGTGTTTCGGGGTATGACCGGTTCTGCCCCTCTTCCACAGCGCTTTGGGGGAGAGCCAACTCAGTGCCGAGGTTTCCTTAACCAGGTGGGCATTTATTTCGAGTTGCTGCCACATGCCTTTCCTACTGAGAGATCAAAGGTGGGCTTCTTGATCTCGCTGCTCTCGGACAAGGCCTTGGCCTGGGCCAGCCCTTTATGGGAGAACAACAATCCGGTGGTTGCCGAGTTTTCCGGTTTTGTTGCTTCTCTTCGGAAGGTATTCGATGTGCCGGCTCGTGCTGCCTCTGCTGCGAAGCTCCTTATGTCCATCAGACAGGGTTCACGATCCGTAGCTGAATACGCCATTGAGTTTCGTACCCTGGCAGCAGAGGTGGGCTGGAATAATGAGGCTCTGGTCGCTGCTTTCTCTCATGGTCTCTCGGATGCCTTGAAGGATGAGGTTGCAGCTAAGGACCTACCAGTGGAGCTCGAGTCTCTTATTTCTTTCCTGATTTTGATTGACACCAGACTCAGGGAGAGACCTTCCTTTAAGGAGAGCCTGCGGAGGTCTTCTAACAGATTGGCGCCTACGTTTGCTGTCCCACCCGTGCCTCCCTCTCCTCCCACGCCTCCTGGGGATGACTTGTCTGGGGGTGAACCCATGCAGCTGGGGTTTGCTCGCCTGTCCGAGGGGGAGAGGGTACTCCGGAGACGCGAGGGCCGATGCATGTACTGTGGTCTCGGTGGGCATTTTCGGTTGGCATGTCCGAACCGTCCGGGAAACGCTCGTACCTGAGATCCTGTCGGGGGCAGATCTTGGGTGGAGTCTCCTCGTCCCCGGTTTCCCGTGTTGACAAACCACTGATCACTGTTGTCCTCTCCTGGGTCGGGGGCTCGGTGACGACCCAGGCGTTGGTGGACTCTGGTGCTGGTGGTTTGTTCATTGATAGTGTGTTCGCTGCCGCCAATTCCATTCCTCTGCAGGCTCGAGGTTCCCCACTGGCTCTTGAGGCGATAGACGGCAGACCCCTTCTGTCGCCACACGTGACTCATGAGACCCTTCCAGTGGGGATAGCCATTGGTGCCGTTCACAGAGAGTCGGTCTGCCTCCAGGTTATTTCGTCTCCACACTACTCGGTGGTCTTGGGGTACCCCTGGCTCCAGAAGCATAATCCGACTTTCGATTGGAGATCGGCCGAGATCCTCTCGTGGTCACCGCAGTGTGGGGCTAGTTGCATCCATGGGTCTGTCAAGTTGCTGTGTACTTCCTCGGACTCTCTGTTGCCTCCTGAATACGAGGAGTACCGGGATGTATTCGATAAGGTGCGCGCGGTTGCCCTACCTCCGCACCGCCCATACGATTGTGCCATAGAGTTACAACCTGGTGCCGTTCCTCCTCGTGGCAAAGTCTATCCACTGTCGGTAGCGGAGAATGAGGCCATGGAGGAGTACGTGAGGGAGGCGCTTTCACGCGGACACATTCGCAAATCCTCGTCCCCGGCAGGGGCTGGATTTTTCTTTGTGAAAAAGAAGGGCGGTGAGTTGAGGCCTTGCATCGATTACAGGGGTCTCAATCGCATCACGATCAAGAACGCTTACCCGATACCCTTGATTTCCGAGCTGTTCGATCGCCTTAAAGGGGCCACGGTCTTTACCAAACTCGACCTGAGGGCGGCATATAACCTGGTAAGGATCAAGGCGGGCGATGAGTGGAAGACCGCGTTTAACACCAGGACCGGTCATTATGAATCCTTGGTTATGCCCTTTGGGTTGTGCAATGCGCCCGCAGTCTTTCAGGAATTCATCAACGATGTTTTCCGTGACCTGTTGCAGCAGTGTGTGGTGGTCTATTTGGATGACATCTTGGTATATTCTGAATCCATGGAGGCCCACATTCTGGATGTCAGACGAGTGTTGCAACGGTTACGAGAGAACAAGCTGTTCGGTAAGCTTGAGAAATGCGAATTTCACCGATCCCAGGTAACCTTCTTAGGTTACATCATTTCCGCTGAGGGGTTCTCCATGGATCCTGAGAAGGTTTCGGCTGTCTTACAGTGGCCCCAGCCCAGTGGTCTTCGTTCCCTGCAGCGCTTTTTGGGCTTCGCCAATTATTATCGGAAGTTCATCAGGGACTTTTCCATGCTGGCCAAGCCTCTCACGGATCTGACCAGGAAGGGCAGTAATTCCCAGGTCTGGCCGCTCGAGGCCATCCGAGCTTTTGAGGCCCTAAAGTCCGCTTTTGTGTCGGCTCCGATTCTGTCGCATCCCAACCCTGGGTTGCCCTTTGTCCTCGAGGTGGACGCGTCTGAGACGGGAGTAGGCGCCCTTCTGTCTCAGCGTAGAACACCAGAGGGTCCTCTGCTTCCTTGTGGGTTTTACTCCCGGAAACTGTCTTCCGCGGAGTGCAACTATCAGATTGGTGACAGGGAGTTATTGGCCATCGTGCAGGCCCTTAAAGAATGGAGGCACTTGCTCGAGGGTTCGGTGGTTCCGGTTCTCATCCTGACGGACCATAAGAATCTGACCTACCTTTCTGAGGCCAAGAGATTGACACCACGTCAGGCCAGATGGGCTCTGTTCTTGTCACGTTTTAATTACGTGGTCTCCTACCTACCCGGTTCCAAGAACATCAGGGCGGATGCCCTATCACGGCAGTACTCCGAGCTGTCCAGGGAGGAGTCGATTCCGACTTCGGTCATACCTCCGAATCAGATCCTGGCCGCCATTCGCACCAGCCTGACCTCTCCCCTGGGTGAGCAGATTTTGGCGGCTCAATCTGGTGCTCCCTCTGGGAGACCCAACGGCAGATGTTTTGTGCCTGAGGAGTTGCGCACTCGGTTGTTGCGAACCTACCATAACTCCAAGACCGCGGGGCATCCTGGAAAGAATCAGCTGTCCTGGGCTGTTTCACGTCTGTTCTGGTGGCCTTCCCTACGTTCCGACATCGCCGCATATGTAGCGGCATGCTCCGTTTGTGCCCAGAGTAAGTCCCCTCGGCACCTTCCGTTGGGCCTTCTGCAACCCATAGCCACCAGGGAGCGCCCATGGTCACACCTGGGGATGGATTTCATTGTGGACCTCCCTGCATCCCGAGGCCATACGGTCATTCTCATGATTGTGGATCGGTTTTCCAAAATATGCCACTGTGTTCCTCTCAAGAAGTTACCCTCTGCACAAGAGTTGGCCACGATTTTTGCCAGGGAGGTCTTCCGGTTGCACGGTTTGCCCAAGGAGATTGTGTCGGATCGGGGGAGTCAGTTTGTGTCCAGGTTCTGGCGCGCCTTTTGCTCCCAGTTGGGGATTCATCTCTCCTTCTCCTCGGCCTACCACCCTCAGTCCAATGGGGCCGCAGAACGATCCAATCAGGCCTTGGAGCAATTCCTTCGTTGCTATGTCTCCGATCACCAAGACAATTGGGTTGACCTCCTGCCTTGGGCTGAGTTTGCCAGGAACACGGCGGTGAACTCTTCCTCTGGGACGTCTCCCTTCATGGCCAATTATGGGTTCCAACCTGCCGTGTTACCGGAGGTATTCTCTCCCCAGGATATTTCGGCTGTGGAGGATCACCTTTCCGTCCTACGTGCTTCTTGGGTACAGATCCAGAAGTCCCTTGAGGCCTCTGCGCAGCGCCAGAGACTCCAGGCTGACCGCAGACGAGCGCCTGCTCCTTCCTACCAGGTCGGAGACCGTGTATGGTTGTCCACCCGCAACCTCAACCTTCGAGTGCCCACTCCCAAGCTGGCGCCTCGCTTTGTTGGTCCCTTCCGAGTGCTTCGCAGGGTAAACCCGGTAGCCTATGCCCTTGCGCTTCCTCCTGGCATGCGGATCTCTAACGTGTTTCATGTCTCCCTGTTGAAGCCACTGGTGTGTAATCGTTTCACTTCCTCGGTTCCTCGGCCTCGTCCGGTCCGAGTGGGCAATCGTGAGGAGTATGAGGTGAGCAATATCCTGGACTCACGCCTGGTCCGCGGTCGGGTGCAGTTTTTGGTCCATTGGCGTGGTTATGGTCCAGAGGAGCGTTCCTGGGTTCCCTCCGCAGATGTCCATGCTCCTGCCTTGCTCCGAGCCTTCCACGCACGCTTCCCTCAGAAACCGTTTTTTGCTCCGCGGAGGAGGGGCCCTTGAGGGGGAGGTACTGTCATGGTCTTACCTTCTTGCTGTTCTCCTTCGTTTGACATGTGCTGGCGGCCATCTTGGTTTCTGGGTTTCTTGTAGCCTTCCACCCTGCGGCTCCTCCTTCCCACTGGGAGGAGCTGGATGCCTAGCTCATATATATAGGAGGTCTGTGGCTTCAGTTCCTTGCTTGGTCCTCCTGTGTTCACATGCTTCTAAGACTGCTGCTGCTTCTGGTTCCTGATCCTGGCTTCGTCTGACTACCCTGCTGGTTCCTGATCCTGGCTTCATCTGACTACCCTGCTGGTTCCTGATCCTGGCTTCGTCTGACTACCCTGCTGGTTCCTGATCCTGGCTTCGTCTGACTACCCTTCTGGTTCCTGACCTCTGGCCTCTCAAAGACTCTGCTTCGGTTTCACCATCCGTTTGGACTTTTGCTTTACAGCTTTATTTTCAATAAAGCCTTCTTATTTTCACTTATCTCTTGTTGTACGTCTGGTTCATGGTTCCGTGACACCTAGCTCATGACAGTGTGGACTACCTCACATTTCTAAAAATAAATGAGGCATGGATCTCAGAGGAATTCAACACCTGTGACGACCACGTGTAATTGAATTTCCTAATGCCAGCCCACACATATCCACCACCGCCCAGAACAAAGAATGGTCCTTGTCTTATGTATATACAGCGGCATAAAAGGCCTTTTCTGTCAGGTGAATGCCTAATTTATGGGTCCTCTACTCTACTGGCCTACAGAAAAATTTTAATCCAGTGACCGCCTAATGTACCTCCAGATACATAATCACTTCACTAGATTTTTTCTGTCAGGTGAATGCCTAATTTTTGGGGCCTGTACTGGCCTACAGTAAAATGTTTAGCCGGTGACCGCCTAATGTACCTCCAGCCACATAATCACTTATTCTTTTCTGTCCGGTCAATGCCTAATGTTTGGGGCCTGTACTCCACTGGCCTGCAGTAAAATTGTTATCCACTGACCGCCTATTATACCTCCAGTCACATAATCACTTATTATTTTCTGTCCGGTGAATGCCTAATGTTTGGGGCCTGTACTCCACTGGCCTGCAGTAAAATTGTTATCCACTGACCACCTAATATAGCTCCAGCCACATAATCACTTGTTCTTTTCTGGCCGGTGAATGTCTAATGTTTGGGGCCTGTACTCCACTGGCCTACAGTAAAATTGTTATCCACTGACCGCCTATTATACCTGCAGCCACATAATCACTTATTCTTTTCTGTCCGATGAATGCCTAATGTTTGGGGCCTGTACTCCACTGGCCTGCAGTAAAATTGTTATCCACTGACTGCCTAATTCACCTCCAGCCACATAATCACTTGTTCTTTTCTGTCCGATGAATGCCTAATGTTTGGGACCTGTACTCCACTGGCCTACAGCAAAATTGTTATCCACTGACCGTCTAATATACCTCCAGCCACATAATCACTTGTTCTTTTCTGTCCGGTGAATGCATAATTTTTGGGGCCTTTACTCCACTGGCCTGCAGTAAAATTGTTATCCACTGACTGCCTAATATAGCTCCAGCCACATAATCACTTGTTCTTTTCTGTCCGGTGAATGCTTAATGTTTGGGGCCTGTACTCCACTGGCCTACAGTAAAATTGTTATCCACTGACCACCTATTATACCTCCAGCCACATAATAACTTGTTCTTTTCTGTCCGGTGAATGCATAATTTTTGGGGCCTTTACTCCACTTGCCTATAGTAAAATTGTTATCCACTGACCGTCTAATATACCTCCAGCCACATAATCACTTATTCTTTTCTGTCCGGTGAATGCCTAATGTTTGGGGCCTGTACTCCACTGGCCTGCAGTAAAATTGTTATCCACTGACCGTCTAATATACCTCCAGCCACATAATCACTTGTTCTTTTCTGTCCGGTGAATGCATAATTTTTGGGGCCTTTACTCCACTTGCCTATAGTAAAATTGTTATCCACTGACCGTCTAATATACCTCCAGCCACATAATCACTTATTCTTTTCTGTCCAGTGAATGCCTAATGTTTGGGGCCTGTACTCCACTGGCCTGCAGTAAAATTGTTATCCACTGACCGTCTAATATACCTCCAGCCACATAATCACTTGTTCTTTTCTGTCAGGTGAATGCAGAATTTTTGGGGCCTTTACTCCACTTGCCTACAGTAAAATTGTTATCCACTGACCGCCTATTATACCTCCAGCCACATAATCACTTATTCTTTTCTGTCCGGTGAATGCCTAATGTTTGGGGCCTGTACTCCACTGGCCTGCAGTAAAATTGTTATCCACTGACTGCCTAATTCACCTCCAGCCACATAATCACTTGTTATTTTCTGTCAGGTGAATGCTAAATTTTTGGTGTCTGTACTCCACTGGCCTACAGTAAAATTGTTATGCACTGACTGTCTAATATACCTCCAGCCACATAATCACTTGTTCTTTTCTGTCAGGTGAATGCATAATTTTTGGGGCCTGTACTCCACTGGCCTACAGTAAAATTGTTATCCACTGACCGTCTAAAATACCTCCAGCCACATAATCACTTGTCAGGTGAATGTTTAATTTTTGGGGCCCGTACTCCCGTGGCCTCAAATACAAATTTTCTAGGCTCCAGAAGGGCACATTTTTGAGAGTTTCACTTTAAGACGCATAAAAATGGCCCCTTATTAAAATACATATTTTTTGTGGGAATTTTTGCCATTAATTCCCCTCTGGTATGTCACTGTCCATGTTGTCAGACTATTTGTGTACTTCTAGTAAGTATTTAGTGGCTGCACATATGACCTGAAGGTTTTTGAGGTTCGTCTGACATTAAAGTGAATGGGGCCCGCCACGAAAACAATTTTTTTTTCTATGGACTAGACGTCTGGGATATCTGACATCTGGCCTCATTCAACTGTTCAGTATATAACACTGATGTTATGTGTATTATGTATCAGTGGAAAAAGGCGACGACAGGCCAAAACATGTTCTGATTTATTTGATTTGTTTGAGATTTATACTTTTATGAAATTAAGCAAACAAGAAATACAAGTGGCGTTTTTCTTGGGATTTCTTTCTCCACTTTTCTCTAACTAGGCCATGTTGTAAAGCAAAACAAATTGTAGACAAGGCAGACACAAGTATAGGGTGTACTTAACATGAACAAAATAAGCCATGAAAAATATTTAAAAAAATGTTCACGTTAAAAGCAAACAGTTTCTATACCAAAAATATATAATATGAGTCATAAATCTGATAAAAAATAAGGCCCTCTCTGTATTGAAAGATAAAAAGGAAAAACAAGCCTAATCACTTTAATAGTCTGAAAGAATTAAAAAGCTGTAACTGTTTATCCAGCAGGTCTGAAAATGTGCTAATATATTGTGGTATAGGTTAGTAAAACTTAAAAGCCTCACATATAATTACTTTCCTGTTCCATGGACATATACAGCAGAACCAACCCATGGGAGGAAAGACAGCCAACTTATTATATGGCAGTTGACCATGTAGTTAGTAGATTATGATGCCATTTACGCACACTGTTATCATGTCAGTGAGCATTGTGCCTGGTAACACATCCTCGAATCATGTAACATTGTTGGGTATTTTGTATGTGAGCGTAAGATTGATAATCTACCACATTATATATTCTTCAGCCTTATCTTCAAATTAGACCTCCTGGCTACATAGCAGCAACATCGATCTAAATAAGTTACGAGACTTAAATATATGCAAAAATCAATGGCAATAATTTACTGTTATTGGTTGCTTTATCAGTCAATCAGGGAAGTGTTTCTCTTTAATTAATATTGCTAGAATTGTCAATATTGTCGGGATTCTTTGATCAAGTGTTGTCCATTCACAGTATTTCGTGATAAAAATCAAAGCCCTATTGATTTTAGCGCTGATGGTGTAATTTATTGCCTGTGCCATGTCTGTAAGTATTTTCTCTGACCCTTCATGTAGCTCTGCACTTCCAGTTATATATTCCAGAGCTTCCCTCCCAGACAAGGTTAACATTGATCAACCTTGTAGCCTCATAAAGTAAATATGAGCGATCAACAAGGCCAAAAGGGCAACAGCAGCACACGTCGTCCATTCAGAAAATGTTAAACAACGTTTCAAATGTTTGCTGCATTTTCATATTTTATGTAAAAAATACCAATACATTTTAATATAAATTAAATGAAATGCATGATTTACAAAAATATGTGAAAAAGTATTATCATTTTGTATAATTCTTATAGGAGAAATGAATGCTAAAAATAAACAGGAAATATAGTCATCCTCTCTGTTTGTAGGCCTGCAGCATCTTCTGTGTGATCCTGACGGTAACTTGTAGAAGTCCTGCAGAGAACAACAACTGTTGGTCGGCTAACTAGGTGAGACTTTTAAAAGTGGCCCGACTTTTTGTCCTACTGCAGCCAGGATGTAGGCAGGGAGGCTCCTGCTCCAGCCAGTTGTCTTATAGAGAGATACAGGACAGTGAGGAGGAGGAGGGTAGACATGGCTGAGCTTCTGGGACACAGAAATGTATTTATACATTTTAATTTTAAGACAAATAAGTAGGGTTGAGCGAACCCTAACTGTAAAGTTCGGGTTCGTACCGAACTTTAGGAATTTTTGACCCCGGACCCGAACCCGAACATTTCCGTAAAAGTTCGGGTTCGGTGTTCGTCGCTTTCTTGGCGCTTTTTGAAAGGCTGCAGAGCAGCCAATCAACAAGCGGTTAACTGTCTGATGTTAGAAGCCATCACAGCCATGCCTACTAATGGCATGGCTGTGATTGGCCAGTGCAGCATGTGACCCAGCCTCTATATAAGCTGGAGTCACGTAGCGCTGCAGGTCACTCTGCTGTGCTTAGTGTAGGGAGAGGATGCTGCTGGTGATTTCAGGGAGAGAATAGGAGAGAATCTAACTCGGCGATCTACATAGAAATAGTTGTGTGGGTGCAGGGCACAATCGTTTTACCCTACCCTGAGCCCATTGACCAAAAAAAAATTACTTTTATCTGTCTGTTAGTTAGGTGGGCGGTGGCGGCGGTCATGTTATGCAAGCTCAGTGAACCAGCACTGCATCTGAGCTTTTGGGGCATAGCAAATCACCATTTTTTTTGCCAAACTACAACATCTGGATTAGCCAGTGTGCAATTTAAGGTAGAAATACACCCATCATTTTCTGGGGTTTTAAAAACACACTTTTTTGCCAAAAAACTGTATTTTCCTGATCTGCAAGTGTTAAATTCAAGTTTAATATATACAGCTTTCATATTCTGTTACCAAAAAAAGACTTTTTTGGCAGTCTACAACATCTGGATTAGTCAGTGTGCAATTTAAGCTAGAAATACACCAATCATTTTCTGGGGTTTGAAAAACACACTTTTTTTTCTTCAAAAAACAGTATTTTCCAGATCTGCAAGTGTTAAATTCAAGTTTAATATATACAGCTTTCATATTCTGTTACAAAAAAAACCACTTTTTTGGCAATCGACAACATCTTGATTAGTCCGTGTGCAATTTAAGCTACAAATACACCCATCATTTTCTAGGCTTTGAAAAACACACTTTGAAAAAAAAAACAAAACAGTATTTTCCAGATCTGCAAGTGTTAAATTCAAGTTTAATATATACAGCTTTCATATTCTGTTACCAAAAAAAGACTTTTTTTTTGGCAATCTACAACATCTGGATTAGTCAGTGTGCAATTTAAGCTAGAAATACACCCATCATTTTCTGGGGCTTGAAAAACACACTTTTTTTTTTTTTTTTTAAACTGTATTTTCCAGATCTGCAAGTGTTAAATTCAAGTTTAATATATACAGCTTTCATATTCTGTTACAAAAAAACCCACTTTTTTGGCAATCCACAACATCTTGATTAGTCCGTGTCAATTTAAGCTACAAATACACCCATCATTTTCTGGGCTTTGAAAAACACACTTTTCTTTTTCAAAAAACTGTATTTTAGAGATCTGCAAGTGTTAAATTCAAGTTTAATATATACAGCTTTCATATTCTGTTACCAAAAAAAAACACTTTTTTGGGAATCTACAACATCTTGATTAGTCAGTGTGCAATTTAAGCTAGAAATACACCCATCATTTTCTGGGGCTTTAAAAACATACTTTTTTTCTCCAAAAAACAGTATTTTCCATATCTGCAAGTGTTAAATTCAAGTTTAATATATACAGCTTTCATATTCTGTTTCCAAAAAAAACACTTTTTTGGCAATCTACAACATCTTGATTAGTCAGTGTGCAATTTAAGCTAGAAATACACCCATTTTCTGGGGTTTGAAAAACACACTTTTTTGACAAAAAACAATATTTTCAGGCCTTGCAGCATCAGCACGTGTGAAATTACAGGCTTATATACTGCTGTCAAATTCAGTTGTTTAACAAACACTCGTTTGGGCACAAAAAATTTTGTTGGCCGCCTTTGATGCAGATGTCATTGTGAGATACACCCTTAAGGCTGGTTTCACAGGGGCGTTGCGGGAAAATGTGCGGGTGCATTGCGGGAACACCCACGATTTTTCCACGCGAGTGCAAAACATTGTAATGCGTTTTGCACGCACGTGAGAAAAATCGCGCATGTTTGGTACCCAAACCCGAACTTCTTCACAGAAGTTTGGGCTTGGGATCGGTGTTCTGTAGATTGTATTATTTTCCCTTATAACATGGTTATAAGGGAAAATAATAGCATTCTGAATACAGAATGCAAAGTAAAACAGCGCTGGAGGGGTTAAAAAAAAAAAAAAAAAAAAATTAACTCACCTTAGTCCATTTGATCGCGGCCCGGCATCTACTTCTGTCTCCTTTGTTAAATAGGACCTGTGGTGAGCATTAAATACAGTTACAGGACCTTGTCACGAGGGTATCAAGAGCCACGTCTGACTCCGTTATACCTGGGGTCAGGAGGTCGCAGCGGGTGGCTGCGCGCTCTATATCTAAAGATCACGTTGTTTCTTAGTGATTGTTTTCTGTGTTTGCCTTGCTATCCTTTTTGTCTCAATCAGGGATCCGTAGCTTCTCCTCCTCAGCTGTTTCTTGTCTGCCACTCCCAACCTCCTTATATTCTCCCCTCACACTTCTCTAGTTGCCAGTTATAGAGCTTCCTGCCTGGACATCTATACTGACCCACTGGAGTTGTGAATCCTGGTTGTCGTTCCAGAGTGCTACCCTCCGGATCCCTGTTGGGCTTCTTGTTGTCCCCTGTTGTCGCCCACCTGGGATTATATGTTTAGTTTGTATTGTCTGTCCTTCCCTTGGTGTTTTCCTTTAGAGCTAGTGGTGCGGACTAGTGTTCCCACCACCCTGTTCACTATCTAGGGCTCAGCTTAGGGAAAGCCAGGGCTTTAGGCACGTGATCGGCGTACGGGTGAGGAACCCGTCTAGGGACGTCAGGGCAGCCAGGTGCCAGCCGCTAGGTGAGTCAGGGGTCACCACCTTCCCTCTCACTTGGGCAGGGCCTTCCTTGTTCCCTCCCTCTGCGTCACGTATGTGATAGTCACGCCGACCGTGATAGACCTTTGATGACGTCACTCCGGTCATCACATAATCCATCACCATGGTAAAAGATCATGTGACGTACCATGTGATGACCGGAGTGACGTCATCAAAGGTCCTGTAACTGTATTTAATGCTCACCACAGGTCCTATTCAACAAAGGAGACACAAGGAGATGCCGGGCTACGCGATCAAGTGGACTAAGGTGAGTTAAATTATTATTACTATTTTTTAACCCCTCCAGCGCTGTTTTACTTTGCATTCTGTATTCAGAATGCTATTATTTTCCCTTATAACCATGTTATAAGGGAAAATAATAATGATCGGGTCTCCATCCCGATCGTCTCCTAGCAACCGTGCGTGAAAATCGCACCGCATCCGCACTTGCTTGCGGATGCTTGCGATTTTCACGCAACCCCATTCACTTCTATGGGGCCTGCGTTGTGTGAAAAATGCAGAATATAGAGCATGCTGCGATTTTCACGCAACGCATAAGTGATGCGTGAAAATCACCGCTCATGTGCACAGCCCCATAGAAATGAATGGGTCAGTATTCAGTGCGGGTGCAATGCGTTCAACTCACGCATCGCATCCACCCGGAATACTCGCCTGTGTGAAAGGGGCCTAATACATTTGGGTTACATTCAGAGATTTTAAATACCGCCATTTGGTGCACCAATATTGAATTCAGGCCTACACTGGTTCAGGCCCTGTGAGAGACACCCTCTACATACAGGGGTTTGATTCAGGAATTTGAAATACAGCCATTTGAAATACAGCCATTTTGGGCAAATAAATATTTACTTCAAGCCTACAGTGGTTCAGGCCCTGTGAGATACTCCCTCTACATACAGGGGTTTGATTCAGGGATTTGAAATACAGCCATTTGAAATACAGCCATTTTGGCCAAATAAATATTTACTTCAGGCCTACACTGGTTCAGGCCCTGTGAGATACTCCCTCTACATACAGGGGTTTGAAATACAGCCATTTGAAATACAGCCATTTTGGGCAAAGTAATATTTACTTCAGGCCTACACTGGTTCTGGCCCTGTGAGATACACTCTCTACATACAGGGGTTTGAATCAGGCATTAGAGATGTCCCGAATAGTTCGCCGGCGAATAGTTCCCGGCGAACATAGCTTGTTCGCGTTCGCTTCAGCGGGCGAACATATACGATGTTCGGTCCGCCCCCTATACATCATCATTGAGTAAACTTTGACCCTGTACCTCACAGTCAGCAGACACATTCCAGCCAATCAGCAGCAGACCCTCCCTCCCAGACCCTCCCACCTCCTTGACAGCATCCATTTTAGATTCATTCGGAAGCTGCATTCTTAGTGAGAGGAGGGACAGTGCTGCTGATCTAATAGGGAAAGCGTTAGCTAGGGCAGTGTTCTGTGTCCACAGACTCTTCTGCTGTAAGGACAGCGTCCTGACAGCACCCCAAAAAGCCCTTTTCAGGGCTGGTACATCAGTCAGTTTTTTTTTATTTTTTATATTTATATATATTGCAGTTGCCTGCCCGTGTTGTGTGAGAGGCTGCAGGCTCAGTCACAGACAGTACTGTGTGCACACCATTCATACATGGTGTGACAGAAAATACCTCGCAGATAAAAAAAAATTATATGTATTATTTCTCTGTGATATAATAGCAGTTGCAAGCCAGTGAGTGACTGTCTGGCCTACAGACAGTACTGTGTGCACACCATTCATACAGGGTGTCACTCACACATACCTTTTAGATAGAAAAAATTCCATTTAATATTTTTCTGTGATATAATCCCAGTTGCAAGCCAGTGTGTGTCTGGTCCACAGATTGCAAGCCAGTGTGTGTGTCTGGCCCACAGACTGTACTGTGGCCACTGGCTAGCCCACCACTCATACCGTTACAGGGTGTCACTCACTCACAAATACCTTGCAGATAAAAAAAATTCAATTAAATATTTTTATGTGATATAATCCCATGTGGCAATGTGAACATTGAGGTGTTGTTTCCCCAGGTTCCAGTCCGGGATTTAGGGCATGCTCATGTCCAGGGATCCTATTTAATCCTGCTACTGGATCCTGGGTGTGTCTCTGTCACGGCCATGGTCATGGTCGTGACTCCTGAACCGCATGCGGTTGCCTGCGGTTTAGTACTGGTGTTCAACCACAGGTGAGGGCCGCTAGTGTGCTGCCTCACTTGTGGTTGCCGCGGGCAACACGTTGTAGTTTTGGTATTGCCGCTGTAGAGCAGCCTGAGCTGGTGCTAGGCAGCTGGCGGCAATCTTCATGCGGTTACACCTAGCAACCTCTATGTTAGGTGTGTGTGTGTATGTTATGCACGATGTATGTCTGTGTACACTCGGTGTTATGTGTGGTGTGCACTGACACCTTTCCTGCACTGTGGTTGCCCGTGGCAACGTTTGGTGATGTGTACATGTGGTGGCAGTGTCCCGGCCTCCGGGCTGACTCCCAGGACATGAGTGCCACCCATGTCGTTGCCTGCGGCAACAGCCACAGTGTGTGTGTTGTTTGGACACTTCTCCTTTTGAGTGTGTGTTTCCCTTCTTTGGTGCTGGAAAGGTTAACTCCCTTCCCAGTGTGTGTGTGTCTCACTGGGTGTGTCCGACTGTGGGGTGTGGCTTCTTGGCCTATATAGCCTCACTGCTTTCCCAGGTCTGCAGGTTGCTTCAGCCATGCCTAGCTGGAGCAGCATCATGTGTTTTCTACCTGCCAGTGAGAGCCACCCCTGTGGTCATAACCATAATGTCACATTTAAGTTTATGTCTAGTTATGTGTGATGTCTATTTGATGTTTCCTTGTCATTTTGTGCAGCTATGGATCTGGGTCCCTGTGTGGGGATGCGTTGTGATCTGCACCCTGCCAGCACAGGGATCCAGTCAGCAAGGCTGTGGCAGGTAGGTGGAACTCCTTGTTCACCTGCCATATCCATAGAGCTGTTTATGTTTCCCCTTTTCCAGCAGCTTGGCCATTGAGACTCCTGCTCCTCCGTGCCTAGGAGGAGTGGGTTGTCTTACCCTGCTCCTTAGCCCAGGGACCGGACGGAGGGTAAGTCAGGGCTCCTAGGTTCCTGCGCATGGGTCCTCCTACCTTTAAGGTCGGCCCATGCAGATAGGAGTTAGGGTCAGGTTAGGGATGCTGTAGGAGGTGACCTGCTCCCTAATCCTGTTGTCCTGGCCGAGCAGCCATAACATCAACTGGCATCGCACGGCTGAGGATTTCCCCCATCCTCAGCCGTGACAGTATGACCACAGTCGCTTCTCACGTGGCGTCCCTCAAAAGAGGGGGCAGCATGTACCGCCATCTGCGGAAGGGGTGCATGCGCGTTCTCCGGAGGGAGAGCGTTATAGGGGTATCACCGGTTACGGCGCGGTGAGTGGCATTCCCTGCCATTCCTTTCTCACCGTGTCCGTGCTGGTGTCTCCTTGTTTGTCATTCCCCTCCCCCCCTCCCATTGTTTTTTGTGCCTCACCAACCTTCCCCTTTTGTTGTTGGGAGGGGCTTTGAGGGGTGGGAGTATGCATTCCCTCGAAAGAGGGTGAAGCATGTACCGCCGTCTGCGTAAGGGGTACATGCGCGCTCTTCGGAGGGAGAGCGTTCTGGGGGTTTCGCCTCTGACGGCGCGGTGAGTGGCGTTTCCCCGCCATCCCTTCACCGTTGCCTCGTTTTGGCGTCCCCCTGATTTTATTGCACGGTGGTGTTTCTTTGGTATGCGGTATGCATACCTTCGAAAGAGGGTGCAGCATGCAGTGCCATCCCCTTGTGACCTGCATGCGCGTTCTCCGGAGGGAGAGCGTTCCGGGGGGATCTCCGTTAACGGCACGGTTGGTGGCTTATTCTCCGCCACCTTACCTTCCGTGTCCGTATTGGGGATCCCTCGTCCCTCTCCATGTTCTCATCTCTGGTCGTTTGCTGGCAGCACTCCGTAAATGGTCCGGCTGCGTGCTGGTTAGGAGTGTCTGCTGGCAGCGACTGGAGTGGGGACGTGTGTGGAGAGTCCCCTCGTCCACTCTCAGTGGTTCCATTCTTTTGTCGCTGGTGCGGGATGCAGGCCTCGTCGGACTGGCTGTGTTGTGTGCTGGGAGAGGATGCAGCTGACAGCGACTTTCTGGGAACCATGTCCTGAGAGTGGACGTTCCCTTCTCCTATCCCCTTGTGTTAGTCTCTCACCAGTTTCCTTTTTTTTGGTGGGGGGGCTTTGAGGGGTGGGAGTGTCACGGCCATGGTCATGGTCATGACTCCTGAACCGCATGCGGTTGCCTGCGGTTTGGTTCTGGTGTTCAACCACAGGTGAGGGCCGCTAGTGTGCTGCCTCACTTGTGGTTGCCGCGGGCAACATGTAGTTTTGGTATTGCCGCTGTAGAGCAGCCTGAGCTGGTGCTAGGCAGCTGGCGGCAATCTTCATGCGGTTACACCTAGCAACCTCTATGTTAGGTGTGTGTGTGTATGTTATGCACGATGTATGTCTGTGTACACTCGGTGTTATGTGTGGTGTGCACTGACACCTTTCCTGCACTGTGGTTGCCCGTGGCAACGTTTGGTGATGTGTACATCTGGTGGCAGTGTCCCGGCCTCCGGGCTGACTCCCAGGACATGAGTGCCACCCATGTCGTTGCCTTCGGCAACAGCCACAGTGTGTGTGTTGTTTGGACACTTCTCTTTTTGAGTGTGTGTTTCCCTTCTTTGGTGCTGGAAGGGTTAACTCCCTTCCCAGTGTGTGTGTGTCTCACTGGGTGTGTCCGACTGTGGGGTGTGGCTTCTTGGCCTATATAGCCTCACTGCTTTCCCAGGTCTGCAGGTTGCTTCAGCCATGCCTAGCTGGAGCAGCATCATGTGTTTTCTACCTGCCAGTGAGAGCCACCCCTGTGGTCATAACCATAATGTCACATTTAAGTTTGTCTAGTTATGTGTGATGTCTATTTGATGTTTCCTTGTGATTTTGTGCAGCTATGGATCTGGGTCCCTGTGTAGGGATGCGTTGTGATCTGCACCCTGCCAGCACAGGGATCCAGTTAGCAAGGCTGTGGCAGGTAGGTGGAACTCCTTGTTCACCTGCCATATCCATAGAGCTGTTTATGTTTCCCCTTTTCCAGCAGCTTGGCCATTGAGACTCCTGCTCCTCCGTGCCTAGGAGGAGTGGGTTGTCTTACCCTGCTCCTTAGCCCAGGGACCGGACGGAGGGTAAGTCAGGGCTCCTAGGTTCCTGCGCATGGGTCCTCCTACCTTTAAGGTCGGCCCATGCAGATAGGAGTTAGGGTCAGGTTAGGGATGCTGTAGGAGGTGACCTGCTCCCTAATCCTGTTGTCCTGGCCGAGCAGCCATAACATCAACTGGCATCGCACGGCTGAGGATTTCCCCCATCCTCAGCCGTGACAGTCTCACTCTGGAGAGTGTGCAGACAGAGGCCTGGTGAGGCTCTGTCAGTGTGGTCTCAGCTAGGCAAGGCTGAGGGGCCACGAGGTTATGCAATAGCCTGGATTTTGGGGGCTCAGCGAACACCCGGGAACAAGCATTGAAAGGTCAGAGTCAGGAGGACTGCTAGACCACAACCCCCTCCAACGGTACTGTATTTGTTACAGCCTGAGGGCTGGTGGACTGTATGTCTGGGGTAAGCCGCACCTGGTTCCATGTGGGAACTCTATCGTATAGCCGAGTTACGGATACCATGTTTATTATGTTTAGGTAGAGCCCAGACGGGCAGGCTTTTGTTTTATGCCATGTTGTGTATGAAGAGTGTAAAATAAATTGCACTGTTTGGACCTGAAACCCAGTGGTTATGAAGATCATTGTGAGAATGACCCCCGAATAAGAGGCGATCCCTTACAATTGGTGGAGGATGCGGGCAATAACAACAGCAGGTTGCTAGGGGCAACGACCTGACGGAAAAGAGCAGGTGCTGCTGAATGTTGCCAAGGAATTGCTGTGTTGCTGTGCAGTGATTTAAAGGGCCGTAAGCCTGCTTGTTCGCTGGAGCTGGAGCAGGTGCTGCTGGAAAACTGCTGGTTAATCTGGACTTTTTTTTTCTGAGGTGCAAGGTGTGCAGGGATTTAAAGGGCACAGTAAAAGAAACTGATCTGTCAAAATGGCTGCCAAATGGTGGAGCGCGTGGGAAAAGTTCTGTGAGATGGTGATCGGGGGGATCCCGCTGCTGGTTGTACTAGACTCCCGCCAACAAGTGTCTTAGGTCCTGCCCGAAATTCTGGACTTTCTTGAGAGAGGGCCAGAGACAGATGTCACCGTGTCTCTGATCTTTATAACAGACTATGGCCCTGTGCAGTGGGAGCTCTTAAAATGTGAGACCCTGGAAGTGGAGTTTGTGCTTGACAAAGACTTCCCATTATTTTAGCAGCTGTGGAGCGGAGAAAATACTACAAATTGTGTACCTGGAGAATCCGATGAACAGCAGATATGTGCCGTTGCCGAGGGCAACCGTCGGGAAGACAAAGAGGTGGAGAGCGGTGCGGTTCTCAGGAGTGCATATCTTCCCTGCGACTGTGTCCGGAGTCCTAGAGAGGGAGTGCGGAGGTGCAGTAAAGCTGTTGCTAGGAGCAACCACAACCTTGATGAGTCCGCGGGAGAGAATGGCACTGCTTTACCAGAATGGTTGATTACAAAGGGTAAGACTGTTCCGGTTATTAACTATGTGGCAGACCCAGTGACAGTGAGCCGGCGGCAGGGGATACCTGCTGGTCCGGTAGGTAATAAGTCACACAGAGAAAAAACTGTGTCTGAACAGGCGGATAAGCCTGCTGTGATTGCTCCCTCGCAGAAACCTGCAGGGGAGAAGGTTTCTGGGTCTCCCAAAGAGCCTGTGATCAAAGCTAGATTTGGGGTGGTGAAAGTCAGAGATCCCATGCTAGCCCAGGTAAGAGGTAGCATGATGGCCGCCCCAGAGACTGGTAGAGTGTTACATGTCCGGGACAATTATGTGAACAATACGGACTCTCAGGTGGTTCTCACTGAGGGAGAGTCTCCAGTGAGAACTGGTACTTGTGAACCTGATGTTACAAATACGCTCATACATGAGGAAATGGTGGGCCGTAATTTCCCCTTTTGCTTGGAGGTTTTAAGTAATGGAGACATTTCTGCAGAGAGTGACAAAACTCCTGCAAAACCTGTACCTGTCCCTTTAAATGATAATGTGAAGAAGCTGCACATTGAGAACAAGGGTGCAGATAAGGTGCAAAGTGATGGTACCATGTTTGACGAAATGCATAATGGAAATGTGATGTCATGTGAAATATGTGATAATAATGACATGCCTTTTCCTTTGCAGGCTGTGATTGGGGAAAAAGCTAACCCTGTTGGTAAACATGTGTCTGATATAAAAGTGTTGATAAATGTTGAAGAAACACCGCTAGGAGACCCCATTGTAGACAATGTGGCGGGGCTAGAGGGTGTACCACACGTACCAGAGGTGGATGTGCAGTCTCCACAGGTTTCTATGATTAATAAAATGTCCCAGGTGGGGATTGAATCATGGGTGCCCCTAGAGGTCAGGGTTAATAATGACACGAACAGTATAAGTGGCGTATGTGCCGTGAGCAACTCCGAGAGTGAGGCTACCATGTCAAGACCCAGCAAAACTAAAGTGGTTACTAGTAGCGAGTCTAGCGACCAGATGACAGTTATATCTGACGAGACAAGAGTTCAGTCGGGTGACAGCCTAGTGTCTGAAGCTCATATCATGACAGTTGTAGATGACCTGACAGGACAGTACAGCTACAAACTTGAAGATGTTTTCTCTCGCTCTGCACAGTCCCTAGATACATTAGAAATGGGGCTAGCGGTTCTCGCAGAGCAACTGCAGGAATCTCCAGAGGAGTCACAGAAAGAGATGAATGAACTGAAGGAACTAGAGTCACTAATAGAAGCGGAAATTCTCCAACTTCAAGAGGAACTTGCAGCTTCTGAGCGATCAAGACTTCATGCAGAGCAGGAAAGAGATGAGCTGGCTGATGAGGTTCTAAACAGCGCCTCAGAAAAATCTGCTCTCTTGGAGGAGAAAAGTCATTTGGAAGCCAGGATGGCTCAACTTGATCAAGAGTTGCGTGTTCGGATGGTGGACCTGGACCACCAGAAACAAATTGTGTATAAATTGGAGAAGAAACATAAGATGTTGGACAAGCTCATGGCTGAAGAGAAAACCACCTCGGCCAGATATGCCGAAGAACGTGACCAAGCGGAGACTGATGCTCGAGAGAAGGCAACTAAGGCCCTCTCCTTGGCTAGAGCCCTTGAAGAAGTATTTGAGGAGCGAAATGAATTAGAGAGGCTGAACAAGCAACTCAGAGCAGAGATGGAAGCTCTCATGAGCTCAAAAGATGCCATCTATGAGTTGGAGAAGCCTAAGCGTGCTGCTGCACAGCAGGTGGAAGAAAATGAGAAACCGGAAAAGGAAGATCCTCTGGAAGGTGCCAAGAAGTCGGAGCCTGGTAAGAGTGGGTCTGGAGATGGTGGTGCCGGGGTGCTGGCCAAGGCAGAGAAGGTGGAAAAGGTATCGGATGAACCAGTTGATGGGGCTGATGTGGATGCAGAGGCCAAGAGTCTCATGACAGTGTGTAACCAGGACCAGGTCGCAAAAGACGTCCCCTCCACCTACAAGGCCTTCCAAGTAGCCAGCAGCCTGCTGGGAAAGAAATATGAGGAGATGGACGACCAGTATGCAGATCCGGGCTATTACGATGGGCTGTCTCTCCTGACTCCTCCCCAAAAGGAGACCAGTGTCCTGGGTGAGCCTCTGGAGAAAACGCCAGAAGACAAGGAGTATGCTGAAGACCCCAGTGCCTCCAACCTTGATGCGAAAGGGAAGGAGGAATTAAGAAAGCAAGGATATGATGCCATGTCCCTGAATTTTGAGAAGGCTAATAAAGTAAAGGAGGACGTCAAAGAGACAGAGGCCAAGGAAGCTAAGGCCGAGCTCTTGAAGTGGGAGAAATCCTTGGATGTTCCAGAGATCAAGGGTAAAGCCGAAGTGGGGAGAGGCAGTGAAGAGGCAGAAGACCCTGAAACTGAGGCACCATCTGAGGAAACCACTGCTGAAAAAGAAGCGAGCGGGGGCAAGCCAGCTCTGCTGACGGAGCTTCGCAAAGACAAGAAGAAAAGACCTAAGTGTCTGCAAGAGCCAGCGAAGTCAAACAGAGAATCTGTCGTTTGCATAAAAATGTATTCTGAAGGGAGTTCCAGAAGCCGAGATCGAAATTCTAAGAGTAAAGAAAAAAGAAATGTACGATCTGCTGTTAAAAAAAAAAGAGACAAAAAGAGGCAAGTCATAAGAAGCGTGCTCGGCTGAAGCAGCAGTGTAAGTCAAAGAGAGAGAAAGATAAAACAATAAAAAGAGAGGGTCTGCCTGTCACATGGACATGGGAACATTGTAGACAATGTCTCTTGGGCAAGATGTCAGTGTGGGTAACAAACCAAGCACTGATGGCATGGGTCTGGCAAAATAAAGGGAAGCCTCTGACGCTGACCACATCTTCCAGGGGGAAGGTTGAGCCAGGCGATGGCAAGAAAATGCGGATGCCCTGTCACGAGCATCCAGTTGGTACATGTGTTCACCCCCACAGGTTTGAACAGAGGGGGGGGGGGGGGATATGTGTCAATGTGAACATTGAGGTGTTGTTTCCCCAGGTTCCAGTCCGGGACTTAGGGCATGCTCATGTCCAGGGATCCTATTTAATCCTGCTACTGGATCCTGGGTGTGTCTCACTCTGGAGAGTGTGCAGACAGAGGCCTGGTGAGGCTCTGTCAGTGTGGTCTCAGCTAGGAAAGGTTGAGGGGCCACGAGGTTATGCAATAGCCTGGACTTTGGGGGACTCAGCGACACCCGGGAACAAGCATTGAAAGGTCAGAGTTAGGAGGACTGCTAGACCACAACCCCCTCCAAAGGTACTGCATTTGTTACAGCCTGAGGGCTGGTGGACTGTATGTCTGGGATAAGCCGCACCTGGTTCCATGTGGGAACGCTATCGTATAGCCGAGTTAGGGATACGATGTTTATTATGTTTAGGTAGAGCCCAGACGGGCAGGCTTTTGTTTTATGCCATGTTGTGTATGAAGAGTGTAAAATAAATTGCACTGTTTGGACCTGAAACCCAGTGGTTATGAAGATCATTGTGAGAATGACCCCCGAATAAGAGGCGATCCCTTACACCCAGTTGCAAGCCACTGTGTGTCTGGCCCACAGACTGTACTGTGGCCACTGGCTAGCCCACCACTCATACCGTTACAGGGTGTCACTCACTCACAAATGCCTTGCAGATAAAAAAAAATTAATTTAATATTTTTCTGTGATATAATCCCAGTTGCAAGCCAGTGTGTGTCTGGCCCACAGACTGTACTATGCCCACTGCCCACCACTTATATAGGGTGGCACAGTACCTTAAACGCATAGTACCACTTATCTAAAAAAAAATGACAGGCAGAGGCAGGCCACCCCGCAGGGGCCGTCGTGGTCGTGGTGCTGTGATTTCCACTGGCCCTGGAATAATGCCCAGTGTTCAGAGGCCACGTACCCTGAACCCAAAAAATTCGGAGAAAATAGTTGACTGGCTTACACAGGACACCCAATCTTCAACAGCTTACGCTAAGAACCTTGACGCACCATCCTCCTCCAGCTCAGCTTTGGTCACCTGCTCTCAAGTTACCACTCTCCCGCCGCCACCACCACCTCTACCACCACAGCCGCTTCAATGGATCCCTCAGAGGAGTTATTTACACATCAGTTGGATGAAATTAGTGATGATCAACGCATGCTGTTGCCACCACCAGAATGCCGTTATTGCAAAGCTCAGCAGTGTGGCATTTTTTTTGTGTGTCTGCCTCTGATAACAGCAATGTCATTTGCAACCTGTGCCAAAAGAAACTGAGTCGTGGGAAGTCCAACACCCACCTCGGTACAACTGCTTTGCGAAGGCACATGATCGCACATCACAAACGCCTATGGAATCAACAAATGAGTACAAGCAGCACACAAACTCAAAGCCACCATCCTCCTCCTGGTCCAGCATCTTCAGCCACGTCAACCACTGCTGTCCTCCTTGCCCCCTCTCAACCACCCGCCTCTCACCTTCAGCAGTTCCATCTCATCTGCCCACAGTCAGGTGTCTGTCAAGAAAATGTTTGAGCGTAAGAAGCCAATGTCAGAGTCACCCCCTTGCCCGGCGTCTGACAGCTGGCTTGTCGGAACTCTTAGCCCACCAGCTTTTACCATACCAGCTGGTGGAGTCTGAGGCCTTCAAAAAGTTTGTCGCTATTGGGACACCACAGTGGAAGGTACCCGGACAATTTTTTTTTTCAAAAAAGGCAATCCCAAACCTCTACTCAGTGATTGAAAAGGAAGTCATGGCATCTCTGGCATACAGTGTTGGGGCAAGGGTCCATCTGACCACTGATACCTGGTCTGCAAAGCAAAGTCAGGGCAGGTATATCGCTTACACTGCTGTAATGACCGACGACACGCACAGGGAGGAAAACAGGGAAAGCCCTGCCCAAGGGAGAGGGAAAGGTGGTGACCCCTAACTCACCTTGCGGCTGGCACCTGACTGCCCTGACGTCCCTAGACGGGTTCCTCACCCGTGCGGCGATCGCGTGCCTAAACCCTGGCTTTCCCTAATATGAGCCCTGGATAGTGAACAGGCCGGTGGGATCGCTAGTCCACACCACTATCACTAAAAGGGAAACACCAGGGAGAGGACAGACAAAACATACAAACACATACACCCAGGTGGGCGACCACAATAAACCAAAAAGGTCCAACAGGGATCTGGAGGGTAGCGTACTGGACCAACTACCAGCGAACGCAGCAACACAGCTCCAGAAGGTCAGAATAGATGTCCAGGCAGGAAGCTCTATCTCTGGCAACCAGAGAAGTGTGAGAGAGAAATATAAGGAGGTCTGGGAGTGCTGGACAAGGAACAGCTGAGGAGAAGGAGCTACGGATCCCTGAGTGAGCCAAAAGGGTTTGCTAAGCAAACCCAGAAAGCTACCATAAGGAAAACAGCCCTATCTTAAATAGAGCGTGCAGCCAACCGCTGCGACTTCCTGACCCCGGGTATAACGGAGTCAGGCGTGGTCCTCGACACCCTCGTGACAACTGCGCATTGGGTCAACCTGCTGACGGCTGCCAAGCATGGAATGCGTGGCTCTGCAGCGGAGTTGTTGACACCGCCACGACTTGCAGGCAGGCCTACTGCCACCTCCTCTACTCCTTCTACTCCATCCTCTTCGATAACCTCCTCGGCTGAGTCCTCTTCTGCTTCGGCGTCTGGCTGCACATCAACTGAATCCCCCCAGCTCCCCAGGGGCTATTCCACATCCAGGATACGACAGTGTCACGCTGTCTTGGGGTTGACTTGCCTGAAAGCAGAGAGCCACACCGGACCAGCACTCCTGAACGCACAGGTGGATCAGTGGCTGACCCCGTACCAACTGGAGATCGGCAAAGTGGTGTGTGACAATGGAAGCAATTTGTTGGCGGCATTGAATTTGGGCAAGTTGTCATATGTGCCGTGCATGGCACATGTGTTGAATCTCATCGTACAACGCTTTGTGTCTAAGTACCCAGGCTTACAGGACGTCCTCAAGCAGGCCAGGAAGGTGTGTGGCCATTTCAGGCGTTCCTACACGGCCATGGCGCACTTTTCAGACATTCAGCGCCGAAACAACAAGCCAGTGAGGCGCTTGATTTGCGACAGCCCGACACGTTGGAATTCAACACTCCTAATGTTCGACCGCCTAGTCCAACAAGAAAAAGACGTCAACGAGTATTTGTATGACCGGGGTGCTAGGACAGCCTCTTCGGAGCTGGGAATTTTTTTTGCCACGTTACTGGACGCTCATGCGCAATGCCTGTAGGCTCATGTGTCCTTTTGAGGAGGTGACAAACCTAGTCAGTCGCACCGAAGGCACCATCAGCGACCTCATCCCATTTGTTTTCTTTCTGGAGCGTGCCCTGCGAAGAGTGCTGGATCAGGCTGTAGATGAGCGTGAAGAGGAAGAGTTGTGGTCACCATCACCACCAGAAACAGCCTCGTCATCATCGCTTGCCGGACCTGCGGCAATGCTGCAAGAGGAGTATGAGGATGAGGAGTCAGAGGAGGAATGTGGCTTTGAGGAGGAGGAAGACCAACCACAGCAGGCATCCCAGGGTGCTCGCTGTTGTCACCTATCTGGGACCCGTGGTGTTGTACGTGGCGGGGGGGGAAGAACAGACCGTCAATGACATCAGTGAGGACGAGGAACGGGAAAGGAGTAGCTCGGCATCCAACCTTGTGCAAATGGGGTCTTTCATGCTGTCATGTCTGTTGAGGGACCCTCGTATAAAAAGGATGAAGGAGAACGACCTGTACTGGGTGGCCACGCTACTAGACCCCCGGTATAAGCAGAAAGTGGCGGAAATGTTACCAAATTACCGAAAGTCAGAAAGGATGCAGCAGTTCAAAATCAAACAAAAAAATATGCTTTACACAGCTTATAAGGGGGATGTCACAGCACAACGGGAATCTAACTGGGGAAGAGGTGAAAGTAATCCTCCTCCTACCACGACCACGGCGGTAAGGACAGGACGCTTTACAGATGTGTTGCTGATGGAGGACATGCAGAGCTTTTCAGTCCTACACATCGCCACAGCCCTTCGGGATCCAACCTTAGAGAACGACTCGACCGACAGGTAGCAGACTACCTCGCCTTAACTGCAGATATCCACACTCTGAGGAGCGATGAACCCCTTGACTACTGGGTGTGCAGGCTTGACCTGTGGCCTGAGCTATCCCAGTTTGCGATAGAACTTCTGGCCTGCCCCGCTTCAAGTGTCCTGTCAGAAAGGACCTTCAGTGCAGCAGGAGGCATTGTCACTGACAAAAGAAGTCGCCTCGGTCAAAAAAGTGTTGATTACCTCACCTTCATTAAGATGAATGAGGCATGGATCCCGAAGGGACTGACAGTGGGGGATACGCTTGACTAACAAAAAGCCTGATGACATGCCTTGGCCTCAAAATGGTCCCCACGCTGCTGTATTTAATGTCTGCATACCGGATGACTTTCGTGAATTCTCCGCCACCAACTAGGGTTCAAGCCACAATGTTTTAGTCACCTTTCTGCCTTGAAAACATCAATTTTTCTGGCCACTGCTACAACAGCGGCTGCAACAATACCATTATTTTTCAGGCATGTGTACATGCCAAATTTTTCTGGCCTCTGGTGCTGCACTGTGGCTGCAAAAACAAAACAAAAAAAAAGCCACATACAAGTGTCAATTCCCCTTCGTGATCGTTACCTTGTTGTGGTGAAGGGGCTTGCGTATCACAATGAAGCGATCATCACCTCTGAGTGTGTTGGCAATGTTGCCACACCCCAGATGATAAGGCCGTTGCTTCATTATGATCAGACCAAAAGCGATCGGCTGGATAATTTTTCATAGAAAAAAAATTATTTTCTTTTTTTTCTTTTTTTAAAGTTGTATGGGTTTTTAATACATAAAATAAAAAAATCATAATAAAGTCTCTTAATAGTTTATTAGAAATAATGCAGACAATTTAAAAAATTCCCATCAATTCCAATACAAAGCAAGTACAAAGCTCAGAACTAAATTATTGCAGGATGTCGTAATGGTTCGTTAATTCGACAATGGTTAATCAATTCTACACACGTCCCCGGATAGGGGACGTAACAGGGATTAAACTGATAGGAATAGTACTAGTTAAGACACCGCTCATATAAGGTGTCACAGCACATTGCTCCGTGCACGCGCAGTGTCCCAACTTGGGAGTAAGAGGACCGACCAAGCTGCCGGTTCCTAAAATCAATTCATTTTGGTGTATCAGAGTTTGGTCACTGTGAAGGCAGTCGAAGGTATCCGGCCTAAATTTTTTTTTTACAAAAGGCAATCCCTGATATGGGACGTAACAGGGATTAAACTGATGAGAATAGTACTACAGAAAATACCACTCATATCGGGTGTGAGAGTAAATTGCACGGCGCAGACTCAGTGACCGTGGCGTGGATTCAAACAAAGGTGAGGGAGCCAGCGTTTTTTTAACAATCTCCCCGTTCGAAAAATCAATTTAATAAATGGACCCCAGATTGGGGACGTAACAGGGATTGAACTGATGAGAAGAGAGAACTACAGAAAATACCACTCATATCGGGTGTGAGAGTAAATTGCACGGCGCAGACGCAGTGACCGTGGCGTGGATTCAAACAAAGGTGAGGGAGCCAGCGTTTTTTTAACAATCTCCCCGTTCGAAAAATCAATTTAATAAATGGACCCCAGATTGGGGACGTAACAGGGATTGAACTGATGAGAAGAGAGAACTACAGAAAATACCACTCATATCGGGTGTGAGAGTAAATTGCACGGCGCAGACGCAGTGACCGTAGATTCCTCCAGCGTTTTTTTAACCATCTCCCCATTCGAAAAATCTATTCAATTCACCTTTCGGGGACCCTTGGTGTTGTACGTGGCTGGGTGGAGGAAGAAACCTTCAATGACATCAACGGGACATGGCTAGCTTGGTATACAACCTTGTGCAAATGGGGAGTTTGCTGTTGTTTGCGGTGCATTAAAAGGGGAGTTTGGTCTGTCAATGTCTGTGAAGCAGGCGTAACCCTTACACTACCTGATCGATACAACATCATACCTGATCGTATACACACACTGGATGTTTTAAGCCACGTTGTTCAAAATATTTTAGGATTGTTAGGTGATTTATGCCCTTTATGGATTAAAATCCAACTCTGCGTCAACTATGTCATTTTCAATGGGAGTTTTGCCATGGATCCCCCTCCGGCATGCCACAGTCCAGGTGTTAGTCCCCTTGAAACAACTTTTCCATCACTACTGTGGCTAGAAAGAGTCCCTGTGGGTTTTAAAATTCGCCTGCCTATTGAAGTCTATAGCGGTTTGTCCGTTTGCGAACATTTGCAGAAATTCGCGTTCGCCGAACGGAAAATTTTATGTTCGCAACATCTCTATCAGGCATTTGAAATACAGCCATTTGAATTACAGCCATTTTGGGCAAAGAAATATTTACTTCAGGCCATGTGAGATACACCCTCTACATACAGGGGTTTGATTCAGGCATTTAAAATACAGCCATTTTGTGCAAAAAAATCTTTTATTGAGGCCTAGTCTGGTTCAGGCCGTGTGAGATACACCCTTTACATACTGTCGTTCTATTCTACTATTAATTTAACCCCTTCCTCAGGTGCGAGTAGGCGACAGAACCTGCAGCGGTATTTGGTCGGGCCTAATGCTGCTCTACGAATGGTGAGGCCTGAACAAGTACAGGCACGGGGCGGACATACCGCCTGTGCAGCTGGTTCAGCTGCACAGGGGCCCAGCGTGCGAGGGGGCCCATGCAGCTTGGACTGGTCCACTGGTGAGTGGGGCCCCCTTCCTGAACTTTAGACTGAAAGATAATGTGCTGCTCAGGGGCTGACAGGTTTTAGTGTAATCAGCACTCCTGGTCAGTAAGGCTGTGTCCACAGGGTCTGATTTTTACAAAATCGCGGCAAAAAAACACTGCATTTTTACGCGATTTTCTTGAAAATAAGACCTTGTGGACCCAACCTTACTGACCAGGAGAGCTTATTGGTCTAAAAACTGTCACTCAAAAGCACTGACAGTCTCTCCTCCAATGGGCCAGCACTGCTAATCAGTGAGGAAGGAAGGACCCACTGCTGCTGTGTGGAGACGGAGCCCTGCTGCAAGAAGGGGGAGGAGCCTGAGCCTGCTACTGAGAGGGGAGGAGCCTGACTGAGGACACGAGAAACAGCAATACAACGAGGAGGTGAGGAAGGGATCTGTATGTAATGTAGTGTAAAATAGTTCCTGCATGTATGACAGTGTGTGTATGTGACAGTGCCTGCATGTGTACAAGTGTGTATGTGAGTGTGCCTGCATGTGTGAGGATGTATGATTGTGTGTATGTGACAGTGCTTGCATGTGTACAAGTGTCTATGTGAGTGTGCCTGCATGTGTGAGGATGTATGATTGTGTGTATGTGACAGTACCTGCATGTGTACAAGTGTCTATGTGAGTGTGCCTGCATGTGTGAGGATGTATGATTGTGTGTATGTGACAGGCATGTGTACAAGTGTCTATGTGACGGTGCCTGCATGTGTGAGGATGTGTGAAAAAGATCGGTTGCATGTATGAAAGTCCAGTATGTGTGTTAGGGCTCATTCAGATGGCCGTATGAAGAAGTCTGCATCTCTTCTGCAATTTTGCAGAATGGGTGTGGATCCAATAATTTCAACGGGTATGCAGAAGATGTGTGCGTCACATCGTGTGTTCACATCCATGTCCTTTCCATAGCCCCGGAAAAACGATACATGTCCTATTCTTGTCTGCAATTGCAGACAAGAATAGGCATTTTCTATCATAGGATGCACATGGCCAGTCTCCGTGTTTTGTGGATCCGCAATTTGCGGACTGTAAAGCACAGCAGTCAAAATGGGCCCTTAGGCTGGCACCACAAGGTGGCTGTGGCTGCAACACACATTGTGCAGGCAAAGATTGCAGCGATACTACGATACATCACAACTAGTAAAAGTAAATGTGGTCTTGACCGGACGGTCACAAAAAAATACAACCTGCTGAATTTCTTGCAACTTCAAGTTCACAATGCGACCCCGTTCATTTTAACTCAATGCATTGCAGCATTGTGTCTGCTGTGATCCTTGGTTGCACGACACATTGTTGGCCAAAAGCACTGTGTAGCCTTAAAGGGGTCACTGTATCTATTGTATATATTTACGTCTGTATGTGTGGTTTGGGGAGGGGGGCCAGGCACATTCTTTTCACAGGGGGCCTCTGCTGTCTGTGTCCGCCCCTGTACAGACGATAGTACAGTCGTGGCCAAAAGTTTTGAGAATTACATAAATATTGGAAATTGGAAAAGTTGCTGCTTAAGTTTTTATAATAGCAATTTGCATATACTCCAGAATGTTATGAAGAGTGATCAGATGAATTGCATAGTCCTTCTTTGCAATGAAAAGTAACTTAATCCCAAAACAAACTTTCCACTGCATTTCATTGCTGTCATTAAAGGACCTGCTGAGATCATTTCAGTAATCGTCTTGTTAACTTAGGTGAGAATGTTGACGAGCACAAGGCTGGAGATCATTATGTAAGGCTGATTGGGTTAAAATGGCAGACTTGACATGTTAAAAGCAGGGTGATGCTTGAAATCATTGTTCTTCCATTGTTAACCATGGTGACCTGCAAAGAAACGCGTGCAGCCATCATTGCGTTGCATAAAATTGGCTTCACAGGCAAGGATATTGTGGCTACTAAGATTGCACCTCAATCAACAATTTATATGATCATCAAAAACTTCAAGGAAAGAGGTTCAATTCTTGTTAAGAAGGCTTCAGGGCGTCCAAGAAAGTCCAGCAAGCCCCAGGATCGTCTCCTAAAGAGGATTCAGCTGCGGGATCGGAGTGCCACCAGTGCAGAGCTTGCTCAGGAATGGCAGCAGGCAGGTGTGAGCGCATCTGCACGCACAGTGAGGCGAAGACTTTTGGAAGATGGCCTGGTGTCAAGGAGGGCAGCAAAGAAGCCACTTCTCTCCAAAAAAAACATCAGGGACAGATTGATCTTCTGCAGAAAGTTTGGTGAATGGACTGCTGAGGACTGGGGCAAAGTCATATTTTCCGATGAAGCCTCTTTCCGATTGTTTGGGGCATCTGGAAAAATGCTTGTCTGGAGAAGAAAAGGTGAGCGCTACCATCAGTCCTGTGTCATGCCAACAGTAAAGCATCCTGAGACCATTCATGTGTGGGGTTGCTTCTCATCCAAGGGAGTGGGCTCACTCACACATTTGCCCAAAAACACAGCCATGAATAAAGAATGGTTCCAAAACACCCTCCAACAGCAACTTCTTCCAACAATCCAACAACAGTTTGGTGAAGAACAATGCATTTTCCAGCACGATGGAGCACCGTGCCATAAGGCAAAAGTGATAACTAAGTGGCTCGGGGACCAAAACATTGATATTTTGGATCCATGGCCTGGAAACTCCCCAGATCTTAATCCCATTGAGAACTTGTGGTCAATCCTCAAGAGGCGGGTGTACAAACAAAAGCCCACTAATTCTGACAAACTCCAAGAAGTGATTATGAAAGAATGGGAATTGGCCCAGAAGTTGATTGAGAGCATGCCCAGTCGAATTGCAGAGGTCCTGAAAAAGAAGGGCCAACACTGCAAATACTGACTTTGCATAAATGTCATGTAATTGTCGATAAAAGCCTTTGAAACTTATGAAGTGCGTGTAATTATATTTCACTACATCACAGAAACAACTGAAACAAAGATCTAAAAGCAGTTTAGCAGCAAACTTTGTGAAAACTAATATTTGTGTCATTCTCAAAACTTTTGGCCACGACTGTAGATTGGGTTGCTGACAGTAGATCCAGTTCCTTCACATTGTCTCCCACCCAGTCTCCTGCTGAAAGACCACAGTTGGCACCTGCAGCCGATGTCCATCAGTCTTTCACCTAACCCCCTTGAAAATCAGCCAAGCAGTCTGAGCCCCAAGTCATGCAGCAGTCTCTTCTGCTTTTTGATGACTCTGTTAGCAGGGTTTTCCAGGGCCATCCACCTAGCCCTGCCCCAGAAGTGGAAGAGATTGAGTGCACTGATGCCCAACCACTTATCTTTCAAGATGAGTACATGGGGGGGACCATTGCAGCACGTCTCGGATGATGACGAAACACAGGTGCCAACTGCTGGGGCTTTCGAAAGTGTGCAGACCGACAAGGAAGGCAGGGGTGAAGACTGGGTGGAAGATGATGTGGAGGACGATGAGGTCCTCGACCCCACATGGAATCAAGGTCATGCGAATGACCTATGTAGTTTGGAGGTAGAGGCGGTGGTCGCACAGAGCCACCAGCACAGCAGAAGAGGGAGCAGGGTGCAAAAGCGGAGCGGCCGTCCTCTAGACAGTACGCCTGCTACTGCCCACCGCAGCAAGGGACCGAGCACACCAAAGCCAGCTCCAAGGAGTTCCCTGGAGTGGCAGTTCTTCAGACAATGTGCTGACGACAAGACACGAGTGGTTTGCACGCTGTGCAATCAGAGCCTGAAGCGAGGCATAAACGTTCTCAACCAGAGCACAACCTGCATGACCAGGCATTTAAGTGCAAAGCACGAGCTGCAGTGGATTAGACACCTTTAAAAACCAAGAAAGGTCTCTGGCTCCTCCTGCTTCCTCTTCTGCTGCAGTCGCGGCCTCTTCATCCACCTCTGGAGTGACAGTGCCACCTAGCACCCCGCAAACAGAGGATCTGCCAGCAACACCAACACCTGGGTCACCAAGCATCTCCACAATGTCCCACGGAAGCGTTCAGCTCTCCATATCCCAAACGATGGAGAGGAGGAGGAAGTACCCCCCCTACCCACCCGCAATCCCTAGCCCTGAATGCCAGCATTTCTAAATTACTGGCCTTTGAAATGCTGTCATTCCGTCTGGTGGAGACGGATAGTTATAAAGGCCGTATGGCGGTGGCTGTCCCACAGTACGTCGTGCCCAGCCGCCACTACTTTTCAAGGCGAGCCATCCCTTCCCTTCACAACCAAGTAGGGGACAAAATCAGGTGTGCACTGCGCAACGCCATCTGTGGCAAGGTGCACCTGACTACGGATACGTGGACCAGTAAGCACGGTCAGGGCTGTTATATCTCCATAACAGCACACTGGGTAAATGCAGTGGTGGCTGGGCCTGAGGCGGATAGCAGTTTGGCGCATGTCCTTCCACCACCGAGGATTACAGGGCGCTTCAGTTTGCCTCCTGTTGCTTCCTCCTACTCTGCTTCTTAATCCTCTACCAGCTCCTCATCCGGTCAGCGTAACACCTTCACCACCAACTTCAGCACAGCCAGGGGTAAACGACAGCAGGCAGTTTTAAAACGTATCTGTTTGGGGGACAAAGCCCACACCGCGCAGGAGCTGTGGACGGGCCTTGAACAACAGACCGATGAGTGTGTCTGTGAAGGTTCTCATTTATCCAGGTCATGGTATATCTATAAAGAATAAATCAAGGCAACTGGACTTACTGTAGATTTCTTGAAAACGTTTCACTCGTTCTTCCAACGAGCTTTCTCAATTCTGAGTGACTGTACAAGAATTCTGAGTGACTGTATTTATTCCCAGAGAATTCTTGTACAGTCACTCAGAATTGAGAAAACTCGTTGGAAGAATGAGTGAAACGTTTTCAAGAAATCTACAGTAAGTCCAGTTGCCTTGATTTATTCTTTACAGATAGACCAGCCAGCAAGGTGTTTACGGGAATGGTCAGCTTACAGTCTTCAACATTGAGGCAGTGTACAGGCACACACCCGTTCTTCACAATAGCGAGGGCCTGGGCTACCAGTGGGCGAGTCTGTGTTTTCTCTTGATAAGCGGGCTCAATCAGGACCTCCAGTCCATTCAGTTGTCATCCAGGCCCCACTGGCAGCATCAATATTCGTTCTTGTCAAGGTGGAATCTTCACCAGGGGCCTCCGCGGCACCTTCAAGTCTCCAATGGGCCGATCAAACATGTTACTCTTTTGCAGACTACAGCTCCTCACCATCTGTTGTAAAACCTTTTGGGTCGGCCAGTGTGTGGTGGCCCGTTGCCAATACTTCGGCCCTTCTTTGGCATACAGTTGATAGTCTAGGTCTCTCAGTACATTCATACCTATGGTCACGTCCATTCCTTTCCGGGAAGACTCTCCCGTCATCGGGCTCCATCATATGCCGGAAGTGCCTTTCGAAGAACTCCAGGGGCATAAGGACTCTGACCCTCTATCAACTAGGCAGTGTACCTTCTGGCCTTCCAACTTGGCTTCTATAACGGGGCTGCTGGCATACAGGTCATGTTCCTCACACATAGGGCTTAGCTTCTGGTGTACCACCGCAGTACGCCTAGCTACTACGGCGGTCGGAAGTTTAACGTCGGTTCGGACTTCATCTGTTCTGGGCACTCTCTGGCCATATGGCCGTACTGTCGACAAACCCAATAGAGGGGCTCTCTTTTGACGTCCCCCTGCACTTGAGTTATCCTTGGTGGAGTGGCGTGGGGCGCTGGGGTCATTTCCGGAGGCCGGGGCGATCCTGCCTTCATCTGGGACACTTCCAGCTGGATATCTTTCAATTCTGTCCGCAGGGCCTGGACCACATCCTTTAAGGAATCAGAGTCTTCAGATGCAGACTGACGTCCTGTAACATGGGTGCTACTCACTACTCTCGCCATCACAGGCATGTGCTCTTCCTCTCTTTCCACGGCAGCTAGGTAGACGCTGTAGAATGTCATGTTGGCTGCCGTCCAGGTCATCTCTTGCAGCTTGTCCTGTAAGAACTTGTTGGAGAGCCCCTACTATGAACTGATCACTTAGTAGCCGGTCCACCTCCAGGAAGGCTTCCATGGCCTCTGGGATCCGCCGCTGTATTTCATTGAGCGTCTCCTGTAGGGCATTGGAGTACTGCATCAGGGTCTCACCCTCTCGCTGTGGTCGGTTGAAGAAGTGGCTCCGCAGCTGCACTACTTTAGAACGCCCCCCCTGTGCTCCCTCCAGCAGGGAGAATATTTTCTCTAGGGTGTCCCTCTCAGATTCGGGCCTTACCATAACTGTCCATCTAACTTCACCCTCTAGAGCTCCCAATGCAACCTCTGGCTGCAACTCGGTGGTCATGTTGCACATTCTAACTACGCTCTCCACCCTTTCAGTCCAGTCCTACAACGTCATGTTTTTACCGTCATACTTTGACAGATGACGCAGCAGCGCCACTACAGGGTGTATCCCTTTGGCTGGCCTTGCGCTGGTGCACTCTGAGCTGGGTCCTGATCCGGTGCCACTGGCGCCAGGGGAAGGTCTCTCGCCGCCTTCTCGTTCATAACGGTCGCTGTATCCTGCTGACTACGCCAAGTTGTATGCCGTGTAGCAGGGTCGGCTCCACAGGATACAGCGAAGACACAGTTGAGGAAAGCGACACAGACACCAGATTTTGCAAACAAAAACGTATTTACTGAAACACAGCAATATAACATACAGCTCTAAAATACAGTTAGCATGAAATAACACAACTTTAACTGTTAAGTCCTTGTAATGAATTATTATTATTATTTATTATTAAAGCGCCATTCATTTCATAGCGCTGTACATATGAAAAGGGGTTTACATACATAATACAGACAATTGCACTAATCATAAACAAGGCGAATTACAAACTGGTACAGAAAGAGAGGGGGCCCTGCCCGTGAGGGCTTACAATCTACATGGTATAGGAGAAGGACACAGTAGGTGAGGGTGAAGTTGGTCATGGTGGTATAGAGGCAGCAGGGTCACTGGTTGTAGGCTAGTCTGAAGAGGTGGGTTTTCAGGTTTCTTTTGAAGGATTCCACTGTTGTTGAGTCTGATATGTTGGGGTAGCGAGTTCCAGAGTGTGAGGGATGCACGGGAGAAATCCTGGAGGCGATTATGGGAAGAGGTGATAAGAGGAGAGGAGAGGAGGTCTTGTGAGGATCGGAGAGTGCGTGTGGGGATGTATCTGGAAAGTAGCTCAGAGATGTAGGGAGGGGACAGGTTGTGGACGGCCTTGTATGTATTTATTAGTACTTTGAAGTGAATTCGCTGGGCAATAGGGAGCCAGTGAAGGGATTGGAAGAGGGGAGAGGCAGAGGAGTAATAGGGTAAGAGGTTGATTAGTCGGGCGGCAGAGTTGAGGATAGATCGGAGGGGTGTGAGAGTGCTAGATGGGAGGCCACAGAGGAGAATGTTGCAGTAGTCCAGGCGGGAGATGATGAGGGCATGTACAAGCATTTTCGCAGATCTAAAGTTGAGGAAAGCGTGGATGCGATTGATGTTTTTGAGTTGGAAGCGGCAGGAAAGGGCTTGGATGTGCGGTCGGAAGGAAAGGGCAGAATCCAAGGTCACTCCAAGGCAGCAGACTTGGTTGACCGGGGATAGTGTGCAGCCATTGATCATGATAGATAGGTCTGTTGGGGGGGTTGGGTAAGATGGGGGAAAGATGATGAGTTCTGTTTTATCCATGTTAAGTTTTAGAAAGCGAGAGGCGAAGAACGATGATATGGAAGATAGGCATTGTGGGATTCTGGATAGTAAGGTGGTGATGTCTGGATTGGCTGATGGTAAAGTCCGGACCGTGCAGTGTCAATGATGCACAAATCCAATCAACGGCATTACCGCTGAGGAAGGGGTTTGATCCCTGAAACGCGTCCGGTTTAAGGGAGCAAAGTTTTCCGCTTAAGTCCCTAAGGTGCCGACACTTAAAGGCAGCCCCCTGAACCCTCGCTGATTGGATTTGTGCATCATTGACACTGCACGGTCCGGACTTAAGGACCCAACATACCATCAGCCAATTTGTTCCCCAACGAGCCGTGTGGATCACGTGGTGTGCCGCCGGGTCACGTGGGACGCCGCGTACTAGACCTTGAGACCACACGGGACACCGATGTGAGTCCGAGCGGGGAAGCAAGGACATTTCTCTACCTTTATCCAGCACAGGAAGAGGGGTAACGTACTCTGCCCCACGGGGCTGCACTCACCTACACATTATTATAACGCTATGCACGGCTACTGAGTGCGGTCCAACTCACGGACCAACATCATTCCCTCAGGATATTACAGTTGGACTCTGATTGCCCACCTAGGATCTAGTCCAGATTCTGCACCTGCGGTCATTACATTGTTTTCTTTGCGCCGTATAGGCTTTTTTGCCCAATTGGGTACATTTTATGTATGTATAGCTTTATGCTAGTTTTTATATCAGTTATATATTAAATGTGGTCATTGTCACCTCCTATTGGTGATCCCAGATAATTGAGTGCCCTCCAACTGTTGACATATTTTGCACATTCCTTTCTGGATTCGGGTGGATCCATGGAGTAAGCACCTTGACCTTTTGGAGTGTTTGGGGTGAGCCGCTGTCATTTTGTATACGAATGAATTGCAGTCTACATCACAATAAAGATCCAGCTGAGTGTTACTTGTCTGGAGCGTGTCTCTGCCCAGTCTGACACTATCCAGTTAGTGTTGCCAATGTCAGACTGTGAAGCGACACTTCCTAACTGGTAACACACAGTTGGACTGTTATTTCAGACTGCTAGCAAGTCATTCTTAAGCCCCATGCAGATGTCCGTGGAACACAGTCCGTGAGATACCGGACTGGCATTGCAGGAGCGCACGGCGTCATTGGTTGCTATGACGCCGTGCGCTCCTGCAACTCCAGTCCGGTATCTCACAGACTGTGTTCCACGGACGTCTGCATGGGGCTTTAAACTTGTAGCACGAGTAATAGAGGAACATAGAGAGATATGAAAATACGTCTGAAAATTATTATGTGGGGAGGTAAGTGTAGAGGAGACAAGGCCAGGAACGCAAGATCACCCATAATACCATGCAGCCAGCCAATCCGCAGGTACCTATCCCCCTGTGATGTCACAGCTATGCAGAGACCTATAGAACTGATCCTGTGTGGTCGCTGTCATTTTCCTGTGAGCTGAGCATAGGGAGAGAAGTGACAAGACACTCATGAACTGTGTAGAGTGTAGGAGACTTCTGAACTACAAAACTACAATTTATCGCCATGTACATAACTGTGCAGTGCACCAAGAGTCATAACTAATCCATTCTGTTAGCTGTAGAGTTACTGTGCCGTCAGTATTACAGGTAGGTCTAATTTATCACTGTGTACATAAATGTGCAGTGCACCAATATTCATAGCTAATCCATTCTGTTACTGTCAGAATTACAGGCCACTGTTACTTTTAGGCAGAGTAGCCTGGGTATACCTGATTTATAGTGATTTGTGACAAATTAATTTCTAACATATCAAATTTCTTGTCGAAATTCGGCAAAGCTGCCAAATCGAACTTTTCTAAACTTCGCTCATCTCTAATTATTAATAATAATACTCTTCTATCCATCACCTACTTTATGATAACCGACCAAATAAAAGTTTGCAAAAAGTGGGGAACTAATGGAAGAGAGTATGACTGCAGTTTCAGACTACACCGAGTTTGCTTGTAGTCTGTTACTATGGAAATGTATAGGTCTGCATGAGTGCTGATTGAAAAACCCATTGAATTTTTTCTTTCCCTTCCTTACAATTGGTTCCCTTAGTTTCCTTCTTGTTTCAACACTGTTTACAATTAAAAAGATTATGAAACGTGTCATTTGAAAGAGACGGTAGTAGTAACAGTATGTCCTTATACAGTCCTGATGAAAAGTTTAAGACCACTTAAAAAATTGCAAAAAATCTTATTTTACATTGTTGGATCTTAACAAGGTTCCAAGTAGAGCTTCAACATGCAACAAGAAGAAATGAGAGTGAGACAAAACATTTTTTGAGCATTCAATTAATTGAAAATAACTATTAAACTGAAACCGGCTGTTTTTCAGCTGATCCAAATTTTAGGACCACATGCTTTTAAAAGGCCAAATCTGTGCAAAGATGTGGATTCATTGTCATTTTCTGTCAGGTAGTCACACGTTGTGATGGCAAAGGCAAAAAAACTCTCTCTTTTTGAACGTGGTCGGGTTATAGAACTGCATGTGCAGGGTCTCTCACAGCGCGCCATCACTGCTGAGGTGGGACTCAGAAAGACAGTCATTTGGAATTTCTTAAATGATCCTGAGGGTTATGGAACAAAAAAGTCAAGTGGAAGACTCAAAAAAATTTCATCAGCATTGAGCCAGAGGATCCAATTGGCTGTCCATCAAGACACTGGACGATCCTCGACCCAAATTAAGGCCCTTACTGGTGCTGCCTGCAGCCACATAACCATCAGACGGCATCTGAGACTGAAGGGCTTCAAAAACAAAAAACGTCTTCAAAGACCTCGTCTCCTTGAACGCCACAGAACTGCTCGTTTGGACTTTGCAAGAGAGTACCAAACATGGGACATTCAAAGGTGGAAGAAAGTTTTATTCTCTGATGAGAATTTTTTTTACCTTGATGGTCCTGATGGTTTCCAACGTTACTGGCATGACAAGCAGATCCCACCTGAGATGTTTTCTACGCGCCACAGTGGAGGGGGCGCCATAATGGTCTGGGGTGCTTTTTCCTTCAGTGGAACAATGGAGCTTCAGGAAGTGCAGGGGTGTCAAACGGCCGCTGACTATGTCCAGATGTTGCAGAGAGCATTCCTCATGACTGAGGGCCCTCGTCTGTGTGGTAACGACTGGGTTTTTCAACAGGACAACGCTACAGTACACAATGCCCACAGGACAAGGGACTTCTTCCAGGAGAATAACATCACTCTTTTGGCCCATCCTGCGTGTTCCCCTGATATAAATCCAATTGAGAACCTTTGGGGATGGATGGCAAGGGAAGTTTACAAAAATGGACAACAGTTCCAGACAGTAGATGGCCTTCGTGCGGCCGTCTTCACCACTTGGAGAAATATTCCCACTCACCTCATGGAAACGCTTGCATCAAGCATGCCGAAACGAATTTTTGAAGTGATAAACAATAACTGCGGAGCTACTCATTACCTGGATTTCTGTTTTGGGGGGGTTTAGTTTTTTTTTGGAGGTGTGGTCCTAAACTTTTAATCAGCTGAAAAACAGCCTGTTTCAGTTTATTTGTTGTTTTCATTAAATTTAATGCTCAAAAAATGTATTGTCTCACTCTCATTTCTTCTTATTGCATGTTAAAGCTCTACTTGGAACCTTGTTAAGATCCAGCCATGCTAAATATGATTTTTTGACATTTTTCAAGTGGTCTTAAACTTTTCATCAGGACTGTAATATTAAAGCCTGAGCTCTGCATGAGCTGTGGGTTTACAAAAGGACAGACATTTCTCATTCCAAAGACTAATATAATGTCTAGATTGAAACAGATAGACTAAAACACTGGGCGCTCTTACTTATTAACTGCATTTTTTACTATTAGCCAGGGGTTGTTCTGTGGATCTTGACCCATCATTAGCAAGAACTGATTCTGTCTACTTGATGCCCATAGTAAAGAAGCCAGAGTAGAATCTCTTTGTAAGGAGCTGCTTATAAATTCTGATAGTAAATCTCATTATTATTTCATTTTGTTTGCTTACTTCTATTACAAACACAGGGTCAGAAGTGTAGTACATAGCAATAACAAAATACATTATTGCCATGGCGGAATAACCTACAGTATATACTCTCACTGACAAAATAAATAACACACCAAAAATCAAATTAAAATGTTCTATGTGTGAATGTAATGATGATGTATGGAAGTGATTTCAGTATTAATTTGCTAGGATATGCTTATTGGGAAAACTGTAAGATCGCCTCTAGCCTGGATACAAGAAGAGGTACTGTTGGACATGGAGACATACAGATTCTGTATTGTATCCTGCAGCGCATTTACCTACAGATGTTCCAGCTGGGCCTATAGTTTCTGCACACTCACAGGTTGCCGAAGGTGTTGTCCTAGCTGGCCCCATAAATGCTCGATTGGCGATGAATCTGGAGACGGGCAGGCAAAGGAAGTATTGCAGTATGCGGAGACATTCCTGGGAAACCCTTGCCATGTGCGGGCGAGCGTTATTCTGCTGAAAAATACCTACCATGGCAACACATGTGGCCGCAGAATGTCCTGCACATGTCACTGAACTGTTAAGAGTCCCTCGTATCATGAATAGTGGTGACTTACTGACATATGCAATGGCTCCCCAGATCATTACACCAGCAGTTGGGGCAGTGTGTCGCCCCATAGCAAAGGCAGGATTGAAGCACTTTCCATGAGGCCCCCATATTCAAACCCGACTGTTGTGGGATCCCAAACAGAACCTGGATTAGTCACTAAAGACAATATGTTTCCAGTCCGTAGAAGTCCGGGTTTCTCATACATGACACCACTGCAAATGAAGGCAACGGCGGCCATCTGTCAATCTGGGTGAGTTATTTTTTTTGTCAGTGAGTGCATTAAACAGGACCATATCACATACTGTAAACCCTAATCCTTACCCAAGGATTCAAAATAGCAAAATTATTAAACCTCCATACAATAGCCCTGAATATAGCAAATATTATTGAATAAAAATCAATAAGCACCAGGATTATCAAACAGCATTCTCTTTATTAACTCCTTAGTGACCACCAATGTGCCTTTTTACGATGGTGACTAAGCGGCCTTAGGCCCCTTGCAGACGAGCGTGTGCGGATTAGGTCCGGATGCGTTGCGAATGCGTTCAGTGAAAAATGCGCAAGTTTGCAAACAAAGTCATTTAGTTTTGTCTGTGATCGCGTTCAGTTGTTCAGTTTTTATCGCGCGGGTGCTATGCGATTTAATGCGTGATAAAAAACTGAATGTAAACAAACAACATCTCTTAGCAACCATTCGTAAAAAACTCATCACATCCGCATTTGCTTGCGGATGCGAAGCTATTTTCACGCACCTCCATTCACTTCTATGGGGCCAGCGTTGCGTGAAAGTCGCAGAATATAGAACATGGTGCAATTTTCAAGCAAAGCACAAGTAATGCGTGAAAACCAAAGCACATGTACACAGCCCCATTGAAATGAATGGGTCTTGATTCCATGCGGGGCAATATGTTCGCATCACGCATTGCACCCGCGGTGAATACTTGCTCGTGTGAAAGGGGCCTTAGGCTACGCTTCTGACTTTTTACTTTTCCTGTGCAGCAGAGAGCAGGGGCTTGGCTCTCACATAAGTGGTGATGATCTGGGTCATATAACCCCTTAGATGCCGCAGTCAGTAGCATTAGTGGCATCTAAATGTTTAAGAGGGAGGCAGCTCCCTATGTCTCCCATTGGCACCCTGCAAATGACATTGTGGGATGTTGATGTAATTGCATGGCAGCCTAGGACCTAATAAAGGCCCCAGGCTTGCCTGCAGTGTATCCCTACTAGGCTGCACCTCTCTGCCGCTGCCTGCTGGTGACCATCAGTATAGCACTGACAGTGTAATAAGCTCTGCATAAGCTCTGCAGCGAGCAGGTAAACAGTGAAGAGAAGGCAGCAATGCAAGTTGCGGTTTGTATCCGTTGGATTCCTAGCATTGTTTACCGGCACAGACTGCTAAAATTCACACTGGAATGGTGGATATAGCCTAACTCCGTAAAACGAAAAATTTAAAAGTTATGGTTCTTGGGATGCAGCAATGCAAAAACTATTTTTAAAAGGTTATATTGTCCAAAAGTACTATAAAAAAATTATAATCTTACAAAAAACAAGCCTTCATATGCATCGATGGAAAGACAAAAAAGTTACAGTTCTTGGAATGCAATGATGTAAAAATATAAAAAAACAGACCAGTCTCTAAGGGGTTAAACATACACAGCAGAAACAACATAATTAAAAATGGTCATTAGAAAAAACAGCATGACAATGCTGAGTGTTGCGCATAAGATTGTGTAATATACTCACCCCACCTCGCTCCTTTGGTACCTGCAGTCAGATACTGGTACTGTGAGTATTGCTATGGGGCTGGTGGGGAGGTCAGGTGGTGTGTGCAATGCAGGCACAGCTCGCAGCCAATTAGCTTGGCCTTCTCAGCCGATTTTTCCCTGCTTGCTGCATTTTCTCTGCTTGTGAAATTCCTGGTTCTGCTTCCTGACTAACTCTTGACTACGCTCTGAAACTGACCAATGGACAACACATCTGGCAACAGTAGTGCTTCTGGTTTTGAATCTCTGGTAGCTCTTGACTATGCTCCTGACCAGACCCCTGAAGTATAGATGTAGCCACTGACAGGCTTAACATGTCTTTACGATAAGAGCAGTGAGACTATGGAACTCTCTGCCTGAGGAGGTGGTGATGGAGAACTCACTAAAAGACCTCAAGAGGGGCCTGGATGTATTTCTGGAGTGTAATAATATTACAGGCTATAGCTACTAGAGATGGGTCATTGATCTAGGGAGTTATTCTGATTGCCTGATTGGAGTCAGGAAGGAATATTTTATTCCCCTTAAGTGGCGAAAATTGGCTTCTACCTTACAGTTTTTTTTTGCCTTCCTCTGGATCAACTAGCAGGATGACAGGCCGAACTGGATGGACAAATGTCTTTTTTCGGCCTTATGTACTATGTTACTATGTTAGTAATGCAACAAAAACACATTATAGTAATAAAACAAAATTGCTTTAAAGGGGTTACATACCCTTATTTTCAACCAGGCAGCACCCCTGATGTTGGAATTGGAGCATCTCATGCTCCGATGCGCTCCCTTGCCCTGCACTAGATCGCGCAGGGCACGGGTTCTTTTTACTGGCTAGACGTTTTACTGGCTAGACGTTTTACTGGCTAGGGCAGCGCTAAAGCCCACCCATCAGTGCCGGTGACGTCACTGGGCTTCCTGGCAGCCCCATGGAGAGCCCGATACGTCACCGGAACTCTTGAAAATGCCTTTGCCCTGCGCGATTTAGCACAGGGCAAAGGAGAGCATCAGAGTATAAACTGCTCCGATGCTCAAGTTAGGGGGGCTGCCTGGGTGAGAATGGAGGTATCTCCGGGTTCAGCTCTAAACCCAGACAACCCCTTTAAAGTGACCATCCTGGCGTAGCTGGTGTCACAATAATGGTGGCTACATCTGTAAGCAAGTACAGCTAAATTACACATATAATGGATCGTACTATAGGTGGGTTGGGAGCTGTGTTTGCATTCAATTTTTTTGCTCTGTGTACATACTGTATGTGCTACGAATCCAGAAAAATATAATTTTTATATACTATATACAGGTGAAACTCGAAAAATTTGAATATTGTGCAAAAGTTCATTTATTTCAGTAATCCAACTTAAAAGGTGAAACTAATATACACTCACCTAAAGAATTATTAGGAACACCATACTAATACGGTGTTGGACCCCCTTTTGCCTTCAGAACTGCCTTAATTCTACGTGGCATTGATTCAACAAGGTGCTGATAGCATTCTTTAGAAATGTTGGCCCATATTGATAGGATAGCATCTTGCAGTTGATGGAGATTTGAGAGATGCACATCCAGGGCACGAAGCTCCCGTTCCACCACATCCCAAAGATGCTCTATTGGGTTGAGATCTGGTGACTGTGGGGGCCATTTTAGTACAGTGAACTCATTGTCATGTTCAAGAAACCAATTTGAAATGATTCGAGCTTTGTGACATGGTGCTTTATCCTGCTGGAAGTAGCCATCAGAGGATGGATACATGTTCTCATTCTGTTTACGCCAAATTCGGACTCTACCATTTGAATGTCTCAACAGAAATCGAGACTCATCAGACCAGGCAACATTTTTCCAGTCTTCAACAGTCGAATTTTGGTGAGCTCGTGCAAATTGTAGCCTCTTTTTCCTATTTGTAGTGGAGATGAGTGGTACCCGGTGGGGTCTTCTGCTGTTGTAGCCCATCCGCCTCAAGGTTGTGCGTGTTGTGGCTTCACAAATGCTTTGCTGCATACCTCGGTTGTAACGAGTGGTTATTTCAGTCAACGTTGCTCTTCTATCAGCTTGAATCAGTCGGCCCATTCTCCTCTGACCTCTAGCATCCACAAGGCATTTTTGCCCACAGGACTGCTGCATACTGGATGTTTTTCCCTTTTCACACCATTTTTTGTAAACCCTAGAAATGGTTGTGCGTGAAAATCCCAGTAACTGAGCAGATTGTGAAATACTCAGACCGGCCCGTCTGGCACCAACAACCATGCCATGCTCAAAATTGCTTAAATCACCTTTCTTTCCCATTCTGACATTCAGTTTGGCGTTCAGGAGATTGTCTTGACCAGGATAACACCCCCAAATGCATTGAAGCAACTACCATGTGATTGGTTGACTAGATAATTGCATTAATGAGAAATAGAACAGGTGTTCCTAATAATTCTTTAGGTGAGTGTATGAGATAGACTCTTTACATGCAAAGCGAGATATTTCAAGCCTTTATTTGTTATAATTTGGATAATTATGGCTTACAGCTTATAAAAACCCCAAATTCACAATCTCAGAATATTAGAATATTGTGAAAAGGTTCAATATTCTAGGCTCAAAGACACTCTAGTCAGCTAATTAATCCATAACACCTGCAAAGGGTTCCTGAGCCTTTAAATTGTTTCAGTAGGAATCACATTCATGGGAAAGACTTCTGACTTGACAGTTGTGCAGAAAACCATCATTGACAAGCTCCATAAGGAGGGAAAGCCTCAAAAGGTAATTGCAAAAGAGGTTGGATGTCCCCAAAGTGTTGTATCAATGCACATTAATAGAAAATTATGTGGAAGGGACAAGTGTGGAAGAAAAACAAGCAGCAGGGATGACTGCAGTCTGGAGAGGATTGTCAGGAAAAGGCCATTCAAAAGTGTTGGGGACTTTCATAAGAAGTGGACTGAGGTTGGAGTTAGTGCATCAAGAGCCACCACACACAGACCGATCCTGGACATGGGCTTTAAATGTTATATTCCTCTTGTCAAGCCTCTCCTGAACAATAAACAACGTCAGAAGTGTCTTACCTGGGCTAAAGAAAAAAAAGACCTGGTCTGTTGCTCAGTGGTCCAAAATCCTCTTTTCTGATGAGAGCAACTTTTGCATTTTTTGCATTTTTCATTTTGAAACCAAGGACCCAAAATCTGGAGGAAGAATGGAGAGGTACACAATGAAAGATGCTTGAAATCCAGTGTGAAGTTTCCACAGTCTGTGTTGATTTGGGGAGCCATGTCATCTGCTGGTGTTGGTCCACTGCGCTTCATTAAGTCCAGAGTCAACGCAGCCGTCTACCAGGAGATTTTGGAGCACTTTATGCTTCCTTCCGCAGATAAGCTTTATGGAGATGGTGACTTCATTTTCCAGCAGGACTTGGCACTAGAGATGGCCTTGTGGTTCGCCCGGCGGTCGTTTCGCGGTGAACTTTGCGTGTTCGCGATTCGCCGAACATGCAAACATATGGCGATATTCGCGCCCGCCATATTCTTTTACATTGTGAAGAACTTTGACCCATGACACATCCATCAAGTGGTACAGGACAGCCAATTGAGACGTTTCAGCACATGGTCATACCCCCTACCTTATAAATAAACCTGATCTGGGCAGCTATTTTACATTCAGTCTTTTGCCAGTGTAGGGAGAGGTTGCTGTGTGGAGCAGGGACAGACTGTTAGGGCCACAATTCGCTAGCTAATAGAGCCACAAAAGTCCTTTTAAAGGGAACCTGTCACCTGGATTTAGTGCATAGAGCTGGGGACATGGGCTGCTAGATGGCCACTAGCTCATCTGCAATACCCAGTCCCCACAGCTCTCTGCGCTTTTATTGTGTTAAAAAACAGTTTTGACCCATATGCAAATGACCTGATATGAGTCCTGAATCCAGAGATGAGTCAAGCGGAAAGGAGCCCAGCACCGCCCCGCGTCCTCCGAATCTCCTCCTTGCTGGCTGACGTCACAGAGCTGGAGCGCCAAAATCTTGCGATGCGCGAGCTAGCGCATGCGTAGTTCGTTCCCTGTGCTGATGCCAGTACAGGGAATGAACATGATGCTGACACTGCGCATGCGCTAGCTCGCGCATCGCGAGATTTCGGCGCTCCAGCTCTGTGACGTCAGCCAGCAAGGAGGAGATTCGGAGGACGCGGGGCGGTGCTGGGCTCCTTTCCGCTTGACTCATCTCCGGATACAGGACTCATATCAGGTCATTTGCATATGGGTCAAAACAGTTTTTTAACACAATAAAAGCGCAGAGAGCTGTGGGGACTGGGTATTGCAGATGAGCTAGTGGCTATCTAGCAGCCCATGTCCCCAGCTCTATGCACTAAATCCAGGTGACAGGTTCTCTTTAAGGACTGGTATAGGTGTACTATCGATAGGTGTGACATGCTGAGGGGTGTAATATACTTATAATATACACTGCTCAAAAAAATAAAGGGAACACTTAAACAACACAATGTAACTCCAAGTCAATCACACTTCTGTGAAATCAAACTGTCCACTTAGGAAGCAACACTGAGTGACAATCAATTTCACATGCTGTTGTGCAAATGGGATAGATAACAGGTGGAAATTATAGGCAATTAGCAAGACACCCCCAATAAAGGAGTGGTTCTGCAGGTGGTAACCACAGACCACTTCTCAGTTCCTATGCTTCCTGGCTGATGTTTTGGTCACTTTTGAATGCTGGCGGTGCTTTCACTCTAGTGGTAGCATGAGACGGAGTCTACAACCCACACAAGTGGCTCAGGTAGTGCAGCTTATCCAGGATGACACATCAATGCAAACTGTGGCAAGAAGGTTTGCTGTGTCTGTCAGCGTAGTGTCCAGAGCATGGAGGCGCCACCAGGAGACAGGCCAGTACATCAGGAGACGTGGAGGAGGCCGTAGGAGGGCAACAACCCAGCAGCAGGACCGCTACCTCCGCCTTTGTGCAAGGAGGAACAGGAGGAGCACTGCCAGAGCCCTGCAAAATGACCTCCAGCAGGCCACAAATGTGCATGTGTCTGCTCAAACGGTCAGAAACAGACTCCAAGAGGATGATATGAGGGCCTGACGTCCACAGGTGGGGGTTGTGCTTACAGCCCTACACCGTGCAGGACGTTTGGCATTTGCCAGAGAACACCAAGATTGGCAAATTCTTGTCTGGAGACGCCGTGGAGAACGTTCTGCTGCCTGCAACATCCTCCAGCATGACCGGTTTGGCATTAGGTCAGTAATGGTGTGGGGTGGCATTTCTTTGGGGGGCCGCACAGCCCTCCATGTGCTCGCCAGAGGTAGTCTGACTGCCATTAGGTACCGAGATGAGATCCTCAGACCCCTTGTGAGACCATATGCTGGTGCAGTTGGCCCTGTGTTCCTCCTAATGCAAGACAATGCTAGACCTCATGTGGCTGGAGTTTGTCAGCAGTTCCTGCAAGACGAAGGCATTGATGCTATGGACTGGCCCGCCCGTTCCCCAGACCTGAATACAATTGAGCACATCTGGGACATCATGTCTCGCTCTATCCACCAACGTCACGTTGCACCACAGACTGTCCAGGAGTTGGCAGATGCTTTAGTCCAGGTCTGGGAGGAGATCCCTCAGGAGACCGTCCGCCACCTCATCAGGAGCATGCACAGGCGTTGTAGGGAGGTCATACAGGCACGTGGAGGCCACACACACTACTGAGCCTCATTTTGACTTGTTTTAAGGACATTACATCAAAGTTGGATCAGCCTGTAGTGTGTTTTTCCACTTTAATTTTGAGTGTGACTCCAAATCCAGACCTCCATGGATTAAAAAATTTGATTTCCATTTTTTTTTTTTTTTTGTGATTTTGTTGTCAGCACATTCAACTATGTAAAGAACAAAGTATTTCAGAAAAATATTTTATTAATTCAGATCTAGGATGTGTTATTTTTGTGTTCCCTTTATTTTTTTGAGCAGTGTACTTTCTAACATACAAAGTATATTATAGTGCAATTGTATTGTGCAGCAGTTGTGTGCGGTTCTGCTGCGATACTGCAGCCACACAGAGTGCCAAATGCTATTAGAACAAATAATTTCTAGTGGTGTGATATACCTGTTGACCCCCGAAAAAACTGATAGAAGCAGGGTTTTTATATACCAATAATATACGTTCTATATAGTGCATTTAGGTAGCGCATCATTTGTCTGTGGTTTTGCTGTGTTACGGCATCTACAGAGTGACAAATACTATTTGAAGAAATAATTTCTACTGGTGTGATTAACCAGTTGCCCCCCCAAAAAACTGATTGAAGCAGGGGTGTTATATACTAATAATATACGTTCTATATAGTGCATTTAGGTAGTGCAGCATTTGTCTGAGGTTTTGCTGCACTATCGCATCTACACAGAGTGAAAAACACTATTTGAAGAAATAATTTCTACTGGTGTGATTTACCAGTTGCCCCCCAAAAAAAACTGATTGAGGCAGGGCTGTGATATACCTTCTTCCACAAATACTGCTCTCCTATAGGGACTTTTGTCTCAGGGTCATTTTGAAAATGACAGGCAGAGGAAGAGGCAGGCCATTCCGCAGTGGTGGTAGGGGTCGGACAGGTGCACCAGGCCGGAGCCTAAGTGGGAAGTTGCAGAAGGTGCGTGCGATTACATCAAAGGATGCACCAGACTTGGTTGAGTGGCTCACTCAGCCTTCCGCTTCTGCACCCTCCTCATCCTCTCTATCTGCACCGTCTTCACTCTCTGTTGTGTCCACCCCCAAAGACACCACCACCACTACATCCCCTCCACTCAAGTCAGAGGAATTATTTTCCAATACATTACAAGACCTTACCAATGCGCAGCCATTCTTGGCATCGGATCAAGAAGAGGAGGTATCAACGGTCGCCAGCCAGCAGTCTGACGACATTACCCAGATCAGCCCAAGGAGGGTGGTCCCCACTCTTGCTGCCTACTCTGAGATCTCTAATGTCAATGGTGGGGAAGGTGACGAAGCCAATGATGACGTGTCGATGGACGTCACGTTAGTGCCCACAAGAGAGGAAGAGCAGGGGAGTTCAGAGGGAGAGACGGAGGAGCAGATAGGGAGGAGAAGCAGGCAGAACTTACAGAGCACAGGAGGCAAAAAGCAGACTGCTAATGTATCTGGAATGAAACATCCACCATGCACGGTCACATCTGGCGCTCCCAGGACGCCGGCACATGGCTCCGCAGTGTGGGCTTTTTTTAATATGTCTCCGCTGCTGACAATAGTGTAGCCATCTGCAGCCTGTGCTGGCAACGCATAAGTCGCGGTAAGCCCAACACTCACCTAGGGACGACCGCCTTAAGAAGGCACCTGGCCTCCCATCACCGAGCCTAGTGGGAGCAACACCGTCAGAACCCACAAAGCCACACTCCCGGCGCTCACCGTCCTGCCTCTTCTCCTCTCTCCTCCCAGTTATCCTCCACTCCACATTCCACCGTGCCGTCGTCGCGTTCATCTGGCAAAAGGCAGGCTTCCGTGGCCCAAATGTTTGAGTGAAAAAAGATGATGATGCCGGATAACCATCTTGCCCAATGGCTGACCGCTGGATTGTCAGAACTGCTAGCCCGCCAACTACTGCCATATAAACTGGTGGACTCGGAGGCCTTTAGAAAATTTGTGGCCATTGGAACACCGCAAATGAAGGTCCCAGGAAGGAAATATTTCTCCCAGAAGGGCATCCCAGAGCAATATGGCCACGTTCAGCGGCAAGTGAATGTATCTCTGGCACACAGTGTCGGTGCCAAGATACATCTGACCACAGACATGTGGTCTAGCAAACACATGCAGGGAAGGTACATAAGTTTTACTGCCCACTGGGTGAACCTTCTGATGGCCGTCAAGCATGCAACCCGTGGCACCCGTGTTGATTTGGTGTTACCGCCACGGATTGCATGCAGGCCTGCCTCTTTTTCTCCTCCTCCTACTCCATCCTCCCTCTCCTCCTCGGCTGACTCCTCCTTTTCCGCTGCTACCGTCTCTTCCGCTGCGCCCGTCTCTTCCGCTGCGCCCCCCAAGATCCCCAGAACCTATTTGACGTGCCAGGTGAGACATTGCCATGTTGTGCTGCGTCTGTTGTGCCTGGAAGCCAAGAGCCACACCGGTCCTGCACTCCTTTCAGATTTGCGGTCACAGGCAGATCAGTGGCTAACCCAGCTCAATTTGACAGTTGGTAAAATGGTGTGCGACAATGGTGCCAATCTGCTGAGCGTGCTAAAACAGGGCAAAATGACACACGTGCCGTGCATGGCACACGTCCTGAACTTAGTAGTGCAGCGATACCCCGGGGTCCAGGACGTCTTGGGGCAGGCCAGGAAAATCTCTGGCCATTTCAGAAGATCTTACACGGCCATGGCTCGCCTTGCTGACATTCAGCGGCGACACCACCTGCCCGTCAGACACTGATTTGTGACTGCCCGACGCGATGGAACTCCACCTTGTATATGCTTGATAGGCTGCTCCAGCAGAAACGTGCAGTTAATGACTACCTTACGAACTCTGCGGCAGGACAGGTTCTGGGAGCTTGTTTTTTTTGTCACCGTGACAGTGGCTGCTCATGCGCAACGCATGCAGACTTCTGCGACCATTTAATGAGATCACCAAACTGGTCAGTCGCAGCCAGGGCGCCATCAGTGACATCGTACCTTACGCCTTCTTTCTGGAGCGTGCATTGCGTCGTGTCATTGATTAATCCGTCGAGGAGCAGGAGCAGGAAGATGAGGAAGTCGCAATGCTGGATGAATTCCCAGGGGGGGCTACTCCATCTGAGACAAGTCAACAACAGGAGTCTGAAGAGGAGTTAGAGGAGTATGGTGCCGGGGCGGAGGAGGAGCAAGAAGAGCATGCTTTAAACGTTTCTGGGATCCCTGGTGTTTTCGTGGATGGGGAAGGAGAACGAGGACGACATTATCCTGGATGATGAGCAGTAGCCAGGCCACTCCACCGCTTCCAGTTTAGTGAAAATAGGGGCCTTCATGCTCCAGTGTTTGAAGAGGGACCCCTGTATAAAAAGCATAAAGGGCAAGGACCAGTACTGGGTGGCAACGTAGTTAGACCCCCGGTACAAACACAAAATGGCGGAAATGTTACCACCATCACACAGAGGGCTGTCAGAATGTAGCACTTCCAGGCCTTGCTTTGAGAAATGCTGCATTCTGCCTTTGCGGGCGCTGGCAGAGGAATTTCCACTCACAGAGAAACAGTTGCGGGTACCAGTCCAACAGCGCATGGAAGAACAGGTCAGTTTGAAGATGTGTTGGTCACTTCAGATATGAGATCATTCTTGCAGCCAACCCATCGACAGCCGTCCTCCGGATCCAGCCTCAGGGAACGCCTAGACCGACAGGTGTCCGACTACATCGGGTTAACAGCTGATGTGGACGCTCTGAGAAGCGATAAACCCCTGGACTACTGGGTGTGCAGGCTTGACCTGTGGCCAGAGCTGGCAGAATTTGCCATGGAACTGTTGGCTTGCCCCTTGTCCAGTGTCCTGTCCGAAAGAACGTTCAGCGCAGCAGGGGGGATCGTGACCGATAAGCGCACTCGCCTAGCTCACGACAGTGTGGCCTACCTCACATTTCTAAAAATGAATGAGGCATGGATCTCGGAGGAATTCAACACATGTGACGAGTCGACCATGTTTGATTGAAAGTCCTCATTACAGCCCACAAATATCCGCCACCACCCAGAACAAATGATGGTCCCTGTCTTAGGTAAATACAGCGGCATAAAAGGCCTTTTATGTCCGTTGAATGCCTAATTTTTTAGGCCTGAACTGGCCGATAGTTACATATTTATCCTGTGACCGCCTAATGTACCTCCAGCCACAGAATCCAAAGTTCTTTGCTGTCAGGTGAATGCCTATTGGCTAATTTTTGGGGCCTGTACTGGCCGACAGTTACATATTTATCCTGTGAACGCCTAATGTACCGGCAGCCACAGAATTCAAAGTTCTTTGCTGGCAGGTGAACGCCTATTGGCTAATTTTTGGGGCCTGTACTGGCCGACAGTTACATATTTATCCTGTGAATGCCTAATGTATCTCCAGCCACAGAATCCAAAGTTCTTTGCTGTCAGGTGAATGCCTATTGGCTAATTTCTGGGGCATGCACTGGCCGACAGTTAAATTTTTATCCTGTGACCGCCTAATGTACCTCCAGCCACAGAATCCTACAAAGTTGTGTGATTGTTATAATATGCATGTGAAATGTAATCAAATACACTGCTTTAATGTCAAATTACTTACAGTGATCAGAAATTCTTCCTCACCGTCACGAAAATTGTTGCCAACTATCTGTTCTGATCGCATCCAACTTCAGTCTGGTGTAAACCCAGTTGCTGTAGTAGGCCGTGCATATTTTACGCATGCGCATAGGCGAAAATTACATTGCCGATATTTTGCATTGAAAAAAATAATGACTGGAGATCGCAAATTCGAATAATACATCTGGTATGTCACTGTCCATGTTGTGGGACGATTTGTGCACTTCTTGTAATTATTTGGTGGCTGCAAACAGGGCCATCTTTAACCACCTCAGCCCCCAGTGCTTAAACACCCTGAAAGACCAGGCCACTTTTTACACTTCTGACCTACACTACTTTCACCATTTATTGCTCGGTCATGCAACTTACCACCCAAATGAATTTTACCTCCTTTTCTTCTCACTAATAGAGCTTTCATTTGGTGGTATTTCATTGCTGCTGACATTTTTACTTTTTTTGTTATTAATCGAAATTTAACGATTTTTTTTGCAAAAAAATGACATTTTTCACTTTCAGTTGTAAAATTTTGCAAAAAAAAACGACATCCATATAGAAATTTTGCTCTAAATTTATAGTTCTACATGTCTTTGATAAAAAAAAAATGTTTGGGTAAAAAAAAAATGGTTTGGGTAAAAGTTATAGCGTTTACAAACTATGGTACAAAAATGTGAATTTCCGCTTTTTGAAGCAGCTCTGACTTTCTGAGCACCTGTCATGTTTCCTGAGGTTCTATAATGCCCAGACAGTACAAACACCCCACAAATGACCCCATTTCTGAAAGTACACACCCTAAGGTATTCGCTGATGGGCATAGTGAGTTCATAGAACTTTTTATTTTTTGTCACAAGTTAGCGGAAACAGATGATTTTTTTTTTTTTTTTTTTTTCTTACAAAGTCTCATATTCCACTAACTTGTGACAAAAAATAAAAAGTTCTATGAACTCACTATGCCCATCAGCGAATACCTTGGGGTCTCTTCTTTCCAAAATGGGGTCACTTGTGGGGTAGTTCTACTGCCCTGGCATTCTAGGGGCCCAAATGTGTGGTAAGGAGTTTGAAATCAAATTCTGTAAAAAATGACCTGTGAAATCCAAAAGGTGCTCTTTGGAATATGGGCCCCTTTGCCCACCTAGGCTGCAAAAAAGTGTCACACATCTGGTATCTCCGTACTCAGGAGAAGGTGGGGAATGTGTTTTGGGGTGTCATTTTATATATACCCATGCTGGGTGAGAGAAATATCTTGGCAAAAGACAACTTTTCCCATTTTTTTATACAAAGTTGTCATTTGACCAAGATATTTATCTCACCCAGCATGGGTATATGTAAAAAGACACCCCAAAACACATTCCTCAACTTCTCCTGAGTACGGGGATACCAGATGTGTGACACTTTTTTGCAGCCTAGGTGGGCAAAGGGGCCCATATTCCAAAGAGCACCTTTCGGATTTCACTCCTCATTTTTTCCTGAATTTGATTTCAAACTCCTTACCACACATTTGGGCCCCTAGAATACCAGGGCAGTATAACTACCCCACAAGTGACCCCATTTTGGAAAGAAGACACCCCAAGGTATTCCGTGAGGGGCATGGCGAGTTCCTAGAATTTTTTATTTTTTGTCACAAGTTAGTGGAAAATGATGATTTTTTCTTTTTTTTTTTTTTTTTCATACAAAGTCTCATATTCCACAAACTTGTGACAAAAAATAAAAACTTCCATGAACTCACTATGCCCATCAGCGAATACCTTGGGGTCTCTTCTTTCCAAAATGGGGTCACTTGTGGGGTAGTTATACTGCCCTGGCATTCTAGGGGCCCAAATGTGTGGTAAGTAGGTAAATGACCTGTGAAATCCGAAAGGTGCTCTTTGGAATGTGGGCCCCTTTGCCCACCTAGGCTGCAAAAAAGTGTCACACATCTGGTATCTCTGTATTCAGGAGAAGTTGAGGAATGTGTTTTGGGGTGTCTTTTTACATATACCCATGCTGGGTGAGATAAATATCTTGGTCAAATGCCAACTTTGTATAAAAAAATGGGAAAAGTTGTCTTTTGCCAAGATATTTCTCTCACCCAGCATGGGTATATGTAAAATGACACCCCAAAACACATTCCCCAACTTCTCACGATTACGGAGATACCAGATGTGTGACACTTTTTTGCAGCCGAGGTGGGCAAAGGGGCCCATATTCAAAAGAGCACCTTTCGGATTTCACAGGTCATTTTTTACAGAATTTGATTTCAAACTCCTTACCACACATTTGGGCCCCTAGAATGCCAGGGCAGTATAACTACCCCACAAGTGACCCCATTTTGGAAAGAAGAGACCCCAAGGTATTCGCTGATGGGCATAGTGAGTTCATGGAAGTTTTTATTTTTTGTCACAAGTTAGTGGAATATGAGACTTTGTATGAAAAAAAAAATAAAAAAAAAAATAAGCATTTTCCACTAACTTGTGACAAAAAATAAAAAATTCTAGGAACTCGCCATGCCCCTCACGGAATACCTTGGGGTGTCTTCTTTCCAAAATGGGGTCACTTGTGGGGTAGTTATACTGCCCTGGCATTTTCCAGGGGCCCTAATGTGTGGTAAGTAGGTAAATGACCTGTGAAATCCTAAAGGTGCTCTTTGGAATATGGGCCCCTTTGCCCACCTAGGCTGCAAAAAAGTGTCACACATGTGGTATCGCCGTATTCAGGAGAAGTTGGGGAATGTGTTTTGGGGTGTCATTTTACATATACCCATGCTGGGTGAGAGAAATATCTTGGCAAAAGACAACTTTTCCCATTTTTTTATACAAAGTTGGCATTTGACCAAGATATTTCTCTCACCCAGCATGGGTATATGTAAAATGACACCCCAAAACACATTCCCCAACTTCTCCTGAGTACGGCGATACCAGATGTGTGACACTTTTTTGCAGCCTAGATGCGCAAAGGTGCCCAAATTCCTTTTAGGAGGGCATTTTTAGACATTTGGATACCAGACTTCTTCTCACGCTTTGGGGCCCCTAGAATGCCAGGGCAGTATAAATACCCCACATGTGACCCCATTTTGGAAAGAAGACACCCCAAGGTATTCAATGAGGGGCATGGCGAGTTCATAGAAATTTTTTTTTTTTGGCACAAGTTAGCGGAAATTGATATTTTTAATTTTTTTCTCACAAAGTCTCCCGTTCCGCTAACTTGGGACAAAAATTTCAATCTTTCATGGACTCAATATGCCCCTCACGGAATACCTGGGGGTGTCTTCTTTCCGAAATGGGGTCACATGTGGGGTATTTATACTGCCCTGGCATTCTAGGGGCCCTAAAGCGTGAGAAGAAGTCTGGAATATAAATGTCTAAAAAATTTTACGCATTTGGATTCCGTGAGGGGTATGGTGAGTTCATGTGAGATTTTATTTTTTGACACAAGTTAGTGGAATATGAGACTTTGTAAGAAAAAAAAAAAAATTCTGCTAACTTGGGCCAAAAAAATGTCTGAATGGAGCCTTACAGAGGGGTGATCAATGACAGGGGGGTGATCAATGACAGGGGGGTGATCAATGACAGGGGGGTGATCAATGACAGGGGGGTGATCAGGGAGTCTATATGGGGTGATAACCACAGTCATTGATCACTCCCGTGTAAGGCTTCATTCAGACGTCCGGATGCGTTTTGCGGATCCGATCCATCTATCAGTGCATCCGTAAAAATCATGCGGACATCTGAATGGAGCTTTACAGGGGGGTAATCAATGACAGGGGGGTAATCAGGGAGTCTATATGGGGTGATCACCACAGTCATTGATCACGCCCCTGTAAGGCTTCATTCAGACGTCCGGATGCGTTTTGCGGATCCGATCCATCTATCAGTGCATCCGTAAAAATCATGCGGACATCTGAATGGAGCTTTACAGGGGGGTAATCAATGACAGGGGGGTAATCAATGACAGGGGGGTGATCAGGGAGTCTATATGGGGTGATCACCACAGTCATTGATCACGCCCCTGTAAGGCTTCATTCAGACGTCCGGATGCGTTTTGCGGATCCGATCCATCTATCAGTGCATCCGTAAAAATCATGCGGACATCTGAATGGAGCTTTACAGGGGGGTAATCAATGACAGGGGGGTGATCACCACAGTCATTGATCATGCCCCTGTAAGGCTTCATTCAGACGACCGGATGCGTTTTGCGGATCCGATCCATGTATCAGTGCATCCGTAAAAATCATGCGGACATCTGAATGGAGCTTTACAGGGGGGTGATCAGGGAGTCTATATGGGGTGATCACCACAGTCATTGATCATGCCCCTGTAAGGCTTCATTCAGACGTCCGGATGCGTTTTGCGGATCCGATCCATCTATCAGTGCATCCGTAAAAATCATGCGGACATCTGAATGGAGCTTTACAGGGGGGTAATCAATGACAGGGGGGTAATCAATGACAGGGGGGTGATCAGGGAGTCTATATGGGGTGATCACCACAGTCATTGATCATGCCCCTGTAAGGCTTCATTCAGACGTCCGGATGCGTTTTGCGGATCCGATCCATCTATCAGTGCATCCGTAAAAATCATGCGGACATCTGAATGGAGCTTTACAGGGGGGTAATCAATGACAGGGGGGTGATCACCACAGTCATTGATCATGCCCCTGTAAGGCTTCATTCAGACGACCGGATGCGTTTTGCGGATCCGATCCATGTATCAGTGCATCCGTAAAAATCATGCGGACATCTGAATGGAGCTTTACAGGGGGGTAATCAATGACAGGGGGGTAATCAATGACAGGGGGGTGATCAGGGAGTCTATATGGGGTGATCACCACAGTCATTGATCACGCCCCTGTAAGGCTTCATTCAGACGTCCGGATGCGTTTTGCGGATCCGATCCATCTATCAGTGGATCCGTAAAAATCATGCGGACATCTGAATGGAGCTTTACAGGGGGGTAATCAATGACAGGGGGGTGATCACCACAGTCATTGATCATGCCCCTGTAAGGCTTCATTCAGACGACCGGATGCGTTTTGCGGATCCGATCCATGTATCAGTGCATCCGTAAAAATCATGCGGACATCTGAATGGAGCTTTACAGGGGGGTAATCAATGACAGGGGGGTAATCAATGACAGGGGGGTGATCAGGGAGTCTATATGGGGTGATCAGGGGTGATCAGGGGCTAATAAGGGGTTAATAAGTGACGGGGGGGGTGTAGTGTAGTGTAGTGGTGCTTGGTGCTACTTTACTGAGCTACCTGTGTCCTCTGGTGGTCGATCTAAACAAAGGGGACCACCAGAGGACCAGGTAGCAGGTATATTAGACGCTGTTATCAAAACAGCGTCTAATATACCTGTTAGGGGTTAAAAAAAACACATCTCCAGCCTGCCAGCGAACGATCGCCGCTGGCAGGCTGGAGATCAACTCTCTTACCTTCCGTTCCTGTGAGCGCGCGCGCCTGTGTGCGCGCGTTCACAGGAAGTCTCGCGTCTCGCGAGATGACGCGTATATGCGTGACTGTGCGCAGCGCTGCCACCTCCGGAACGCGATCCTGCGTTAGGCGGTCTGGAGGTGGTTAACAAGGGGCAAAAGGGGCAGCTGCCCCGGGCCCAGTTGCTCCTGGGGGGCCCAAGGCAGCTGCCTCTTGAGCCCTGCTAGCCACTGCCCCAGGTGTCAGGCTGTCAGCTACACAGGGGGTGCTGCCATGCCATGCCTGCCGGCATTCCAGGCAGCATACTGTGAGAGCTGTGATTCTCTAGGACCTTAGATGACATCATCACCATGTGACCAGTAACCTAGCAATATTACTGGTCACATGGCTATGAGGTCATGAAGGTCCTTTCTACCAGGAGTGTTGCTGTAGAAGTTTGCCTTAACTGTGGAGCTTTTTTTGTGAAGATTACATCAGAAAAAGGTGACAGGGGCTGTTATGCTAATATACTGTAAACTACTGTATAGTGGGGTGCTGTATAGTGTGGGGGCCTGTATACTGTGGGGGGCTGTATACTGTGGGGGCCTGTATACTGTGGGGGACTGTATACTGTGGGGGGCTGTATACTGTGGGGGGCTGTATACTGTATACTGTGGGTGTTGTATATTGTGGAGTGCTATACTGCTGTACTGTATAGTGTGGGGGGCTGTATACTGTATACTGTGGGTGCTGTATATTGTGGAGTGCTATACTGCTGTACTGTATACTGTGGGGGGCTGTATACTGTGGGGGGCTGTATCCTGTATACTGTGGGTGCTGTATATTGTGGAGTGCTATACTGCTGTACTGTATAGTGTGGGGGCTGTATAGTGTAGGGTGCTGTATCATGTATAGTTTGGGGTGCTGTTTACGGTGAAGTGCTATACTGCTCTACTGTATACTGTGAGGTGTTGTATACTGTGGGCTGCTATACTGCTCTACTATATACTGTGGGGTACTGTATAGTGTGGGGTGCTATACTGCATACTGTGTGGTGCTGTATACTGTGGGCTTCTATACTGCTCTACTATATACTGTGGGGTACTGTATAGTGTTGGGTGCTATACTGCATACTGTGTGGTGCTGTATACTATAGGGTGCTATACCTCATACTGTGGGTTGCTGTATACTATAGGGCGCTATACTGCATACTGTGGGGTGCTGGGGTGCACTGTAACGATAGGGTGAGCCGAGCCCTGGTCTCCTTCCTGCAGAGCGGTGCCCACTTCCAGCCTGATCCCAGCTGCCCAGAGCACTGATCCTGAGCCGCTGGAGAACTGGAAGTATTTACAGTCATTCACTGTACTCTACCAGATGTGTGGATTTTTTGTGTGTGTGTTGTGGTGGAGGGCGTGATTGCCTGCTAAGGTGTGGGAAGGCGGGATCCAGGGGGCACAAGTAAATTTTTGCCCAGGGTCCAATCAATATTAAAGACGGCCCTGGCTGAAAATATGAGCTGAAGGTTTTTCAGGTTCGCCTGCCATTAAAGTGAATGGGGCCCGCCGCGAACTTGCGGTTCGCGAACATTTGATCGCGTTCGCAGATCGTCCCGGCCGATGTTCGTCCATCACTACTTGGCACCTGCCCACACTGCCAAAAGTACCAAATCCTGGTTCAATGACCATGGGATTACTGTGCTTGATTGGTCAGCAAACTCGCCTGACCTGCACCTCATAGAGAATCTATGGGGCATTGCCAAGAGAAAAATGAGAGACATGAGACCGAACAATGCAGAGGAGCTGAAGGCTGCTATTGAAGCATCGTGGTCTTTCATAACACCTCAGCAGTGCCATAGGCTGATAGCATCCATGCCATGCCGCATTGAGGCAGTAATTAATGCAAAAAGGGCCCAAACCGAGTACTGAGTACATATGCATGATTATACTTTTCAGAGGTCCTACATTTTTCTATTTAACATTCTTTTGTTTTATTTCATGTAATATTCAAATTTTCTGAGATTGTGAATTTGGGGTTTTCATAAGACGTAAGCCATAATCATCCAAATCTTAACAAATAAAGGCTTGAAATATCTCGCTTTGCATGTAATGAGTCTATCTCATATATTAGTTTCACATTTTAAGTTGCATTACTGAAATAAATTAACTTTTGCACGATATTCAAATTTTTCGAGTTTCACCTGTATGACTTTATTTAAAAAGAAAATTCCATTATTAAATTTTCAGTGTTTAATATTGTGATAAATCACAAAAGTTTGTATGACAGACATAATACCATATTTACATAATGATTTCCACTGAAGTATCATCAGTGCCGTCCTTCTATCCATGGGGAAATGCATTTTTATCAGTCAAGGTTGCAATTTGTATGAAGTTCTAAGAATTAAAGCCACAAGCTCTTGGCTTCACCTGCCTCTGGTTTGCATATGCTATGTATTAGTAATAGAATTCAATTAATTAGTTCCTTTATTGCGTTTCTCTAAGGAATTAGCTGCATGGTGTATGGCCCCGTGCCAGCACTGCTTTCTAAACTTCCAGGAAAAGAGAAAATAGAGTTTAGCAATTAATTGTTATGTGTCATGGAGGCTTGAGTTAGTGGAATGAGAAAACATTAAAATATAAAAAAGCTACTGTATGATTGATAATGAATTCCATAGGGCTTCTCTGTGTTAGGCTACATGCACACGACCGTATGTGTTTTGCAGTCCGCAAATTCCGGATCGCAAAAAAAAAAAAGAATAACATCCGTATTCCATCAGTTTTTTGTGGATCCATTGTAACAATGCCTAAAACGAACAAGAATAGGACATGTTCTATTTTTTTTGCAGGGCTAAGGAACGGACATACTGATGTGGACAGCACACAGAGTGCTGTACCCATTTTTTTCGGACCCATTAAAATAAATGGGTCCGCACCCTATCCGCAAAAATAAATAACGGACACGGAAATAAACAACATTCGTGTGCATGTAGCCTTACATAAATCCTTTTTTTTTTTTTTTTAACATCATTTATATTGGTATACCATATTCTGTTACATGAATCAGATCAATAGGTCGTATTAACATGGCATCCATATCCATATGTTTTATAATAACATAACAGAAAAGAAAATAATGAATTTTGTCAAATAACATGAGGGATATAACAACGCTGTTAAAAATGAAGAGTACATTCTACAGCATGGCAGTTGTCCTAGCAGCCCAGTAGAGTCAGAGTCCTAAAAGGGGTATTTATATAGGAAGAGATAGTATTCGCATAAGCTTGGATTGGCGTAGACACATGACGGTAAAAATCTCAACGTTTAACTGTGTGCCCTTTGAAGCCATCACAGCCACGACTACTAATGCCATGGCTGTGATTGGCCAATGCAGCATGTGACCCAGCCTCTATATAAGCTGGAGTCACATAGTGCTGCACGTCACTCTGCTGTGCTTAGTGTAGGTAGAGGATGCTGCTGCTGCTGCTGTGAGGGAGAGAATAGGAGAGAATCTGTTATCAGAACTTCTATTGAATTTAGCGATGTACATAGATTTAGTTGTATGGGTGCAGTGCACAATCTTTTTACCCTGCCCTGAGCCCAGTGACAGAGAAAAATAACTTTTATCCGTCTGTTAGTTAGGTGGGCGGCGGCGGCCATTTTATGCAAGCTCAGTGCACCAGAACTGCATCTGTGCTTTTGTGACATTCAAATCCAAGCTTGAAATACTGCAATAATAATCTGGCTTTGAAAAAACATTTTTTTTTAGCAATATCGAACATCTGGTGCCTTTTCAGGATTAGTCAGTGTGCAATTTAGGCTAGAAATACAGCTATAATTTTCTGGGTTTTAATAACACCCTTTTTGGGCAAAATACACTATTTTACAGCCCTTGCTGCATCTGCACGTGTGAAACTCAAGCGTTATATACAGCTTTCATATTCTGTAGTAAAAAAAAAACACCCTTTTTTTTGCAAAATACTTAATATTGCAGCCCTTGCTGCATCTGTTACTGTTTAAAACAAGTTTTAAAAACTTCAATAATTTTCTAGCTTTGAAAAAAACACCCATTTTTGGCAATATCCAACATCTGGTGCCTTTGCAGGATTAGCCAGTGTGCAATTTAACCTAGAAATACAGCTAGAATTTTCTGGGTTTTTAAAAACACCCTTTTTGGGCAAAATACACAATTTTACAGCCCTTGCTGCATCTGCACGTGTGAAATTCAAGCGTTATATACAGCTTTCATATTCTGTTAGTAAAAAACACCCTTTTTTTGCAAAATACTTAATATTGCAGCCCTTGCTGCATCTGTTAGGCCTCTTTCACACGGGCGTTGCGGAAAAATGTCCGGGTGCGTTGCGGGAACACCCGCGATTTTTCCGCGCGAGTGCAAAACCTTGTAATGCGTTTTGCACTCGCGTGAGAAAAATCGCGCGTGTTTGGTACCCAAACCCGAACGGCTTGGGATCGGTGTTCTGTAAATAGTATTATTTTCCCTTATAACATGGTTATAAGGGAAAATAATAGCATTCTGAATACAGAATGCATAGTAAAACAGGGCTGGAGGGGGTTAAAAAAAATAAAAAATCATTTAACTCACCTTAATCCACTTGCTCGCGATGCCGGGCATCTCCGTCTGACTCTTTTACTGTCTAGGACCTGTGGAGAGCATTAACTATAGTTTAAGGACCTGGGATGACGTCACTCTGGTCATCACATGGTACGTCACATGATCTTTTACCATGGCCCATTTTAGTGCTCAAAAGTTTGGGTCCCCATTGACTTCAATGGGGTTCGGGGTCAAGTTCGGGTCAAGTTCGGGTCCCGAACTCAAACTTTTTTGTGAAGTTCGGCCGAACCCGTCGAACCCGAACATCCAGGTGTCCGCTCAACTCTAGTTCTGACAGGTCGTACTTCTTTGATAAACTGGGAAATTGGTATAGTTCAATACCATCTACATCTCTCAAGCAGCTGATGCCTTTGGTATTCCAATTTAACGCTGAGAAATTAGGGTTGAACAACTCAAAAACAGATACGGTATGGGTATGTCTAATATGTCCGGTGAGTTGAAGAGTTCGCTGGTCAATGGGTCTGTGGAGCTTAGGAAAGGGGATTTGATGAGTGGTACAAAGTTGAGGTGCATATTCAAAAAGTTTGAAATGTCATGGTTTTTCAGCATTCCTAGTTCAATTTGGACCCATCTCTTAGAAATGTCTTTTATCCATAGTGATTTTAGATGAGATAGAATCACTGATTTATAGTATAGTGATAAGGAAGGGTAGTTCACACCTCCTCTAGACATATGTGAAAACAAAATATCTGCTCTCACTCTGGCCCTCCTACCATTCCAAAAAAACTTCATGATAATGGCCTGAAGGGTTCTGATGTAGGAAGCCACATTTCTGAAGAAATAGAGAATTTTGGGAAGTATCATCATTTTTGAAATAGCAATTCTGCCTAGCCTTGAAATAAAGAACATCTTGAAAGAGGTTACCTTACTTTTGATATCTTCCAATAAGGTAAGATAATTGCATTGGAACATTAATGAGGGGGGATATGCTAGTATTATGCCCAAATATGGAAGGTTACTTTTAACCCATTGGAAGTGAAATTTGGATTTTAAGGATTTAAGTTCCATTCGACCAAGGTTTATGGGGAGTATTTGAGCCTTGTTTACGTTAACCTTGTAGTAGGATACTGCGCTGAAGAGAATGAGTATCTCTACAGCTGCTGGTAAAGAAACAGACGGTTGTGTCATAATTAGGATGGTATCGTCAGCAAAAAGACCAATTTTGTGTGTCGCTTCATAGACCTTAATACCAGAGGTGTCTTAAGAAGTTCTAATACTCTCTGCTAAGGGTTCCACGATTAGGGCAAAAATGGGGCGACCAAGGGCATCCTTGGCGAGTGCTGTTGATGATGTCAAACTGTCTGGAGTATAGTGCAAGGAGTGCTGTAATAAAACTATATAATAGTGCTGTAATTTTCATCCGCACAATGCTCTGCCTGTGCAGGATGCTTTTGTGGTGCATGTGGACCGCGCTGGCGTCCTCCTTTGTACGCATTAATTGCTCGGGATGGTCGTTTGCTGCGGTCCACATGCGGTGGGACTGCTCCCCCAATGAGAAACACGCTACAGTGTTTGGGGTTTGAGCAGCTCCTCCATATCTGCCACGATATTTCTGTGGTTCACATGCGATGGGACTGCTCGCCCAATGAGAAACACGCTACAGTGTTTGGGGTCTGAGCAGTTCCGCCATATTGGCCACTGCAATTCTACAGTGATTCTGTAATAAAACTACCTTGAAAACCAAATTTAAATAATGTGGCCTTCAAGAAGTCCTAGTTAACTCTGTCAAACGCCTTCTCTGCATCCAGGGACAGGAGCAGAGAAGGTGCTTTGTGTTTATCGAAGAGGCCCTGAAGATCAAAGAAACTTTTTGTACCGTCTGGTGTCTGTCTGTTTTTAATGAATCCTACTTGGTCATTATTTACCAAGTCGGGTAGGATATCTATTAGTCGGTTATATAATAATTTGGCAAAAATCTTTAGGTCCGAATTGAGAAGGGATATGGGGTGAAAATTGGCCGGGGTGTCAGGAGTTTTAGCTGCTTTAGGTAGTGTCACTATTATGGCCGATAAAATTTCTTTGGGTATGGGATGTGCTGCAAAGAATTGTTGAAAACATTCTCTCATATGTTCTAATAAAATTGGCAAAAAGGCTTTATAATATTCATTGGTTAGTCCGTCAGGACCCGGGGGATTTATTGAGTTTGAGGGAGGCTATAACTTTCAATATTTCTTCAGTTTTTAAATCTTGGTTTAGAGTTTGAAGTTGAGTACTTGATAGTTTAGGAAGAGAAATCTTGTTTAAAGAGAACCTTTCATCAGTTTATCCCTAGTCTAATTATGGCCTTAACCTTATAGGGTGGCCCCCACTGATGCCATGGCACTTTTTTTTTTTCCGCTCTTGGCCCCGTTGATTTTGGCGCCTTATATTATAATGAGCCGACTCGGTTATACTAGGCGGTTCTCTTCTCCCTGGCTGTGTGTGCATCCAATCAGAGCGCACCGCTCTTAGCCAGGGAGGAGCTCATTCTCCCTGGCTAAGAGCGGTGCGCTCTGATTGGATGTGCTCACAGCCAGGGAGAAGAGAACCGCCCCCCAGCAAAACTGCGAGTCTCCGCCTAGTATAACCGAGTTGGCTCATTATAATATAAGGTGCCGAAATCAACGGGGCCAAGAGCGGACAAACGGGGGTGTCTTTGGAAAATAAAAAGTGCCATAGCATCAGTGGGGGCCACCCTATAAGGTAAGACCATAATTAGACTAGAGCTAAACTGATGAAAGGTCCTCTTTAACCACCTCAGCCCCTATAGCTTAAACACCCTTAAAGACCAGGCTACTTTTTACACTTCTGACCTACCCTACTTTCACCGTTTATTGCTCGGTCATGCAACTTACCACCCAAATGAATTTTACCTCCTTTTCTTCTCACTAATAGAGCTTTCATTTGGTGGTATTTCATTGCTGCTGACATTTTTACTTTTTTTTGTTATTAATCGAAATTTAACGATTTTTTTGCAAAAAAATGACATTTTTCACTTTCAGTTGTAAAATTTTGCAAAAAAAACGACATCCATATATAAATTTTGCTCTAAATTTATTGTTCTACATGTCTTTGATAAAAAAAAAATGTTTGGGTAAAAGTTATAGCGTTTACAAACTATGGTACAAAAATGTGAATTTCCGCTTTTTGAAGCAGCTCTGACTTTGAGCACCTGTCATGTTTCCTGAGGTTCTACAATGGCCAGACAGTACAAACACCCCACAAATGACCCCATTTCGGAAAGTAGACACCCTAAGGTATTCGCTGATGGGCATAGTGAGTTCATAGAACTTTTAATTTTTTGTCACAAGTCAGCGGAAAATGATGATTTTATTTTTTTTCTTACAAAGTCTCATATTCCAGTAACTTGTGACAAAAAATAAAAACTTCCATGAACTCACTATGCCCATCAGAGAATACCTTGGGGTGTCTTCTTTCCAAAATGGGATCACTTGTGGGGTAGTTATACTGCCCTAGCATTCAACTTTGTATAAAAAAATGGGAAAAGTTGTCTTTTGCCAAGATATTTCTCTCACCCAGCATGGGTATATGTAAAATGACACCCCAAAACACATTGCCCAACTTCTTCTGAGTACGGGGATACCAGATGTGTGACACTTTTTTGCAGCCTAGGTGGGCAAAGGGGCCCACATTCCAAAGAGCACCTTTCGGATTTCACCGGCCATTTTTTACAGATTTTGATTTCAAACCACTTCTCACGCATTCGGCCCCTAAAATGCCAGGGCAGTATAACTACCCCACAAGTGACCCCATTTTGGAAAGAAGACACCCCAAGGTATTTTGTGATGGGCATAGTGAGTTCATGGAAGTTTTTATTTTTTGTCACAAGTTAGAGGAATATGAGACTTTGTAAGGAAAAAAAAATAAAAAATAAAAATCATCATTTTCCACTAACTTGTGACAAAAAATATAAAATTCTAGGAACTCGCCATGCCCCTCACGGAATACCTTGGGGTGTCTTCTTTCCAAAATGGGGTCACTTGTGGGGTAGTTATACTGCCCTGGCATTTTCCAGGGGCCCTAATGTGTGGTAAGTAGGTAAATGACCTGTGAAATCCTAAAGGTGCTCTTTGGAATGTGGGCCCCTTTGCCCACCTAGGCTGCAAAAAAGTTTCACACATGTGGTATCGCCGTATTCAGGAGAAGTTGGGCAATGTGTTTTGGGGTGTCTTTTTACATATACTCATGCTGGGTGAGAGAAATATCTCGGCAAAAGACAACTTTTCCCATTTTTTATACAAAGTTGGCATTTGACCAAGATATTTATCTCACCCAGCATGGGTATATGTAAAATGACACCCCAAAACACATTGCCTAACTTCTCCTGAGTACGGCGATACCACATGTGTGACACTTTTTTGCAGCCTAGATGCGCAAAGGGGCCCACATTAATTTTATGAGGGCATTTTTAGACATTTGGATCCCAGACTTCTTCTCACGCTTTAGGGCCCCTAGAATGCCAGGGCAGTATAAATACCCCACATGTGACCCCATTTTGGAAAGAAGACACCCCAAGGTATTCAATGAGGGGCATGGCGAGTTCATAGAAAAAAAATTTTTTGGGCACAAGTTAGCGGAAATTGATATATTTTTTTTTCTCACAAAGTCTCCCTTTCTGCTAACTTGGGACAAAAATTTCAATCTTTCATGGACTCAATATGCCCCTCACGGAATACCTTGGGGTGTCTTCTTTCCGAAATGGGGTCACATGTGGGGTATTAATACTGCCCTGGCATTCTAGGGGCCCTAAAGCGTGAGAAGAAGTCTGGAATATAAATGTCCAAAAATTTTTACGCATTTGGATTCCGTGAGGGGTATGGTGAGTTCATGTGAGATTTTATTTTTTGACACAAGTTAGTGGAATATGAGACTTTGTAAGAAACAAAAAATAATAATTTCCGCTAACTTGGGCCAAAAAAATGTCTGAATGGAGCCTTACAGGGGGGTGATCAATGACAGGGGGGTGATCAATGACAGGGGGGTGATCAGGGAGTCTATATGGGGTGATCACCCCCCTGTCATTGATCACCCCCCTATAAGGCTCCATTCAGATGTCCGTATGTGTTTTGCGGATCCGATCCATGTATCAGTGGATCCGTAAAAATCATACGGACATCTGAATGCAGCCTTACAGGGGGGTGATCAAAGACAGGGGGGTGATCAGGGAGTCTATATGGGGTGATCACCCCCCTGTAAGGCTCCATTCAGATGTCCATATGTGTTTTGCGGATCTGATCCATGTATCAGTGGATCCGTAAAAATCATGCGGACATCTGAATGCAGCCTGACAGGGGGGTGATCAATGACAGGGGGGTGATCAATGACAGTGGGGTGATCAGGGATTCTATATGGGGTGATCACCCCCCTGTAAGGCTCCATTCAGATGTCCGTATGTGTTTTGCGGATCCGATCCATGTATCAGTGGATCCGTAAAAATCATACGGACATCTGAATGCAGCCTTACAAGGGGGTGATCAATGACAGGGGGGGTGATCAATGACAGGGGGGTGATCAGGGAGTCTATATGGGGTGATCACCCCCTTGTAAGGCTCCATTCAGATGTCCGTATGTGTTTTGCGGATCCGATCCATCTATCAGTGGATCCGTAAAAATCATACGGACATCTGAATGCAGCCTTACAGGGGGGTGATCAATGACAGGGGGGTGATCAATGACAGGGGGGTGATCAGGGAGTCTATATGGGGTGATCAGGGGGGATCAGGGGTTCATAAGGGGTTAATAAGTGACAGGGGGGGTGTAGTGTAGTGTAGTGGTGTTTGGTGCAACATATTACTGAGCTGCCTGTGTCCTCTGGTGGTCGATCCAAACAAAGGGGACCACCAGAGGACCAGGTAGCAGGTATATTAGACGCTGTTATCAAAACAGCGTCTAATATACCTGTTAGGGGTTAAAAAAATCACATCTCCAGCCTGCCAGCGAACGATCGCCGCTGGCAGGCTGGAGATCCACTCGCTTACCTTCCGATCCTGTGAGCGCGCGCGCCTGTGTGCGCGCGTTCACAGGAAATCTCGCGAGATGACGCGTATATGCGTGACTGTGCGCAGCGCTGCCACCTCCGGAACGCGAATCTGCGTTAGGCGGTCTGGAGGTGGTTAAAAAAGCATTAATTGTTTCAGGAGTGGGTTGTAAGGTTAGGTTGTCTTTATTCAGGTTATATAATTTAGAGTAATAGGTTGTGAATTCATTAGCAAAATCTTGTGGGTTCATGATTTTTTGTTGATTTGCATTGTATAGATGAGGGATTCTGGATTTGGCCGACTTAATTTTAATTCTATTCGCTAGAGATTTATTAGCTTTATTTCCACTATGGTAGTACATTGATTTAGATTTACAGAGGTAAAATTCAAACCTAGATTGCATTAAGACATATAATTCATGTCTAAGTTCTTTCAGTTAAGGGGTGTGTTGCCTTGGGACGCTTTTTATTTTCATTTTCTAAGTGTATGATTTTGTTAGTGAGTAGTTCTGCCTTTTGAGTACGTTTTTTCTTTTCAAGGGCTGAGTATTTTAGAAAAAGGCCTCTGATCACTGCTTTATGAGCACACCATACTGTTGCCATGAAAACATCTGGTGTTAGGTTTGTTTCAAAATACTCCTGTAGGGCTTTATGGAATACATTTAATGCGATTTGGAGAATTGTGTTTTGATAGTTATAGACGTTGGGACATGGTCCGACCAGGATATAACTCCTATGCTTGCAGAGACAACGTTTTGAAGTAGTACCTTATCTACTAAAATCTGTCTATTCAAGAGTATGAGCTATGAGGAATAGAAAAAAAAGTAAAGTATTTTTCAGATGTGTGTAGAATATGCCAAGGATCAAACAATTCTTCTTTGTGAAGAAGGCCTCTGAAAGAGAGGTCCTTGTCTTGGATGTCTGATGGAGATTTATCCATTGTGGGGTCTACGACTTTATTGTAATCACTGCATAACACTAAAGAGCCACGTTTTAGAGGCATTAAGGTTGTAAGGAATCGGTTAAGGAACCGGATTTGGGATTTGTTAGGGGTGTATATAGAAGCAATAGTGTAGATTTGGTTATCAATTGAGCAGATTACAATTATGTAACGACCTTGAGTGTCAGGTGGGATGAGATAAGGTTAAATGAGATTGTATCTTTAATTGCTATCATATCACTAGCTATCTTTTGGTTAATATGTGAGTGAAAAATGTAGGCAAATCTTTAGTTATGGATTCTGAAATTGTCTTTGGCTAGTAAGTGAGTTTCTTGGATACAGATAATATCGCATTGTAGTTTTGTTGCCTTTCTCCACAGACTGGATCTTTTGAAAGGGAAGTTGAATCCCTTGAAATTTAGGGAAGATATTTTTAATGCCATATTAGGAGTATAATTGTGTGCTTATGTTCATTTAGGTAGATTCATGGTTTAAACCAAGGTGGTGATATCTGCTTGGTTCCTAGAAATTCATAATGTATCATGTCTCTGACGCTTACAATAGACATATTGCCCTCGTAACATATAAAACCAATAACATATAAACAAAAAATTGTTGGGTATTTAAGAATTCCCAAATTATCGCCAATCCCCTTCACACCTGCCATGTGTAGGGCTGGGGAGGTTGTGCAGGGGGGTGACAATTAGTAGTAAACAGAGGTTAAACAAGTGAAGTATCAAATCAGTACTCAAGTATTTTACAGAAAACGCGACTGGTCAGGTTCGGTTAGCTCCGGCTAACCAACAGCCATATAATCAGAACAGGATATTTCAACATCCTAAGGCTCCATTCACACGTCTGTAACGTGTTTTGCGGATCCATGGGTCCGCAAAACACGGACACCTGCAATGTGCGATCCGCAATTTGTGGACCGCACATCGCCGGCACTAATAGAACATGCCTATTCTTGTCCACAATTGCGGACAAGAATAGGACATGTTCTATTTTTTTCTGGAACGTAAATGCGGACCCGGAAGTGCGGGTCCGCATTTCCGGAGCCGGGCCACATGATGTGCAGCCCCATAGAAATTAATGGGTCCGCAATTCCGTTCGGAATTGCGGATATGTGAATGGAGCCTAAAGAAGATTGAAGACCAGATGCAGAGGAAGAGGAGAGCGAATGTAGAAAAAACTGGAGCAAGAACAAAGGTGTGTGTCCTTGAGTGAAAGGAGAGGAGGAAGTACCTCACAAAACTGTTCCATCGTTATCTCTTCACTACAGTCCATTCCTGCATCAGGGTTGGAGGTTTCTGCTTTCCTGGAGATCTTTCTCCCTCCAGTGGTAGGTGAGGGAACCATTTCTTCAACAGATCTGCAGCTTGTGAGGGAGATAATAACACATTATTATTGTCATTCCTGCTGACTATTAATTTAACTGGGAATCCCCATCGATACGAGATGTTATTTTCTCTCAGTATGGCGGTATACTTTGCGAACTCTCTCCTTATCGCTAGTGTTGCAGGAAAAAGATCAGCGTAAAATGAGATTTGCTTAAACCTTTCTGGTATGTCTTTTTTGCGCCCAGCTTCTCTCAGCAGGTTGTTTTTGAAGTGAAAAAAGTGTAGTCTCACTAACACATTTCTCGGCATGCTTGAAGGCATTGACCTGGGTTTAGGAACCTGGTGTGCTCTATCAATGAGAAGATCCCTTTCAGGGGTATCTGGGAGAATTTATGTGAATAAATCTATCAAGAAATCTTGGAGCGAATCGTTTGTGACAGTTTCAGGAATGTTCCTGAGCTTAATATTGTTCCTTCTGGAACGGTCTTCCAAATCTGCCAGTTTTAATTTTATGGCAGCTACATCATCTTGTGTTTCGTTATATGAATCAACCATGGAATTGTGAGCTTCTTTAAACTCTTCCATTTTTTCCTCTAGGTGGGCAGTATGGTCTCTAATAGCTGTAATATCAGCTCTAATGGTGTTTAGGGCTGACTGTATTTTTAAATGTATGGAGTTTTTAAATCTTCCATTAGTTCTTGCGTAGCAGTTAAAGTAATAATGTTCTCCCTTTCAGGTCTTATACTATTGCCTGAGTTGGCTCCAGGGGAAGAATTTAGAGGTGACCCCCCCCACTTGGTGTGCTGGATTTACTTGCAGGAGAAGAATGTTCTGAAGCTCCTGCAGGTATGTGCTGTCTCGTGGTGCACTTGCGCTGGGAGTTCAGCGTGTCTGCTGCCTCCTCATGTGTGGAGCGGGCGCCATCTTGGATCTGCGCCGAGGAGAAGGAGGTGGTGAGCTTTGACTGGGGACCCGGCACTTTCTTCGTCCTGGTCATTGCTGAGTTTCCTGGGGAGGTAAGAGGGCTGTTGGGAGCGTTTTGGCAGACTTTCGAGGTAGGGGATCGCTGTACAGAGCGGTAATTAGCTGTGGCTGCGGGACACATCTTCTCAGCTCTGCATCAGTCCACGCCCCCACATAAATCCAACTGAAAGAAATCCACACATAATACAATTTAGACGGGGTGCAAATACGAGGTGCAGTTTTAGCCTTAGCCATGCCTGTATCCCTACCACCAAAAATGTGACTTAATTTACTGATGTTCTGGCATCCCCTGCAAACAGAGGTCAGACCCAGGGCCGATTCTAGCTCTTCTGCTGCCTGAGGCAAAAATTTTAATGGTGCCCCTCTCCCATAAAAAAATAGTAGGAAAGCCAAAAAGCCACCGAACTCCGAGACTATCCTGCCAGATATGGGGTGGTAGAAGTACAGATAATGTTATTGATATCACCTGCAGTCCTATGTAACATCACCTGTAACACAGTGATAAATCTCTGAATACAGATACCATAGTAGATGTTACCTGCAATACTATGTAACAGCACAGATAACACTAGTGTAGATCATGTGGTAGTGATATCTTCAGTCCTATGTAAAACCACAGATAATACTAGTGTAGATCATGTGGTAGTGTTAACTACTTCCTTAGTGTGCCTCCCTGTTAGTGATGAGCAGCAAAGGCAATATTAGTTTTCACGATATTTCACAAATTTTTGGCCTAATATTCGCAATAAATTCACAAATTCAAGAATTTGTGATCTCCAGTCATTATTTCCTTGATTGCGAAAATTGCCAATATAATATGCGCGTATTGCGTGCGCAATACAGGCATGGGTCACGTTTGCTACATTTTTCAAGCTGCTAGAAGTTTCCTGAGACTGGAGAAAATGCACAGTACAGTAATTCCTATCACACTACCTAACACCCTGCACTGGAACCTATCAGCTACACTACCGTATATCACTATCTAACCTACACTGACTATCTCCCACTAACTATCTGTATTATATATAGGAGCTAACTAACTATCTAATGTAATTGACTCAGCAATGTAAATGACTCAGCAAAGCACAGAGCACAGGAATGACACTGCTCTCTCTCTCTCTTAGAACTGCAAGAAACATCAGAAAATAGCTGCTGGGGAGTTTCCTATATAGTTAGGGGTAGGCAACTTTCCTATTGGTTGCTAGGGATGTTGCTAAGCTCAGACAAAGATATTGCAGCCTTCGCATTGGCCCACAAGCAAGAAGGGAGGTTACTGATGAAAAAAAAAATCTAGAATATTCGCGATTACAAAGATATAGCACTATATTAGAAATCTTCGCAAATTATCGAAGTGCCGATATTCACTATAAAAATTTCCAATTAGAATATTTGCGATCAACACTATTCCCTGTGCCTCTCCCACGGGACTCCATGCTGGTAGCACTGCCTCCTCTTCCTTCTTTTTCTCCTTGTCCAGTACAGAACGTCCTGATGCAGCTGCGACAAGACATAGGAACACTGTGGGCATGGTAATGGTGACAGACACACACAGGGATGCACACACACAGAGGGATAGACACATGTGTGCCCCTTCACAGTGGTAATATCCTCTTTGTGACCCCTCACAGTAGTTATTCCCTCTCTGTGCCCCCTTCAAAGTGGTAATGAACTCTGTGGCCTCATTACAGTAGTAATGCCCATTGTGATGCCTTCACAGTAGTAATGCCCATTGTGCCCCTTCACAGTAGTAATGCCCACTTTGTGCCCCCAAAATAGTTATGCCCCCTCACAGTAGTTATGCCCTCTTTGTGCCCCTTTCTCACCTTGCCTCATGGCAGAAACGGCCCTGCCCTTCACAGTAGTAATGCCCATTGTGCCCCTGAGATGTGGATATGATTCATGATATTAATGTGAAGCCATTACAATATGGTGCTGGCACCTAGATGCACAATGCGCAGATGCCAAGTGTTATCTCTTTTCTTAGTTTTGTATTCTAGCCAATGAAACAATGGCATGAGTAGTGTTGATCATGAATATTCGAATTTCGAATTTTTATCGCGAATATAGGTACTTCGAAAATAGTTATATATATTCGAAATTTCGAATATTCAAATTTTTTCGTTTTTTTTTTTTGATTATTTTTTTTTTTTATCAGTACACATGATCCCTCACTGCTTCTAGCTTGTGGGCCAATAAGAAGGCTGCAATATACTTGACTTTAGGAGTAGTAGTGTTTGCGAATTTTGCTCTATATTAGGTTTTTTTGAATATTCGCTATATTGCTATATATTCTTGTTTTCGAATATTACGAATATTCGAAAAAACGAAGTTATAGCAATATAGAGAATATTCGAAAAAAATTGAATAGAGCAATTTAGCTAATATAGTGATATAATCTTCTTTGTCTAATAGTTGTAAGTTGAAAAATCTGCAATAAAAAATTAGAATCCGAAAATTCGAATTCCAAAAATTTGCATATTACACAATCATTACCTTTCCGATTTTTTGAGTAAAAAATTCGAATTTTCGAATTTGCAAATTTTCGGCCAATATTCTACACAATATTCTACAAAATATTCGCAAAATATCGCGAATTCGAATATGACCCCTGCCGCTCATCACTAGGCATGAGCCTCAATAGAGGCTGATTATATAAAAACTGCTTAACTTCCTGTCATAAATGAGAACTGCTTTGACCCTTGCCTGGTGTCAGTGTGGTTTCTTCCATGCATGTAAAATCCTAGGATTAAGACAATTTGGAGCAGTAGAGCAAATACATTTTGCTCTGATTGAGAGCAGCTTTAACACCCCCTTCATAGTAGTAATGGAAAAAGATAATTGAAGCAGCGCTCACCTGCGTTCGGCCACTCAGAAGCACGGACACAGCCTGGACCCGGCTGACATGAATTGTAGACAAAATATGAAGAATTCCAGCTTCTAAAAAATGTGTCACTTTATTCCAACGTTAAAATCTCCACATACAGGAAAAAACGTACAGGTTCTACGCGTTTCGGACCTAAAAAAACTTAATGGTCCTTACTCATGACTCATGAGTAAGGACCATTAAGTTTTTTTAGGTCCAAAACGCATAGAACCTGTACGTTTTTTCCTGTATGTGGAGATTTTAACGTTGAAATAAAGTGACCCATTTTTCAGAAGCTGAATTTCTTCATTTTTTGCCTTATAGTAGTAATGACCACTGTGCCCCTTCACAGTAGTAATGCCCTCTGTTCCGCCTTTATAGTAGCAATTCCCTATGTGCCCCCTTTATAGAAGCAATGCCCTCTGTGGCCTATTTATAGTAGCAATGCCTTCTGTAGCCCCGTGCCCCCTTTATAGTAGAAAAGCCCTTTGTGCCCCCTTTATAGTATTAATGCCCTCTGTGCCCCCTTTATAGTAGTAATGCCATCTGTGCTCCCATTTATAGTAGCAAGTAGCAATGCCCCCTGTTCTCCCCTTTATAGTAGCAATGCCCTCTGTGCCCCCCTTATGGTACTAATGCCCACTCTGCCCCCTTTGTAGTATTAATGCCCTCTCCTCTGTGCCCCCTTTGTAGTAGAAATGCCATCGGTGTCCTCTCTGTGTTAAGAAAAACAACAAAAAAACATAGTACCTACTCACCTTGTCCCGTTCCTGAAGCTCACAGTCCTCTCTCCCCTGCTGCAGACACATATCACTCTGAAGCAAAGTGTGGGTAGAGCTTATTCAGATTCCTGGGCTGCAGGCTCCGCCCACACAGGCTGGCAGCTGAATGGTGGAGCAGGGAGAAGTCTCCCTGCCTCATCATTCAGTGCGCTGCCAGCCTGAAGGGGAGGAGTGCGGGGAGCTGAGCAGTGAGTGACAGGACCGCAGCTCCCTGTGCTCCACTGGGGGGGTGCAATGCGCAGCCTAAAGGGAACACTGGCGGCATCCACCAGCAGTGTTTAACTGCTGTGTGGATCCCACCTTCCAAAAATACAGAAAACTGCCTCCTAAGGCGAGATTCTCATCTCACCTCATGGCAGAAACGGCCCAGGTTAGACCTGCAACCTGTCAAGCGGCACTAACCTATTTTCTATATTGTGCAGTCTGACAGCGGCAACTTTGATCTCCCAATTCAGTTGGATGCCACAGATCTCCTCTATAAAATACATTTATGCCCTTGACCTTCTCTATATCAATGTTCCCTAATGACCAGGCCATGGAACGCCGTCCAATCGCTGTGGACCGATTCATAGCCAAGGAGAAGAGCAGAGATGAAATCTCCTCTTCGTTGTACCCAGTAGGAAATGTAGGTAGGTATACTCTTACAGGGTAACTTTAAAGGGGGCAAGAATGGCAGTTCAACGTTCTGTAAGAAGGTACCTGGAATCATCGTCGATGGAAGGTATGTGGCCTTGGTGAAATATGAGCTGGTATTTTATGTGTCAGCAGCAGCTATTGCTAATTGAAACCTTGGTACTTAGCATGGCTGTCAGAGCTGATCCAGGATGGCTCTTACTGGGAGTAGTCAAAGTGCTGGGTGAGTGACTACTGCCCATGTTTTAGACCGGGTTTTGCCAGGCATAAAAAACAGCCAGCACTGCCAGGTGTGGTGGATTTACCTCCCTCTGACAGTGGAGCTTAGGAGTCTGTGTGCTGTGAACTGAGGACTGTGCTGGGATTTGTGGTATGAGCCAGGCTGGAGGACTCAGACCGACTATGGACTTGATGAGGCTGAACTGCTAACAGGGTGTGAATTAACACCCAGGAGAAAAGGTGACTTTTTATTGTTTATGGACTTTACTTGTGTGCGAACAAACACCAAGCCACTTGCATTTTGTGATACACCTGATCTGCATTTTGTTATACACCAATGTGTGAATAAACACCGCTGTTTAATTCAAGAACTGTGCACTTTGCCTCTATACTGCATCCGCTAGTCCTAACTCCCAGAGCGAATCCCCACAGTCCTTACAAACTGGTACGATTGTCTTGACAACTATCGTCACTAGTAGTACACGGCTCCTTAAGGAGATCTGAGATGCTGGATCCTTTGGACATTGTCGAGGGGTCACCACTCACCACGTGTTGCTGCTCTCCGGAAGGGATGTTAAGACATGATGCACCTCAATGGGAATTAAGTCCAGAGAGTCAGAGTCTGCAGTTAACCAGTGTACTTCTTTATTGGAGAAACCCAGGTGCTAAACAGTGCAGGCCGGCTTCTCCAGTCTTCTCCCAGGCAGAAAAAGGGTTTGATGCTGAGGAAAGTCTGGTACCCTGGACAAAGCCTGGAGGCCCACAGTCTGTGGCTCAGTAGTCCAGCTGGCTCCTTGGTCACAGGGTTGGTGACCCATGGTCTGTGGCACAGCATTCCCATCTCAGCGTCTTCTTCTATTCACTCATGCAGTCTGGCATGGGTCTTTTCTTCTAAGCATTGATCCCTAACTGCAGACACTAGGGGCTCTGACTGCTCTCTATATTATTATTATTATTATTTATTATTAAAGTGCCATTACATAGCGCTGTACAATCTACATGAGGACTTACAATCTACTTATATATAGTTTGTAGCTGAACTAGAACCTTCTAGTGGGAGGGGTGAAGTGGAGAAACACAACCCCAACAAATACAAAGTTACAATTATCTTCTCTCATAGAGTCAAATTGGAACATCAATGATACCTAATGGTAATGACAAAGCAGTTTTTCTGGACAAAAAAAGTCTTCAGACATAACATAGCTTAAATCAGACATGCAAGAGATCAGTCTGTCCGGTTTTGGTGGTAAACAAGTCTGGATTTTCCCCACCAAAACATATTCTTCTTTAACTCATGGTAATTGTGGATAATTACCAGCTTCTAATTATTAGCTAGAAAGTCCAAAAGTCTATCAGTATTCAGTAACCCTCTCTACAGGGCTGTGGAAATACAGTGCAAAGGAACAGGATATATATCACAACAAACATATAACATGCAGTTACACAGTTTAAAAATTTTAATTACTAGTTCCTCGTTATTAACTAGAAAGTCCCAAAATTCTCTCAGTATTCCTTAACCCTTTCCACAGTGCTGTGCAAAAAAAGGATACTGTATATGTATCACAACAAACATATAAAATGCAGTTACACAGTTTTAAAAAGTGCAAGTTAACCATTTCATGTGAGATAAAGTTAGGACTTGATGACTTTGCATAAGAAAAATAGGGGAAAATGTCCAGAAATGTCCAGACTTCAAAGTATCCCTGCTCCAGTGCACTGCACTAACAGTGCCTCACGGTATATGCCACTGGATATTTACATGTCACCTATACCATGCTACACTATACGGCCCCACCTCCTACCCCCCACCTCCAACCAATTGTCTTGCAGGAAAGTGGTCTATGTTGCAAAAAAGGTTGAAGACCACTGCTCTATATCATACACTTGTTTCCCTGATCTCCTCTATATAATATAACTTTGATCTCCACAGACCACACACAGTATGCTATCCACATCTATATGTCTGAGAAGCCGCTCTGCAAAACATAGAGAACATGTCCTATTCTTATCCATTTTGCATTCAAGAATAGGCAGTTTTACAATAGAGCTTGTGGAAAATGCGGGATGCGCAAGGCCAGTATCTGTGGTTTGTGGACCGCAAAATGGATATGGCAATGTGCATGAGGCCTAACTATAAGCAGCCCTGCAATTGCTGATGGATGAACCTCTTTGAGAAGAGAAAGCGGGAGCTTCATATCTGAGTACCATCAGCTGCCCTCCTACTGGGGAATGTATGGATCATGTCGCAAAACATACTTAAGAACAATTGAATCTGCCTACATGTTCCATGAATTATGAATTCACATGAAGCTATTTTACAGAAATTAATAATCTCCGAGCTATGAGTGGCATATAAAAACTAACATTGTTTATGCTACAGATATTTACATTGTCAGCTGCAGGCTGATAATTAGGGAAGACTTTTCTAATTACTAGGCAATCAAGCCTCATCTAGAGCAAATATTGGATAATTACATTTTTCATATGTATGTATTGTCTGAGTTTAATAGCTTGAATTAGAGCCATCGATACGTTTGCAATTATTCCCACATTATTATATCTCCACAGATTCCGTCATTTTTTTGAATTTTATATGAAAAGCGCAGAGGAAGCTGTGGAGCCGAGTCGTATTTCTCCAGCTCTGAAGCTACAGGAAAGTATGTCATTTACTTTGTGTTCTTTATCATCTGTAGAACAGGGGGTAAAGATGAAACAATGAATATTATAGCCGAGAAGTAGCTAAAGTCCTTGGTATAGGGGAAAAACAAAGAAAAAGGAGCGCTGCAGCGAATTCATCACCTAACAATGACACTCCGTTATAAATGCTCTTCTCTAAACAGCTTGTAGTTTCTGGTACACTAGGTATATCTGAATAATGCTTCATTAGTCTGTATTAGAACTGAACTAAGGGAAGAATATAGAAGCATCTTACTGTTCATCCCAGAGGCTCCTGAACTTAAAGGGGTTCTTAAAGGATAACTGTCACCTTTGGACCCTAATTTCAATTTGAAGATGGCCACTAAGGTGATACTAATCACCTTTATCAAAATATGGAAAAATATATATATGACAGTTATACTTTAAGGAAATAATAAAAATATTAAAAAATACTTAAATATTACTTTCTTGTTACTATATTCCCAAATACCTTTCATTAGCTATAATGGCTCATTTTGTCTAAGGAGAAATCATCAGAGGAAATAAAATGGCTGCTGTCCTATTAGTGCACACAAAACCTGTCCAAATCACACAGCAAGAGAAGTTACGTCACAACACTGAGCTAAAGAGCTGCCTCAGCCTCCTCTCTGCTCTGCTTGTCAGGGGTTATGATCCTGAATATAGCTGGTAAGATCTTCAGCTGAATCTCTGTAGGAATGGAGTTCATGAGGAGACATGAAGTACAGAGATGAGGTGGGAATGTGGATAATGAGCAGCAGCACCATTACCACACCTCCATATTACCACAGTCTGCCCTGTCCATCCTCTCTGTACTTCATGTCTCCTCATGAACTCCATTCCTACAGAGATTCAGCTGAAGATTTTATCAGCTGTATTCAGGATCATAATCCCTGACAAATAGAGCAGAGAGGAGGATGATGCAGCTCTTTACCTCAGTGTCTTAAAGTAACTTGTCCTCCTGTGTGATTAGGACAGGTTTTGTGTGAACTAATTGGACAGCGGCCATTTTATTTCTCTTAATCATTGCTCACTGGACGAAACGAGCCATTATAATAATGGAAGGTATTTAGGAATATATTTATAACATAGTAATATTTAAGTATTTTCAGCAATTTTATTTTATTAACTAGCAGAAGGACCTGGCTTTGCATAGGTATATTTCATCTATTTTATTTAATGTTTGTGTGTGTCGTTAAAAGATATCGACAGTATCCCCCATAACAGTGAACTCTACAGCACCCTGCCCTTTAACAGTAAACTCCACAGCCCCCCCTTAACACTGAAAACCCCACAGTGCCCTGCCACTTTAAAATGGGTTCTCCACAGCAGCCCATCCCCTTAACTTTGACCTTCACAGCAGCCCGTCCCTTTAACAGTGAGTTTCACAGCACCCCACTCCCTTGACAGTGACCTCCTCAGGGGCTCACCCCCTTAACAGTGACCTCGACAATAGCCCGCTTCCTTAACAATGACCTCCACAGCAGTTGCCCCTTTATTAGTGGCCCCTTCCCCCTTAACAGTGACCTCCACAGTGTCTGACCCTTTAACAGTGACTTCCACAGTGCCCACTCCTTTAACAGTGACCTCCACAGCACCCTGCCCATTTAACATTGACCTCCACAGTGCCCGCATCTTTAATTGTGACCTCCACCGCACCCGCCCCTTTAACAGTGACCTCCACAGTGCCCGCCACTTTAACAGTGACCTCCACAGTGCCCTGCCCCTTTAACAGTGACCTCCACAGTCCCCGCCTCTTTAACAGTGACCTCTACAGTGCTCGCCCCTTTAACAGTGACCTCCACAGCGCCCTGCCCCTTTAACCTCTTAAGGACATATGACGTATCGGTACGGCATGATGTCCTGGTACTTAACCAGCTCAGGACCGCCATACGCAGGATTGCGTCCTGGCGGCGGCCCTGTTATTCCCCCGGGACGCGCCGATGCGTCCTCTCGCGAGACGCGAGATTTCCTGTGAACGCGTGCACACAGGAGCGCGCGTTCACAGGAACCGGAGGTAAACGAGTGGATCTACAGCCTGCCAGCGGCGATCATTCGCTGGCAGGCTGTAGATGCGATTTTTTTAACCCCAAAAAGATATATTAGATGCTGTTTTGTTAACAGCGTCTAATATACCTGCTACCTGGTCCTCTGGTGGTCCCTTTTGCTTGGATCGACCACCAGAGGACACAGGCAGCTCTGTAAGTAGCACCAAACACCACTACACTACACCCCCTGTCACTTATTAGCCCCTTATTAACCCCTGATCACCCCATATAGACTCCCTGATCACCCCCCTGTCATTGATCACCCCCCTGTAAGGCTCCATTCAGACATCCGTATGTGTTTTGCGGATCCGCGGATCCACGGATCCGCAAAAAACATACGGACGTCTGAATAGAGCCTTACAGGGGGGTGATCACCCCATATAGACTCCCTGATCACCCCCCTGTCATTGATCACCCCCCTGTAAGGCTCCATTCAGACATCCGTATGTGTTTTGCGGATCCGCGGATCCACGTATCCGCAAAACACATACGGACGTCTGAATGGAGCCTTACAGGGGGGTGATCAATGACAGGGGGGTGATCACCCCATATAGACTCCCTGATCACCCCCTGTCATTGATCACCCCCCTGTAAGGCTCCATTCAGACGTTCGTATGTGTTTTGCGGATCCACGGATCCGCGGATCCGCAAAACACATACGGACGTCTGAATGCAGCCTTACAGGGGGGTGATCAATGACAGGGGGGTGATCACCCCATATATACTCCATGATCACCCCCCTGTCATTGATCACCCCCCTGTAAGGCTCCATTCAGACGTCCGTATGTGTTTTGCGGATCCGTGGATCCGCAAAACACATACGGACGTCTGAATGGAGCCTTACAGGGGGGTGATCACCCCATATAGACTCCCTGATCACCCCCTTGTCATTGATCACCCCCCTGTAAGGCTCCATTCAGACGTCCGTATGTGTTTTGTGGATCCGCGGATCCGCAAAACACGGACACCGCGGATCCGCAAAACACGGACAACGGCAATGTGCTTTCCGCATTTTGCGGATCCGCACATTGCCAGAACTATATATAAAATGCCTTTTCTTGTCCGCAATTGCAGACAAGAATAGGACATGTTCTATAGGCTCTACAAAAAACGCAGTGTTCGCCCGATCAGGCCTGATCTTGTGTGCACACTTGCGTTCAGTCCGCCCCACCGCAGTGACAGAATTTTTTTTTCTGATGACTGCAAAAACACCGTAAAATCGCTGTGGCGCTATAAAAAGATCACTTTTGAGGGGCATGGCGAGTTCATAGAAGATTTTTTTTTGTCACAAGTTAGCGGAAATTGATATTGTTTTTTTGTTTTTTCTTACAAAGTCTCATATTCCACTAACTTGTGACAAAAAATTTAATCTCACATGAACTCACCATACCCCTCACGGAATCCAAATGCGTAAAATTTTTTAGACATTTATATTCCAGACTTCTTCTCACGCTTTAGGGCCCCTAAAATGCCAGGGCAGTATAAATACCCCACATGTGACTCCATTTTGGAAAGAAGACACCCCAAGGTATTTCGTGAGGGGCATGGCGAGTTCATGTAAAATTTAATTTTTTGTCACAAGTTAGTGGAATATGAGACTTTGTAAGAGAAAAAAAAAATAAAAAAAAATAAAATAAATCCTTTTCCGCTAACTTGTGGCAAAAAAAAAATATTCTAGGAACTCGCCATGCTCCTCACGGAATAACTTGGGGTGTCTTCTTTCCAAAATGGGGTCACTTGTGGGGTATTTATACTGCCCTGGTATTTTAGGGGCCCTAAAGCGTGAGAAGAAGTCTGGAATCCAAATGCCCTCCTAAAAGATTCTCATTGGAATTTGGGCCCCTTTGCGCACCTAGGCTGCAAAAAAGTGTCACACATGTGGTATCGCCGTACTCAGGAGAAGTAGGGCAATGTGTTTTGGGGTGTCTTTTTACATAAACCCATGCTGGGTGAGAGAAATATCTCAGTAAAATGACAACTTTGTATAAAAAAATGGGAAAAGTTGTATTTTACAGAGATATTTCTCTCACCCAGCATAGGTATATGTAAAAATACACCCTAAAACACATTGCCCTACTTCTTCTGAGTACGGCGATACCACATGTGTGACACTTTTTTGCAGCCTAGGTGTGCAAAGGGGCCCAAATTCCAAAGAGTATCTTTACGACTTCACAGGGCATTCTTTAGGCATTTGGATTCCAGACTTCTTCTTAAGCTTTAGGGCCCCTAAAATGCCAGGGCAGTATAAATACCCCACAAGTGACCCCATTTTGGAAAGATGACACCCCAACGTGTTCCGTGAGGGGTATGGTGAGTTCATGTAAAATTTTATTTTTTGTCACAAGTTAGTGGAATATGAGACTTTGTAAGAAAAAAAATAAAAATAAAAATCTTTTTCCGCTAACTTGTGCAAAAAAAAAATAATTATATGAACTCGCCATGCCGCTCACGGAATACCTTGGGGTTTATTCTTTCCAAAATGGGGTCACTTGTGGGGTATTTATACTGCCCTGGTATTTTAGGGGCCCTAAAGCGTGAGAAGTAGTTTGGAATCCAAATGCGTAAAAAATGCCCTGTGAAATCCTATAAATACTCATTGGAATTTGGGCCCCTTTGCGCACCTAGGCTGCAAAAAAGTGTCACACATGTGGTATCGCCGTACTCAGGAGAAGTAGGGCAATGTGTTTTGGGGTGTCTTTTTACATATACCCATGCTGGGTGAGATAAATATCTCTGTCAAATGACAACTTTGTATAAAAAAAATGGGAAAAGTTGTCTTTTAGAGAGATATTTCTCTCACCCAGCATGGGTATATGTAAAAAGACACCCCAAAACACATTGCCCTACTTCTCTTGAGTATGGCGATACCACATGTGTGACACTTTTTTGCAGCCTAGGTGGGCAAAGGGGCCTAAATTCTAAAGAGCACCCTTAGGATTTCACAGGGCATTTTTTACACATTTGGATTTCAAACTACTTCTCACGCATTAGGGCCCCTAAAATGCCAGGGCAGTATAAATACCCCACAAGTGAACCTATTTTGGAAAGAAGACACCCCAAGGTATTTCGTGATGGGCATAGTAAATTCATGGAATTTTTTATTTTTTGGCACAAGTTAGTGGAATATGAGACTTTGTAAGAAAAAAACAAAAAACAAAAAAAAATCATCATTTTCCGCTAACTTGTGACAAAAAATAAAAACTTCTATGAACTCACTATGCCCATCACCTTAGGGTGTCTACTTTCCGAAATGGGGTCATTTGTGGGGTGTTTCTACTGTCTGGCCATTGTAGAACCTCAGGAAACATGACAGGTGCTCAGAAAGTCAGAGCTGCTTCAAAATGCGGAAATTCACATTTTTGTACCATAGTTTGTAAACACTATAACTTTTGCGCAAACCAATAAATATACACTTATTGCATTTTTTTTTTATCAAAGACATGTAGAACAATAAATTTAGAGAAAAATTTATATAGAAATGAAAGTGAAAAATTTCATATTTTTGCAAAAATTTCGGTCAATTTCGATTAATAACAAAAAAAGTAAAAATGTCAGCAGCAATGAAATACCACCAAATGAAAGCTCTATTAGTGAGAAGAAAAGGAGGTAAAATTCATTTGGGTGGTAAGTTGTATGACCGAGCAATAAACCGTGAAAGCAGTGTAGTGCAGAATTGTAAAAAGTGGTCTGGTCATTAAGGGGGTTTAAGCTAGAGGAGCTGAGGTGGTTAAGGACACATGACTTACCGGTACATCATGTGTAGTTCCGATCACCGCCCCGCAGCCGGCGGTGATCGGAACCCGGTGCCTGCTGAAATCAATCAGCAGGCACCGTGGGACAATCCTGTGACCCCCTCCCCCCCGCGTCGGCGATCCCAGCAAACCGCAGGTCAATTCAGACCTGCGGTTTGCTGCGTTTCCGTGTTATTCGGGTCTCTGGGGACCCGATAACCCAGAACAGGATGGTGATCGGTGATGTGTTAATACACCACCAATCACCATCCTGCGATCCTGAGGTGATGGTGACATCATCTCTCAGGATCGGCTCTGATTGGGGCAGGCGGGCCATTCAAATTACTGCAGCGCTCCTCTCCTCCTCATTTTGTGTCCGGGAGCCGAGGAGAGAGGATCCGATCTCAGAGCCAGCACCCCAGCACCCCCATCTGTGCCCAGCACCCTCATCTGTGCCCAGCCAGCACCCCCTTCACCAAAAAGTTAGGGAAAGGTTAGGCACAGGTTAGGTTAGGCAGGGATATTTAGGGAAAGTTAGTGGAAAAAAACTAACAAACAGTTTTTTATTGCATCACCCTAAATCGGGTGTCTGGGGTCCACAGCACAGCTGTGTTACCCTAGACCCCCCCAGGGGTGCTGCAGCTTGCCCCCCTGCCCCCCCCCCCCAGCTTTTTTTTTGCGCAAGCAGTTTGTTTGTTTTTGCGCATGCTGACTGTGACACTCTTAGCGTCCGGCCACTATTAGCGCATCGCACACCCCACCACTGATCAACTTTGGACGGTTGATCAGTGAGTTTAAATTTTTTTTTATTTTTTTTTTTTGCCCTTTTTTTTTTTGTCTGTTAGGTTTAGGGTAAGTCCGCGAACACCCGTGCCCCCACACACACACACACCAAATAAAGATGGCCCCCCAGATGTTCTCGGCCAAGGAGGCATACGCCCAGCTTGCTTCCGAGTCCGAGAGCCCCCCACTTTCCTTTTGTCATCCGCGTCCTCCTCATCATGTAGTGATTATGATGAGCCCCCAAGGCGGCAGAGACGCCACCAAGCGGAGCAAGGGGACCGCCATGCTAGGGACTCTGTGGCCCACACTAGTACGAGCAGCTCTGGGGCTCGTACTAGTTTTCCGGCCCACCAGTTAAGTCCACCGGAGCCCCCTACCGATGAACTTGCATGGTGTACCCCAGAGCATTTTGAGCCTGCGATTCCTGATTTTGTAGGCCAACCAGGAATCCAGATTTCCACAGTGGGGTTCACTGAATAAGACTACTTTAGTCTTTTTTTCAGTGACCACTTTGTAAATCTGATGGTGGAGCAGACAAACCTGTATTGGTTGCTCAACACCCGGGCTCCTTTTTGGCTAGGGCCGGTGGCTGGACTCCAGTCAGTGCAGCCGATATGAGGACGTTTTGGGGCCTCGTGCTGCATATGGGCCTAGTCAAAAAACCTAGTGTCAGGCATTACTGGTGTGGGGACGTCCTCTACCAGACCCCACTTTACAGTACGGCCATGACTAGTACCCGGTTTGAGGCCATCCGGAAATGCCTGCATTATGCAGATAATGCAGCATTCCCCCCCCCCCCCCCCCCCAAGGTGATCCTGCCTATAACCGCCTGTACAAAATCAGGCCGGTCATCGATCACTTTGGGGCCAAATTTGTGCAGGCCTATGTACCTGGAATGGAGGTCGTGGTTGATGAGTCTCTCATTGCTTTCAAGGGAGACTCATTTTCCGCCAGTATGTTCCCTCTAAGCGGGTGAGGTATGGCGTGAAGCTGTACAAACTTTGTGAGAGTACCTCAGGGTACACTTACAAGTTTCGTGTGTACGAGGGGCGAGATTCCCGTATTGAACCCCCAGAATGTCCCCCCACTCTGGGTGTTAGCGGGAAACTTGTGTGGGACCTTATGCACCCACTGCTAGATAAGGGTTACCACCTGTACGTGGATAACTTTTATACTAGTATCCTCTTGTTCCAGTCCCTCGCCGCCAGATCCACGTCCGCTTGTGGGACCGTGCGGAAAAATAAACGCGGCCGCCTTACCCACCCCCTCCAGGTACCTATTGCCATGCCCTTACCAGTGGAAACCTGTTGCTGGTCAGATATAAGGACAAGAGGGATGTCCTTGTACTCTGTCCACAATTCATGGTAACGGCATCACCCCTGTCCCTGTGCGAGGTACCGCGGCAACGGTCCTCAAGCCCGATTGTATCGTCGACTACAATCGGTATATGGGAGGAGTTGATCTGTCTGATCAAGTCCTCAAACCATATAACGCCATGCGCAAAACCCAGGCATGGTACAAAAAAGTTGCGGTCTACTTGGTGCAGGTTGCCTTGTACAACTCTTTTGTACTGTCCCAGAGCGCTGGCAACACAGGGAAATTCCTTCAGTTCTATGAGGCAGTCATTAAGGCCCTGATCTTTTCTGACCGGGAAAGAGCAGGCCGGAGTACCTCGGCAACTGGAGGCGCCCGGATCGTCCCTGGCCAACACTTTCCATGTGTGGTCACCCACACTTGAAAGAAGGGACGGACCCAAAAAAGGTGCAGAGTGTGTCATAGGAGGGGGATACAGAAGGACACCACTACTCAGTGTGACACGTTCCCCGATCATCCGGGCCTCTGCATTATTGGTTGCTTCAGGGAGTACCACACTTCCATGGACCCTAAAGCGTGATAAGTAGTTTGGAATCCAAATGCGTAAAAAATGCCCTGTGAAATCCTATAAATACTCATTAGAATTTGGGCCCCTTGGCGCACCTAGGCTGCAAAAAAGTGTCACACATGTGGTATCGCCGTACTCAGAAGAAGTAGGGCAATGTGTTTTGGGGTGTATTTTTACATATACCCATACTGTGTGTGAGAAATATCTCTGTAAATGACAACTTTTTAAAAACATTTATGCAAAGTTGTCAATTTACGTTATAACTTTTACCCAAACCAATAAATATACACTTATTGCATTTTTTTTTATCAAAGACATGTAGAACAATAAATATAGAGAAAAATTTCTATAGAAATGTAGTTTTATTTGAAAAATTTTACAACAGAAAGTGAAAAATGTCATTTTTTTGCAAAAATTTCGTTCACTTTTGATTAATATCAAAAAAAGTTAAAATGTCAGCAGCAATGAAATACCACCAAATGAAAGCTCTATTAGTGAGAATAAAAGGAGGTAAAATGCATTTGGGTGGTAAGGTAAGTTGTATGACCGAGCAATAAACCGTGAAAGTAGTGTAGTGCAGAATTGTAAAAAGTGGTCTGGTCATTAAGGGGGTTTAAGCTAGGGGAGCTGAGGTGGTTAAACAAACACCCATTTTGGGCACAAATCTTTAATTGCGGCCTAGTCTGGATCAGGGCGTGTGAGATACACCCTTTACATACTGTGGTTCTATTCAGTTATTTGAAATGCAGCCATTTTTGGCACAAATCTTTAATTGCGGCCTAGTCTGGATCAGGGCGTGTGAGATACACCCTTCACATACTGTGGTTCTATTCAGTCATTAAACAAACACCCATTTTGGGCCCAAATCTTTAATTGTGGCCTAGTCTGGATCAGGGCGTGTGAGATACACCCTTTACATCCTGTGGTTCTATTAAGTCATTAAACAAACACCCATTTTGGGCAAAAATCTTTAATTGCGGCCTAGTCTGGATCAGGGCGTGTGAGATACACCCTTTACATACTGTGGTTCTATTCAGTTATTAAACAAACACCCATTTTGGGCACAGATCTTTAATTGCGGCCTAGTCTGGATCAGTGCGTGTGAGATACACCCTTTACATACTGTGGTTCTATTCTGCTACTAATTAAACACCCATTTAGGGCAAGATCCTAAATTTGAGAAATATGAGGAGAACGTAAAATAAGGGACGTGGCCCAGGTCGTGGTGCTGCTGGTGGAGCTCCTGTTGCAGGGAGAGGACGTGGTCGATCTGTGCCAGGTACATGCACAAGTGAAACCCCTTCCTAAGGTGCGAGTAGGCGACAGAACCTGCAGCGGTATTTGGTCGGGCCTAATGCGGCTCTATGAATGGTGAGGCCTGAACAAGTACAGGCGATAGTAGATTGAGTTGCTGACAGTGCCTCCAGTTCCTTCACATTGTCTCCCACCCAGTCTCCTGCTGAAAGATCAGAGTTGGCACCTGCAGCTGATGTCCATCAGTCTTTCACCTCACTCCCTTGCAAATCAGCCAATGCGTCTGAGCCCCAAGTCATGCAGCAGTCACTTCTGCTTTTTGATGACTCTGTTAGCATGGTTTCCCAGGGCCATCCACCTAGCCCTGCCCCAGAAGTGGAAGAGATTGCGTGCACCGATGCCCAACCACTTATGTTTCAAGAAGAGTACATGGGAGGACCATCTCAGCACGTCTCGGATGATGACGAAACACAGGTGCCAACTGCTGTGGCTTTCCAAAGTGTGCAGACTGACAAGGAGGGCAGGGGTGAAGACTGGGTGAAAGATGATGTGGAGAACGATGAGGTCCTCGACCCCACATGGAATCAAGGTCATGCGAGTGACCTATGTAGTTCGGAGGAAGAGGCGGTGGTCGCACAGAGCCACCAGCACAGCAGAAGAGGGAGCAGGGTGCAAAAGCGGAGCGTCCATCCCCTAGACAGTACGCCTGCTACTGCCCACCGCAGCATGGGACCAAGCACACCAAAGCCAGCTCCAAAGAGTTCCCTGGCGTGGCATTTCTTCAGACAATGTGCTGACGATAAGACATGAGTGGTTTGCACGCTGTACAATCAGAGCATGAAGCGAGGCATAAACGTTCTCAACCTGAGAACAACCTGCATGACCAGGCATTTAAGTGCTAAGCACGAGCTGCAGTGGAGTAGACACCTCAAAAACCAAGAAAGGTCTCTGGCTTCTCCTGCTTCCTCTTCTGCTGAAGTTTCGGCCTCTTCATCCAACTCTGGAGTGACAGTGCCACCTGCTACCCCGCAAACAGAGGATCTGCCAGCAACACCAACACCTGGGTCACCAAGCATCTCCACAATGTCCCACGGAAGCATTCAGCTCTCCATCTCCCAAACACTGGAGAGGAAGAGGAAGTACCCCCCTACCCATCCGCGATCCCTAGCCCTGAATGACATTATTTCTAAATTACTGGCCTTTGAAATGCTGTCATTCCGTTTGGTGGAGACGGATAGCTTTAAAGGCCTTATGGCGGTGGCTGTCCCACAGTATGTCGTGCCCAGACGCCACTACTTTTCCAGGCGAGCCATCTCTTCCCTGCACAACCAAGTGGGGGACAAAATCAGGTGTGCACTGCACAACGCCATCTGTGGCAAGGTGCACCTCACTACGGATACGTGGACCAGTAAGCACAGTCAGGGACATTATATCTCCATAACAGCACACTGGGTAAATGCAGTGGTGGCTAGGCCTGAGGCGGATAGCAGATTGGCGCATGTCCTTCCACCATCGACGATTGCAGGGCGCTTCAGTTTGCCTCCTGTTTCTTCCTCCTCCTACTCCGCTTCCTCATTCTCTACCGGCTCCTCATCCGGTCAGTGTAACACCTTCACCACCAACTTCAGCACAGCCAGGGGTAAACGACAGCAGGCAGTTTTAAAACGTATCTGTTTGGGGGACAAACCCCACACTGCGCAGGAGCTGTGGACGGGCCTTGAAGAACAGGCCGATAAGTGGTTGGTGCCAGTGAGCCTCAAGCCCGGCCTGGTGGTGTGCGATAATGGGCGAAATCTCGTAGCAGCTCTGGGACTAGCCGGTTTGACGCACATCCCTTGCCTGGCACATGTGCTGATTTTGGTGGTGCAGAGATTCCTTAAAAATTACCCCGATATGTCAGAGCTGCTGCATAAAGTGCGGGCCGTCTGTGAGCGCTTTCGGCGTTCTCACCCTGCTGCTGCTCGCCTGTCAGTGCTGCAGCGTAACTTTGGCCTTCCCGCTAACCGCCTTATATGCGACGTACCCACAAGGTGGAACTCCACTTTGCACATGCTGGCCAGACTGTGCGAGCAGCATCAGGCGATAGTGGAGTTTCAGCTGCAGCACGCACGGGTGAGTCGCTCTGCGGAACAGCACCACTTCACCACCAATGACTGGGCCTCCATGCGAGACCTGTGTTCCTTGTTGCGCTGTTTCGAGTACTCCACCAACATGGCCAGTGCCGATGATGCTGTTCTAAGCGTTACTATCCCACTTCCATGCCTCCTTGAAAAAATACTTTGGGCGATGATGGAAGAGGATGTGGCACAGGAGGAGGAGGAGGAAGAGGGATAATTTCGTAGGGTTTCCGACCAGTCATTCAGAAGTGGCTCCGAGGGTGGGTTCCTGCACCCACAAATGCCAGGTACACAATTGTCCAGCCAAGGCACAGCTCTGGAGGATGACGAGGTGGAGGATGACGAGATGGATGGAGGAGGATGAACCTTGTTCACAGCAGTGTGGCACCCAGACCAGCTCATGGCCATCACTGGTGCGTGGTTGGGGGGATACAGAGGACACAGATGATACACCTCCCACAGAAGACAGCTTTTCGTTGCCTCTGGGCAGCCTGGCACACATGAGCGAGTACATGCTGCAGTGTCTCTGCAACGACCGCCGATTTGCCCACATTCTAACTTGTGCTGATTACTGGGTGGCCATGCTGCTGGATCCCTGTTACAAGGACAACGTACCGTCCTTAATTCCCTCACTGGAGCGTGATCGTAAGATGCGCGAGTACAAGCGCACGCTGGTAGACGTGCTGCTGGTGGCATTCCCACCTGACAGCGGGGGCACAGTGGAAGCACAAGGCGAAGGCAGAGGAATATGAAGAGGTCGCCAACGCAGCTGGGGTACCGCCAGCACCTCAGAAGGCAGGGTTAGCATGGCCGAAATGTGGCAAAGCTTTGTCAGCACGCCACAACAACCAGCACCACCAGCTGATATGGAACGTCTTAGCAGGATGCAGCATTTCACCAACATGGTGGAGCAGTATGTGTGCACGCGCCTACACGTACTGAATGACGGGTCTGCCTCCTTCAACTTATGGGTCTCCAAATTGGGCACATGGCCTGAACTTGCCCTTTATGCCTTTGGAGGTGCTGGCCTGCTCTGCGGCCAGTGTATTACTGTATCTGAACGTGTGTTTAGCACGGCAGGGAGCGTCATCAGAGACAAGCGCAGCCGCCTGTCCACAGCCAATGTAGACAAGCTCACGTTCATTAAAATGAACCAGGCATGGATCCCACAGGACTTGTCCGTACCTTGTGCAGAATAGACATGTATACCGGCCTTAACCAGCCATTGTTATACTGCAGCGCAATTGCTCATTCTTTTATTTCACACTCTTTTGGAGTGTACCCTAATTAAAAAAGTAAAAATAAAATTAAAACCAAAAACCAAAACCAGTGTTGGCTACCTCGTCCTCCTCCACCGCTGCTTCCACCTACACCGCTACCTCCACCGCCTCCTCAAACTCCTACTGCATATGGAACTCCACCTCATACATTTTTTATTTTTTTATTTGAACGTATTTTATTTTATGTCATTTCACTACTTTGTCAGTTACATTTTCGGGTGATATTCACCAATTTTTGGATGTGATGTACCACTGCTATACCTACTAGACAGGTAAAAAAATAAAAATAAATCGGTCTGTTATATTTTTGGGTGAAATTCACTCATTTTTGGGTGTGATGTACCACTGCTATACCTAGAAGACAGTTAAAAAAAAAAAAAATTGTCAGTTACATTTTCGGGAGAAATTCACAAATTTTTGGGTGTGATGTACCACTGCTATACCTAGTAGACAGTTAAAAAAAAAAAACTAATTTTTCTGTTACATTTTCAGTTGAAATTCACAAATTTTTGGGTGTAATATATTCCTCCTCTACCTAGTTGACAGCTTAATAAATTTAAATAATTTTTCTTTTACATTTTCGGGTGACAAACAATTTTTTTCTGTCATAGACCCCAAGTAGACAGGTTAATACATTTCTGTAATTTTTCTGTTACATTCTTTGGTTGACATTTTACATTTTGGATGTGAATAAACCCCTGCTCTGCATAGGTGACAGGGAATAAAATTTCTGAAATTCTTCTTTAATTGATGCGCGCCACCTCCTTTGATTCAATGCTTAAATTTTAACAAGTTGTACCACATTTGCTTTGCGCTTCAATAACTTCTCCCACATTTCCGCTTCATCCCATTGCAGCCATTGACCTTCCTTGGATGAGGTCTCCCTTCTCACGCTCCCTCTCTGGCGTGGAACCCTGATTCGCCGATAATCGCGATCAACATGTAGGCTCAGAAAAGAACATCGAAAGTTGATAGAGAAGATATCCAAAGGGATGGTGGATGTCACTGGGGCACCTCTGCATAGGTGACAGGAACATAAATTTTAAAAAATCGTCTGTTACATTGTCAGGTGACATTTTTCAAATTTTGCTGGATAGAAACCCCTGCTCTGGATAGTTGACAGGGAATAAAATTTAAGAAATTCTTCATTAATTGATGCGCACCACATCCTTTCATTCAATGCTTAAACTTTTAAAAAGTTGTCCCACATTTACGCTTTAATACTTTGTCCCATATTTCCGCTCTATAATTTTTTATTTGAAACAATTAATCCTCCCTTGGATGCGGTCTCTCTTTCTCACGCTCTCTCTCTGGCGTGGAACCCTGATTCGCCGATAACCGTGATCAACATGGTAGGCTCAGAAAAGAACATCGAAAGTTGATAGAGAAGATATCCAAATGGGTGGTGGACATCACAGGGACGTGCGATCAGGCAGAAGTTAGCTAGAGTCAACAAAGCGGCAGCAGGGACTCTCCTGTCTAACGTTTCAAAATCCAAAATACCACAGTGACAATACATATAATTTTTTATTAATCATTCCAATAACAGGCCATCTTAAGAGTCCTGTATTGTTATTTATCGTCACTACCTCCCCGAGTCGGGAGTAGGTAATTGCTGCGCGCCCCCTAATTTCCATTCGTGCGACATGGTGGGGAAGTAAGTGTGCACACGCCTACACGAACTGACTGACAGGGGTCAGCTCTGCAACTTCTGGGTCTCCAAATTTGGCACATGGCCTGAGCTTGCCCTTTACCCTTTGGAGGTGCTGGCCTGCCCTGCAGCCAGTGTATTGTCTGGACGTGTGTTTAGCACGACTGGAGGGGGTCATCACAGGTTATATTTCCCAATGTTTTGGGGTGTACCCTAATTTAAAAAAATTAAAATAAATTTAAAACCAAAAAGCAGTGTAGGCTACCTCCTCTTCCTTCACCGCCGCTTCCACATACACCGCCACATCCACCGCCTCCTCAACCTCCTACTCCATATGGACCTCGTCCTCCTAGATCAAGATTATTATTTTTTATTTTTATGTATTGTATGTTATTTAAAGTCATTTCCCTATCCACATTTGTTTGAAGAGCACTTGCCATGCTCTTAACCACATTTTGATGCCATTTGCAGCCCTCTAGCCCTTTCCATGACATTTTTACAGCCATTTTAGTGCTCAAAAGTTCGGGTCCCCATTGACTTCAATGGGGTTTGGGTTCGGGGCCAAGTTTGGGTCAAGTTCGGGTCCCGAACTCGAACTTTTTTGTTAAGGTCGGCCGAACCCGTCGAACCCGAACATCCAGGTGTCCGCTCAACTCTACTTCTTAATAACATGGCCTTTTCTTAGACATCCGAAACACAGTTTATTATCTAAATTAACTAGTGCCACCAAGGCAATGAGACCTATCTTGACCCAGGTATTACTTAAAACTTCACTTTTAATTTTAGTGTACTAAAACCTACATCACAATAGGTAAATGAAAGAGGAAGGGGTAACTTTATTAGTTTTCTACGATTCAAAAAATCCTAAAGTTAAAATTACAGTCTCAACTTCACAGGACCGGACTTAGTGCACTCCCCTGGTCCCTCTCATTTACTATCTCCCACCCTCACACTGGTAGGTAACAGTGTCGCCGTCTGCAGGACTGATATTGGCTCAATACTGCTATCCGTGGCAGTGTGAAGCAGAGGGGACTAAAGCGACATCAGCCCTCTATGACGGGAGAAAAGAGAGACTCCCATACACACAGCTAATCAGCTAAGAGTTAAACTATTAGCCAAAGCTCCACAGTTCCGGCTACACTGTAAACAATGTATCAAAACTACTTGATTGATTGATAACTGTGCTAGTGTGCTAGTCCATTCGGACAGCCACAGTTCAAACACTATGAGGAAAGAGACCGCACATTAAAACAGAAAGAAACTGCCCCCCGACATGTTTCGCCAGTTAAACTGGCTTCTTCAGGGGAAATGGGCAGCAATGGGTGTGGCCAAAAGACGGCAGGTTAAGTGCCCTAGGGGCTGATTGACAGAGCGCTCGTCCACTCATCAATGAGTGGACGAGCGCTCTGTCAATCAGCCCCTAGGGCACTTAACCTGCCGTCTTTTGGCCACACCCATTGCTGCCCATTTCCCCTGAAGAAGCCAGTTTAACTGGCAAAACATGTCGGGGGGCAGTTTCTTTCTGTTTTAATGTGCGGTCTCTTTCCTCATAGTGTTTGAACTGTGGCTGTCCGAATGGACTAGCACACTAGCACAGTTATCAATCAATCAAGTAGTTTTGATACATTGTTTACAGTGTAGCCGGAACTGTGGAGCTTTGGCTAATAGTTTAACTCTTAGCTGATTAGCTGTGTGTATGGGAGTCTCTCTTTTCTCCCGTCATAGAGGGCTGATGTCGCTTTAGTCCCCTCTGCTTCACACTGCCACGGATAGCAGTATTGAGCCAATATCAGTCCTGCAGACGGCGACACTGTTACCTACCAGTGTGAGGGTGGGAGATAGTGCACTCTCCTGGTCCCTCTCATTTACTAAGTCCGGTCCTGTGAAGTTGAGACTGTAATTTTAACTTTAGGATTTTTTGTTTTGTAGAAAACTAATAAAGTTACCCCTTCCTCTTTCATTTACCTATTGTGATGTAGGTTTTAGTACACTAAAATTAAAAGTGAAGTTTTAAGTAATACCTGGGTCAAGATAAGTCTCATTGCCTTGGTGGCACTAGTTAATTTAGTTATTAAATACCTTACCCAGGTTCTGTCCTAAATTTACTTCTTATACAGTTTATTATCTCCTTCAATTGTTGCCACTTGTGTATGAAGTGGTTCTCTCCACAGAACATACATTTGAAGGTAGTCTGAAGATTTGTCGGTTCTTTCTACTGATCCCAGTAGTGACTTTGAACTTGCTCTCCTAGGTTTCTGGACCTTTAGCTGCTGTGTTGGTTGCAAATCTAGTTGCTCTTGCACGTCTTATCTCTCTTGCAGGTCTTTCTTCTAAGGATTTTAAGACGTAAGATGATGTTACTGGATTACATGCTATCCGTGCTTCCTCTTTGATGAACTTAGAGAACTCTTGAAAACTCGGGAAGTTCTTACCTAGATCTGTTTAGTACATACAGTAGCGATTCCATCTAGAAGCCACTTTTTCAGGTAGCTTAGTTAGCATCCTGTGGTTTTCTAGATAGTCGTTCAGTACTTCCAGTCCTTGAACATGTGGGATGGCATTGCTGCCTGCTTGCAGAAAGTCAACATACTTTTGGAGTCTGAAGTGTTTTTTAGGAACTATTTTAGGCCAGTTATTCAGTTTCTCTCTAAAGGCTCTTTGTACTAAGAAAGGATGACCAATGTTGCATTCAATTTTTCCCAAGCTTGCTTGTAGGATTCTTCGTCTCTTCTATAGAAGTTACCTTCAAGAACTTCCTTGGCTTCTCCACCAACATATCTCTGAAGGTAGAATAACTTGTCAACTGGACTGAAGCAATGACTGTCACGGCTGTGTGTGAGCAACAAGAGCATGCACAGAAAATAGAGCTACTGACCGGACCCAAACTAGGGAGGATAAAGGGTGACCCCTGTCCGACCCTCAAAAGCTCTCCCTATGCTGCTAAGCCCATGCCCGGATCCAAATGATGGAAGGAGGCATGCCCGCGTACCTAAGAATGATGGCCACTGTAACCCCTACAATAGTGGAAGGGGCATGGCCACCAGTGCCCTGCTCAGTATATGGAGGGAACCGTGGTCGCCTCGGATCCAGTCAGAAAACACACAGATACACAGCAATGTCTGCACACTTAGCTAAAGGGCTGCAGCCGCAGTGAAGACGGATCCAAAGACAGGCTGGCAATATCCGGAGTACTTGCTGCAGCAGAACACAGGTCCAGTGAAAGGATAGCATACAAGGGAAGATACTCAAGCAAGAGCTACAACCCAAATGAGAAATATAATCCACACCTACAATAGGAGGAGGGTGAATATAAAGGCAGGGAAATCAAACGGAGGAGAAACAGCTGGGAGGAAGGAAACAGAAAACTCCTCCCAGCTCTAGTAGTGACATCATCACAGGGGTGGAGAAACAGAGCTGTGAGAACGTCCCAAAGCTCTGGTAGTGACAGTACCCCCCCCCCCCCTCTACGGGTGGACTCCGGACACCCAGGACCCACCTTCTCAGGATGAGCCCTATGAAATGCCCTGATGAGGCGAGTGGCTTTAATGTCCGACACCGGAACCCACATCCTCTCCTCAGGACCATAACCCTTCCAATGTACGAGGTACTGGAGAGAACTGCGGACAATGCGAGAGTCCACAATTCTGGAAACCTCAAACTCCAGATTGCCATCAACCAAAATTGGAGGAGGAGGCAAAGAGGAGGGTACCGTGGGCTGGACATATGGTTTTAAGAGAGATCTGTGAAATACATTACCCGTGGAAGATCAAGACGGAAGGCAACAGGATTGATGACTGACAAGATTTTATAAGGCCCAATAAACTTGGGACCCAATTTCCAGGAGGGAACCTTCAGTTTAATATTTCTTGTAGACAACCACACCAGATCACCCACACTCAGGTCCGGACCAGGCACACGTCTCTTATCAGCCACACGCTTATACTTCTCACTCATCTTTCTAAGATTACTCTGAATCTTTTGCCAAATGGTAGACAAAGACGAGGAAAATCTCTCCTCCTCAGGCAAACCAGAAAGAGCCCCTCCCGAGAATGTCCCAAACTGCGGATGGAACCCATATGCACCAAAGAATGGCGACTTATCAGAAGATTCCTGACGGCGGTTGTTCAGAGCAAACTCAGCAAGAGGGAGAAATGAACACCAATCCTCCTGGTTCTCTGCCACGAAACAGCGCAAATATGTCTCCAGATTCTGATTGAGGCGCTCAGTCTGACCATTCGACTGCGGGTGAAAAGCAGAAGAGAAGGACAGCCGAACCCCCAGGCGAGAACAGAAAGCCTTCCAGAACCTGGACACAAACTGCGTGCCTCTATCGGAAACAATATCAGAGGGAATGCCATGCAATTTAACAATATGGTCGACAAAAGCTTGCGCCAACGTTTTAGCATTGGGTAAACCAGGGAAAGGTACGAAATGAGCCATCTTGCTAAAACGGTCCACCACCACCAGGATCACCGACTTCCCTGAGGAACGAGGAAGATCCGTGATAAAGTCCATGGACAGGTGTGTCCAAGGACGGGAAGGTATGGGTAACGGGAGAAGGGAACCTGAAGGCCGTGAACGAGGGACCTTAGCGCGAGCGCACGTCTCACAAGCAGCCACAAAACCCTCCACCGACTTACGAAGAGCCGGCCACCAAAATCTCCGAGCAATGAGATCTACCGTGGCTCTACTCCCGGGGTGACCAGCAAGAACAGTATCATGATGCTCCTTGAAGAGTTTGTGACGTAGCTCAGGAGGCACAAACAACTTCCCAGAAGGACAACGGGCAGGTGCCTCAGTCTGGGCAGCCTGGACCTCGGCCTCCAAATCCGAATATAGAGCAGAAACAACTACCCCCTCCGCCAAAATGGGACCCGGGTCCTCGGAGTTTCCTCCTCCCGGAAAACAGCGAGAGAGAGCATCAGCCTTCACATTTTTGATCCCAGGGCGGAATGTGACGACAAAATTGAATCTGGAGAAGAACAGAGACCATCTGGCCTGTCTCGGATTCATACGCCTGGCCGACTCCAAGTATGCCAGATTCTTATGGTCGGTAAAAACGGTGATAGGGTGCCTGGCCCCCTCCAACCAATGGCGCCATTCCTCGAAAGCCAACTTGATGGCCAACAACTCCCTATCTCCCACATCATAGTTTTTCTCTGCCGGGGAGAGTTTTTTAGAGAAAAAGGCACAGGGTCGCCATTTGGCAGGAGAAGGGCCCTGGGACAAAACCGCACCCACACCCACCTCGGAAGCATCCACCTCAACAATAAAAGGTAAGGAAACATCGGGATGCACCAAGACGGGAGCAGATGCAAAACTTTCTTTAATCTTAGAAAAAGCTGCAAGCGCCTCCTCCGACCAAGAGGAAAAATCCTCCCCCTTTTTTGTCATGTCAGTGAGGGGTTTGACCACAGAGGAATAATTCAAAATGAACTTTCTGTAATAGTTCGCAAAACCCAAAAAGCGCATCAATGCCTTCTGATTCTCAGGAAGCTCCCACTCAAGTACAGCACGGACCTTCTCCGGATCCATGCGAAAACCAGAAGCAGAGAGGAGAAAACCCAGAAATTGAATCTCCGATACCATAAAAACACATTTCTCCAGCTTGGCGTACAATTTATTTTCCAGCAGAATCTGCAGAACCTGAAAAAGATGATCCTGATGGGTCTGAACATCAGGGGAAAAAATCAAAATATCATCAAGATACACCAATACAAATTTCCCCATTAAATGGTAGAAAATACTGTTAACAAAATGCTGAAAGACGGCCGGAGCATTCATCAGGCCGAAAGGCATAAAGAGACTCTCGAAATGCCCGTTAGGGGTATTAAAGGCCGTTTTCCATTCATCCCCCTCTCTGACCCTGACCAGGTTGTACGCGCCTCTCAAATCCAATTTGGAAAAAACCTTGGCCCCAACAATTTGGTTGAAGAGGTCCGGGATCAGAGGAAGGGGATAGGGATCGCGAATCGTGATACGGCTCAGCTCCCTAAAATCTAGGCAAGGTCTCAGAGAGCCATCTTTTTTTTTAACAAAAAAAAAAAACAGCGGCAACAGGTGATTTTGAGGGACGAATATGCCCCTTATCGAGACTCTCTGAGATATAGGTTTGCATTGCGATTCTTTCCGGTTGTGAGAGATTGTAGAGGCGAGCTTTTGGCAGCTTGGCGCCAGGAATGAGGTTAATGGGACAGTCAAACTCCCGGTGAGGAGGTAGCTCCTGAACATCGCTCTCGGAAAACACGTCTGAGAAATCCGAGAGAAATGATGGCACAGTTTTAGTAGACACCTCTGCAAAAGTCGCTGTAAGACAATTCTCTCTACAAAAGTCACTCCACTCATTTATTTGCCTTCCTTGCCAATCAATAGTGGGGTTATGTCTAGTGAGCCAGGGTAACCCCAAAACTAGAGGAGAAGGCAATCCGTTAAGGACAAAACAAGATATATCCTCCACATGAGTGTCACCTACAGCTAACCGAATATTGTGAACAATGCCCTTCAGAGATCTCTGTGAGAGTGGAGCAGAGTCAATAGCAAAAACAGGTATATCCTTTTCTAATGTGCAAACCTGAAAACCATGCATGGCTACAAATTGAGTGTCAATAAGATTGACGGCCGCTCCACTATCAACAAAAATCTCACAAGAAATGACTTTGCTCTCTAGCGCCACCCTGGCAGACAGGAGAAAACGGGAACTGCAGGTCAGAGGAAAAGCATCAATTCCTACATCAACTTTGCCCAAAGTAGCAGATGAAGCAGAGTTTGATGATTTACCTTTTGAGGTTTTTCTCTTATTATCGCTCTTAGTACAGTTCAAGAATCTCCTAGACGGACAAACATTTGCCAAATGACCTATGCCCCCACAACAAAAACACACCATACTCTGAGGACTAAATCCTCTTTTATCAGGGGCAAGTCGACCTAGCTGTATGGGCTCCTCCTCAGAGGGGAGCGAGACAGGATGAGGCCCCTGCACACTGAATGAGTCCGCACCACTGCCCCTAGACTGACAATGGCTGGACAGAGAGGTCTCGTTTCTTTCTCTTAGACGCCTGTCAAGGCGTACCGCCAGTGACATGGCAGACTCTAAGGACGTTGGTCTCTCATGGAAAGCAAACGCATCTTTCAATCTCTCTGAGAGACCATGACAGAACTGACTCCGGAGTGCAGCATCATTCCAACCTGAATCAGCTGCCCATCTCCGAAATTCAGAACAATAAAGCTCCGCAGACAGTTTGCTCTGGCATAAAAAACGTAAGTTAGATTCGGCCAGAGCAACACGATCCGGGTCATCATATATCTGCCCCAGGGCCACAAAAAATCCTTCCACGGATCGAAGGGAGGGATCCCCTGATGGCAGCGAAAAAGCCCAAGTCTGAGCATTACCCCTGAGCAGGGAGATGACAATCCTCACCCTCTGCTCCTGATTACCAGAGGAATGTGGATACAAGCAAAAATGGAGTTTGCATGCCGCTCTGAAGCGAACAAAACTCTCACTGCCCCTGGAGAACGTTTCCGGAAGTGAGACCTTTGGCTCGCAACAGACTCCATGGGCCGGAGCAGAGCCCAATGCTTGAAGCTGAGTCATAGATTGACGGAGATCCGCTACCTCCAAAGAAAGACCCTGCATGCGGTCAACCAGGCCAGAAAGCGGATCCATGTCAAAAAAGACGGTTGTGGTGGATTATAATGTCACGGCTGTGTGTGAGCAACAAGAGCATGCACAGAAAATAGAGCTACTGACCGGACCCAAACTAGGGAGGATAAAGGGTGACCCCTGTCCGACCCTCAAAAGCTCTCCCTATGCTGCTAAGCCCATGCCCGGATCCAAATGGTGGAAGGAGGCATGCCCGCGTACCTAAGACTGATGGCCACTGTAACCCCTACAATAGTGGAAGGGGCACGGCCACCGGTGCCCTGCTCAGTATATGGAGGGAACCGTGGTCGCCTCGGATCCAGTCAGAAAACACACAGATACACAACAATGTCTGCACACTTAGCTGAAGGGCTGCAGCCGCAGTGAAGACGGATCCAAAGACAGGCTGGCAATATCCGGAGTACTTGCTGCAGCAGAACACAGGTCCAGTGAAAGGATAGCATACAAGGGAAGATACTCAAGCAAGAGCTACAACCCAAATGAGAAATATAATCCACACCTACAATAGGAGGAGGGGGAATATAAAGGCAGGGAAATCAAACGGAGGAGAAACAGCTGGGAGGAAGGAAACAGAAAACTCCTCCCAGCTCTAGTAGTGACATCATCACAGGGGTGGAGAAACAGAGCTGTGAGAACGTCCCAAAGCTCTGGTAGTGACAATGACGCTCAAAGATCATCTCAAAACTTGCCTTCCACTCTATGAACTTTAGTACATCTCTTGAAAATACAGTAGGTTCCGGAACGGGAAGTCTAGCTAGGACTGTTCTCCGTGGTCCTGTTGGGACAATGGTTGTAACATTCTCCTGAGCATTGCCATGGCATCTAGGAATAGAATCATCCGGTTCTATCATAGTTTTCTGCAGATGATAGTTCTCTCATGAGCTTTACCAAATCTTTAGTGACCACAGTACATGTGTCCATGTTCCCTACAATATCCTGAAAAGGTGTCGTAAACCACCGCACATTGACATATTCTGCCATAAGCTCTGATTCAGATTATTCTACTATCTCTACCATATCACTCAAGTTCCTTTTTATACTTTCTTGCTTTAGCTTTCTACGAATGTCTTTAATGTATAATTTCCACCTATCATACATCCGGGCGAACCATTTCTCTTTTAATACTGCTGCTTGCTCCAAATTTTCCAGCATCTTTGAGGTCTGTTTTCCGGCACGTGATGAACGTCTTAGTTCATCTGCTTGGGCTATATTTGCTTGAGTCAAGACTAATGATGCATCAGACTCTTTTACCTCAGACATGTTCCCTTGCTCTTCAACTTCTACTCTATCTATCTTTGTATCCTCTAACAGTGGTATGGTAATACTAGGCTCAGACATTTTACTTTAAATGCTATAACAATCAATTATAATAATAAAATGCATTTCACTTTAAATGCAATACTGACAAAATGCAGAAATAAATGACTTTCACTTTAAATGTAACAGAGTCCGTGTATTACAAACTGTCCTTTGTCTTTTATTCCTGAACACGAAAATGTCACTTTATACTAAAACCTATGTGCAATGATAAGTAATAAGGAAAGCTCTAACCTTATTATGAAGAGCAGGAACAAATGTCTGTCTTAAAGGAGAGGTGTCTTTTCTTGATGCGTTGACTTGCGATGCTCTGCGATGACTTGCGATGCACTGTGATGACTTGCGATGCTCTATGATGACTTGCGATGCGCTGGGCAGACTTGAGATGCTCTGTGCAGACTTGCAATGCTCTGTGAAGACCTGCGATGCTCTGTGATGACTTGCGATGCTCTGTGCAGACTTACGTTGCGCTGGCTTGGATACTCTGCTTGCAGGCTTTGGGCCTTGTGGTGGGAATCTAGCTGACTGCAGTACGTGGCCTCTTTGTGGATAGCGGTGCGGGCACTCTAGCTCTGGACTTTGGCCTCCCACATGCGTCTCTTTTACTCTCTAGGGATCGCAGGAGGGTTGGTGCTCTTTCTCTGACTATTTTGCCTTTGCCGCTCTGCCACTTTAAGAGTCGGCTGCAGTTCGACTAATGCACATGTTCTATGGCCTCTATGGTAGCTCCGCTGAAGTGTCTTTGCTTGCTCACTCAGGAAACAGTTGCTGCGCGGCGGTATATGTTGGCGCTCAGCTCCTCTAATGCGCTCTTTACTGTGCAAGTTGAGAAGTGCTATTGCTTCGCCCTCTGAGGGTAATAGTTCCATTGTGGCAGGCGCAGCACTATGAAGTGCCTTTAGCACTGTGGCATTAGAAGAATTTTGATATCTCTGACTTTTAGTCTAACCAAACTGTCTGTTACTCTGTAATTCCTCTAGCGCTGTTCAGTGGCGTCTCTAGCTTTCAAATTTTGGGGGGGCACACTGGGGGCCAGGACAAAAGTAGGGGGGGCAGCTATAACAACGATACATTTACACAAGTACGCTTAGAAATGCTGCGATACTTTACCCAATACCTAAAACTGCAACAGGGAAGAAAAGTCCTGCTGTCTGTGGTTTAAAAAATAAAATAAAAAATCACTCAGATTTCAACATGTCCTAGCTGCCTGTGGATGACACTTTTATAGGGAGGGGGATCTGTGGATGACACTGCTATGGGGGGGATCTGTGGATGACACATACCGTATATAGCATCTTATGCTATATGTGTCATCCACAGATCCACCCCATGACAGTGTCATCCTCATTTCCTCCTCCATAACAGTGTCATCCACAGATCTCCCTCCCCGCCTCTCACAGGAGTGTACATTTGACATTTCTAAACTGTAATCCATATCCTGCAGTAACTTTAACTTTAAATCATGATTCGGCGGCCGCTCATCTCTACTAGTACCTTAACCTTACACCACTCGGCTAGCTTCGGTAACAGGGCCAGGCTACAGCCTACAGGCACTGCCTGTTAGTTGTTACCGAGCGAGTGCTGATTTCTGCAGGTCAGAGCATACGGATTACAGTTTAGAAGAAATGTACACTCCTGTGAGCGGTCCAGACCAGTGACGGATCCAGAGCCTGGTCTCGGGAGGGGCACTTCCAGATTATTTTCTGTCCGCCGCCACAGAACAAGGGTGCTTATAGAACAGACTACACAGTGTAGAGGTATACTGTACATTGTGTGGCACAGTGTAGAGGTATACTGTACATTGTGTGGCACAGTGTAGAGGTATACAGTATATTGTGGGGCACAGTGTAAGCTATATGTGTATAACATAAACATATTTCACATGAAAACTTACAATTACTTATCTTGGCCCTTGGGGATCTCGGACACCACTACAACACTTTGGCCAGGGGCTCGGTGGAGCTGATGTTGTGTTTCATCCTAATGAGAAAGATTTCATAATAAGGATTTGGAGAAGGGGCAGAGGGGTCACAGAGCAGGGAGAGGCTGGTGCTGCTACTAGGGGGTCATACCATGGGGGAGTAATAAAGCCCACCATAATGCCCCCCAGTAGAAATAATTCTCCTTATAATGTGACAGTGCAAAAAATACCCCCTTGTAATGCCCCTAGTTGAGCTAATGTCCCCAATAATGTGCCAGTATAAAATAGCCCTATATAGTGCCCCGAGTAAATGCCCCCATAGTGCTCCTCTCCCCCTTCCTCCTAGTGCCCCCCATAATGTACAAGTATAAAATACCCCATATATCGTGTCCCAGTAGATGCCCTCAGTGTCCCCCATAATTTGCAAGTATAAAATACCCCTTCTTAGTGCCCCCCATAGATGACTCCATAGTACTCCTCTCCCCCCTTCCCCATAGTACCCACCATGTGTCCCAGTATAAAATGCTACTGTACAGAGCCCCCCATATAAAATACCCCTTCTTTGTGGCCTCAGTAGATGCCCCTATAAGTGCCCACCAATAATGTGCCAGTAATAAGAGCCCAGCCCCCAATCACGTGCCAGTAATAAGAGCCCCCCCATGTTCCAGTAATAAGCCCCCCATCACGTGCCAGTAATAAGCCCCCATCACGTGCCAGTAATAAGCCCCCCATCACGTGCCAGTAATAAGCCCCCCATCACGTGCCAGTAATATGCCCCCCATCACGTGCCAGCAATAAGCCCCCCATCACGTGCCAGTAATAAGCCCCCCATCATGTGCCAGTAATAAGCACCCCATCATGTGCCAGTAATAAGCCCCCCATCATGTGCCAGTAATAAGCCCCCCATCATGTGCCAGTTTTGTAATATGCCCCCATCACGTGCCAGTAATAAGCCCCCCATCATGTGCCAGTAATAAGCCCCCCATCATGTGCCAGTAATAAGCCCCCATCATGTGCCAGTAATAAGCCCCCCATCATGTGCCAGTAATAAGCCCCCCATCATGTGCCAGTAATAAGCCCCCCCAATGAGCCAGTAATAAGCCCCCCCAATGTGCCAGTAATAAGTCCCCCCAATGTGCCAGTAATAAGAGCCCCCCTAATGTGCCTGTAAAACTATTGTAAAAAAAAACAAAAAAAACACTTATACTTACCTCCATGTCAGCGATGCGATGCAGGCCTCTTCCGGCCTGTGTTCTGTGCTGTATGGCTCAGGCGGCGCGATTACATCATCGTGCCGCCTGCGCCGGCCTCTGATAGGCTGCCGGCCTAGTGCCTGCAGCCTATCAAAAGAAGGGGAAGGGACACACCTCTCCCTCCCCTGCACCGCCGCAGCACAGGCAGATGACTATGGAGATGAGCGCAATGGAAGCGCTCATCTCCCTGTGCTCGACTGCGGCGGCTCACTTGGGGGGGCATTTTAGTTGGGGGGGCACAGCGTGATGTAGGGGGGGCCGTGGCCCCCTCTGGCCTCCCCCTGGCGACGCCACTGGCGGTGTTCTATGGAAACAGTAGGTTTAAAGAGCACACCAAATGCTTGAAATAACTGCTTTATTAACTTCAACTTTTCTTCATATATAACAATGCCGCCTCCGCAGCAGATAGTCCATGTACATAACACGTGTTGAAAAGATATCACTAAACAATAACAAGACCCTATCTGGGAAGGGTTTACTATAAACAAACAATTCAAGCCTGTTAAGGCTAATGACCTCTGTTATCCCAGATATCTGGGATAAGAGAGGTCACTAACTTTAACAGGCTTGAATTGTTTGAAAATATATCACAAAATGGCGGTATGCATAAGATGATGGTTCAACTGTTCAATCTTGTCATTCAACATAAAATGGTGGATATATTTCTCTATTAAGTATCTGTACTCTCACTTTAAGTTATTTAAGCACTTTATGATTTCTCTGAGAGGTATATCTGAGGTCCAACTAATAGTTCTACTTGCTGAATTTGGTCACAATTTGCAGTATGTAGTTAGCAGTAACTATTTGCAGATTGGTTGAGTATGATCTGGTATGGTTGTATGCAATTTGGATTGCAATATGGAATTTTAATGGTTGCAATTGTTTGTATGGTATTTGTCGTTTGCAATTGGTGGAACTGTAAGTAAACACACATATAACTGGTTCAGTATACAGTTCTAATTACTATATTAACAGTAGAAACATTATATAACTGTTTTAAATAACTATTTTGGCCTCTCTGCTTCCATAAAACACAGCTCTTAGTGGAGTGCGTGTCTGTTCAGCTACTCCCTCTGGTGAATAATGATTCCAGCTAGGGGAATTTCCCACACAGGCTGTGTGTGAGGCTGCCTGTGATTGGTCAAAACGCCCGCTGTGTGTCAGGCTGGCTATGATTGGTCTAGACTTCTGCCCAGCAACAACAGTTTAACTCTATGCTTTCGGTTGTTTCTGCTGTGTCATTGAGCTTACCTTACATCCATATAATGAATCTTAAAGGCATATTATCTTTTCTGCTTCTGTGAACACAATATATAACAGTTATATGACATTCAAACATTAAGTCACTGTAAATAACTCTTCCTTTGTCTTTAACACACAAACATAAGAACTGTATTAAGGTTATTGACAGGCCTAGCTGTATAAACATATAAGCTATATTAGCAACCTAGGACAGGTCTAAGCTGGCCAGCTACATGGTTAGTGGTAACACCAAATCCACACGGGAGCCACGGGTTACATGCTTGACGGCTGTCAGAAGGTTCACCCAGTGGGCAGTAAAAGTTATGTACCTTCCCTGCCCATGTTTGCTAGACCACGTGTCTCTGGTCAGATGTATCTTGGCACTAACACTGTGTGCCAGAGATATATTCACTTGCCGCTGAACGTGGCCATATAGTTCTGGGATGCCCTTCTGGGAGAAATATTTTCTTCCGGGGACGTTCCATTGCGGTGTGCCAATGGCCACAAATTAAAACTAAAGGCCTCTGAGTCTGCCAGTTTATATGGCAGTAGTTGGCGTGCTAGCAGTTCCGACAAGCCAGCGGTCAGCCGTTGGGCAAGAGGGTTATCCGGTGTCATCAACTTTCTACTCTTGAACATTTGGGCCACGGAAGCCTGCCTTCTGCCAGATGAACGCAACGATGGCACGGTGGAAGATGGAGTGGAGGACAAATGGGAGGAGAGAGGAGAAGGAGAAGAGGCAGGACGTGGAGCGCCGGGAGTGTGGCTTTGTGGGTTCTGATGCCGTTGCTTCCACTGTGGTCGGTGATGGGAGGTGAAGTGCCTTCTTAAGGCGGTCGTCCCTAGGTGAGTGTTGGGCTTACCGCGACTTATGCGTTGACAGCAGAGGCTGCAGATGGCAATACTATTGTCAGCAGCTGACACGTTAAAAATGCCCACACTGCGGAGCCATGTGCCGGCGTCCTGGGAGCACCAGAAGTGACCGTGCATGGTGGATGGCTCGCTCCAGATACATTTGCTGTCTGCTTTTTGCCTCCTCTGCCTTGCGAGCTCTGCCTGCTTCTCCTCCTTCTCTGCTGCTCTGTCTCTCCCTCTGAACTCCCCTCCTTTTCCTCTCTTGTGGGCACCCTTGTGACGTCCATCAACACGTCATCATCGTCACCTTCACCACCACTGACATTTGAGATCTCGGAGTAGGCAGATGTGACTGTGCATGGTGGATGGCTCACTCCTGATACATTTGCAGTCTGCTTTTTGCCTACTGTGCACTGCGAGTTCTGCCTGCTTCTCCTCCTTCTTCTCCCTATCTGCTGCTCAGTCTCTCCCTCTGAACTCCCCTCCTCTCCCTCTCTTGTGGGCACCCACGTGACGTCCATCGACACATCATCATCGTCACCTTCACAACCACTGACATTAGAGATCTCCGAGTAGGCAGCAACAGCGGGGACCTCCCTCCTTGGGCTAATCTGGGTGCTGTTGTCAGACCGCTGGGGGGCGGCCGCTGCTGCCTCCTCTTCCTCATCCGATGTCAAGAATGTCTGCGCATCGGTATGGTCTGGGAATAGATGGGAAAATAATTCCTCTGACTTGAGTGGAGGGGCTATGGTGATGGTGTTGGTGGTGTCTTTGAGAGTGCACACAGCAGAGATTGAGGAGGGTGCAGATACAGAGGATGAGAAGGGTGCAGAAGTGGAAGGCTGAGTGAGCCACTCAATCAACTCTGGTGCGCCCTTTGAAGTAATCACACACGTCTTCTCTAACTTTCCACTTAGGTTCCGACCTGATACACCTGCCCGACTCCTACCACCCCTGTGGAACGGCCTGCCTCTTCCTCTGCCTGTCATTTTCAAAATTACCCTGTGCCTAAGTCCCTAGAAAAGAGCAGTATTTGTGGAAGCAGGTATATCGCAGGCCTCAATCAATATTTGGTAGAAACAGGTATATCGAACCCCATAATCAGTATTTTGTGGAAGCAGGTATATTACAGCCCTCAATCAGTATTTTGCGGAAGAAGTTATATCACACCCCTCAATCAGTTTTTTTTTGGGCAACAGGTATATAACACCCGTTGCAATAGCGTTTGTGCCTCTATAGCTGCGGTATCGCAGCAGAACCGCACACAACTGCTGCACAATACAAATGCAGTATAATATACTTTCTATGTTAGAAATTATATTATAGGTATATTACACCCCTCAGTATATCACACCTATCGATAGCACACCTATACCAGTCCTTAAAAGAACGTTTGTGGCCCTATTAGCTAGTGTTTGGTGTCCCTAACAGCTTGTCCCTGCTCCACAAAGCAACCTCTCCCTACACTGGCAAAGTACAGAATGTAAAATGGCAGCCAGATCGGGTTCTTTTATAGGGTGGGGATGTGTCCATGTGCTGAAACATCTCAATTGGCTGTCCTGTCCCACCTGATAGATGTGTCATGGGTCACAGTTCGGCGCAATGCAAAAAAATATGGCGCCGGCTAACATCGCCATATGTTCGCATGTTTGGCGAATAGCGAAAGCGCAAAGTTCGCCGCAAAACGACCACCCGGCGAAACACAAGGCCATCTCTACTGACCTCATGGTAAGAGGTAGTGATATTATCTATATATACAAACTGAAAAGAATGGCGTGGTATTAAACAGGCAGGAAGTGCTCAAACCCATATGCAGTTGTGCATATATATACAGGGGAGCAAATCCTGCACTTGTGGCCCGTTGCTAATGACGATCCCCAGCAAAAATGCATACAGTGGAGGATGCCCGCAGCTAACCAAAAGTACCACAATAGACATCCTACACAAGATAGCAATTATGTGGATGTGATAATCAATATAACAATATAACAAAATAATAGCAAAGACAGGTGCACTCTGCGGTCTTACTAAACCCTCAAACTGATTTTAAAATTGAGAGATTAGCCAACATGTCCTATGGTGTAGGACATGTCTGAGCCCGAGCCCTAATATTAAAGGGGGGTAATATGAAAAAGGTTTTGGTCCCTGAAAAGAATGTAAATGCTTGACAACTGTCAGCTTGATGGTACCAGTGGGACTGAATGAAGCGTTTAGTTTCTGATCCTTCTGATTCATTTGTAGTTTTAATATTTTTGTTATGAGCAATGTTTTTTATTTCGAGGCCTACTCACCCATTGTTTTCTCATTTACAGATATAATATTTTTGGGTACAGGCATTTAGGTCGTTGCGTGAAGAACAGAGTGGACCATACAAAGAAAATATTTTTTTTTTACAATATTTTTTTTATGCATTCTCTGTGCTTTTAATATATTTCTATTGTTTGTCATTGTTCACAGTAATTTTTTTTTTTATATCATGTGATTTCATTCATTCAATCTACTTTACGCTTTGGAGTTGTATAGCATTACTGTTAGGCCCCTTGCAGACGAGAGTTCCTCCCGCAGCGAGTCCGCAACGCAGCTCCCGGCCTGACCTCCTAGTGCTGCCGGGGGTCGCATAGCATTATATTGATTTATGATGCTATGTAACCCTTACAGTTCTGGAATGTATTAGATAACACTGCCAGCATTATGCCAGTGTTATCCAATACATTCCAGAACTGTAAGCGTTACATAGCATCATAAATCAATATAATGCTATGTGACCCTGTCAGTGCTGGGAGGTCAGGCCGGGAGCTGCGTTGCGGACTCGCTGCGGGAGGAACGCTAGTCTGCAAGGGGCCTTACTTTTACGCTTTGGAGTTGCATTTAGTTATTTATTGTCATCTGATTTTTGTCACTTAGGTGCACTTTCCATCCGTGCTTCACACATATTTTTTATTTATTTCCCCCTTATATTGCATATTCACCCTATATTTGCATTCATTCACATTTCAGTAACAGAAATCTAATTTATATTTTACACTTTAAGGGTTCGTATAGTATCACCAGTTACTTTGATTTCAAATTATTTTTTTTTCCATTCATACAGGTACTTGTTAGTATCTATTTATATTCATTTAATTTATAATTAACAGTATTTTTGCAGATATTGTTTATGAAGTGGTATGTACAGTAAATATGATACTTTAGGACTGAGGTCGGGGTATTGCCTGTATGAAAATTAAGGGGATTAGTCACTTTTCTAACATTTTATGTATCCAATCCTTACTGTATGTTTTGTAATGTTGCGATTGTTTACATTACCTTTTTTGCTGATGCTTGCTTTTCTAAGGTTACGGCTACACGGTCAGGTTTCTGCATGCAGTTTTGGAAGCCAAAACAGGAGTGAATTTAAAAAAAATGGAGACATATCATCTGTTCTTAATATTTTCTCTCCTTGTATGATCCACTCTTGATTTTGGTTCCCAAAATTGCTGCAGAAACCTGACTGTGTGGCTGTTCCCACAAAGGTCCCCAGATGTAAACATTGGCTGTGCTGTCTGTGGCACCTTCAAATGATGTCATAAAGTGGATGCAGTTGCTTCATCCACCCGTCCGTTCTGCACTGCTCGCTCCAGTGTACTGCACACACGCTGGAGGAAGCATTCTGTGCATGCCCAGTCTACTTCTGCTCCTGTCTGCGTAGTCCCCTGATGAAACATTCAGCCCATACACTGTGTAAGCGCCCTCCTGGATGCAGGAGTAATGTGCTATTCCCCAACTTCCGATGAAATACGCAGCTTATTCAGGCAGCTTCCTATATGTGCACATTTTAGTATTCAAGATGACAATGTATGAGTCTTCATTGTAAACCACTAGCAAAATAATGGAACTACTGGTAAATCTTAAGCAAAAAGAATAAAATGTCAGTGTCAGCACATACCGAACTGAACGTAATCCCTCGGGAAATCTAACTTTCCAGATTAGACAAAGATCATATATAGAACTGATTCAAGAAATATTTATGGTGCACATCACGGGTTCATATGAAATATTTTCTTAATTACGTCGTTGACATGTTTTAATTATATACATTAGAATTCAGCAGTGTTAAGCCATTAGCAGCTCAGCCTGATAACATCCAATATTATTAATTGTTTCATTACCACATATTCCACTGGCACCAGCTTTACATCTTTACAAGAATTCCTATTAGTAAAATGCCTCTCTGAAACCTTTTGATGGCTTAGAAGCAGTTTAAATGGGCTGCAGTTTAATCCTATGGATGCTAATGAGCAGCAGCATGATTTATATATGGTACTGGAGATTCTGGGATTTAATCCTTTTATAAAACTTACGTCGATGAAGCAGAATGGTCACTTTGTTTCCTGAAATGTGGATTGTGAATCTCTATAAGAAAAAAAACTATGTTTCAATGGTATCAGGAAGGGACAGGGTTTTTCAGTAAAGGACTTTGTTTTTTTGTTACACATACAGTTGCAAGAAAAAGTATGTGAACCCTTTGGAATGATATGGATTTCTGCACAAATTGGTCATAAAATGTGATCTGATCTTCATCTAAGTCACAACAATAGACAATCACAGTCTGCTTAAACTAATAACACACAAAGAATTAAATGTTACCATGTTTTTATTGAACACACCATGTAAACATTCACAGTGCAGGTGGAAAAAGTATGTGAACCCCTAGATTATTTACATCTCCAAGAGCTAATTGGAGTGAGGTGTCAGCCAACTGGAGTCCAATCAATGAGATGAGATTGGAGGTGTTGGTTACAGCTGCCCTGCCCTATAAAAAACACACACCAGTTTTGGGTTTGCTTTTCACAAGAAGCATTGCCTGATGTGAATGATGCCTCGCAGAAAAGAGCTCTTAGAAGACTTACGATTAAGAATTGTTTACGTGCATAAAGCTGGAAAGGGTTATAAAAGTATCTCCAAAAGCCTTGCTGTTCATTAGTCCACGGTAAGACAAATTGTCTATAAATGGAGAAAGTTCAGCACTGCTGCTACTCTCCCTAGGAGTGGCCGTCCTGTAAAGATGACTGCAAGAGCACAGCGCAGACTGCTCAATGAGGTGAAGAAGAATCCTAAAGTGTCAGCTAAAGACTTACAAAAGTCTCTGGATTTCATAAGAGGATAACACAGAGGAAGCCACTGCTGTCCAAAAAACCATTGCTGCACGTTTACAGTTTGCACAAGAGCACCTGGATGTTCCACAGCAGTACTGGCAAAATATTCTGTGGACAGATGAAACCAAAGTTGAATTGTTTGGAAGAAACACACAACACTATGTGTGGAGAAAAAGAGGCACAGCACACCAACATCAAAACCTCATCCCAACTGTGAAGTATGGTGGTGGGGGCATCATGGCTTGGGGCTGCTTTTCTGCGTCAGGGCCTGGACGGATTGCTATCATAGAAGGAAAAATGAATTCCCAAGTTTATTAAGACATTTTGCAGGAGAACTTAAGGCCATCTGTCCACCAGCTGAAGCTCAACAGAAGATGGGTGTTGCAACAGGACAACGACCCAAAGTATAGAAGCAAATCAACAACAGAATGGCTTAAACAGAAGAAAATATGCCTTCTGGAGTGGCCCAGTCAGAGTCCTGACCTCAACCCGATTGAAGCATGACCTCAAGAAAGCGATTCACACCAGACATCCGAAGAATATTGCTGAACTGAAACAAAATTACTCCTGACCGTTGTGCACGTCTGATCTGCAACTACAGGAAACGTTTGGTTGAAGTTATTGCTGCCAAAGGAGGTTCAACCAGTTATTAAATCCAAGGGTTCACATACTTTTTCCACCTGCACTGTGAATGTTTACATGGTGTGTTCAATAAAAACATGGTGACATTTAATTCTTTGTGTGTTATTAGTTTAAGCAGACTGTGATTGTCTATTGTTGTGACTTAGATGGAGATCAGATCACATTTGATTTGTGCAGAAATCCATATCATTCCTTTTTCTTGCAATTGTATATATATATATATATATATATATTGAGGGGATTCGCTCTGGTAGGCAGGTTAGTGGACGCAGTATAGAGGCAATAAAAAAGTCTTTAACTTAAATACTTCAGTGTTTCTTCACACATTAAGTAAGTGACAAAAAAAAAAATCAGTTTCCATAAAAAAAACCACCTTGATTCTGGTGTTCATTCACACCAGGCAGTAACGCAGAAGTCCTTGTATAAAGAAGATTCCACGTGCTTTCACACAAACACGGTAGCAGGCCTTAATCCCGGCCCAAACTCCCAGGCCCCAACACAGAGACTGACAGCGCTCCACTGTCAGAGAGGAGTCATCCACACCACCTGACAGTGCTGCCTGTGTTTTATATCCCAAACCAAGACCCGGCCTGGAATGTGGGGAGGAGCGATCCACCCATCACTTTGACTACTCCCGATAAGAGCCGTCCTGGGTTAGCTTTGCAGCCAATACTAAAACAGCTGAAGTGTCAGAATGCAATCTAAAAAACTGACACTTTGAGAAAAAACGTCTCTTACCTTACCGAGGCCAGGAACCTTGGTGACACATACCGACCATCAATGACGACCCCTTGTTCCTTCCTACTATATATATATATATATATATATATATATATATATATATACAGTGCTGCCCATAATTATTCACACCCCTGGCAAATTTTGACTTAAAGTTACTTTTATTCAACCAGCAAGTAATTTTTGGATGGGAAATGACATAGGTGTCTTCCAAAAGATAAAACAATCCAACGGACACTGCACACTGCTGGGTTGCACAGATGCAGACCAAGGAGGATGCCACTTTTCCAGATAAGGCACACAAAAGCTCGCTTGGCCTTTGTAAAAGCTCATCTGGACAAAGAAGAAGACTTATGGTCTGTGTTATAGTCAGATGAAACAAAAATTGAATTGTTTGGTCACAATGATGTTTCCTTCAATTGGCGTAAAAAAGGAAAAGCCTTCAACCCAAAGAACACCATCCCCACTGTCAAACATGGTGGTGGGAACCTAATGCTTTGGGGGTGTTTTTCAGCCAATGGACCAGGGAACCTAATCACAGTAAACGGCACCATGAAAAAAGAGCAATACATGAGGATTCTCAACGACAACATCAGGCAGTCTGCAGAGAAACTTGGCCTTGGGCACCAGTGGACATTTTAGCATGACAATGACCCAAAACACACAGCAAAAGTGGTGAAGAAATGGTTAGCAGACAACAACATTAACGTTTTGGAGTGGCCCAGCCAGAGTCCAGAGTTGAATCCAATTGAGAATCTGTGGAGGGAGCTAAAGATCAGGGTGATGGCAAGAAGACCCTCCAACCTGAAAGATTTGGAGCTCATTGCTAAAGATGAATGGGCAAAAATACATGTGGAGATATGCAAAAAGCTGGTCTGCAATTATAGGAAGCGTTTGATTGCTGTAATAGCCAATAAAGGCTTTTCTATTGATTATTGAGAAGGGTATGAATAATTTTGGACTAGACACTTTTTGCTCAAATGTAAATAAAAGCTGAGAAATGTTTTTTTTCCCACAATAATGCATCTTGTACATCGTCTTATTATCTTTTGGGAGACACCTATGTCATTTCCCGTCCAAAAATTACTTGCTGGTTGAATAAAAGTAACTTTAAGTCAAAATTTGCCAGGGGTATGAATAATTATGGGCAGGACTATATATATATATATATATATATATATATATATATATATATATATATATACATATATATATACACAGTATATCACGGCACATAAAAAAAAAAACAGAAATACAGCACTCAATCCACTCAGTGGGATCTTTCTCAAGCAGTGATGATAACAAAATGGTGCTCAAATACAGGTATATACAGGTGAAACTCAAAAAATTTGAATATTGTGCAAAAGTCCATTTATATCAGTAATGCAAATTAAAAGGAATTGCATTAATGCAGCTTAAAATTTGAATTTTGTGAAAAGGTTCAATATTCTAGGCTCAAAGTGTCACACTCTAGTCAGCAAATTAATCCGTACCCCCTGAGCAAAGGGTACCTCAAAATTGAGACTTTGGGGTTTTATAATTTCAGAAGCTGTATGCCATAATCCTCCAATTTATAACAAATAAAGGCTTGAAATATCTTGCTTTGCATGTAATGAGTCTATCTCATATGTTAGTTTTACAATTTAAGTTGCATTACTGAAATAAATGAACTTTGCACAATATAAATTTTTTTCGAGTTTCACCTGTACATATACACCCACAAGATAATTGATTAATAAAGATAATTAATATAAACAATGTGAATGACAGTGTTCAAATTGCATCAATAAAGGTACAAAGTTTAGATATTAGTGCATTGCAATATGATGGAATCATATATATAAAAACGCAGAGATCACATGTTGGTAAGGCTGATTAGTCAGCCTGCATTTGTGGGAGGGGCGGAGGCCCTTCATATACGAGCCACACCCTCACTTCCAGGCGTGGGTTCTCAGGTGCACAGCTGCCGCTGGGAGTCATTAGCAAACTAGCTTCTCTGGTGGTAGGAGTCTTTCTTTGCAGCATGGAGCCAGAATAGAGCTTGTTGTTTTGCTCTCTGCTACCGTGGCATGCACGCGCCGTACTACGTAAGTAGGTTGGGCCGGGGCCGTCTCTCCTGGCCGGTCAAAACCGATTTTGCTAGCGAACGGGAGGCTTTGCCTCAGAATCTGCTACCTCAGGTTTGTTCGTTGGGCCTAAATACTTCTATTTTCTTTTCAACTTTGTTTGTTGGTAATAGGAGTTAGTTCCTATAAATCTTACAAGATTCACTTTGCTTCGTTCTTCTCGTATGAAAAGTTACTTCAGCCGGTTTGCTGTAAAGAAATAGTTACCCGGGCTGCACGTGACATCATGTTTGGAGATCGGACGCAGCGTTTATTGTTTAGGCCTCTTGCTGTAGCTGTAGCTGTTCCTTGCCATGTGTCTGCCCTGCTACCACCATCTTTAGACTTCATGTATTCACTGCTCCATGTACTTATAAACCCTGCCGCACTTTCATGCTCTGCTGTTATCCTGAGCGGCATTTACACTTTCGGCTTTTATTTCATGTCTTATGCTGCATCCGCACGTCCTTACTGTCCTGCACTTTTCTACTCTTGGTTCGTATTCACTCAGATTGGTCTCACAATTCAAGCTGCGGTCACCTGTTGGCTGTTACATCTCATTCCGTCCCCAGCCGACAACCAGATCCGTATTACACGCCTGTTATCACATGTTGTATACTCGGCTCACAGCCATAGCTGCTACTGTTACTCCGTTTTCATGCTCTGGATGCACCACCCTGGTGTTCCCACCTTGCTCCACTCACAACCAGAGCTGCGTTTATACCAAATTTCATGCTTTGCTTATACCCAATGTTGTGTTCACACTTCTACTGCTACACCAGGTCGTATACCCCACTCACCAAAGCAGCTTTCCATGTCTGCTGTCACATCAAGTTAATATTCTGTTCACATCCAAAGCTGCGTCTGCATGTCTGCTTTCACATCTTGTCCTATACTCCTTTCACTACTAGAGCTGCGTCCACGTGTCTGGTTTCGCATTACGTCAATACTCTGCTCATTTTCAGGTTGCATTTATATGTCTGCTTTATACCATGCTTTCATGCGCTACCCATACTCAGAGCTGCGCCCATACCATGTTTTTTAGGTACCACTCACATCCAAAGCTGCATTCACCCATTTATTGTTACATCATGTGTTGTACTCTGCTCCCACTCAAAGCTACATTCTCCTGTTCATTGCTACGTCATGGTTTTGCTCAATCTCACCGGGGCAGTCTGCACCCACCGCTCTGGTACCTCTCTCCCGACAAACATAACTGCGTTCTTTTCAGGCTTACGTTCCCTTCCTCGGTGGTCTGTTACATTCCATAGGCCTACTTTCTGTTTTAATCCTGGTTCATATTCACTCAGACTGGTCTCCTTTTACTTTTGGTTCGTATTCACTCAGATTGGTCTCCTGCCCCAGTTTACCAAACAGCTCCTCAGCAGAGGTCAGTAGGCCAGTAAGTTTCCTGCTATGTTTTCACAGCTGTTTATTTGTTTGTCACGATAAGAGACTTCTCTTAGCGAACTTGCAATGCCTCAGGCTCTTGTTTTTTCTCCCATCTCTGTTTCAATTTCATGTTTACGTTTATAGTTCGCGGTGGTTAGTGTTTTATGTATGCACGTGCTTCGGATTACTAATGTCTATATTTTTAACGCCTGTTGGCAGTCATCTTCCTTAGGCCACCTTCTAGCCATCCTTAGGCCACCTTCTAGCCAATCCAATCATTCAAGTTGCTTCTATGCCATCAGGTCCGGCTTACGTTTTAATTACTTATCGTCACCGCAACGTCATCCCTCTGTCTTCGGGGGCCCTATGACTGATCCGGCCTCATGGCTCCGGGGGCCCCATGAAAAAAAAAAAAAAAAAATCATAAGAGGCTCGCACGAGTGGCTCTTTGCTTATAGGACCTCACGACTGGCATCGTCATTTGTAGTTTGCACGGTCATCTGATACTTGTTCCGCCATAAGAGGCTCTCACGCATGGCTCCCGCCATAAGAGGCTCTCACGCATGGCTCCCGCCATAAGAGGCTCTCACGCATGGCTCCCGCCATAAGAGGCTCTCACGCATGGCTCCCGCCATAAGAGGCTCTCACGCATGGCTCCCGCCATAAGAGGCTCTCACGCATGGCTCCCGCCATAAGAGGCTCTCACGCATGGCTCCCGCCATAAGAGGCTCTCACGCATGGCTCCCGCCATAAGGGTCTCTCACGCATGGCTCCCGCCATAAGGGTCTCTCACGCATGGCTCCCGCCATAAGGGTCTCTCACGCATGGCTCCCGCCATAAGGGTCTCTCACGCATGGCTCCCGCCATAAGGGTCTCTCACGCATGGCTCCCGCCATAAGGGTCTCTCACGCATGGCTCCCGCCATAAGGGTCTCTCACGCATGGCTCCCGCCATAAGGCTCCCGCCATAAGGGTCTCTCACGCATGGCTCTTGGCTTAGAGGATTTCACAATTGTCATCGACATTGGTAGGTCATACGGCCATCTGATACTATTTTCCATGGCACACCTTTCAGAAGTTTTCTTTTGTTCATTTATATTTTACAGATTAGTACTTGCGGTTCATTTCAGCCTCATTTCATTAAGAAGCTTTACCCATGTCTTTGTCTTTCTAGGTTATCGAGTCCCGGTTGATTACTAAACCCATTGGGTTAAGCCCCAATCTTTTCCCCAGCCGGCTGCACGGCCCCATGGGCCCCTGGTGGTTGCTTCGGCCCCATGGCTTCAGGGGTCCAACCAATGGTTGTCTGTCCACCTGTGCAGCTATGCTTTTGAATGACTCATATCTTTACCTGCTTGCCAGCTTATGCTATTCAGGTTTAATTTTAGTTTATGCCCGTTATTATCTCCATTTTCTGTCACGTTTCCCTTCGTCTTTTTAGGTCATGCAGTTGAACTCATATTGGGGTCACCTTCCACGTCGGTCAGGTCTTGTTCCTAACGATATTTCGCCTTGCATGTTATTCAGGCCACGTAGTTTATCTTAGGTATCGCCTGCCACATCGGTCAGGCTCATGGTTTAATTTCACCTACACCTTATTCAGGTCAGTTTTTATAGTCATAATTATAAAAAATAGATAATAATAACTCGGCCCCATGGCTTCGGGGGCCCGATGACCGCTTCGGCCCCATGGCTTCGGGGGCCCGATGACCGCTTCGGCCCCATGGCTTCGGGGGCCCGATGACCGCTTCGGCCCCATGGCTTCGGGGGCCCGATGACCGCTTCGGCCCCATGGCTTCGGGGGCCCGATGACCTCTTTGGCCCCATGGCTTCGGGGGCCCGATGACTGTTTTCAGTCCTGCTGGGCTGATTGCCTGGTTGGTTGTCCATCTGTGCATCTGGGCTGATTTGGCCCCTATGTATCGCATACATACCTGCTTCCCTAATTTCCTAATAATCCATGTTGATTGCTCACTTTATGTTTTGACCGCAAACTGGTCCGGTTCTCCCTACAGCATCATTGTCATGTATTGCGCAGATATTTCGTCTTTCTTTAATTGTTCATGTTTTCGTTCAGGTCCTGCCAGAGAAAGGACAAGTAGGGCAATTCCCTCTAACATTTCAGTCTCTGATCGTAGTCGATCATATCTTGTCAACCAGGTCCCTGCGCAAAGTCTCTGCCTTTTTACCACGACCAGGAATTCATTTTCGCCGGTAACTTCATTGCATTGCATTCCCTCACTCATGGGAGGGCATAGACAGAATCTTGTATATTATGGCTTCGTAGCTTCTTGCCGCACTAACCTCAGACTCCCTACAACCACGTTGAATGGGATTTTGGACAAAGTCCAGCATTTCCTCACGGTAGAAGATTCAGATAGTAGGTCGGTCTTCACGTCTCAAGCGTTAAAACAATTCTCAGGGACTCACAGAACAACGCGCGGACCACAGCTAGCAGTTAGCTGTTGTCTGGGGAACTATTCAAGGACTCTCTTCCTATCTACATGGTTCTTTTTGGCCCTCATTCCTGCATAGTCTAGGCAGTTAGGTTGCTGTCCCACGATCTGAGGCTAGGGCATTGCCAGTACTCTCACTAGAACCAAACTTTACTAGTTTCAGTTGGTTTTTATGATCCATTTCACAACGTATTCCCGGTCCTCCATTCTGCTTTGGAGCAGTATCTGCAATATTGAGCGTCATGTCTCTGGCCTTGTCATCCACAAGATGGGTTGTAGGTCTCCTACTGGTCTTGCCTCATATACCCCGAATTTTCGCTCGAGATCCCTGACGCCTTGCAGTTGGCTTGGGGATTAGTTTGCACATGCCATTTGAATTCCTTTTTTACCCTACTTGGCTTGGTTTTTGCCCACTTATAGGCCTACCCACGATCATGGCTTAGGGCACACAACAAGCCATTTAGTCAGGTCAGCTAAGACACGCCTAGCTGGGTCAGGTTGTTCCCGTTGTTTCTCTCCCTCTGGTTCTTCGGATACCTCTTGGCCGTAGCCATGACCACAAGTTGGTAAGGCTGATTAGTCAGCCTGCATTTGTGGGAGGGGCGGAGGCCCTTCATATACGAGCCACACCCTCACTTCCAGGCGTGTGTTTTCAGGTGCCCCACCCTCCCTCCCTTATCTTCTCATTTCCACAGGGTATGCCCACTTATAGGCCTACCCACGATCATGGCTTAGGGCACACAACAAGCCATTTAGTCAGGTCAGCTAAGACACGCCTAGCTGGGTCAGGTTGTTCCCGTTGTTTCTCTCCCTCGGGTTCTTCGGATACCTCTTGGCCGTAGCCATGACCAAAAATCATAATATAGTGTAAAAACTAAGATCCATCATAAAATGTGATAATTGCACGATTACAATCACGTGTGAAAACCCATGTGTTATGAATTAATAAAAACAGCTTTGGACGATAAGGACAAATTATGAGTACTGACCAGCGTGAGAACATCACCTCAGCCTGAGCGTCTTCACATCCAAACTGCACATGTCAGCAGCTTGTGATCGGACACTTTTTCTGACATGCGCAGTTTGGATGTGAAGACGCTCAGGCTGAGGTAATGTTCCCACGCTGGTCAGTGCTCATAATTTGTCCTTATCGTCCAAAGATGTTTTTAATCATATTGCAATGCACTAATATCTAAACTTTGCACCTTTTATTGATGCAATTTTAACACTGTTATTCACATTGTTTATATTAATTATCTTTATTAATCAATTATCTTGTGGGTGTATATATATACACCAGTATTTGAGCACCATTTTGTTATCATCACTGCTTGAGAAATATCCCACTGAGTGGATTGAAACGTTGCTGTATTTCTGGTGAATAAAACTCATGTTTTTTTTTGATGTGCCATGGAATTTATCATTATATATATATATATATATATATATATATATATATATATATATATATATATATATATATATATAGATATAGCAAAAAAAAAAAAACCACTGGCAGCACCACCCTGGATAGTGTGGAAAAATATACGGGTGCAATGTCCAAGTATGGTAAAAAGGTGCTTACCCACTTTAGAAGACAAAAAATCGGACTGCACTCCAAGCATTTCTTCAAAAAAGTTTAGTTTTTATTCACCCATAAGGTGGCAAAGCGACGTTTCGGCTCAAGCATGAGCCTTTCTCAAGCATTGGTGAACAGTGAATAGCCAGTATATAAAGGTGTGCCAATACATATAATCAAGCAACATAATTGGTACTTTAAAAATAATACATATATACAATGTACAAATATGTGCAAAAACCGTATAATGGTCATGATTGTTAAAGTGACTAGTGCATTCCATACAATAAATCTCCAAAATACAATAGATTACATCTAAAAACACCATAGGACATATAATTGGTTACATCTGTAACTCATCAATACGTCATTCGTGCATCAACTGTAATAGTGCACATGTGCAAATAAGGAAAACTAATGAATTGCTACCTGGAGGGATGATGGCGCCCACATATACAATAGCGCTGCTCAGCGCGTCCTCAGGAGACCAGCGTGCATGTCCCAATCGTTTGACGTCATCAAGGGAGACCGACCGGTGCATAACAGTGCCGCCTACTGATGACATCAGCGGCGCACCCGATAACATGTCACCGCCTTCTCCCATCAATGCTTCCACATAGCGACGCATGCGCAATAGTTCCGGCAAGCTGTTTTCCGCCATATTGGGTAAGGGAATCAGAGCAGATAAATGACCATACAATCTGTCGCTTATCGTCCTATTCGTTCTGCACATACAGTTGTTGTGGTTGAATGCCACCATGCTGCAGGGTGGATAAGTGACCATCTTTTCCAAAATGGTACACTTAAATCCACTCATCACCTCAATACCAGCGGCACGTCAGTGTCGTCAGCATTGTAGGATCATATCCTGCTTAAATATACAACTGTGAGGGTACTCCTCATTATAATAGACCGATTAAAAACAAGCGACAGTGTACACTATAGAAAAAATATAAGTTACTCAATGTAAAATACATCGCTCATTCCCAATTTTTTTTTTTTTTTTTTTTTTTTTTTTACAAACTCGTCCTAACGGGGACATACGCATGGAATCCAGAGAAAAAAATATATATGTCTCAACACAATTATTTTTTCGTGGGCTCATCATCCACCAATCAGGTTCATCAGTTTTCTGAGGTGCCATCTGTGCAGATGTATCTGGAAAGATAATACAAAAGTGTCAGTGTCATAAATTAGTGAGATTACCCATTACATTTATATTAAAATCAATTTATTACTCAAAATTATATGTTTACATTTTCTGTTTTTTCTTTTTCTTTTTTTTAAAAACCAATGAATCTGTCAACCACAGGAGGTATTGTGGAGCCTATACCAATGCAACACAGGGGCAAAACAACCCCATCACAGACCTCCTCCATATCTATAATCTATATTTAAACCTTTGGGGTGCAGACTTTGTAGTGTCTGGATCCAATGCATTTCTCTTTTTTTGAGTAGAGATACTCGATCTCCACCCCTCCGTGGCATTGGAACCTGATCCAAGATCCAACATCTGAGATCTTTTTCTTTATGACCCAGTAACCCAAAATGTCTGGGCACTGGCAAATCTTTGCGTCCCTTTCTGATTGTGTAACGGTGATTATTCAGCCTAGTCTTAAAATCTGTGGAAGTTTCGCCTACATACAGAAGGTGGCATGGACAGGATAAGACATAGACCACAAATGAGGAATCACACGTAAGGTGAAACTTAATTGGGTAAACTGATGAACCTGATTGGTGGATGATGAGCCCACGAAAAAATAATTGTGTTGAGACATATATATTTTTTTCTCTGGATTCCATGCGTATGTCCCCGTTAGGACGAGTTTGTAAAAAAAAAAAAAAAAAATTGGGAATGAGCGATGTATTTTACATTGAGTAACTTATATTTTTTCTATAGTGTACACTGTCGCTTGTTTTTAATCGGTCTATTATAATGAGGAGTACCCTCACAGTTGTATATTTAAGCAGGATATGATCCTACAATGCTGACGACACTGACGTGCCGCTGGTATTGAGGTGATGAGTGGATTTAAGTGTACCATTTTGGAAAAGATGGTCACTTATCCACCCTGCAGCATGGTGGCATTCAACCACAACAACTGTATGTGCAGAACGAATAGGACGATAAGCGACAGATTGTATGGTCATTTATCTGCTCTGATTCCCTTACCCAATATGGCGGAAAACAGCTTGCCGGAACTATTGCGCATGCGTCGCTATGTGGAAGCATTGATGGGAGAAGGCGGTGACATGTTATCGGGTGCGCCGCTGATGTCATCAGTAGGCGGCACTGTTATGCACCGGTCGGTCTCCCTTGATGACGTCAAACGATTGGGACATGCGCGCTGGTCTCCTGAGGACGCGCTGAGCAGCGCTATTGTATATGTGGGCGCCATCATCCCTCCAGGTAGCAATTCATTAGTTTTCCTTATTTGCACATGTGCACTATTACAGTTGATGCACGAATGACGTATTGATGAGTTACAGATGTAACCAATTATATGTCCTATGGTGTTTTTAGATGTAATCTATTGTATTTTGGAGATTTATTGTATGGAATGCACTAGTCACTTTAACAATCATGACCATTATACGGTTTTTGCACATATTTGTACATTGTATATATGTATTATTTTTAAAGTACCAATTATGTTGCTTGATTATATGTATTGGCACACCTTTATATACTGGCTATTCACTGTTCACCAATGCTTGAGAAAGGCTCATGCTTGAGCCGAAACGTCGCTTTGCCACCTTATGGGTGAATAAAAACTAAACTTTTTTGAAGAAATGCTTGGAGTGCAGTCCGATTTTTTGTCTTCTATATATATATATATATATATATATATATATATATATATAGTGGATATAAAATGAGACAAAGACAAATCATTTCAGAACTTTTTCCACCTTTAGGGAGAATTCACACGACCGTGTTTTTCTTCCGTGTCCGTTCTTTTGCATTTTAGCGGACAATGCAGGGACCCATTCATTTCTATGGGTCCCCAAAAATTGCGGAATGCCTTTCATCGTCATCCGTGTGCTGTCCGTTCCGTGTGTCCGTTGCTTTTATTTTAGAACATGTCCTATACTTGGCCGCAAATTGCGGTGCGTATCCGCATAGAAAGTCATTGGGTCTGTAAAAAACGGATAGCACACGGAAATGCATCCGTATGTCATCCGTGTTTTGCGGACCCCTGGACTGAAAACATTCTAGGAAACCCCATTTCAGTTTTTTGCGGACCGTGAAAAACGGATGACACACGGAAGCACCACGTTCATATTATACGGACTTACGGAACGGAAACGGAAAGATAACTGTAGACATACGGATCCGTGATTTGCGGACCACAAAACCAACACGGTCGTGTGAATGCTCCCTTAATGTGACCTATAAACTGTACAACTCAATTGAAAAACAAACTGAAATCTTCTTGATAGAGGGAAGAAAAAATATAAAAATAAAATAATATGGTTGCATAAGTGTGCACACCCTTAAGCTAATACTTTGTTGAAGCACCTTTTGATTTTATTACAGCACTCAGTCTTTTTGGGTATGAGTCTATCAGCATGGCACATTTTGACTTAGCCAGATTTGCCCACTCTTCTTTGCAAAAACACTCCAAATTTGTCAGATTGCGAGGGCATATCCTGTGCACAGCCCTCTTCAGATCACCCCACAGATTTTCAATCGGATTCAGGTCTGGGCTCTGGCTGGACCATTCCAAAACTTTAATCTTCTTCTGGTGAAGCCATTCCTTTGTTGATTTGGATGTACAGTACAGACCAAAAGTTTGGACACACCTTCTCATTCAAAGAGTTTTCTTTATTTTCATGACTATGAAAATTGTAGATTCGCACTGAAGGCATCAAAACTATGAATTAACACATGTGGAATTATATACATAACAAACAAGTGTGAAACAACTGAAAATATGTCATATTCTAGGTTCTTCAAAGTAGCCACCTTTTGCTTGGATTACTGCTTTGCACACTCTTGGCATTCTCTTGATTTGCTTCAAGAGGTAGTCCCCTGAAATGGTTTTCACTTCACAGGTGTGCCCTGTCAGGTTTAATAAGTTGGATTTCTTGCCTTATAAATGGGGTTAGGACCATCAGTTGCGTTGAGGAGAAGTCAGGTGGATACACAGCTGATAGTCCTACTGAATAGACTGTTAGCTGCTTTTTTCTTGCCATAATACAAATTCTAAGTAAAGAAAAACGAGTGGCCATCATTACTTTAAGAAATGAAGGTCAGTCAGTCAGCCGAAAAATTGGGAAAACTTTGAAAGTAAAGGCTATTTGACCATGAAGGAGAGTGATGGGGTGCTGCGCCAGATGACCTGGCCTTCACAGTCACCGGACCTGAACCCAATCGAGATGGTTTGGGGTGAGCTGGACCGCAGAGTGAAGGCAAAAGGGCCAACAAGTGCTAAGCATCTCTGGGAACTCCTTCAAGACTGTTGGAAGACCATTTCAGGGGACTACCTCTTAAAGCTCATCAAGAGAATGCCAAGAGTGTGCAAAGCAGTAATCAAAGTAAAAGGTGGCTACTTTGAAGAACCTAGAATATGACATATTTTCAGTTGTTTCACACTTGTTTGTTATGTATATAATTCCACATGTGTTAATTCATAGTTGTAATGCCTTCATAGTCATGAAAATAAAGAAAACTCTTTGAATGAGAAGGTGTGTCCAAACTTTTGGTCTGTACTGTATGCTTTGGGTCATTGTCATGCTGACAGACCTGAAGGTTTTGTGCCAATATTGACTGGTATTTGGAACTGTTCATAATTCCCTCTAGCTTAACTAAGGCCCCAGTTCCACCTGAAGAAAAACAGCCTAAAAGCATGATGCTGCCACCGCTATGCTTCACTGTGGGTATGGTGTTCTTTTGGTTATGTGCAGTGTTGTTTTTGGGCCAAACATATCTTTTGGAATTATGGTCAAAAAGTTCAACCTTGGTTTCATCAGACCATAACACCTTTTCCCACATGCTTTTGGGAGACTTCAGATGTGTTTTTGCAAAATGTAGCCTGGCTTGAATGTTTTTTCTTCGTAAGAAAAGGCTTTCATCTTGCCACTGTACCCCACAGCCAGACATATGAAGAATATGGGAGATTGTTGTCACATGTACCACACAGCCAGTACTTGCCAGATATTCCTGCAGCTACTTTCTTCTCGTCTTTTCATCAATTTTGGAGAGACGTCCAGTTCTTGGTAATGTCACTGTTGTGCCATATTTTCATATTTTCTCCACTTGATGATGACTTCACTGTGTTCTATGGTATATCTTATGCCTTGGAAAATCATTTCTACCCTTCTTCTGACTGATACCTTTTAACAATGAGATCCCTCTGATGCTTTGGAAGCTCTCTGTGGACCATGGCTTTTGCTGTGGGATGCGACTAAGAAAATTTCAGGAAAGACCAACTAGAGCAGCGGAACTTTATTTGGGGTTAATCAGAGGCACTTTAAATGATGGCAGGTGTATTCTGAGTCCTATTTAACATGATTTCGAATGTGATTGCTTAATTCTGAACACATCTACATCCCCAGTTATAAGAGGGTGTGCACACTTATGCAACCACATTTATTATTATTATTTTTTGTTTTCTTCCCTCCACCTAAAAGATTTCAGTTTGTTTTTCAATTGAGTGGAACAGTTTGTAGGTCACATTAAAGGTGGAAAAAGTTCTGAAATTATTTATCTTTGTCTCATTTCTTTTACAGCACAGAAACCTGACATTTTAACAGGGGTGACTTTTTATATCCACTGTATGTGTGTGTGTGTGTGTGTGTATATATATATATATATATATATATATATATAGAGAGAGATGAGCGAATCAAAGTTGACAAAGTGGAATTCGATCAGAATTTCAGGAAAAATTTGATTCGCACCGAATCCGAATTTCCTCAAGTTTCGTGGTAACAAATCGAATTTTTTTAAAATGTCTGCTGCACGTGTTAGGACATGGAGCAAGGAACTTTGGGAGCAAGGGATCATCCACGATGCCATGCATGCAGCCAATCAGCAGCCAGCCAGCTCTGTGGTGTCACGGTGTAATGACCGGCGTCACGCAAAGGGAGGGAAATGGGAAGGCCCTGTCCAAGGGAGAGGGAAAGGTGGTGACCCATGACTCACCTTGCGGCTGGCACCCTCACCCGTACGCCGATCACGTGCCTAAACCCTGGCTTTCCCTAAGATGAGCCCTGTGTAGTGAACGGGGCGGTGGGATCACTAGTCCGCACCACTGACACTAAAGGAAAACACCAAGGAGAGGACAGACAATACAGACAAAACATATAATCCCAGGTGGGCCACAACAGCAGACCACCAAGGCCCACAGGGATCCGGAGGGTAACACTCTGGAACAACAACCAGGGAACACAGTTACACAGCTCCAGTGGGTCAGTATAGAAGTCCAGGCAGGAAGCTCTATATCTGGCAACCAGAGAAGTGTGAGAGGGGAATATAAGGAGGTTGGGAGTGCTGGACAAGAAACAGCTGAGGAGAAGGAGCTACGGATCCCTGAGTGAGCCAAAAAGGGTTGCAAGGCAAACCCAGAAAGCTACCATAAAGAAACAGCACTATGTTTCTACATAGAGCACGCAGCCACCCGCTGCGACTTCCTGACCCCGGGTATAATGTCAGGCGTGGCTCTTGACACCCTCGTGACACACAGCCCTATAAATAGCCTCAGCCATCTTTGATTCAGCCATTTTCCAGTGTACTTAGTGCAGGGAAGCAGAACAGGGTGCAGTAGGGCAGATTACAGCCTGGGTAATAGGAACAATCCTTTTACACCAATCCTTATTGGGGAAAAAAGGGCTTTTTAGCCTTTGTGTTGTGAAGTGAGAAAATTACAGCCCTTTTTGGCATGTATTAGTGGCAAAAATATATATATTATTTGCCGTTCAGCAGTGCAGTTATATGTTCTAAAGCCTTTTGTGGAGTGTATAAGTGGAAAAAAGTAAGGGCCTATTTGCCGTTCAGCGGTGCAGTTTAGTATATGTTCTAAAGCCTTTTTTAGCGTGTATTAGTGGCAAAAATATATAACTTATTTGCCATTCAGCGGTGCAGTTATAGATTCTAAAGCCCTTTTTGGCGTGTATTAGTGGCACAAAAATAAATTATTTGCCGTTGTGTGGTGAACAGTGTTCCCTCTAAGCCTTGGCAGCTGCTGAGTGGGGTAGGCTTAAAGATGGGCAATGCTTAGTCAAAAGTGGGTGACAATCAAACAAGAGATAATTGCTGTATATAATTATATATGTACAGCTGGTATAAGTTATACATCTTCTTGTATATAGTGATATTGACCATGCTGGTATAATCTAGGTGTCTCCTGTATAATTATATATGTACAGATGGTATAATTTATATGTCTTCTTGTATATAGTGATATGGATCATGCTGGTATAACCTGGGTATCTCCTGTATAATTATATATGTACAGCTGGTATAAGCTAAACATCTTCTTGTATATACTGATATGGACCATGCTGGTATAACCTGGGCATCTCCTGTAAATAATTATATATATATACTGCTGGTATCAGTTAGAGATCTTCTTTTATATAGTGATATGGACCATGCTGGTATAACCTGGGTAACCTGGGTATCTAATATATATATAATTATATATGTAAAGCAGGTATAAGTTATACATATTCTTGTATACAACGATATGAACCATGCTGGTATAACCTGGGCAAGTGGGCGTCTCCTGTATAATACAGTGTGGTTTAATATAAGAACTGTGAAAGAGTCCCACCACACAAAAACAAAAGTTTTAGATTTTAGAAAAACAGACTTTTCAAAAATGAAATTAGTCATAAATGAGTCCTTATCAGACTGGAACGGATTACATGGAGTCCAGGAGAAATGGGACTACTTAAAAGGTGCATTATTGAAGGCAACAGAAAATTGCATTAGACTTGTCAGTAAAAGCAAAAAAAGGAAGAGACCACTGTGGTACTCAGCAGAAGTGGCCCAAATCATTAAAAATAAAAAGCTAGCATTTTTTAATTATAAAAAACCCCAGAGCAATGAAGATAAGGAAATCTACAAGATTAGGCAGAAAGAGGCCAAGCAAGTTATAAGAACTTCTAGAGCGCAGGCAGAAGAAAAACTAGCTCAGTCTATGAAAAAAGGGGATAAGACATTCTTCAGATATATAAATGAAAAAAGGAAATTAAAACAAGGAATAACTAAATTAAAAACAAAAGACGGAAGGTATGTAGAAGAGAATAAAGGGCTAGCCGACTGCCTTAATGAATACTTCTGTTCAGTTTTTACAAAAGAAAAAGAAGGAGAAGGACCTCCACTAGAAAGGATGACTAATAAATCGTTTGATGCATGTGTCTTTACAGAGGAAGATGTTCTAAGTTTGCTGTCTAAAGTGAAGACAAATAAGTCACAGGGGCCTGATGAGATACACCCAAAATTATTAAAAGAGCTTAGTGGTGAGCTGGCAAAACCGTTAACAGATTTATTTAACCAATCATTAGTAACAGGAGTCGTCCCGGAAGATTGGAAATTGGCAAATGTCGTGCCCATTCACAAGAAAGGTAGTAGGGAGGAATCGAGCAACTATAGACCAGTGAGTCTGACATCAATAGTAGGCAAATTAATGGAAACCCTATTAAAGGATAGGATTGTGGAACATCTAAAATCCCATGGATTGCAAGATGAAAAACAACATGGGTTTACTTCAGGGAGATCATGTCAAACAAATCTTATAGATTTTTTTGACTGGGTGACTAAAATAATAGACGGTGGAGGTGCAGTAGACATCGCATATCTAGATTTTAGTAAGGCTTTTGACACTGTCCCACATAGAAGACTTATCAATAAACTGCAGTCATTGAGCATGGACTCCCATATTGTTGAGTGGATTAGGCAGTGGCTGAGTGACAGACAACAGAGGGTTGTAGTCAATGGAGAACATTCAAAACAAGGTCATGTTACCAGTGGGGTTCCACAGGGATCTGTACTGGGACCAATTTTGTTTAATATCTTCATAAGTGATATTGCAAAAGGCCTCGATGGTAAGGTTTGTCTTTTTGCTGATGACACAAAGATATGTAACAGGGTTGATGTTCCTGGAGGGAAACGCCAAATGGAAAAGGATTTAGGAAAACTAGAAGAATGGTCAGAACTCTGGCAACTGAAATTTAATGTGGATAAGTGCAAGATAATGCACCTGGGGCGTAAAAAACCCAAGGGCAGAATATAGAATATTTGACCCAGTCCTGACCTCAGTATCTGAGGAAAGGGATTTAGGAGTAATTATTTCAGAAGACTCAAAGGTGGGAAGACAATGTAATAGAGCAGCACGAAATGCCAGCAGAATGCTTGGATGTATAGGGAGAGGTATAAGCAGTAGAAAGAGTGAAGTGCTTATGCCGCTGTACAGAACACTGGTGAGACCTCACTTGGAGTATTGTGCGCAGTACTGGAGGCCATATCTCCAGAAGGATATAGATACTCTAGAGAGAGTTCAGAGAAGAGCTACTAAACTAGTACATGGATTGCAGGATAAAACTTACCAGGAAAGGTTAAAGGACCTTAATATGTATAGCTTGGAAGAAAGAAGAGACAGAGGGGATATGATAGAGACTTTTAAATACATATAGGGAATCAACTCGGTAAAGGAGGAGAGCATATTTAAAAGAAGAAAAACTACCACAAGAGGACACAGTTTTAAATTAGAGGGGCAAAGGTTTAAAAGTAATATCAGGAAGTATTACTTTACTGAGAGAGTAGTGGATGCATGGAATAGCCTTCCTGCAGAAGTGGTAGCTGCAAATACAGTGAAGGAGTTTAAGCATGCATGGGATAGGCATAAGGCCATCCTTCATATAAGATAGGGCCAGGGGCTATCCATAGTACTCAGTATATTGGGCAGACTAGATGGGCCAAATGGTTCTTATCTGCCGACACATTCTATGTTTCTATGTAAATACCTAGGTTATACCAGTATCATGGTCCATATAACTGCAAGATGTATAACTTATACCAGCTATACATAAAAACGTATGCATAGGAGAGGAGACGCCCAGGATATGCCATCATAGCCCATATCACTATATACAATGAGGGGGGCCATCATTTTAGTGCTAGCAGGGAGAAACAATGCGGCCGGTGTAGTGCTGCTGAGTGCATTCTAACTCTTATTGCTGATGCTAAGGCGACAGCCTAACACTTCCTCTCCTCATACATTTACCCTGAGCTGAAGGGAGAAGAAAAACACCACACTTATTAAAGACTCACTCTAGCCTCTAAGATGGTGCCGTCGCCTTCATGTTACCTCGCCCTGCTGCTATGTGCTCAGTCCTCCTCTTCTGGTAGAAAAAAGAAGGAGAAGGCAGCAGTAGCGTGGCCATATGGAGTAGGCAGCGCCCCGCTGAGCCGCACACAGAACGTCCTGTAGGAATAGGAGAGAAAAAAGTCCAGCTCGATTAAAATGTTACCTTTATTTTTCAGTGCAGATTAAAAGCCAGTTACACTCCAGGGTTTGAGCACGCCTACATTTTTTCTTTTTGCCGTCCTGTAGGAATAGGATGTAGAAGAAATAAATGTGGGCATTTTGCCAGCAGGGTGAGCGCTAGCGGACATGAAAAACTTGTGAGCGGGGGCACTATACTTGCTGTGTGGCCTTGCACCCGCGCATCTTAGAGGGAACACTGGTGGTGAAGTGAGAAAACTACAGCCCTTTTTGGCATGTATTAGTGGCAAAAAATATATATATTTGCGGTTCTGCAGTGCAGTTATATGTTCTAAAGCCCTTTTTTGCGTGTATTAGTGGCACAAAAAAAAAATTTGCCGTTGTGTGGTGAAGTGAGAAAATCACAGCTCTTTTTGGCATGTATTAGTGGCAAAATATATATATTTGCCGTTTAGCGGTGCAGTTATACACTCACCTAAAGAATTATTAGGAACTTCATACTAATACGGTGTTGGACCCCCTTTTGCCTTCAGAACTGCCTTAATTCTACGTGGCATTGATTCAACAAGGTGCTGATAGCATTCTTTAGAAATGTTGGCCCATATTGATAGGATAGCATCTTGCAGTTGATGGAGATTTGAGGGATGCACATCCAGGGCACGAAGCTCCCGTTCCACCACATCCCAAAGATGCTCTATTGGGTTGAGATCTGGTGACTGTGGCGGCCATTTTAGTACAGTGAACTCATTGTAATGTTCAAGAAACCAATTTGAAATGATTCGAGCTTTGTGACATGGTGCATTATCCTGCTGAAAGTAGCCATCAGAGGATGGATACATGTTCTCATTCTGTTTACGCCAAATTCGGACTCTACCATTTGATTGTCTCAACAGAAATCGAGACTCATCAGACCAGGCAAAATTTTTCCAGTCTTCAACAGTCCAATTTTGGTGAGCTCGTGCAAATTGTAGCCTCTTTTTCCTATTTGTAGTGGAGATGAGTGGTACCCGGTGGGGTCTTCTGCTGTTGTAGCCCATCCGCCTCAAGGTTGTGCGTGTTGTGGCTTCACAAATGCTTTGCTGCATACCTTGGTTGTAACGAGTGGTTATTTCAGTCAACATTGCTCTTCTATCAGCTTGAATCAGTCGGCCCATTCTCCTCTGACCTCTAGCATCCACAAGGCATTTTTGCCCACAGGACTGCCGCAGACTGGATGTTTTTCCCTTTTCACACCATTCTTTGTAAACCCTAGAAATGGTTGTGCGTGAAAATCCCAGTAACTGAGCAGATTGTGAAATGCTCAGACCGGCCCGTCTGGCACCAACAACCATGCCACGCTCAAAATTGCTTAAATCACCTTTCTTTCCCATTTTGACATTCAGTTTGGAGTTCAGGAGATTGTCTTGACTAGGACCACACCCCTAAATGCATTGAAGCAATTGCCATGTGATTGGTTGACTAGATAATTGCATTAATGAGAAATAGAACAGGTGTTCCTAATAATTCTTTAGGTGAGTGTATGTTCTAAAGCCCTTTTTGACGTGTATTAGTAGCAAAAAATATATATATTTGCCGTTCAGCTGTGCAGTTACGGTATATGTTCTAAAGCCTTTGTGGCGTGTATAAGTGGAAAAAAAAGGGCCTATTTGTGATTCAGCGGTGCAGATATATGTTCTAAAGCCTTCTTTGGCGTGTATTAGTGGGGAAAAAAAGGGCTTATTAGCCGTTGTGTGATGAAGTAAAAAAATTATTGACTTTTTTGGGGTGTTTTAATTTCCTTTTTATTTATTTATTTGATCTAACAGTATGTCAGACAGAGAAGTGCCAGGCTCTGCACAGGGGAGTGTCAAAGGCCTAAATGTTTCTGGCGCAGGCACAGGTTGCAGCAAAGTGAGTAGGGGTGGCAGCAGGTTTTGCAGCGAGAGGCCTGAGCTCCCGGTGTCATCTGGCAGTTGTATCTTAACGAGCAAACCAGCGGTTCTTGAATGTTTGACTCGGTCATACACTTCGTCTCAAGTGACATCAGACACCCCCAGCCAAGAGTCGTGGGTTCGTCAGACACAACCCCTAGTTGGCATGGCCTAGGAGCAGGCAATGTGCCGTCACCTGTCCTCAACCTGCCTCTGTCCTTTTCTGTTCACTCAGCCAGAGAAGCATTATATGCTGTGGGCTCAGCTCAACTATACAGCTAGGACGAGCTACTAAAGGACAGTCAGCAGTTACTGGCCAGCCAAGATGTGGAAGAGACATCCGCCGCTTCCTCCGGTAGACGGGCAAGTAGTGATGAGGACAGTGGTATGGGAGCTGGTGTTGCGAGCGGTCAGGCTCCTGACCCAGAGACCATCTAGGAGGATATCAGTGATGTGCAGACAGTACTCGATGATGATGATGTAGCTGATCGGACTTGGGAGCTGGTTGACTTAGAGGCTTCATCATCATCGGGAGAAGAGGGAGTTGTCTGTCCTTCCCATCAACTGCTGGTCCTGATGCTCCTGCTGCTTCTCCTCCTACTCCTCGTCATTCATTCCGTCAGCAATCGATCACCGAAGCGATTGCCAAGAGACAACAGTATGCGTGCACTCATCCATTGGCGCAGAAGCTGAATGTGCTCCTGGCAAAGTTGCTGGTGCTGCAGTCCCTCCCTTTCCAAGTGGTGGACTCTGCACCTTTTAGAGAACTAATGACATGTGCCGAGCCGAGGTGGAGAGTCCCAAGCCGTCATTTCTTTGCCAAAAAGGCAGTACCAGCCAGGCACAAACATGTTGAACAGAAGGTGGGCCAGTTCTTGAGTCTGTTGGTGTCTTCCAAAGTGCATGGCAGCGCCGACATGTGGAGCTGTAACTATGGGCAGGGACAATACATGTCCTTTACGGCCCACTGGGTGAATGAGGTTCCTGCACAGCCACACCAGCAACTTGCCAGGTGACACCGCTTCCGCCTCCATGTCGTCACGCCATTGGTCTTTGCGACAATGTCCACCTCTGCCTCATCATCTTCCACCGTGTCATCAGCCTCCACTGCAGGGACAATTCACAGTGCCCCTCCAGCATACCACATGTGCAAGGCACAGGGGTGTCACGCTGTTCTGCACCTCGTTTGCCTGGGGAACGAAGTCACACAGGGGAGGAACTGCTCTGTGTCCTTCATCAAGAAATCGAATCCTGGCTTTCTCAGGAACAACTCAAAATCAAAACCATGGTGGCTGACAACGGGAAGAACATGGTGTCGGCACTGTGTCAAAGAGGGCTGAGCCATGCACCCTGCATGGCACATGTTCAATCTGGTTGTCATGCAGTTCCTGAAGTCTTCTATTCATCTGCAAGACATCCTAAAAATGTCCAGGAAACTTTGCATGAACTTCAGCCACTCATACAATGCAAAGCACACCCTCCTTGAGCTGCGGCGGCAGAACGGCATCTCCTAACATAGGCTGATATGCGACGTTTCCACCAATTGGAATTCCACCCTCCATATATTGGACCCACTATACAAACAGAGAAAGGCCATAAACGATTTCTTGATGATCCAAGTGGACAGAAGTACTCCCCTGTGTAACTGCGATGTCAGCCAGTGGCAGCTCATGCGTGACAGCTGCCGTTTGCTCAGGTCCTTTGAGGAGGCGCGTTATTTGTCAGTCGCCAGGACTACTGGATGAACAACGTCATTCCACTGCTTCATGTCCTGGAACAGATGCTGGTAAATCTGTCTGGTCAGGGGACTGGAAAAGTGGAGCCTAGATCTCACGGCCACATGAGCCCTGTGAGGGCTGAACTAGAGTAGGAGGAGGACATTGGAGCACAAGCAATGTGTAGCGAAATGGGTGGTTTTTCTACACAGGTGACAGGAGAGGAGGAGCAGGAGCAGCCAGAGGAGCTACAAGGCGAAGAGGAAGACGAGGCAGAGGACCCATACACGCCATGGCAGTATGTAGTGGAGATGGAGGCAGGGAGTCTCTCCACAAATGGCACAAATGGCCCGATGAATGCTCACTTGCTTGCGTAGTGACAGTTGAATTGTCACCATTGGGCATGAGGGATGACTTCTGACTCTCCACCTTGTTGGACCCTCACAACCGGTCCAAAATGGGGGCCTTTTTTACACCCGCTGAGAGGGAGGACAAACTGAACTACTATAGAGACATCCTATGTAGTCAGTTGGCCACTGCCTATCTGCTCCATCATCCATCCTCTCGAAGGTCTGACCGGGGGAGGCCCTCTGCGCTCACGTTTCTGCACTTTTTTTTACCCGCCTAGTAAAGAAACTACTCACCAGCAGCAGCAGCAGCTAGACCTGGAGCAGGACCTGAACCATCAGATGGTGGCATACTTGGACAGCACCCTGCCACCCCAGATTCAAAGTCCGCTGGACTACTGGGCAGCCAAACTAGATTTGTGGCCGTAACTGGCAGTTTGCCCTGGAAAAGCTGTACTGCCCGGCCAGTAGTGTGGCATCAGAGCGGGTGTTTAGTGCAGCAGGGGCCATAGTTACCCCAAGAAGAACTCGCCTGTCCCAAAATGTGGAGAGATTGATCTTTGTCAAGATAAATCAGGCGTGGATCACCCAGGATTTCCACCCACCAATGCTTAATGCATCGAACAAGATCATCCATGGTGCCACACCAACACTTTGACAAAAGAGACCGGTTTCTTCTGCCTACCTGCCTCAGCTACTATTCTGAAGCTGCCACCCGCCTAAAGACACATCTGATGCCAAGTGCTCCTTTTTTCACCCACCATCTTCAGCTGGTACTGGTATTGCCAACCACCTCCCCACTCTGTCACCTTGTCACTCTGTGGTCTCCTGATGCAGCTGCCACCTCCACACTATCACCTTGCCACTCTGTGGTCTCCTGATGCTGCTGCCACCTCAACACTATGTCACCTTGCCACTCTGTGGTCTCCTTAATGCTGATGCCACCTCCACACTATGTCAACTTGCCACTCTGTGGTCTCCTGATGCTGCTGTCACCTCCACACTATGTCACCTTGCCACTCTGTAGTCTCCTGATGCTGCTGCCACCTCAACACTGTCACCTTTCCCCTCCTGATGCTGCTGCCACCTCCACACTGTCATTGTGCCACACTGTGACCTACTTTTGATGCTGCTGCTGCCATCTACATGCTGTCATTGTGCCACTCTGTGGCCTCCTCCTGATGCTGCTGCTGACACCTCCACACTGTCATTGTGCCACCCTGTGGCCTCCTCCTGATGATACTGTTGCTGCCACCATCACATTCTGTCATTGTGCAATTCTGTGGCCTCTTGATGCTGCTGCCATCTCCACACTGTCATTGTGCCACTCTGTGGCCTCCTCCTGATGCTGCTGCTGCCACCACCTCCACGCTCTGTCATTGGGCCACTCTTTGGCCTTCTGATGCTGCCGCCACCTCCACACTGTCTTTGTGCCACCCTGTGGCCTCGATGCTGCTGCCACCTCCACACTCTGTTATTGTGCCACTCTGTGGTCTTTTCATGCTGCCACTTCCACACTGTCATTGTGCCACCCTCTGGCCTCCTCTTGATGCTGCTGCTGCCAACTCCGCACTCTGTCATTGTGCCACTCTGTGGCCTCCTGATGATGCTGCTGCCACCTCCACACTGTCATTGGGCCACTCTATGGTCTCCTCATGGTGCTTTCACCTCACCACTACGTCATAGGCCCACTCTATGGACTTCTCATGCGGTTCCCATCCTCCCCACTTCATAATTGGGCCACTATTTTCCCTTCATCATCATTCATTTGACCCTTTTTCTGATCTGTTAGAAGGAAGGAAAAATTAGACACACAACGGATCCTGTCTGTGTAACAGCTGTAAGGCCTGCATGACATGGTCCCTATTTTGCATCAGAATTGGCTTATGATTTGGTAGCCAAAAGCAGGAGTGGGTATAAAACACAGAAGACATGCAAATATTCCATTCACGTATCATCTCTGTTTTGGATCCACTCCTGTTTTTTTGGGCTTTAGCAATACTGATGGATTACTGACCAAATGCTGACCGAGTGAAGGCGGATGCTCCACAGACAGGATCCGTTTTTTGGAGGTTATTGTTCTGACGGATCAGAGGAAGGGCAAAAAAATGAATGAGTGACGTCAACACAAACTTACTGCTGACACCCTCTCCACTCTGTCTGGGGGGCTCTACTTGTATAAGTGTTTAATAGAACAGGTTCTGTAGACATCTATGTGGAATCAGCTGATGACAGTGTAAAAGGAGTGCGCTTCTTCTTGGCGCTAACATTGACCTATAAGGCTGAGTTCACACTTGAGTTATTTGGTCAGTTTTGGCCCTGTGACTGCCCAAATAAGTGAAGTGTGCAGTGATTCTAAGAGCAACGCCTGTCATCTGTGTGTCATATTGACTCACAGTATTATTTCACTACCACAACAGACTCCCTATGCGTGTTACTGCAAGACACAGTGTTCTACACCACTATAAAGGCTCTCTTCAGCCAGGAAATAGACGTTTTTAACGCGATTCGCCGCAAATAAATTCGTATCGAATGAAATTTTGTCAAAAAATTTGGGGAACTGGTAAATCGATTTCTTGAGAAATTCGCTCATCTCTCTCTCTCTCTCTCTCTCTCTCTCTCTCTCTCTCTCTCTCTCTATATATATATATATATATATATATATATATATATATATATATATATATATATATATATATATGGACATATGTGTGTATGTTCCGCGAAAACTCAAAAACGCAACCATCCATTTCAACGAAACTTGGTATACACATCCCTTGCTACCTGGAAAGAAATCTTGCGAGGGTCCCAGCTCTTTAGGACGTACCGTTCCGAGATATTTCCCAAAAATGACCTGCATTATCCAATACAAGCCTGACAGCCTTTTACCTGAATCCTAATTGCCATACACACGGTCACATGTCCCTTATCAGCCAATAGAAGCTCACAGGTCCTACTTCAGGTTGCCATAACAACAGATCACAGGTTTTAGCAGTTTACAGGTCCTTAAATATTCAATCATATGACGTATGATGTCACAACTACACTGCTATATGCATGGGGGGAAGGGCCACTATAAAACAGACGTGAGCTGTGGAGTTCCCTGTTAAAGGGGCAGGCACCATTGAGGTCACTGTTAAAGGGGCGGCCACTGTGAAAGCCACTGTTAACCACCTCAGCCCCTATAGCTTAAACACCCTTAATGACCAGGCCACTTTTTACACTTCTGACCTACCCTATTTTGACCGTTTATTGCTCGGTCATGCAACTTACCACCCAAATGAATTTTACCTCCTTTTCTTCTCACTAATAGAGCTTTCATTTGGTGGTATTTCATTGCTGCTGACATTTTTACTTTTTTTGTTATTAATCGAAATTTAACGATTTTTTTGCAAAAAAATTAAATTTTTCACTTTCAGTTGTAAAATTTTGCAAAAAAAACGACATCCATATATAAATTTTTCTCTAAAATTATTGTTCTACATGTCTTTGATAAAAAAAAATGTTTGGGTAAAAAAAAAAATGGTTTGGGTAAAAGTTATAGCGTTTACAAACTATGGTACAAAAATGTGAATTTCCGCTTTTTGAAGCAGCTCTGACTTTCTGAGCACCTGTCATGTTTCCTGAGGTTCTACAATGGCCAGACAGTACAAACACCCCACAAATGACCCCATTTTGGAAAGTAGATACCCTAAGGTATTCGCTGATGGGCATAGTGAGTTCATAGAACTTTTTATTTTTTGTCACAAGTCAGCGGAAATTTTTTTTTTTTTTCTTACAAAGTCTCATATTCCACTAACTTGTGACAAAAAATAAAAACTTCTATGAACTCACTATGCCCATCAGCGAATACCTTGGGGTGTCTTCTTTCCAAAATGGGGTCACTTGTGGGGTAGTTATACTGCCCTGGCATTCTAGGGGCCCAAATGTGTGGTAAGTAGTTTGAAATCAAAATCTGTAAAAAATGGCCGGTGAAATCCGAAAGGTGCTCTTTGGAATGTGGGCCCCTTTGCCCACCTAGGCTGCAAAAAAGTGTCACACATGTGGTATCTCCGTACTCAGGAGAAGTTGGGCAATGTGTTTTGGGGTGTCATTTTACATATACCCATGCTGGGTGAGATAAATATCTTGGTCAAATGCCAACTTTGTATAAAAAAATGGGAAAAGTTGTCTTTTGCCAAGATATTTCTCTCACCCAGCATGGGTATATGTAAAATGACACCCCAAAACACATTGCCCAACTTCTCCTGAGTACGGAGATGCCACATGTGTGACACTTTTTTGCAGCCTAGGTGCGCAAAGGGGCCCAAATTCCAAAGAGCACCTTTCGGATTTCACCGGACATTTTTTACAGATTTTGATTTCAAACCACTTCTCACGCATTCGGCCCCTTAAATGCCAGGGCAGTATAACTACCCCACAAGTGACCCCAATTTGGAAAGAAGACACCCCAAGGTATTTCGTGATGGGCATAGTGAGTTCATGGAAGTTTTTATTTTTTGTCACAAGTTAGTGAAATATGAGACTTTGTAAGGAAAAAAAAAAATCATCATTTTACGCTAACTTGTGACAAAAAATATAAAATTCTAGGAACTCGCCATGCCCCTCACGGAATACCTTGGGGTGTCTTCTTTCCAAAATGGGGTCACTTGTGGGGTAGTTATACTGCCCTGGCATTTTCCAGGGGCCCTAATGTGTGGTAAGTAGGTAAATGACCTGTGAAATCCTAAGGGTGCTCTTTGGAATGTGGGCCCCTTTGCCCACCTAGGCTGCAAAAAAGTGTCACACATGTGGTATCGCCGTATTCAGGAGAAGTTGGGCAATGTGTTTTGGGGTGTCTTTTTACATATACTCATGCTGGGTGAGATAAATATCTCGGCAAAAGACAACTTTTCCCATTTTTTATACAAAGTTGGCATTTGACCAAGATATTTCTCTCACCCAGCATGGGTATATGTAAAATGACACCCCAAAACACATTTCCCAACTTCTCCTGAGTACGGAGATACCAGATGTGTGACACTTTTTTGCAGCCTAGATGCGCAAAGGGGCCCACATTCATTTTATGAGGGCATTTTTAGACATTTGGATCCCAGACTTCTTCTCACGCTTTAGGGCCCCTAGAATGCCAGGGCAGTATAAATACCCCACATGTGACCCCATTTTGGAAAGAAGACACCCCAAGGTATTCAATGAGGGGCATGGCGAGTTCATAAAAATTTTTTTTTTGCACAAGTTAGCGGAAATTGATATTTTTTTCTTTTCTCACAAAGTCTCCCTTTCCGCTAATTTGGGACAAAAATTTCAATCTTTCATGGACTCAATATGCATCTCACGGAATACCTTGGGGTGTCTTCTTTCCGAAATAAGGTCACATGTGGGGTATTTATACTGCCCTGGCATTCTAGGGGCCCTAAAGCGTAAGAAGATGTCTGGAATATAAATGTCTTAAAATTTTTACGCATTTGGATTCCGTGAGGGGTATGGTGAGTTCATGTGAGATTTTATTTTTTGACACAAGTTAGTGGAAGATGAGACTTTGTAAGAAAAAAATAAATAATTTCCGCTAACTTGGGCCAAAAAAATGTCTGATTGGAGCCTTACAGGGGGGTGATCAATGACAGGGGGGTGATCAATGACAGGGGGGTGATCAGGGAGTCTATATGGGGTGATCACCCCCCTGTCATTGATCACCCCCCTATAAGGCTCCATTCAGATGTCCGTATGTGTTTTGCGGATCCGATCCATGTATCAGTGGATCCGTAAAAATCATACGGACATCTGAATGCAGCCTTACAGGGGGGTGATCAATGACAGGGGGGTGATCAATGACAGGGGGGTGATGAGGGAGTCTATATGGGGTGATCACCCCCCTGTAAGGCTCCATTCAGATGTCCGTATGTGTTTTGCGGATCCGATCCATGTATCAGTGGATCCGTAAAAATCATACGGACATCTGAATGCAGCCTTACAGGGGGGTAATCAATGACAGGGGGGTGATCAATGACAGGGGGGTGATCAGGGAGTCTATATGGGGTGATCACCCCCCTGTAAGGCTCCATTCAGATGTCCGTATGTGTTTTGCGGATCCGATCCATGTATCAGTGGATCCGTAAAAATCATACGGACATCTGAATGCAGCCTGACAGGGGGGTGATCAATGACAGGGGGGTGATCAGGGAGTCTATATGGGCTGATCACCCCGGTCATTGATCACCCCCCTGTAAGGCTCCATTCAGACGTCTGTATGCGTTTTGCGGATCCGATCCATCTATCAGTGGATCCGTAAAAATCATACGGACATCTGAATAGAGCCTTACAGGGGGTGATCAATGACAGGGGGGTGATCAATGACAGGGGGGTGATCAGGGAGTCTATATGGGGTGATCAGGGGTTCATAAGGGGTTAATAAGTGACAGGGGGGTGTAGTGTAGTGTAGTGGTGTTTGGTGCTACTTTACTGAGCTACCTGTGTCCTCTGGTGGTCGATCCAAACAAAAGGGACCACCAGAGGACCAGGTAGCAGGTATATTAGACGCTGTTATCAAAACAGCGTCTAATTTACCTGTTAGGGGTTAAAAAAATCACATCTCCAGCCTGCCAGCGAACGATCGCCGCTGGCAGGCTGGAGATCCACTCGCTTACCTTCCGATCCTGTGAACGCGCGCGCCTGTGTGCGCGCGTTCACAGGAAATCTCGCGTCTCGCGAGATGACGCGTATATGCGTGACTCTGCGCAGCGCTGCCACCTCCGGAAGGCGGTCCGGAGGTGGTTAAAGGGGTGGTCACCAATAAAGGGGCGGCCATTGTGAAAGTCACTGTTAAAGAGGCGGTCACCGTTAAAGGGGCGGCCATTGTGAAAGTCACTGTTAAAGGGACAGTCACCATTAAAGGGGTGGCCTCTGTGAAAGTCACTGTTAAAGGGGCGGTCACCATTAAAGGGGCAGCCACTATGTGTCATGGCCCATGGTGTGCGCTGTGACACTGTTGCCATACTTGTGGTAGCCCGCGGCAACGTGTTGCTGTGAGAGCATGCGGTGGCAGTGTCTCGGCCTTCTGGGTGATTGCCGTGACATAGTTGCCACGCATGCTGTTGCCGGTGGTAACGTGTGGCTTTGTTTGCTTGTGTGTGCACTTCCCCTTTAAGTGGCTTCCTTCCTCTGTCTGGTGTTGGAAGAGTTAACTCCCTTCCTAGTGTTTTGTTAACACTGGGTTTATGTGTGTGTGGGTGTGGCTGCTGGATGCCTAAAGCTGAGGGGTACTCCAGCTATGGTGTATGCTGGAGCTAACCTCCTGGTCTTCATATTCCATCTGTCCAGTGAGGGCCACCCTTATGGTCATATATGTTATTCCGGTGTCTCCTTCCCTTCCTGTCTCTTTGTGTTTGGAGTGGGTTTTAATCAGGGTGTTGGTCTGTCTATTTTTGGTGTTACATGTCTGGTAGTGTTTGGTGTCCAGCATGTTTTTAAGACATTCCCCTGTCTCACATTTATTGCAGCTATGAGTGTCCTGGGTCCCTGTGTGGTTCGTGGTGTGTGCTGTGTCCTTTAATGTTGGTGTGGACACTAGCACTTGTGCATGGGTTCCAGTCAGTGTGTCTGTGGCAGGTAAGTGTGTTACTGGTTTAACTTACCTGCCATCTCCATATGCTGTATGTGTTCCCCTCTCCTTGCAGCCTGGCCTTAGTAGAGACTCCTGTTCCTCCGTGTTGAGGATGAACAGGTAGTCTCTCCCCTGCTCCTAAGTGAGGGATTTCCAGGGCGACTCAGGATATTTGGTATCCAGTGTATGAGCCGTCCCACCATCGGGGTCCGTTCATATGGTGAGGAGTCAGGGAGAGGATTAGGGACGCGGTAGGAGGTGACCTGCAACCTTATCACTCCTTTTGGCCAGGCTGATCCCTTTTACCCTTTGACACTGCACGTCAGAGGGTTTCGCCCACTCCCCGCCATGACACTATGAAAGTCACTGTTAAACGTGCGGTTACCGTTAAAGGGGTGGCCACTGTGAAAGTCACTGTTAAAGGGGCAGTCACCATGGAAGCCACTGTTAAAGGGGCGGCCACCGTGAAAGTCACTGTTAAAGGGGCAGTCACCTTTAAAGGGACGGCCTCTGTGAAAGTCACTGCTAAACGGGCGGTCACCGTTAAAGAGGCGGCCACTGTGAAAGTTACTGTTGAAGGGGAGGCCACCGTTAAAGGGGCGGCCACCTTTAAAGTCACTATTAACTGCTTAGGGACCGGGCTCTTTTTCACCTTAAGGACCAGGCCATTTTTTGCAAATCTGACCAGTGTCACTTTATGTCGTGATAACTTTAAAACGCTTTGACTTATCCAGGCCATTCTGAGATTGTTTTTTCGTCACATATTGTACTTCATGACACTGGTAAAATGGAGTAAATAAAAATCATTTTCAATTTCTCTACTTCTATAATACATAGTAATACCTACAAAAATAGTTATTACTTTACATTCCCCATATGTCTACTTCATGTTTGGATCATTTTGGGAATGACATTTTATTTTTTGGGGATGTTACAAGGCTTAGAAGTTTAGAAGCAAATCTTGAAATTTTTCTGAAATTTTCAAAAACCCACTTTTTAAGGACCAGTTCAGGTCTTAAGTCACTTTGCGAGGCTTACATAATAGAAACCACCCAAAAATGATCCCATTCTAGAAACTACAGCCCTCAAGGTATTCAAAACAGATTTTACAAACCTTGTTAACCCTTAAGGTGTTCCACAAGAATTAATGGAAAATCGAGATAACATTTCAAAATTTCACTTTTTTAGCAGATTTTCCATTTTAATAATTTTTTTCCAGTTACAAAGCAAGGGTTAAAAGCCAAACAAAACTCAAAATTTATGGCCCTGATTCTGTAGTTTACAGAAACACCCCATATGTGGTTGTAAACTGCTGTACGGGCACATGGCAGGGCACAGAAGGAAAGGAATGCCATACGGTTTTTGGAAGGCAGATTTTGCTGGACTGGTTTTTTGACACCATGTCCCATTTGAAGCCCCCCTGATGCACCCATAGAGTAGAAACTCCAAAAAAGTGACCCCATTTTAGAAACTATGGGATAGGGTGGCAGTTTTGTTGGTACTATTTTAGGGTACATATGATTTTTGGTTGCTCTATATTACACTTTTTGTGAGGCAAGGTAACAAGAAATAGCTGTTTTGGCACCGTTTTTATTTTCTGTTATTTACAACATTCATATGACAGGTTAGATCATGTGGTATTTTTATAGAGCAAGTTGTCACGGACGCGGAGATACCTAATATGTATACTATTTTTTTTTTAGTTTTACACAATGATTTTATTTTTGAAACAAAAAAAATCCTGTTTTAGTGTCTCCATAGTCTGAGAGCCATAGTTTTTCAGTTTTTGGGCGATAACCTTAGGTATGGTAGGATTTTTGCGGGATGAGATGACGGTTTGATTGGCACTATTTTGGGGTGTGTATGACTTTTTGATCGCTTGCTATTACACATTTTGTGATGTAAGGTGACAAAAAATTGCTATTTTTACTCCGTTTTTATTTTTATTTTTTTACGGTATTCACCTGAGGGGTTAGATCATGTGATATTTTTATAGAGAACGTTATTACGGACGCGGCGATTCCTAATATGTATACTTTTTTTTAATTTATGTAAGTTTTACACAATAATTTAATTTTTTAAACAAAAAAAATCATGTTTTAGTGTCTCCATAGTCTGAGAGCCATAGTTTTTTCAGTTTTTGGGGGATAACCTTGGGTATGGTAGGATTTTTGCGGGAAGAGATGACGGTTTGATTGGCACTATTTTGGGGTGCATATGATTTTTTGATCGCTTGCTATTACACTTTTTGTGATGTAACGTGCTTTTTTTACACGTTTTTTTTTTTACGGTGTTCACCTGAGGGGTTAGGTCATGTGATATTTTTATAGAGCAGGTTATTACGGATGCGGCAATACCTAATATGTATACTTTTTTTTAATTTACACAATAACAGCTTTTTTAAAACAAAAAAAATTATGTTTTAGTGTCTCCATATTTTTTGGACGATTGTCTTAGGTAGGGGCTAATTTTTTATTGGATGACGTGACGGTTATATTGGTACTATTTTGGTGGGCATACGCCTTTTTGATCGCTTGCTGTTGTACTTTTAGTGATGTAAGGTGACAAAAAAATTGTTTATTTTGCACAGTTTTTATTATTTATTTTTACGGTGTTCATCTAAGGGGTTAGGTCATGTGATATGTTTATAGAGCCGGTCGATATGGACGCGGCGATACCTAATATGTCAACTTTTTTTTTTTCCTATTTTTTACCTTTTTTTTTTTACTTTATTTGGGGGAAATGCCGTTTTATTATTTTTTTTTTACTTGAAACTTTTAATTTTTTCGTGGGAAAACTTTATTTTTTCAACTTTTTTTTTCACTTAATTTTTTGTCCCACTTTTGGGGGTCTAATCCCCTTTACAATGCATTCCAATACTTCTGTATTGGAATGCATTGGCTGTATGAGTAATGCAGTGTGTATTACTCATACAGCTTCCTGCCTGTGAGATCCAGGGGGCTGGTTCTGACAGGCTCTTCACCGGAAGGCAGCGCCGATGCCTAAGGAAGGCATCGCGCTGCCTTCCATGCCATCGGGTCCCCATTACAGCCGCACGGGGACCCGATGGCACCTCCGATCACCGCCGCAACCACCCGTAACCTCCGCAATCCGCAGGTCTGAATTGACCTGCGGTTTGCGTTGATCGCCAATACGGGGGGGGATTACGGGACCCCGCACGCGCATTGTCCCAGGGTGTTTGCTGATTGATTTTAGCAGGCACACACATCCGATCGGAACTACACATGACGTACCGGTATGTCATGTGTACCTAAGTTTCAGGACATCATGACGTATTGGTACGTCATATGTCCCCAAGAGGTTAAAGGGGCGGTCACGGTTAAAGGGGCTGCCACATTGAAAGTCACTGTAAAGGGGTGGTCACCGTTAAAGGAGCGGCCACTGTGAAAGTCACTGTAAAAGGGGTGGTCACCGTTAAAGGGGCGGCCACCGTGAAAGTCACTGTTAAAGGGGCGTTCACTGTTAGAGGGGCTGCCACTGTGAAAGTCACTGTAAATAGGGCAGCCACCGTGAAAGTCACTGTTAAAGGGGCGGCCATTGTGAGTCACTGTTAAAGGGGTGGTCACCGTTAAAGGGGCGGCCACTGTAAAAGGGGCGGTTACCGTTGATGGGGCGGCCATTGTGAAAGTCACTGTTAAAGGGGCGGTTACCGTTAAAGGGGCAGCAACTTTGAAAGTCACTGTTAAAGGGGCAGTCACCGTTAAAGGGGCTGCCACTGTGAAAGTCACTGTTTAAGGGGTGGTCACCGTTAAAGTGTCGCCACTATGAAAGACACTGTTAAACGGGCGGTTACCGTTAAAGGGGCGGCCACTGTAAAAGTCACTGTTAAAGGGGTGGTCACCATTAAAGGGGCGGCCATTGTGAAAGTCACTGTTATTTAATATAAAATTGCAATAAATAAATATCTGAGCAACGCTGGGTCATCAGCTAGTATCTAATACAGGCATGCTCAACCTGGCCCTCCAGCTGTTGCAAAACTACAACTCCCATAATTCCCTGACAGACTACAGCTATCATCCTACAGAAGGACATTGTGGGAGTTGCAGTTTTACAACAGCTGGAGGGCCGCAGGTTGAGCGTGCCTGATCTAATATATGAAGTTAAGTGTATGTATGTATGTCCGCTAAAGGAATCTGCACCGTTGCATTTACAATCACGAAATCTGGCACACAGGTACTTTAGGTGTCCGGGAAGGTTTTAGCAGGTCTCAACTCTCTAGGACGTACAGTTCCTGAGATATTCCCAAAAAATGCATTAGCCAATGAAAGCTTAGTCACATGACCTTTATCAGCCAATAGAAGCTCACAGGTCCTCCAGCCTCCACATACACAGTTTTGCTCCAGGTTTCCATAACAACCCAGCCATTTATCTTCACTGCTGTAGGAGAGCTTTAAAGGAAATATGTCACAAGGATAATTGCTATTGAAGTAAAGCCATTGCTTAATAGCACTTAGTACCTTATTTCAAGATGTGCCTTTGTTCCAGCAATAGATGTTTTTATCCTCTGAAAATCCAGTTTATTTGGTATGCAAATGAGCCAGTAAGGTGCCCAGAGGGGCGTCAGTCTTGCAGGAAGGAGTTCAGAGGCGCCCCCTGCCACAATGTGTCCACCCTCAAAAGACTTTTAAAAAAACACCCCCAGGTCCCGCTAAGCCACACCCCTGATATGGTTAGGCCACGCCCCTTCAACTCTTGAACCGACGGGGATTGAAAGGTAAAGCTGCAGGGGTGGGAGGAATGGTGACTTTCTCCCTGCAGCTTACACTCAGACAGCACAATGCTGCTGTCTTCATGTGAGCTGTTCAAAAGGACACGACCCCAATCGGGTCAGGCCACGCCCCCTCCCACTCCTCAGCCGACTCAGATTGAAAAAATAAAGTTCAAAATCAACTTTTAGGTCTTGCTAAGCCACGCCCAGATCTGGTTAGACTACGCCCCCTCGACTCCTCAGCCTATAGGGATTGAAAAAATGAAGGTAAAAATCAACTTCTGTCATCTGCAGGGGTGGGAGGGAGGATGACTTTCTCCCTGCAGCTTACACTCAGACAGCACAGTGCTGCTGTCTTCATGTGAGCTGTTCAAAAGGACACTAGCAATGAGCGGCAGGGGCAATATTCGAATTCGCAATATTTCACGAATATTTGGGCGAATATTCGCCATATATATTCGAGAATTTTAAAATTCGTGATTTCCAGGCATTATGTTCTTGATTGCGAAAATTTGCATAAAAATTCACATAAACTGGTATTTAATAAAACAACAAATATTTGCGATTACGAATATATTTTGCGATATTCTAAATATTCGCGAATTCTCGAAGTGCCGATATTTGCGATTGAAATTCGCAATTTGAATATTCGTGATCAACACTAAAGGACACGCCCCTATCAGGTTAGGTCACGCCCCTCTCACTCCTCAGCCGACTGAGATTGAAAAAATGAAGTTAAAAATCAACTTCTAGGTCCCGCTAAGCTACAGTGCTACTGTCTTAGAGTGAGCTGTTCAAAAGGACAGGGGTCACCCTTACTTCTAGGGTGAAATTGCAGTTTCAAACAACCAGTTTTGGGGTGTATTTAGTTGATATATAACTACTTCCATTCATCCTTGCTTCTGGGGTAAATTTGCGGCCTGTTATGAACAGTTTTTGGGTGTATTTATTTCATAAATAGAAGTACTTCTATTCACTCTTGCTTCTGGGGTGAAACTGCAGTTTGAAACAACCAGTTTTGGGGTGTATTTATTTCATACATATACAGTGGCGGAAATAATTATTTGACCCCTCACTGATTTTGTAAGTTTGTCCAATGACAAAGAAATGAAAAGTCTCAGAACAGTATCATTTCAATGGTAGGTTTATTGTAACAGTGGCAGATAGCACATCAAAAGGAAAATCGAAAAAATAACTTTAAATAAAAGATAGCAACTGATTTGCATTTCATTGAGTGAAATAAGTATTTGAACCCTCTAACAAAAAAAGACTTAATACTTGGTGGAAAAACCCTTGTTTGCAAGCACAGAGGTCAAACGTTTCTTGTAATTGATGACCAAGTTTGCGCACATTTTAGGAGGAATGTTGGTCCACTCCTCTTTGCAGATCATCTCTAAATCCCTAAGGTTTCGAGGCTGTCTCTGTGCAACTCTGAGCTTGAGCTCCCTCCATAGGTTTTCGATTGGATTAAGGTCCGGAGACTGACTAGGCCACTCCATGACCTTAATGTGCTTCTTCTTGAGCCACTCCTTTGTTGCCTTTGCTGTATGTTTTGGGTCATTGTCGTGCTGGAACACCCATCCACGACCCATTTTCAGTTTCCTGGCAGAGGGAAGGAGGTTGTCGCTCAGGATTTCACGATACATGGCTCCGTCCATTTTCCCGTTTATGCGAATAAGTTGTCCTGTGCCCTTAGCAGAAAAACACCCCCAAAGCAAAATGTTTCCACCCCCATGCTTGACGGTGGGGACGGTGTTTTGGGGGTCATAGGCAGCATTTTTCTTCCTCCAAACACAGCGAGTTGAGTTAATGCCAAAGAGCTCTATTTTGGTCTCATCAGACCACAGCACCTTCTCCCAGTCACTCTCTGAATCATTCAGGTGTTCATTGGCAAACTTCAGACGGGCCTGCACATGTGCCTTCCTGAGCAGGGGGACCTTGCGAGCCCTGCAGGATTTTAATCCATTGCGGTGTAATGTGTTTCCAATGGTTTTCTTGGTGACTGTGGTCCCTGCTAATTTGAGGTCATTAACTAACTCCTCCCGTGTAGTTCTAGGATGCTTTTTCACCTTTCTCAGAACCATTGACACCCCACGAGGTGAGATCTTGCGTGGAGCCCCAGAGCGAGGTCGATTGATGGTCATTTTGTGCTCCTTCCATTTTCGAACAATCGCACCAACAGTTGTCACCTTCTCTCCCAGCTTCTTGCTAATGGTTTTGTAGCCCATTCCAGCCTTGTGCAGGTCTACAATTTTGTCTCTGACATCCTTGGACAGCTCTTTGGTCTTTCCCATGTTGGAGAGTTTGGAGTCTGCTTGATTGATTGATTCTGTGGACAGGTGTCTTTTATACAGGTGACTAGTTAAGACAGGTGTCCTTAATGAGGGTGACTAATTGAGTAGAAGTGTCTAACCACTCTGTGGGAGCCAGAACTCTTAATGGTTGGTAGGGGTTCAAATACTTATTTCACTCAATGAAATGCAAATCAGTTGCTATCTTTTATTTAAAGTTTTTTTTTCGATTTTCCTTTTGATGTGCTATCTGCCACTGTTACAATAAACCTACCATTGAAATGATACTGTTCTGAGACTTTTCATTTCTTTGTCATTGGACAAACTTACAAAATCAGTGAGGGGTCAAATAATTATTTCCCCCACTGTAAGTACTTCCATTCACCCTTTCTTCTGGGATGAATTTGCAGTAAGATACAACCAGTTTTGGGGTGTATTTATTTTAAATATATAAAAGTACCTCCATTCACCCTTGCTTCTGGGGTGAATTTGCGGCCTGATACAACCATTTTTGGGGGTATTTATTTCATATATATAAGTACTTCCATTCATCCTTGCTTCTGGAGTGAAATTGCAGTCTGATAGTATTGCTCTCTTACCCTTGCAGTTTCTTTTAATTTACAGTATATATCGGACAGACATGTGACAGGCCCTTCTAAGAGAATGGGCAGTGGCCAAAATGTTTCTGTCTCAGGCAGAAATAGCAGCAGAAGAAGGGGAGGGGGCAGCAGCAGTCGCAGCGGCAGGCCTGAGCTGCCAGTGTCATCTAGCGGTCGTGTTTTGACCAGCAACCCAGTCGTCCTTGGATGGTTAACTCGGTCTTCTACTTCATTGCAAGTGACATCAGACAGTCGGTGGGTTCCTTTGACACAACGCTTAGTTGGCATGGGCCGGGAACAAGCTCTGTGCAACTACCTGTCCTCATCCTGCCTCTGTCATTTTCTGTTCCCTCAGCTCAAGAAGTATTGTATGCCGTCGGCTCGGCTCCGCTTTTCAGCAAGGATGAGATTCTAGAGGACAGTCAGCAGCTTCTGCCTAGCCAAGATCTGGAAGAAGGAGCCACTTCTTTCTCCAGTAGGCGGGCAAGTAGTGATGAAGACAGTCGCGTGGGAGCTGGTGTTGCGAGCCGTCAGGCATGTTGCCCTGAGAATGGTGAGGGTGACATCAGTAACGTGCAGACGGTAGTGGACTATGATGTGGCCGATCACATATGGGAGCCGGGTGAAGAGGGGGCTTTATCATCATCTGGAGAAGAGGGTAGCAGCTTGTGCAGGAGGCAGGGGCTGGGCCAGCAAGGTGGTGGCGTCTCTGTGAGTCAGCAGGGTGGAATCAGTGGTAGGTCAGGAGCTAAGCTTGGCCAGGGTAGACCGCCCGCTACACAGGAGCCTTCCTGTCAGGAAAGAAGTAGCAGTGCAGGGGTTTATCGAGGCAGCAGTAGCTGGCAGTCAGCATGGAGTGGTGGGGGGAAAATACCATATTCGGCGGTGTGGCAATTTTTCATCAAGCCGCCAGAGGACATCAGCATGGCCATTTGCAGAATCTGTGGGCAGAAGGCGAAACATGACCAGGGTGCCAATGTTGGCACCATGGCTCTGCATCAACACATGCAGCTTCACCATGAAGTGGCCTTGCAAAACCATGGCGCTAATGTAGTGGTACAGCTTGAGGCAGCAACCCAGTGGCCCGCACCCCTTTTCCTACAGTTAAGGCTCCACCTCAGCAGAAGGAAGCTGCGTTTCCTTTCCATCATCTACTGGTCCTGATGCTCCTGCTCCTCCTCCTTGACACTTATTTTGTCAGCAATGGATCACAGAAGCAATTGCAAAAAGACAACAGTATGCGTGCACTCATCTAATGGCGCAGAAGCTGAATGTGCTCCTGGCCAAGTCCATGTGGTGGACTCTGCACCTTTCAGAGAACTGATAACTTGTGCCGAGCCAAGGGGGAGAGTCCCAAGCCAACATTACTTCTCTAAAAAGGCAGTACCAGCCCGACACACGTATGTTGAACAGAAAGTGGGCCAGTCCTTGAGCTTCTTGGTGTCTGCTAAAGTTCACAGCAGCGCCGACGTGTGGTGCTGTAACTACAGGCAAGGACAATATATGTCCTTTACGGCCCACTGGGTAAATGTGGTACTTGGCCAGGTGACAGTATTGCCGCCTACACGGTCTCAAGCTGTGGGTCCTGCGCCAATGTCCTCTGCTGCTTCCTCATCCTACACCTTGTCTTCAGCCTCCACTGCCGTTACAATTCGGAGTGCTCCTCCAGCGTATCACATGTGCAGGGCACGGCTGTGTCATGCTGTTCTGCACCTTGGCAGCCCGGACGACCAGAGTCGCACAGAGGAGCAACTACTCAGCGTCATCAACCAAGAAATTGAATCCTGGCTTTCTCCTCGCCAACTGAAGAACGGAACCAGATAACACATCTCATAAAGCATGTTGTATTAACTCTGTAGTTTGGCAGGGCTGTAAGGCCTGTACCACATGGTCCCTATTTTGCATCAGGTTTGGATCATGATTTAAAAGCCAAAAGCAGGCGTGAGTACAAAACACAGAAGACATGCAAATATTTCATTCACGTGTCATCTCTATTTTGGATCCACTCTTGTTTATTTGGCTTTAGCAATACTGATGGATTACTGACCAAATGCTGACCAAGTAAAGGCGGATGCTCCACAGACAGGATCCGTTTTTTTTGGGTTGTTGTTATGACGGATGAGAAGAAGCATAAAATAAACAGTGACATCAACTCAAACGTACTGCTAGCACCCTCTCCACTCTGTCAGGGGGGCTCTACTTGTCTCAGCGTGTAACAGAATATCTATGTGGAATCAGCTGAAGACGGTGTAAAAGGAGTGCGCTCCTGTATTACAACCAGTGCCCCACGACAAAATGGAGGCTGTTGTGAAGCCCTCATGGAGGCTAATCTGCAGCAGCGAGACAAACCTGCATCAACGCGAGGCTAATAAGCAGCAGCAGTAGACCAACCAGTTGCTGCTAGAACACTTTATGGCTTTGCAGACAGCAGGAGCAACCCCGAACGTCCACGCGATGCCCAGAAAGCAGTCCGTGCCGCGATTCCTAAGATGACCCCCACAGACGACATCTAAACCTAACTTGCAATGTATGAGAAAGTGGCCAGAAGCTACCCGGAGACCAGTGGGCTGAGGTCGTTGCTCCATTCCTGGCATCTGATTCCTAGCGGGTGTATTTCGACTTACCGATCAAGCGGCCGACTACCAAAAAGTAAAGGGTGAGATTTTGGCAAGACTGGGGGTGAATGTCTTGGTCCGGGCCCAGCGGGTACATCAGTGGGGGTTTAAGCCGGCTAAGCCTGCCAGACCTCAGTATTATGACTTACTCCACCTCTTGCAAAAGTGGCAACAGCCTGATGTGCTGAGTCTCACGGCTATGCTGGATAGACTATTGGCTGATATGTTCTGGAGGGCCCTGCCACCCCCTCTCCAGCACTGGATCAGCCAGGTGTCTCCTGGCAATGCCCTGGAAATGTTGGACCTGGTGGAGCGCTACGAGGCTACTAAGAATGTTACAGGGGGTACTTTTGGGAGGGGGGCAGTCAGACCCAGCGACTTGTACCAACCAAACCCACCTGTGATGTACACCCTACTGACCTGGCTCCGATAGTCTGCTGGCGGTGTCAGGAGCCGGGCCATGTAAGAGCTGACTGTCCACATCAGGTGGAACCCATGGATACTAACTATGGCTACCATCAGTCGTTATATGCCAGGAAGCTGTGTGCAGCAGGTACCCCAGAAACTCTAAACAACTTGTGCCGGGGGGAAGTGGGAGACACTCCAGCGGAGGCTCTGCTGGACTCAGGGAGTCTGGTGTCCCTAGTAAGGGTTCCCCTGGTATGGTCCACGGAGTATACTGGCTGGAAAGTCGGGGTCATGTGCATTCATAAAGACTTAAAAGACTATCCCACCGCCCTGGTGTCTGTAACCACAGGGGCCGGCAGGTGGACTCACAAAGTGGCAGTTGCCACAAATTTACACTACAAACTTATAATAGGGAGAGACTTCCGAGGGCTTCCAGGCACTGTGGCCTGCTACCAGAGTGACTGATACCCATGAGACATGGGTAACCCCAGCAGAGTGGCCTTGCTCCAGGGGGAGGCCAGAACCCTGGGAACCCGAGGCCGAAGGGCCAGCAGTAGGGATGACCGCCACTTTGGTGAAAGAGGGGGGGGGGGGGGAACCCCACAGAATGTAATGGTGGGAGATGTAGAGGACTTGCCGCCGGGGCCTGAACTGGCAGACCTCAATGTCTCTGGGGATAATATTGGTACTGCACAACACCGAGACCCAACCCTATCCCGAGCTTGGGGAATTGTATTAATAGTAGATGGTGAACCACAACAACGGTGAACCACAACAACCGGGGGCAGAGTTGGTGTTTCCCCATTTTGTGGTTCATCAGGATATGTTGTATCGGGTAAACCAACTGGGGGGTGAACATATTGAACAGTTGGTGGTGCCCCAGGCTTATTGCAAACTCGTGTTATAGTTAGCCCACCAACATGTTCTCGGGGGGGCATCTGGGAATGCAGAAAATACAGGACCGGATACTACAACGGTTTTACTGGCCCAGTGTGTTTAGAGAGGTGGAAGAATTCTGTAAGTCTTGCCCGACCTGCCAGGCAACTAGCCCCCAGCACCTTTTCCGCAGTCCCTTGGTACCTCTCCCGATCATCGAGGTACCGTTTGAGCAAATTGCGATGGACCTCGTAGGCCCAGTACCAAAGTCCGCTAGAGGACACCAACATATCCTGGTCATCCTAGATTACGCCACTCGGTACCCGGAGGCGGTGCAACTTCGACATACATTGGCTAAACTGAGCTAAGCTAAGGAGCTAATGGAGATGTTCTCCCAAGTGGGGCTACCTAAAGAGGTTCTGACTGACCAGGACCTTTTTATGTCCATGTTTATGAGGGAGCTCTGTAAGTTGCTGCATATCAAACAGTTACGGACGTCCGTTTACCATCCGCAAATGGACGGTCTGGTTGAATGGTTTAATAAAACATTAAAAACCATGTTAAAAAGGGTAGTGTCTAAAGATGGGAAGGACTGGGACCTTCTTCTGCCCTATGTCATGTTCGCTGTGCGAGAGGTGCCCCAGGCCTCTACTGGGTTCTCGCCCTTCGAATTACTTAATGGCAGATATCCTTGCGGTTTGTTGGACGTAGCCAAAGAAGCGTGGGAACAGCAACCCACTCCGCATAAAAGTGTCCTGGAGTACATTACCAAGTTGCAACAGTGGATAGACCGTTTTGCCTCTTGTCAGGGAGCATATGGAGGCAGCTCAGCGAGCCCAGAGTCGGATCTATAATCGGCAGGCTCGGGTCTGGATCTTTAACCCGGGTGATCGGGTTTTGGTCCTGGTGCCGACCGTGGACAGTAAATTCTTGGCTGGGTTGCAGGAACCCTACGAGGTACACCAGCCAGGGAGGTGAAAGCCAGAGCAGGTGTACCATGTGAATTTGCTCAAACCGTGGAAAGATATGGAAACCTGTACTGAAGACAGCCCGCGACCAGGTTTTCTAAGGGAAGAGGTTCTGGCCCCTCTGTCTGAAGCAGGGGAAGCGGCTGCCACAGTAAGAATGGCTGACAGCTTCTCCTCTAAACAGGCTCAGGAGGACAGGGAGTTTATTGGCCGGAACACGGATGTGTTCTCGGACCTCCCTGGATGCACTTTCATAATTCGGCATGACATTGTCACTGAGCCTCAGGCGAAAGTCTGGCTAAAACCATACTGGGTACCCGACGCTCGGCGACAAGCCATCTCGGAGGAAGTGCAGATGATGCTGAGGCTAGACGTCATTAAGGAGTCTAAAAGTGAGTGGGCTAGTCCGATAGTGCTAATACCCAAGCCGGATGGGACACTTCAGTTTTGTAATGATTTCCGAAAATTAAACGAGATCTCTAAGTTCGATGCATATCCCATGCCCCGAGTCGATGAGCTAATTGAAAGGTTAGGACAAGCCCGGTATTTCTCAGTTTTGGACCTGACGAAAGGGTATTGGCAGGTGCCCTTAATGGAGGCTGCTAAAGAGAAAACTGCCTTCATCACACCGGAGGGACTATATCAGTACAAGGCGTTACCCTTTGGTCTGCATGGCGCCCCCGCCACCTTTCAAAGGCTAATGGACATTGTACTTCGTCCACATCGTCGGTACGCTTCGGCATACCTGGACGATATCGTCATCCACAGTACCGACTGGGAAAGTCACCCTACCCAAAGTACAGGCTGTAGTGGACTCCCTTAGGAATGCTGGGCTAACCGCTAACCCCAAAAAATGCGCGATAGGTTTAGAGGAGACTAAGTACCTGGGGTATGTCATTGGGCGCGGAGTTATCAAACCTCAAGTGAACAAAATAGAGGCAATTCGAAATTGGCCCGACCTGTCACCACTAGGCAAATAAAGTCATTCCTAGGAATGGTGGGCTATTACATGAGGTTTGTTCCCCACTTTGCTACAGTGACTGCGCCATTGACAGGGCTCTTGAAGGGACACAAGTCAGTGATGGTTCGCTGGGATGATTAGGCGGAAGAGGCGTTTTCCGCTTTGAAGTTGGCCCTGTGTGCGTCCCCGGTTTTGGTGATGCCCGACTTCAAACGGGAATTCATAGTACAGACAGACACCCTTCGAAGTAGGCCTCGGTGCTGTACTGCCTCAGGAAGTCAACGGGGAGGAGCATTCCATTGTCTTCCTAAGCCGCAAGCTTACCGCAGCCGAAACCAGGTACAGTATAGTGGAGAGAGAGTGCCTGGCTATCAAGTGGGCACTCGAGTCTCTCCACTACTATTTGTTGGGGAGAAAGTTCTGTCTGGTGACTGACCCCTCCCCTCCCAAGTGGATGAGCCAGGCCAAAGAGAGAAAAGCCAGAGTCATCAGGTGGTTCCTATCCTTACAGAACTTTAAGTTCTCCATAGAACACAAGGCAGGCCGGTTGCAGGGAAACGCGGATGCCCTGTCCCGGGTATACTGTATGGCATGTGTTCACCCCCTCAGTGTTGAACAAAGGGGGTAGGTACGTATGTAAGAAGGTACAAGGAATCATCGTGGATGATAGGTATGTGTCACCGAGGTTCCTGGCCTCGGTGGAGTAAGAGCCAGTTTTCATGTGTCAGCAGCAGTTGCTGTTTGACACTTTGCTATTTAGTATGGCTGTAAATACAGTAGCTGATCCGGGATGGCTCATACTGGGAATAGTCAAAGTGATCCCCACGTTCCAAGATGGGTTTTGTCAGGCCTATAAAAAACAGCCAGCAGTGTCAGGTGTGGGGAATTATCTCTCTCTGACATTGAAGCTCTGGCAATCTCTGTACCGGGATCTGAGCCTTATGCCAGGCTGGAGGCCTGAATCCGGGACGGCTGCTCTGTTCTGAGCTATGCCAGTCGTGTGTGGATTAACACCCAGGACAAAAGGTGACTGTTATGTTTTTGAGCTCTCTGGGTGTGAACTAATACTGCAAATGAACTGTCATACTGTGTACTTGCAACAAGTGTGAATAAACACTGAAGTTTTTGAGTTATAAATTGGTCTTTGACTCTATACTGCGTCCGCTTGTCCTGACTACCAGAGCGAGTCTCCACAGCCCATATAAATGTGCCGCTGATCACTTGAATGAGTGAAACGCACCACTTTACAAAGTTTTGGTGAGATCCTGGGAGTCTGTTTCGGGAAGGAAGGCGCAGCCCTCAAGTCTTGGGAAGAACGCTTGACCAAAGTCAACCAAAGAATCGGACTGTGGAGCCTCAGACAACTCACGAATGAGGGCAAAGCACTCGTCCTGCGTAAGGAAGTTCTGCCTGTGCTACAGTACACCGCACAGGCATGGCCCCCCTCTTGCCAATGTTTCCAGGGCCATCACCAGGACTGTGTTTCGCTTCGTTTGGGGATCCAAGATGGACAGAGTGAAGCGAGCCATCATGTACAAAGAGCCCCACAATGGCGGAAAGGGCATTCCGGATCTGCTCACTTTACTGCAGATCGCTTTTGTTTGTGACATCGTTCGTCGGACTCTGAGAACAGCCAATGGCTCTGTGGGCAAGGCTATGTCTCGCTTCTTCCTCCTGCCCTTCTGGAGGGGTCTGGGCTGGGACAAGTGGGACAGCTCCATCCCTTACAACTGGCACTCTCTCTGGTATTACGGAGATGTTGTCAAGTTTGTGAGGGAACACCAACTGGAGGGCCTCAAGCCCGCCTTGTGGAAACCAAAGACTATCCACAAGCTCATCAGAGCAAAGCATGCGGTGAAGTCAATTCCTGGGATCCATGACGACACCGTAGAGACAGTTTGAACTAATCTGTCATCAGGTTAACCAACGGGCACAAGGACTTGTCATGGATGGCTATACAGGGAGGACTGCCAATTCAGTCATTCATGCACGCCTGGAACCTGTTCAAAACCTGGTACTGCCCCAGGTGCCCTTTCATGGAGGAAACATCGTACCACCTGTTTTGGGAGTTCCCCTTTGCGCAGGGCCTGTTGGATGCCCTGGAAAATAAACTCAAAGACACTATATGGCTTGCCAGGAACCAGCTTATTCTCAGGAGGGAGAACATGTCCGTCCTCGACTGCCGCAGACTTATCCATAGTCTACAGTGGGATTACAACATCTTGGATGTCAATGACGAAGAAGAGGACTAAACCAGTCTCCTTCCCCCTCTCCCCCCGTTTGCTCCTGTCTTCTCAATAAAGCTGAAGGCATGTGATTTCCCCTCCCTATCCCCTCCTTCCCACCCCCCACCCCCCTCATCACTTTCTAAATGCTTTGTTGAAAGGTTTTGTGATTGAATAAGTATGCTAGCGTAGCATGCATTGTGATAGAATTTGTCGGCAGATAAGAACCATTTGGCCCATCTAGTCTGCCCAATATACTGAATACTATGAATAGCCCCTGGCCCTATCTTATATGAAGGATGGCCTTATGCCTATCCCATACATGCTTAAACTCCTTTTCTGTATTTGCAGCTACCACTTCTGCAGGGTGGCTATTCCATGCATCCACTACTCTCTCAGTAAAGTAATACTTCCTGATATTACTTTTAAACTTTTGCCCCTCTAATTTAAAACTATGTCCTGTTGTAGCAGTTTTTCTTCTTTTAAATATTCTCTCCTCTTTGACCTTGTTGATTCCCTTAATGTATTTAAAAGTTTCTATAATATCCCCTCTGTCTCGTCTTTCTTCCAAGCTATACATGTTAAGGTCCTTTAATCTTTCCTGGTACTTTTTATCCTGCAATCCATGTACCAGTTTAGTAGCTCTTCTCTGAACTCTCTCCAAAGTATCAATATCCTTCTGGAGATATGGTCTCCAGTACTGCGCACAATACTCCAAATTAGGTCTCACTAGTGCTCTGTAGAGCGGCATGAGCACCTCCTTCTTTCTACTGGTAATGCCTCTCCCTATACACCCAAGCATTCTGCTAGCATTTCCTGCTGCTCTATGACATTGTATGCCTACCTTTTTAAGTCTTCTGAAATAATGACCCCTAAATCCCTTTCCTCAGATATTGAGGTTAGGACTGTATCACTGATTTTAAATTCGGCTCTTGGGTTTTTACGCCCCAGGTGCATTATCTTGCACTTATCAACGTTAAATTTTAGTTGCCAGATTTATGGCCATTCCTCTAGTTTTCCTAAATCCTTTTCCATTTGGTGTATCCCTCCAGGAATATCAACCCTGTTACAGATCTTTGTGTCATCAGCAAAAAGACACACCTTACCATCGAGGCCTTCTGCAATTTCGCTGATAAAGATATTAAACAATATGGGTCCCAGAACAGATCCCTGAGGTACCCCACTGGTAACAAGAGCATGGTCTGAATATACTCCATTGACTACAACTCTCTGTTGTCTGTCCCTCAGCCACTGCCTAATCCATTCAACAATATGGGAGTCCAAGCACAAAGACTGCAATTTATTGATAAGCCTTCTATGTGGGACAGTATCAAAAGCCTTACTAAAGTCTAGATAAGCGATGTCTACTGCACATCCGCCATCTATTATTTTAGACACCCAATCAAAAAAATCTATAAGATTAGTTTGACATAATCTCCCTGAAGTAAACCCATGCTGTTTTTCATCTTTCAATCCATGGGATTTTAGATGTTCCGCAATCCTCACCTTAAGGCCTCATGCACACGACAGTATTTTTTCACGGTCCGCAAAACGGGGTTCCGTTGGTCCGTGATCCGTGACCTTTTTTTTCGTCCGTGGGTCTTCCTTGGCCGTGCGGAGCCAAACGGATCCGTCCTGATTTACAATGCAAGTCAATGTGGACGGATCCGTTTGACGTTGACACAATATGGTGCAAATGCAAACGGATCCGTCCCCCATTGACTTTCAATGTAAAGTCAGGAGTCCCTATTATACCATCGGATCGGAGTTGTCTCCAATCCGATGGTATATTTTAACTTGAAGCGTCCCCATCACCATGGGAACACCTCTATGTTAGAATATACCATCGGATTTGAGTTACATTGTGAAAACTCATATCCGACAGTATATTCTAACACAGAGGCATTCCCATGGTGATGGGGACGCTTCAAGTTAGAATATACTACGAACTGTGTACATGACTGCCCCCTGCTGCCTAGCAGCACCCGATCTCTTACAGGGGGCTGTGATCAGCACAAATAACCCCTCAGGTGCCGCACCTGAAGGGGTTAATTGTGCTGATCACAGCCCCCTGTAAAAGATCAGGGTCTGCCAGGCAGCAGGGGGCAGACCCCCCTCCCTCCCCAGTTTGAATATCATTGGTGGCCAGTGTGCGCCCCCCCCCCCCCCCGGCCCCCCCTCCCTCCCTCTGCTTAATGATCTGTCACTTACCAGTAGGAGGAGCTCCCGACCGGTCACAGGCAGCGCAGCAGGTAAGTATGATGCTTCTAATATTGCTAAGTAACCATGGCAACCAGGACTGCAGTGGCGTCCTGGTTGCCATGGTTACCGATCGGAGCCCCAGCGATTAAACTGGGACTCCGATCGGAACCAATGATCGGGGGAAGGGGGGGGGGAGAGAGGGGAGGCCGCACACTGGCCACCAATGATATTAATGCAATAGAGGGGGTGCCGGGGGGGCACACACTGGCCACCAATGATAATACAATAGAGGGAGGGAGGGGGCCGCACTGGCCACCAATGATATTAATACAATAGAGGGAGGGGGGGGCCGGGGGGGGCCGCACTGGCCACCAATGAAATTAAAACTGGGGAGGGAGGGGGGTCTGCCCCCTGCTGCCTGGCAGCCCCTGATCTCTTACAGGGGGCTATGATACGAACAATTAACCCCTTCAGGTGCGGCACCTGAGGGGTTAATTGTGCGGATTACAGCCCCCTGTAAGAGATCGGGTGCTGCCAGGCAGCAGGGGGCAGTCATGTACACAGTTCGTAGTATATTCTAACTAGAAGCGTTCCCATCACTATGGGAACGCCTCTGTGTTAGAATATACTGTCGGATTTGAGTTTTCATGCATGCTGGATCCACTCTGCTTTTTACCATTTTTGGTGCCATAATGGCCTCCATTACAAGGGATGCAGGTACCAACATGCATGCCGAGCCCACTCTATACCTTTCCTTGATTAACCTGTCTGCCCCATAGGTTGATTTTAATTAGTTTCAGTATAAAGCTGTAGCCTGCTCACACTACATTCATTGGAAGCTGTCTGGCACAAGGAAAGGTATAGAGTGGGCTCGGCATGCATGTTGGTACCTGCATCCCTTGTAATGGAGGCCATTATGGCACCAAAAATGGTAAAAAGCAGAGTGGATCCAGCATGCATGTGGATCCAACACTCCCTGAACTTTATGGCGGCCATTATGGCGCATAACAGGTAGTATTTGCTGTTAGGACCCATCTAACAGAGATCGCCTTGATGTACGGCAGACAGGCTCAGATGGTTTTGTACAAAATGCATTGGCAAAGCATCTCACTTTATAAATAAGCGTAGCATTAGCACTATAATTTTTGGCATTATTGTACTTTATCTGATTTGCAGAGTGCTGCTGCATTGTCTCATTTTTTCCTCTAGGTCTTTGCCATGGCGGCGTGCACCTGCGCACTGAGAGGTGCTGACTAACCCCCTTTTTTTGAAGATTTGCCTTCAATAGTGCCACTTTTAAGTAGTCCCATTTCTCCTGGACTCCATTGAAACTTTTCCAATCTGATAGGGACTCGTATAGTGTAGGTTAGCCTGTGCTTTACATTACAATGCCATGCTCGCAAAGAAGACTGTAAGTAATTTATTAAGTGCTGCCTCGTGGCCTGCGCTGCGTCGCAGTACTAAAGTATGTATGACGATTGATTGTAATAAAGGTGTTTTCAATCAAAAAGTCAGTATCTAAACAGTGGAGTCCAATCTCTGGCACCCACACAGAACAGCTTTTTGAAGGGGCTGCAGTGATTGGAAGAGCGTTGTGGCCTCTTCATAGTAAGCGCAGCTCCATGCATCATATAGTAGCTATGCTTATTATTCCAGATCAATCCCATTCATGTCAGTTAAAACAGAGCTGAACTAACTTCACGTAACCAATGAAGATGATGTCACAGGTCTTGGAAGAGGCCACATTCAAACAGTTGATCCTCTAGGGTGGCTTGAGTTGGATCTCACTAATCAGATAATAATGACCTATTCTCAGGATATTAAAGAGAAACGCAGATATTGATTATATAGCCGCCTTTCTTGGGAGGTATATATACACTGCTGTAACACTTACTTGATAAAGACTTGTAATGAGTTGAAATATCTCTATGTTCGGTTGAAATAAACGTCACAAAGGGATTGCAAAGAAGAGCGCTGCGGTTCTCTCTATTTACTATTAGTACCCGGGACCGATGAGCCAAGGCCCTATACTGTGAGCGCCATATAAAATGAACATTGGAATCCACTGAGGTGGACTTAGGGTGTACTGTTGTTCTAAGGATTGATACTATTCTGAGATTATGTCATTAAAATTTAGATTTGTTGTGGAAATATCTAGAAATAAAAATCAGTTCCATTTATATGAACAAGGTTGTTTCAGCAACAAGCACAGGTGAATGGGACAGTTGCTGAAACAACGGGTTGAAGCCTTTAGGGGCACTAGATTATATGGTACAAATTATGACCGCTTCAGAGAACATGCTACAAGAGAGCCTAAACCCTGTGTCCCATAATGTCAATGAGGAATTTATATTCCCAGCTATGTTCCTTCTGTAGCTTTGGATTGACACAATCATTAAAGTCTGCTGGCAATTGACAATATTTGCAACTTCCTAATTAACTTATTTAATCAGCACTTTCAGTGTCAACGCAAATCCATAATGTCACAGAGAAGATGTTGAGGAGTTCAGAACACTTGAACTTAAACTAATTGTTGTGGAAAAGTGCAGAAGTACTGTAAGAACAGCCTCTTCCTGGGAATGACACATACAGTGGATATAAAAAGTCTACACACCGCTGTTAAAATGTCAGGTTTCTGTAATGTAAAAAAAAATTAGACAAAGATAAATCATTTCAGAACTTTCTCTACCTTTAATGTGACCTATAAACTGTACCACTCAATTGAAAAACAAACTGAAATCTTTTAGGTGGAGGGAAGAAAACAAAAAATACTAAAATAATGTGGTTGCATAAGTGTGCACACCCTCTTATAACTGGGGATGTAGCTGTGTTCAGAATTAGGCAATCACATTCAAAATCATGTTAAATAGGAGTCAGCATACACCTGCCATCATTTAAAGTGCCTTCTGATTAACCCCAAATAAAGTTCAGCTGCTCTAGTTGGTCTTTCCTGAAATTTTCTTAGTCGCATCCCACAGCAAAAGCCATGGTCCACAGAGAGCTTCCAAAGCCTCAGAGGGATATCATTGTTAAAAGGTATTAGTCAGGAGAAGGGTACAAAAGAATTTCCAAGGCATTGGATATACCATGGAACACAGACAGTCATCATCAAGTGGAGAAAATATGGCAAAACAGTGATATTATCAAGAACTGGACGTCCCTCCAAAATTGATAAAAAGACGAGAAGAAAACTGGTCTGGGAGGCTACCAAGAGGCCTACAGCAACATTAAAGGAGCTGCAGGGATATCTGGAAAGTACTGACTGTGTGGTACATGTGACAACAATCTCCCGTACTCTTCATATGTCTGGGCTATGAGGTAGAGTGGCAAGATGAAAGCCCTTTCTTACGAAGAAAAACATCCAAGCCAGGCTACATTTTGCAAAAACACATCTGAAGTCTCCCAAAAGCATGTGGGAAAAGGTGTTATGGTCTGATGAAACCAAAGTTGAACTTTTTGGCCATAATTCCAAAAGATATGTTTGGCACAAAAACAACACCATCACCAAGAGAACACCATACCCACAGTGAAGCGTGGTGGTGGCAGCATCATGCTTTGGGGTTGTTTTTCTTCAGCTGGAACTGGGGCCTTAGTTAAGCTGGAGGGAATTATGAACAGTTCCAAATACCAGTCAATATTGGCACAAAACCTTCAGGCTTCTGCTAGAGGAACTTCATCTTTCAGCATGACAACGACCCAAAGCATGCATCCAAATCAACAAAGGAATGGCTTCACCAGAAGAAGATTAAAGTTTTAGAATGGCCCAGCCAGAGCCCAGACCTGAATCCGATTGAAAATCTGTAGGGTGATCTGAAGAGGGCTGTGCACAGGAGATGCCCTGACAGATTTGGAGCGTTTTTGCAAGGAAGAGTGGGCAAATCTTGCCAAGTCAAAATGTGCCATGTTGATCCACTGTACAGTCGTGGCCAAAAGTTTTGAGAATTACATAAATATTGGAAATTGGAAAAGTTGCTGCTTAAGTTTTTATAATAGCAATTTGCATATACTCCAGAATGTTATGAAGAGTGATCAGACGAATTGCATAGTCCTTCTTTGCCATGAAAATTAATTTAATCCCCAAAAAACATTTCCACTGCATTTCATTCCTGTCATTAAGAGGTTCAATTCTTGTTAAGAAGGCTTCAGGGCGTCCAAGAAAGTCCATCAAGCACCAGGATCGTCTCCTAAAGAGGATTCAGCTGCGGAATCGGATTGCCACCAGTGCAGAGCTTGCTCAGGAATGGCAGCAGGCAGGTGTGAGCGCATCTGCACGCACAGTGAGGCCAAGACTTTTGCAAGATGGCCTGGTGTCAAGAAGGCCAGCAAAGAAGCCACTTCTCTCCAAAAAAAACATCAGAGACAGATTGATCTTCTGCAGAAAGTATGGTGAATGGACTGCTGAGGACTGGGGCAAAGTCATATTCTCAGATTAAGCCTCTTTCCGATTGTTTGGGGCATCTGGAAAAAGGCTTGTCCGGAGAAGAAAAGGTGAGCGCTACCATCAGTCCTGTGTCATGCCAACAGTAAAGCATCCTGAGACCATTCATGTGTGGGGTTGCTTCTCATCCAAGGGAGTGGGCTCACTCACAATTTTGCCCCAAAACACAGCCATGAATAAAGAGAAAAAGTTTTAGCAGCTCTCACCTCTAGCCACCTGCGTGAAGCACGGAAGGAAAGTGACTTGAACCTAGCCACACTTGATAAGTCCAAAAAACAAAGAGGTTGATTCCAGCTTTTGACGTATAAAAAGTATTCTTTATTCGGCTTGCAGTATTAAGATCCAACAAATGTCACATGGAGAGACACAAATAGATTGTGACGCGTTTCGGGCTATGGTATTGAGCCCTTCATCAAGGGCTATGGTATTAAGCCCTTGTCTTGATGAAGGGCTCAATACCATAGCCCGAAACGCGTCACAATCTATTTGTGTCTCTCCATGTGACATTTGTTGGATCTTAATACTGCAAGCCAAATAAAGAATACTTTTTATATGTCAAAAGCTGGAATCAACCTCTTTGTTTTTTGGACAGCCATGAATAAAGAATGGTACCAAAACCCCCTCCAACAGCAACTTCTTCCAACAATCCAACAACAGTTTGGGGAAGAACAATGCATTTTCCAGCACGATGGAGCACCGTGCCATAAGGCAAAAGTGATAACTAAGTGGCTCGGGGACCAAAACGTTGACATTTTGGGTCCATGGCCTGGAAACTCCCCAGATCTTAATCCCATGAATCGCTTTAGATTGAATAAGGTTAGTCACTGGGAACTCAATCGCATATACAACTTGTATTTAGCTCTTCCCCATCCCCAACAAGCAGCCCTAGCGGCGTCCCGCTATGTTAAAATCTCAGCGGCGTCCCGCTGAAACAATTGACTGTGTGTTCCTAACACACATAAGCCGGCATAAAAAAATCGAACGATCTTACCATTCGATGGAGCAAGTGCCCAAAAAATTGCTCTGGACGTTGGTCTATAAGTAATCGACCGTAGTCTTACGAATTGCTTCCGTCTAAACTCCCACGCCGGCGACTTGTTTGCACGTGGACCTCGATAGTTGTGCACAGTCTTTAATTCGACAAGATTTTAGTCACCTACTGTGCGGCAGACGGTATTAGATGGGCACTTCCGTATAATATTTCTTCATCACACTTGGAAAGAGATCCTTTGAGGGATTTAAACCAGATGCGTTTGGGGGTATTGAATAACCCCTTCCTCAGTGGTTACCAGTCCCCCCAGAATGCCCCTCTTTTATAGGGGTTGTGATGTCATACAAAGTCCGGTCTGGATCTTCTTGTTATCGGAACCAGATAGTAATTTTGATAATGATCCAATATAGTAAATGCTGCTATGTGTGAATAATACTTTAGACATCAGTTTATAAATATAAATACATATGACCATCTTGTTAATCGTAAAATCAAGAGAAACAGGAGGAATAATAAAACCAATCAAAAAATACCCAAGCAATATTGTAGCTCAAAATCCCAACATACAGTTACACAAACTTAGTTATTCTTTCAATTGGTCTACAAAACGCATCGGATCCCATGCGGTACCGGTTCAGCAATGATGCGGTTTTGTGAAAAAATAGCTAAATGGATAATCCACAATAATCCCTCCTATAACTAGGGGTATATTATAGCTATGATATACTATATATCCCAAAATGTATTGTATTAAACATAATATATATCCCAAAATGTATTGTATTAAACATAATATCCCATCTAAACATAAGTCTGTTTCTTGCTGCTGGGAAGAACTTCTTAGCGCAGATAATAACGAAGCAAAGGGTGGGGGCCCCTTACCAAGGGAAAACCAGCCCGGAATTAAAATACCTGGCGAAGTTAACCGTCGGCAAGGGGCGCCCACCTGATCTCTAAAGGAAACCAAAGAGTTCGAACTCTGCATTCAGACCATCAGGGAGCAGGGTATCCATTGGGTTTCCAATCTAGACATCTTAGCAATATGATTCCCACCCCTCCAATCCTTTTCTACTTTATCAATGGCCGCAAATTTTAGGCCTGATGGATTTTTATCATGGGCAATTCTAAAATGGTTAGCCAATGAGTGGGTTTCCAGACCTTTCTTAATGTTAGTTATATGTTCTGATATGCGTTTCTTCAATGACCTTTTGGTCCTCCCAACGTATTGGCGTTTGCACGGACACATCGATTTTACCCTGTCCCACAATTGTTTTAATTTTAATGGTGAATAATTTTTACAAATTCAAGGGACTGCTATGGGCACCAGGTTCGCCCCCAGTTATGCCAATTTATTTATGGCCAACTGGGAGGAGCAAGTGGTGGCACCCAAACTGGGGACGGACCTGGTGCTATGGCAAAGATATATCGATTACATTTTTTTCATTTGGAAGTCAGGTAAAGAGAAATTGGATGTTTTTTTAGAAGTAGTTAATTTTAATGAATATATTTTAAATTTACGGGTGTAACAAGTAGGGAAAGTTTGGAATTTTTAGATTTGCTAATTTATGTGGATGATAAAAAATTAAAAAGTTGTACGTATATTAAGCCGTCAACTAGGAATAGTTATATTTTATACAGCAGTTGTCATCTCCCTAGTTGGCTTATTAATATTCCTCAAGGTCAATTTCGACGAATAAAACGAAATTGTACACTAAACACACAATTTGAACAAGAAGCTGATAAAATGAAAAATGAGTTTTGAAAAAAGAATATCCCGTTGCACTGATAGATGGAGCACTGAACATAAAGCCCAGAAGGAACAAAAGGGAGATCAATTACGGTTAATATTACCATAGTCATGACCACAAAAAGATTAAGACCATCATACAAAAACATTGGCATTTAATATATAAAGATAAAATAATAGCCTCTACCATTCTTACAAAACCCCTTATCACATTTACTAAAGCTGCAAATTTAGGCAATAAAGTAGCACCTACAATTAAAAATGATATGAACCATACCACTTCGATCCACAGTTGGGCGAATATTATTATTATTTTTTTAGATGTGGGCAATGTAACAATTGCAAGATCACTACTTTTCCTCGAATAACTAGTGAAGTAATGTCAACTACAAACAAGCACAGACACTCTATAAAGCACTTTTTATCTTGTAATTCTGAAAATGTGATTTATATCGTAGAGTGTCCGTGCAAACGCCAATACGTTGGGTGGACCAAAAGGTCATTGAAGAAACGCATATCAGAACATATTGCTAACATTAAGAAAGGTCTGGAAACCCACTCATTGGCTAACCATTTTAGAATTGCCCATGATAAAAATCCATCAGGCCTAAAATTTGTGGCCATTGATAAAGTAGAAAAGGATTGGAGCGGTGGGAATCATATTGCTAAGATGTCTAGGTTGGAAACCCAATGGATCTTTGAGTTGAATGGTGGTCTGAATGCAGAGTTCGAACTCTTTGGTTTCCTTTAGACATCAGGTGGGCGCCCCTTGCCGACTGTTAACTTCGCCAGGTATTTTAATTCCTGGCTGGTTTTCCCTTGGTAACGGGCCTCCACGCTTTGCTTCGTTATTATCTGCGTTAAGAAGTTCTTCCCAACAGCAAGAAACAGACTTATGTTTAGATGGAATATTATGTTTAATACAATAAATTTTGGGATATATAGTATACCATAGCTATAATATACCCCTAGTTATAGGAGGGATTATTGTGGATTATCCATTTAGCTATTTTTTCACAAAACCGCATCATTGCCGAACCGGTACCGCATGGGATCCGATGCGTTTTGTAGACCAATTGAAAAAATAACTTAGTTTGCGTACCTGTATGGGATTTTGAGCTACAATATTGCTTGAGTATTTTTTGATTGGTTTTATTATTCCTCCTGTTTCTCTTGATTTTACGATTAACAAGATGGTCATATGTATTTATATTTATAAACTGATGTCTAAAGTATTATTCACACATAGCAGCATTTACTATATTTGAGTAAAGGATCATTATCAAAATTACTATCTGGTTCCGATAACAAGAAGATCCAGACCGGACTTTGTATGACATCACAACCCCTTTAAAAGAGGGGCATTCTGGGAGGACTGGTAACCACTGAGGAAGGGGTTATTCAATACCCCGAAACGCGTCTGGTTTAAATCCCCCAAAGGATCTCTTGCCAAGTGTGATGAAGAAATATTATACGGAAGTGCCCATCTAATACCGTCTGCAATTTTTTGGGCACTTGCTCCATCGAATGGTAAGATCGTTCGATTTTTTTATGCCGGCTTATGTGTGTTGGGAACACACAGTCAATTGTTTCAGCGGGACGCCGCTGAGATTTTAACATAGCGGGACGCTTGTTGGGGAAGAGCTTAATACAAGTTGCGGGACTGCTTGTTGGGGAAGAGCTTAATACAAGTTGTATATGCGATTGAGTTCCCAGTGACTAACCTTATTCAATCTAAAGCGATTCATATGGGATTCAGACGTTTATCTTCATGCTATAAATCTAAATCGAACAAACATCGATCCTCAAGAGTTTGAGGTTTTGCGTTCCACACCATTGATTGCTGCTATTGTGTATGCTGTTTTATTAACGGTTTGAATATCAGTATATGCGCTTTGTTTTATATAGCGATTTTTTATCGATTATGTTATCGATTTTATTGTGATACTATTTTATTGTAGATGTCCTCGATTTTTATGTTCTATCCGATATTTTAATGTTACTAGTTTACCCCCTAATTGGGTAGTACTAGGTATATCTAATAAATTCAGTATTGGTCGAGATATCAGAGAGTGCCCAGTTTATTTTTGTTTATATTGTCATTTTATTGAGTAAATAGGGTGAACCTACTCTACTGAGAGCACCTCATATGATCTCTGGCTCCTCCTGTGCGTCACAATATTTTATATTCTCAATTGTCAAATTTACCAGACAATTTTCCATATTACTGTTAAAGGGATTCTTTCACCAGGATTAACGATATGTAGATATTTATATGTGCCCATTAGTCTTCATGCAGTGTTTACAATGATCCCTCTGTTTATTCTCTGTGTGCCTTATATTCTTATAAAAAGCAGTCTTATTCATATGTAAATCACCTCTGTCAGGAGCCCAAGGGGTTGTCCCACGATCTCCTGGAGCCCAGCCGCGCCCCTCGATCCGAAGGCCAGCACCGCCTACTACTTAATTTATTCACTGCACTATCCTGACGTCATGTTATCTCTGCTCCATAGTCTCGCGCAGGCGCAGTGGACACTGTAGTCTGCGCCCTTGCGGACTACTGGCATCGGCTTCAAATTGCTCCCTGCGCACCCTGATCGGACCGGAAAATACTTTCTTTCTCTGCGCAAGTCGATCAAAATTGTCAAAGGAGCGATTGCTGCCAGAAGATTCCTCCGCCTAGGACTGCCTTGCGCAGAGAGAGTCTTTTCCGGTCCGAATGGGGTGCGCAGGGAGCCGGGACATGCGCAGTAGACAGGTTGAAGCCGGTGCCAGTAGTCCGCACGGGCGCAGACTACAGTGTCCACTGCGCCTGCGCGAGACTACGGAGCAGAGATTACATGATGTCAGGATAGTGCAGTTAATAAATTAAGTAGTAGGCGGTGCTGGGCTCCGGATCGATGGGCGGTGCTGGGCTCCAGGAGATCGTGGGACAACCCCTTGGGCTCCTGACAGAGGTGATTTACATATGAATAAGATCGCTTTTTATAAGAATATAAGGCACACAGAGCATAAACAGAGGGATCATTGTAAACACTGCATGAAGACTAATGGGCACATATAAATATCTACATATCGTTAATCCTGGTGACCGAATCCCTGATGCTATTCAGATATTCAAAAACTGTAATGACAATGTTTTTCCTCTTCCGTAGTAATGAGCAGCAGGGGTCATATTCGAATTTGCGTATATTCAAGAATATTTAGTAGAAGATTCGCCGAATATTCGCAAATTCGAATATTCGTTAGGAGTAGTGTTGATTGCGAATTTTCGGAATACGAATTTTCGCAATGAGAATTTTCATAATGAGAATCAATGAGATTGTGAAAACTCAGATCCGATGGTATATTCTAACACCCAGGCGTTCCCATGGTGACGGGGACGCTTGTCGGGGAGGAGTATGTCAAAGTGGAACAACTGTACAGATTTAAAAAAATAATACGAATATTCTAGAATATATTCGATATAGTGCTATATATTCGTTTTTCGAATATTCGAAAAAGAAACGAATGTAGAACAATTTAGCTAATATAGTGCTATAATCTTTTTTTTTAATAGTTGTCATTTTTTTCCAATCTGAACTTGAGATGAGAAAAAAATTACAACTATTAGACAAAGAAGATTATAGTAGCTATATTAGCTAAATTGCTCTATATTAGTTTTTTTTCGAATATTCGCTATATTGCTATATATTCTTGTTTTTGAATATTACAAATATTCTAAAAAACAAATATATTCGTTTTCTAGAATATTATAAAAAAAAAAAATCTGTACAGTTGTTACACTTTGGCACACTCCTCCCCGACAAGAGTCCCCGTCACCATGGGAATGCCTTGGGGTTAGAATATACCATCGGATCTGAGTTTTCACAATCTCATTGATTCTCATTACGAAAATTCGCATTACGAAAATTCGCATTACGAAAATTCTCAATCAACACTACTCCTAAAGTCAAAGATATTGCAGCCTTCTCATTGGCCCACAGGCTAGAAGCAGGGAGGGATCATGTGTACTGATTTAAAAAAAAATCTCGAATAATCGAAATTATGAATATATATCACTATATTCTATATATTCGCGAATTGCCGATATTCGAGATAAAAATTTCCAATTAGAATATTCATGATCAACACTACTCTTCCGGTGATCACAGTTCCCTGCTCTGTGCCGCTCTCGATTGTATGCGCTCTCCCTGGCTCTTAAAGGGCCACTTGGTGCACAGGCTAATCTGTTCCCAGCCTAGGACAGCATTCCTTGGGGTATATATGGCACCTTCCTTGTTGGAAAGATGCCTGAGCAATAAAGTTCATAGTTTTGTTAATTCATACGAAGACATACTGCTACTGCATGTGTTTTCTGACCTCCCATGTTTGACCTCTGCCTGATAACCATATTGATCCTGTGCCACCGGTCCTGACCGGTGACGCAGGCAGTAAAGCCAGATCCCTTGGACAACAGCCTCAGGTGTAGACCCAAGTCAAATGAATTCAGTGGCACAGTGGGTCCACACCAATTGGGTTACAAAACCCTCTCCAAGTCAAGAACTAGCGGCCATTAGGCACAGTCCTTTGCATAGACTTGAATAGGTCCGTTAGAAAAAGTGATTATACTAACCTTTATTGTGTACTAATTAAATGCTACCATGTTTTTCGTATTGTATAGAATAGTAGTTGTCAATTTGCTATCAATGTCTGTAGAGTATCAAATAACTATTCTGCGTCAGTTCATATTTATAAAATATAGTATTGTATTGATTGGGAGGATTGTGAACAACCTATGGAAATACACACAGGGGACGCTGAGTACTGAACTCTACTTCCAACTCCAAATGTATACTTTTCCTCTATGATCTAATCCATCTTAGAGCACCATGTCTCTATGAAACGTACAGTTTCCTAATTTCTTTTTAAACATCTAATGCTCTGGAAAATGGGCTAATCCCATATGAAAACTTTCAAGTAGATGCCATCTTAATACAATGCCATCGTACATGAAATGTCAAGGCCAAAATAAATTATGAGATATTATGATTGGCAGAATCTATAATGTATGACATTAAATTACCATAACTATCAAATAAATGGAACGGGATATCTGCATGTTTTACATCTGTAAATGACCGGAAATGTATGCATGATATATGATAGGGCTGTATATCATATCTACTGGAAGTCTTGAAAAAGAACTGTCAACACTGGAAATTTTGAGTCTTTGCATAAACCTAATGTATTCGGCAATAAAATAAAAAAATAAATAAATGTATGAAATGCTCAGAATTGTACTTAAAGGGGTTTTCTGGGACTTTATAATTGATGACCTATCTTTAGGATAGGTCATCAGTATCTGATCTGTGGGGGTCCGACACTCGGGACCCCCACCGATTAGCTGTTTGAGAAGGTCGCCGCACTTGCAATAGCGCAGAGGCCTTCTCACAGCTTTTCCTAGGCCAGTGACGACATGTTCATCAGTCACATGGCCTAGGTGCAGCTCAGCCCCATAGAATTGAATGAGGCTGAGCGCAATATCAAGCACAGCTGCTATCAAATGTACGGCGCTGTGCTTGGTAAGCATGGAGAAGGCCGCAAGGCTCACAGGAGCGTCGGTACCTTCTCAAAGGGCTGATCTGGGGGTCACTGGTGTCAGAACCCTATCAACCAGATACTAATGACCTATCTGGAGTATAGGTCATTAGTTATAAAATCTTACATAGAAACATCGGACAAAAGAACTAATAACACGGAAGCAGCAAACTGAAAACCAAAATGTGTCAGTCTCAAAACTTTTGGCGTGACTGTAAATAGTGATGTTGGAACATTTGTATGGCCAGCATAATGGATCCATCCGGTTTCCGTTATGCATTCCATCATAGAATTGCGATATGGTCTGTGGTAACGGAATCCATAACGCAATTCAGCATATACCTGAACCCGAACTTGAACTTCAAAAATTGAAGTTCGCTCTTCCCTACTCTGTGTGTGGCCATGTGTGTGCACTGCTCTCTGCCTTTTAAAGGGACAGCTTGTATGAAACTCATCTGACTCTAATCAATGCAAATCTGCCACATGATTCTTAAACTGGCTTCCCATGGTGCTCTGGACCTGAACCATAAAGTTCTGCTGTCTGCTAAGGTGTTTGTCCTTCAGATTTCTTTTACCAACCTATATATTTTACTTCATCTACTTGAATTCTGCCTGCCATTAATATCCTGATTACAGCTTGTGACCAAACTCTGCCTGCCCTCATCTAAGCACTGAACACAATTTCTGCCTGCTGCCTTTGTACCATGTCTTGGTGTTTTACTTCCATCTATGAGAGCTACATCTATCTATCTTTAAGAACGTAATGATTCAATGTGAGTGAGGGTCAAAGGCAGGGTTGCCAACCAAAATATTTCTTTTTTCTGGACAACTTATCCCAAAATCACAGACAGCCAACATTTTTTACGGATAAATTGGAGAACCATAATGAACGATAAAGATTCTAAGTAATACATGTCTATAGCGCAATATACTGATAATACGTCGTTACCAGCATTTATTGTGAGCTGTAAAATTATCATAATTACCACCAAAATAATATAGTCAACTACCACTAGCCTCCAAAAAATTGTGGACACATCTATTTGTTTCGTGGACACAGGAAAAAAGTTGCCTATTTTTATGGACTGTCCAAAGATTTCTAGACATTTGGCAACCGGAGTCAAAGGACCTGTAGATATGTTTTCTGGTTCATAGAGTTCCAACCAGGTGTAGGCATGACAGCACTGATACAGTCTGCAGATAGCATGTGTCTTCTGCAAAAATGCAAGATCTTAAGTTCAATACCTTTGCGATAACTACAGCAAAATAGCCTTAATATTAATTACCATGATAGTCCAGTAGATAAGATTTAATGCATCCAGCCCTGAGTTCTTTACAATTATATACTCACCTACAAAGCCTTCTTCAGAATACTTTACTCCAACTCTCCAAGAAAAATGTGTTGACATATGAGGTGTGCGACGTCTGCGATAGCTAATGACACCCAGGGCTCTGTCATTAACCTTCAAGGAACAGAAGCTAGGCCTAGTGGTTTCAAAATGAGTTGGGCCTATATTTCACTGTGACAAGCGTTCGTAATGAATAATTAAGCGTGTAATATTATGTTGCGTTGGTGAGAAATTATCACCGTCCTACTGATGGTCTACGAACTAACTCAATTCTGCAGTGTTGCATTTTATAACACTCTATGAGACCAGTGAAGAAATAACAGTTCTTATAGAAACTGTGCTAAATATTACATTAAAAATTTGTTTACAGCCGAACAGAGATCCCGCTGAGAGGATTTCATCAAGAATTTAAAAGGGAAAATTCACCCAAGAACAGTCTCTTGTCTCATGCCAGCTCGCCTGAGGTCAAACTGTGTTATTCCCCATAATACTTAGTTAATGTCAATGAAACGAATAGCCCAGCAGATAGAAAGGCCTCTACAAATTAACCTTTAAAAATTTCATCCACGAGCCTTGCTTGATTTAGTGGCATTCATTTTTTACAGTAATGTGAAATCTGGACCTGAAATTAGCTTACCAACATCATTTTGATGGATGCTGCGGAATTATCTTGATCATTTCATGATAGATCTTCATGAGGCATTTGTAATTGGCAAAACCCACATGAAAGGCAGTGAGAAGATTTTATTGTACATTGTTTACAGATCCAATAAGTCTAGAATAAAAATTAACATAAGGACGATGCTAATAACAGTTATATCAAGGCACATATGCAAATTTTTCCTCTGTTGGGTAGACCGTCAGTAGAGTAAGTCTATCCAAGAAAGCTCCAGGGAGCCATACGATGTATAAAATGACTGATGAGATGACATGAGTCACAATCTGGCAGCTTGCTAGACACCAAGGCCCTATATAATGTCAAACACTTAAAAGGCAAATTAAAGGTCATTTACAAAATTGTAGAACGTGCACCTGTATGTGCCATTTGTGATTTTATTTACTTGCTGCCGATGTGTTTATGGGGAACAATAGGAATTCTGGGTCAAGATGGACAAATATGTAGAGAGGAAAGGCTTTACAAATTTTAATCAATGTAAGTACTGTATACGGGTAGATCCAGGAGTATTGTTTCTGCATCATAATGTAGGTTCACCCATTGGCTGTACATCTGTGCTAATAACGCCACCTAAGACCAAGGGTATTAATTAATTTTATTAATTTTATATAATATTATTAATATTAAAATAAGTTGACTATAGGTTGTATCATTCCTCAGCCATCAGCTGTAATATGCAGGAGAATCTAGCAGCAAGTATTCAATTTCTCTTCAGTGCCACACCAGGTAAGATGAAACATTACATGAGGCCCATCGAAATCAATCATCTATCAGTGTAGTCTATGGGCGCAAAAAGCCCTCCAAAGACATATGCTCTTTATATGCTGTCTTCTAATTCATGAGGTTTGGAATTAGAGAACATAACATGTCCATGCTCAAGGGGAGAATCCTGTAACTGTCAAAGCTTGTAACAGGAAATTTGTCTGGTGGTAGTTAAAGGATGGAACTGAGCACGTGTGTCCACCTCAGGTAGGTGGACAGAAAGATGATGAAAAGATCAAACAGGCAGGGGTGTTATACAGATGAATGCATTCTGTTCCGGTTTGTTCAGTTTTGGCCCATGTAGACAATACAGATTCCTTTTTACATTTTTACACCACTCACTCAAGTCTTGTAATGTGGGTGGAAAAGTGGTTGTTGTTAGCAATGTTAACGAGTTTCACTCATATTTATCATTGAGACTTTTTTTTAAAGTCGCAAAAAATTTTCAATCTCACTCCAGTAGGAGGGTGGAGAAGGAAAACTGGATTAACTTTTCTAGACAAAAGTGTTTAAGGATTAAAGGGGTTATCTGGACTTTTAATATTGATGACCTATCCTCAGGATTGGTCATCAATATCAGATCGGCGGGGGTCTGACACCCAGCACCCCCACCGATCAGCTGTATGAGGAGACGGTGAGTGCAGTGTGCACGTGCTGTCTCCTTTCTCTCTTCCTGCTGCTGCTGCTAATGTCAATCTGATAATGATGAACGATCCTGAAGATAGGTTATCATTATTAAAAGCCCAGAGAACCCCTTTAAGGATAAGGCAAATCTGAGACAATATGAGACATTTAACCACCTCAGCTCCCCTACCTTAAACACCCTTAATGACCAGGCCACTTTTTACACTTCTGCACTACACTACTTTCACTGTTTATTGCTCGGTCATGCAACTTACCACCCAAATGAATTTTACCTCCTTTTCTTCTCACTAATAGAGCTTTCATTTGGTGGTATTTCATTGCTGCTGACATTTTTACTTTTTTTGTTATTAATCGAAATTTAACGAGCCATTTTTCACTTTCAGTTGTAAAATTTTGCAAAAAAAACAACATCCATATATAAATTTTTCTCAAAATTTATTGTTCTACATGTCTTTGTTAAAAAAAAAATGTTTGGGTAAAAAAAAAATGGTTTGGGTAAAAGTTATAGCGTTTACCAATTATGGTACAAAAATGTGAATTTCCGCTTTTTGAAGCAGCTCTGACTTTCTGAGCACCTGTCATGTTTCCTGAGGTTCTACAATGGCCAGACAGTACAAACACCCCACAATTGACCCCATTTCGGAAAGTAGACACCCTTAGATATTCGCTGATGGGCATAGTGAGTTCATAGAACTTTTATTTTTTGTCACAAGTTAGCGGAAAATGATGATTTTTTTTAATTTTATTTTTTTCTTACAAAGTCTCATATTCCACTAACTTGTGACAAAAAAATAGAAACTTCCATGAACTCACTATGCCCATCACGAAATACCTTGGGGTGTCTTCTTTCCAAAATGGGGTCACTTGTGGGGTAGTTATATTGCCCTGGCATTTTAGGGGCCCAAAAGCGTGCAAAGTAGTTTGAAATCAAAATCTGTAAAAAATGGCCGGTGAAATCCGAAAGGTGCTCTTTGGAATATGGGCCCCTTTGCCCACCTAGGCTGCAAAAAAGTGACACACATCTGGTATTGCCGTACTCAGGAGAAGTTGGGGAATGTGTATTGGGGTGTCAATTTACATATACCCATGCTGGGTGAGAGAAATATCTTGGCAAAAGACAACTTTTCCCATTTTTTTTATACAAAGTTGGCATTTGACCAAGATATTTATCTCACCCAGCATGAGTATATGTAAAATGACACCCCAAAACATATTCCCCAACTTCTCCTGAGTACGGCAATACCAGATGTGTGACACTTTTTTGCAGCCTGGGTGGGCAAAGGGGCCCACATTCCAAAGAGCACCTTTACGATTTCACAGGTCATTTTTTACACATTTTGATTTCAAACTACTTACCAGACATTAGGGCCCCTAGAATGCCAGGGCAGTATAACTACCCCACAAGTGACCCCATTTTAGAAAGAAGACATCCCAAGGTATTTTGTGATGGGCATAGTGAGTTCATGGAAGTTTTTATTTTTTGTTACAAGTTAGTGGAATATGAGACTTTGTAAGAAAAAAAGAAAAAAATCAAAATTATCATTTTCCGCTAACTTGTGACAAAAAATAAAAAATTCTAGGAACTCGCCATGCCCCTCACGGAATACCTTGGGGTGTCTTCTTTCCCAAATGGGGTCACTTGTGGGGTAGTTATACTGCCCTGGCATTCTAGGGGCCCTAATGTGTGGTAAGTAGTTTGAAATCAAAATGTGTAAAAAATGACCTGTGAAATCCTAAAGGTGCTCTTTGGAATGTGGGCCCCTTTGCCCACCTAGGCTGCAAAAAAGTGTCACACATGTGGTATTGCCGTACTCAGGAGAAGTTGGGGAATGTGTTTTTGGGTGTCATTTTACATATACCCATGCTGGGTGAGAGAAATATCTTGGCAAAAGACAACTTTTCCCATTTTTTTTTATACAAAGTTGGCATTTGACCGAGATATTTCTCTCACCCAGCATGGGTATATGTAAAATGACACCCCAAAACACATTCCCCAACTTATCCTGAGTACGGCAATACCACATGTGTGACACTTTTTTGCAGCCTAGATGTGCAAAGGGGCCCACATTCCTTTAAGGAGGGCATTTTTAGACATTTGGATCCCAGACTTCTTCGCACGCTTTAGGGCCCCTAAAATGCCAGGGCAGTATAAATACCCCACATGTGACCCCATTTTGGAAAGAAGACACCCCAAGGTATTCAATGAGGGGCATGGCGAGTTCATAGAAATATTTTTTTTTTGCCACAAGTTAGCGGAAATTTTTTTTTTTTTTGTTTTTTCTCACAAAGTCTCCCTTTCCGCTAACTTGGGACAAAAATTTCAATCTTTCATGGACTCAATATGCCCCTCAGTGAATACCTTGGGGTGTCTTCTTTCCAAAATGGGGTCATTTGTGGGGTGTTTGTACTGCCCTGGCATTTGAGGGTCTCCGCAATCATTACATGTATGGCCAGCATTAGGAGTTTCTGCTATTCTCCTTATATTGAGCATACGGGTAATGAGATTTTTTTTTTTCGTTCAGCCCCTGGGCTGAAAGAAAAAATGAACGGCACAGATTTCTTCATTCGCATCGATCAATGTGGATGAAAAAATCTCTGCCAAAAAAAAAAAAAAGGAGGGGAAAGGCGTCTGCCAGGACATAGGAGCTCTGCCCAACATCCATACCCACTTAGCCCGTATGCCCTGGCAAACCAGATTTCTCCATTCACATCAATCGATGTGAATGAATAAATCATTGCCGGGATTATTATAATTTTTTTTATATACAAAGTGTTTGCCAAAGTATATGAACACCGCCGCCTCCTCAGCTCATATGCCTCGTCAAACGTATCTTTTACTGCAGAGGAGAAATCTCGTCTTGCAGCGCCGCATGCTTCTGTCAGAATGCACATCAGTGCTGCAGCTGATTCATCGGTTGGTCCACCTGGAAGGTAAAAAAAACAAAACAAAAAAGAAAAAACCAGGCCACAACGCAATAAATTTATTAACTTTATAATAACTTTTGAACAGAACATATAAACTTTATTGAACTGAACGTTAACTTTTTTTGCTTACCGGTGTTTTTTGTTTTTTTTACCTTTATAGGACAAACCTCTCCTTCCCCATGGGACAATGTGCAAAGCGCAAATCGCCCAAAGATGTGGCGAAGTACATTATGCACTTTATCCCAGGTGAAAGGAGAGGTTTGCAGCAGCTGTGAGTAAAAGGGCCCTAATAGCCCTGTGTGCCTGTCCTGTGAGATGCAATCCCTATGCTAAGTGTACCTGTGTGTGGTACTTCCGGAAACACTCCCCTAAGCATAGGGCAGGGTGGTCAGGGCAGTCAGGACAGAAATAGCGGGTGTCACGCCTTATTCCACTCCTGCTACAGACACAACATCTTTTTCGGGGTGACGGTTGGGTTGAGGTACCAGCAACGACATTGGGGAAATGTCGCTCGTGTAGACGGCTCACTACACTGGTGGATGGGGCCACGGAACCTTCTGGATACAGGAGGTTCTCGATGATCTCTTCCTGAAATTTGAGGAAGGATCCTGTTTTCCCAGCCTTACTGTAGAGAACAAAACTATTATAGGCAGCCAATTGAATAAAATATACAGACACCTTCTTATACCAGCGTCTGGTGCATCGGGAAACTAAATAAGGAGCCAACATCTGGTCATTGAAGTCCACCCCTCCCATGAGCGCATTATAGTCGTCGACTGAGAGGGGCTTTTCAATGACACGGGTTGCCCGTTCTATTTGTATTGTCGTGTCTGCGTGAATGGGGGAGAGCATGTAAACGTCACGCTTGTCTCTCCATTTCACGGCGAGCAGTTCTTAGTTACACAAGGCAGCCCTCTCCCCCCTTGCAAGACGGGTGGTAACGAGCCGTTGGGGGAAGCCCCGGCGACTAGGTCGCACGGTGCCACAGCAGCCAATCTGTTCTAGGAACAAATGCCTGAAGACGGGCACACTTGTGTAAAAATTGTCCACATAAAGATGGTACCCCTTGCCAAATAAGGGTGACACCAAGTCGCAGACTGTCTTCCCACTGCTCCCCAGGTAGTCAGGGCAACCGACCGGCTCCAGTGTCTGATCTTTTCCCTCATAGATCCGAAATTTGTGGGTATAGCCTGTGGCCCTTTCACAGAGCTTATACAATTTGACCCCATACCGGGCGCGCTTGCTTGGGATGTATTGTTTAAAGCCAAGGCGCCCGGTAAAATGTATAAGGGACTCGTCTATGCAGATGTTTTGCTCAAATTTCTGGTTGAAGTGGTCTATGAGTGGTCTATGATGGGCCGAATTTTGTGGAGCCGGTCAAAAGCTGGGTGGCCTCTGGGAAGGGAGGTGGTGTTGTCGCTAAAGTGCAGGAAACGCAGGATGGTCTCAAAACGTGTCCTGGACATAGCAGCAGAGAACATGGGCATGTGATGAATCGGGTTCGTGGACCAATATGACCGCAATTCATGCTTTTTGGTTAGACCCATGTTCAGGAGAAGGCCCAGAAAAATTTCCACCGGAAAGGCTGGGCATAAAAGCTTCCCGGGTTGGCGGCTATAAATTGAGTGGCATACCGATTTGTTTCTGCCACGACTAAGTCCAAGAGCACCGCAGTCAAGAACAGCTCAAAAAATCCCAGTGCCGAACCGATCTGAGCTGTCTCAACCCGAACTCCAGACTGGGCGGTGAAAGGGGGAACTACAGGTGCCGCTGAAGTTGGGGACTGCCAATCAGGGTTTGCCAGCACCTCAGGGACTCTAGGAGCTCTACGGGCCTGTCTGTGTGGTGGCTGCGACGGGGTAACTATTGCACGTGCCACCGTACCAGCTTCAACTGCCCTTCTGGTGCTCGCCACTTCACCATGTTGTACAGCAGTGCTGGTACTAGGTCCAGGGTGGGCTGCACTGCTGGTGTATGCCTCACCACGTAATGCGACAGAGCCAGCCCCACTCTGCTGCCCTTGAAACGGATCCTGCACAACCTGTGGTCTAGCGACACGGGGTCGGGTACGCCTGGTGCTATCAGGGACCTCAACCTCCTCGTCCGAACTTTGGGTCAGACTGCCACTGCTTTCTACAGGTTCATATTCTGACCCGCTAGATTCGTCAGATGAGGGTTCCCATTCCTCATCCGACTGGGTCAGAATCCTGTAGGCCTCTTCAGAAGAATACCCCCTGTTAGACATTTGGACTACAAAATTTAGGGGTATTCCCTGAGACTACCCAAGAAAAAAAGCAAGCCTGTCTTAGAAATGGGAGGCTAGCGAAGTACCGGAGGCCGCTGCGATTGATAAAAAATATCAAAACTGATTTTTTTATCGCCGCACCGCTTGTAAAGTGATTGTGCAGTGATCAAAAAATAATAATTTTTTGTCACTGCGGTGGGGCGGGCGTAGGTGAACGCAGGTGTGGGCGACCGATCAGGCCTGATCGGGCAAACACTGCGTTTTGGGTGGAGGGCGAGCTAAGGTGACACTAATACAATTATAGATCTGACTGTGATCAGTTTTGATCACTTACAGATACTATAAAAGTACAAATGCTGATTAGCGATACGCTAATCAGCGAATAAGTGACTGCGGTGCGGTGGGCTGGGCGCTAACCGACGCTAACTACCTAACCAAGGGACCTAAACTATCCTAAAACTATCAGTCAATACCAGTGAATAAAAAAGTGACAGTTTACACTGATCACTTTTTTCCCTTTCACTAGGTGATTGACAGGGGGCGATCAAGGGGTTAATTGGGGTGATGGGGGTGATGAAGGGTGATCTGGGGCTAAGTGTGGTGTTGGTGGGTACTCACAGTGATGTCTGCTCTTCTGCTGGAACCAACCGACCAAAATGACCAGCAGAGGAGCAGAGAAGCCATTTAACACCTTATATTTATAAATATAAGGTGTTATATGGCTTGTGATTCGATTTTTAAAAAATCACCAGCCTGCCAGCGACGATCATTGGCTGGCAGGTTGCTGACGAAATACTCCTTGAACTTTTGCCGGCCCGCGATGCGCATGCGCGGGCCGGCTCTGACCGAAATCTCGCGTCTCGCGAGATGACGCACGGATGCGTCCAGGAGGAATGAATCGACCGCCTCCAGGACGCATCCGTGCGTTAGGCGGTCGGGAGGTGGTTAAAGGGACCTTGCCCCAGGCACTCAAAACACCTGTAACATCCAGGGCACCTCATCCACCATCAGGTCTGGTCCCTACATACAGAGTGTGCCCCAGAGGAACTTGTGTCTACCTCTCCTTCACTGCCGCATGCCTGCCCAGGGTTCTCCAATACAGTGAGTAACCCTCGATTGCCCATAACCGTGACCTCACTATCGCAATACCCTGCAGGTCTGGCGTGCTGCATAATCATCAGCCTCTGTGGCTGATCACTATGCTGTCACTCATGTACAGCGCTTACATCTCACTGTACAGGTTTCACATAGAAGCCTGTACACTCAGAAGACGGCTGGAAGTCCCGGTGCATTCGCAGTGCATGCTTGTACGGAGCCAGCGCAGAGATACTGGCGCATGCGCACTGTAATTGTGCGTACTGCGTCTGCGTTGGTGAAGAAGACGCTTCGACTTGCAGGAGGCGGTGACGTCATTAGTGCCCGGAAGAACAGAAAAGCCATCTGGAGGGACCACATGACCGGGAGGCAGATCTCAAGAACAGCTGCACTGTGGAAGGTAAGTATATGAGCAATAATCTTTCATCCACAGGTTAGGATACTTTCACACTTGCGGCAGAGTGATCCGGCAAACAGTTCCGTTATTCTGCATGCAAATGGACAGCATTTGTAGACGAATCCGGATGCGGATCTGTCTCACAAATGCATTCCAAGAACAGATCCGTCTGTCCGTTTGTCATACGGACAAACGGATCCGTTTCAATTTTTTTTTCACATTTATAAAGGTCTGTGCATGCGCAGAGCAGAAGGACGGAACCGGCATTGCAGTATTTCAATGTAAATTAATGCCGGATCTGGCATTCCGGCAAGTGTTCCGGAATTTTGGCTGGAGATAAAACCGTAGCAAGCTGCGGTATTATCTCCTTCCTGAAAAGTCAAAAAGACTGAACTGAAGACATCCAAATATATAAAAGTGAATGGGCACTCTGATAAATGGAGTCACATATGGAATTAAATCAATATCGAGAATTTATTAATATCACACAAAAATATATTGAAGTTCACTATTAAAAAGACCCTTGATGGACCTATATTAAATCTGGCATATATCAATGGTAAGTATACAATCAAAATAAAAGTAAAAATTGTACAAACAGTATAAAATCCTATAAAATGTGAATGGTTGGTTTCCTCCTATCGGTGTCCCAAATAGGGAGGAACCAGATTGTTAGCACGATATGGAGACTGAATCAAACAATTTCTATGAACATAACAGGCACAATAAGTTCCACAGTATATGTATCCTGGTAGGTTTATGTTGAAAAAAGCCTCTGATGTAATGGGGCGGTTTGTAGGTAATGTCCACAGATATAAGGTCAAAGTTTATAAATTCCTCAAAATTAAATGTATGGTAATCCTACAGTCGTTGTACAAGCCCAGGTTTGCTTATCAGAGAGTAATAGTCCTTTCTTATTTCACAGTTATAAGCGTGTATCGGTAATGGCATTCAACCGAATTTATGGACAATGACACTTTCAGATAGATCGTTGTTCTGAATAGATTGCACAGCAGAAGGTGATTGTTAAGGCAGTTTAGTGAGCTCTCGGTGTGAGCAGATAGTACTCACGTTTAGCAGCCTCAGTTCGTGGCGTCCCACGTGCTGTAATTGGAATGGTAAGCTTACCTACTCCTTCATCCAATGTAGAAGATCTTTCCTTTGATTGTATACCGGATCTTTAATCTTCTGCTGGATTATACCTGTGTCGAGCTGTTGCACACGCGGTCCCGATATTTCGGCTAGTTGTACAATCAATGGGATTCCTTTAGTGTCCCACGTGTCTCAAAGTCTATAGAGCCCCAGTGTTTGATGGTGAGACGGCTATATGCCAATTCCTTTCAGAATGGCAATATCGGGATTCCGCTAGTGGATACCTTTGGTGAAGCACTTCACTTGTGGACAATCCGATCGGTGTTGTCCAACATATGACCAGCTGTTTTTAGTCCAATGACGGTAACACTCGGTCATTGGACTAAAAACAGCCGGTCATATGTTAGACAACACCGATCGGATTGTCCACAAGTGAAGCGCTTCACCAAAGGTATCCACTAGCGGAATCCCGAATAAGTCTTGAGACATGACTTGGATATTAAATAAGCCAGCACCTCATCTGCAGACAGCTGTTTCAGGGTGACTGCTCCTCATCAGTGCAGAGCAGAAAGTACTGGCTTAACTGTGCAGGAGGCCTGTGTCCAGGTAAGGGGGGAACTAACTCTCCTTAGGGAGAGAGCACCTTATTCAGTGTGCGGAGACGTATAGGCCATACATGCTCCTCTGGCATTCTGGGAGGGAAGGGATGCAAATGAGCTCCTAACAAGCTCTGCCTCTAATGCCACCAGATGTAAGGCAGGTATCCTATAAGTCAATGTTCAGCTCTTAAAATAAGCCTTGAGACATGACTTGGATATTAAATAAGCCAGCACCTCATCTGCAGACAGCTGTTTCAGGGTGAATGCCCCTCATCAGTGCAGAGCAGAGAGTACTAGCTTAAGTGGGTGAGAGGCCTGTGTCCGGGTCGGGGGGGAACTAACTCTCCTTAGGGAGAGAGCACCTTAATCAGTGTGAGGAGACTTTAATCTGCACTGAAAAATAAAGGTAACATTTTAATCAAGCTTGACCTTTCTCTCTCCTTTACTTAAGTTACGCTGTGGTTCCCGGCATGGTCCGTGCTCGGTACAACAGGGTTTGAGCATGCCTATATTTTTTCTTTTTGCATACATGCGCCTCTGGAATTCCCAGAATTCCAGAGGAGCATGTATGGCCTATGAGTCTCCTCACACTGATTAAGGTGAGAGTTAGTTCCCCCCTGACCCGGACACAGGCCTCTCACCCAGTTAAGCCAGTACTCTCTGCTCTGCACTGATGAGGGGCAATCACCCCAAAACAGCTGTCTGCAGATGAGGTGCTGGCTTATTTAACATCCAAGTTATGTCTCAAGACTTATTTTAAGAGCTGAACATTGACTTATAGGATAGCTGCCTTACATCTAGTGGCATTAGAGGCAGAGCTTGTTAAGAGCTCATTTGCATCACTTCCCTGCCAGAATTCCAGAGGAGCATGTATTACATGGATCCAGACATGTCCCTATTCATTACTCCACATGTTCTGCTAGATTTATTTCAGTCTGGCAGCTCAGTGGGGGCTAGTCTCTTCTTCTGCAGCTCAGGGGTGTGTCTCTTCTGCTGCAGCTCTCTTCCTGTAACTGCCACAGCTTCTAAGAGAAGATGTGGCTGTTGGCAGCTGAAGATTTATACTGAGTGCATGCGACCACCTCAGTATGGTGACCTCAGAAATTAGTAAAAGAATAAACATTAGGTGGCGCTATCCAAATACGTTTTATTGAATAGTTGGGACGTTATCTTTTATTTAATGCATGTTTACATATGCATAAATAAATATACTGCCCTTTAGGTGAGAACACAATTGTTTATACAAGTAAAGTTCTTTACTTTTTGTAATGACACATTCATCAAACGTGTGGCTTACGCTTTATTGCTCCTCTGGACTTGTTGCCAGGAAGACATGTATTTTACCCTTATTATTATTCACATCAAAGATCATGATAAAAGCCCATGAGAACGACTACACCATTACGGTGAAAATTAATTATATGGAGGTTAAACAGTCAGCATATACCAATAATACAGCGTTCATTTCCAAGTTTTACTATTAAGTATGGCGTGATCAGCAGAAACGTATTAGAACTGGTGAAGATATGACCCAAGGTAAAGTTTTAGTCATTTTATTTCAACCTTGAACTTTGCGTAAAGTTAACATGATTGAGCTTTCATATCTAGTCATTAGAGATGAGCGAAGTATAAAAAAATTCGATTCAGCTGCTTCGCCAAGTTTTACAAAAAAAATTGTTTTGTGGCAAATTACTTCATCTCGATGTGCATTTCTTGGTTAGTAGTGGGTGCAATGACAGGAAGTGGCGATTGCGCCGCCCCCCCCCCCCCGTCATCGTACCCCTCAGATACTGCATTCATAGCTGATCGCGGCATCTGATAGTTATAATACATTGTCAAATAAAAAAATAAAAAACATACTTACCTCCTCTGTTTGATCGCAAAATGCCGGTCGCTGCCATCTTGATTGAAGACCTAACGTGAAATCTTGTGCGGCCCATGATGACGGCATCACATCTGGCGGCGGTGGCGTCATACGTCACCACGCACGGGATTTCCTGCGAGATCTTTAATCAAGATGGCGGTGGCTGGCTCTTCATGCTCAGGGGAGGTAAATATGATTTTTACATTTTTTATTTACCACCCTTCATGGAAAATCAATTTGCTACCACGAAGCACAAGGAAATTTGGCTTCGCAGCGAATCAAATTTTCCCTGAAATTCGCTCATTTATTTTGACCTTTTATAAATTTTGGTAATGAAAATAGCACTGGATCCCTGGCCGATATCTGGATGGAGTATACATGTTATCTCTTGGACTCAGCAATAACATCTCAAAATCATTCATGACTAGAGATGAGCAAAGTGGAATTCGATCCAAATTCCTGCATAAATTCGATTTGCCACAAAGCCGAATTTCCTCGTGCTTCGTGTTAGCGAATCGATTTAACCTGAAAAAAATCATACTTACCTTACTCCATTTGCTCGTGATGGGCCAGCCGCTGTCTTGATTGAAGATCTCGTCCGAAACTCTGTGCAAGATGATGTATGACGTCACCACACGGGCCGGCGTGACAACGTCATCTCGGGCCGCGCGAGATTTCGCACCAGATCTTCAGGCAAGATGGCGGCGGCTGGCCCCTTTTTTTGTTAATTTTACACTGTATTACTCTCAGATTCCGCAAACATGTATGAACGTGGCTTCTGAGGGGTACAATGATGGGAGCGACGCTATCGCAGCTCCCTGTCATTGCACCCGCTACAAAAAAAATAAAAGTGCTTCGTGGCAAAGTAATTAGTCACGTAACAAATGTTTTTGTAAAATTTGGCAAAGCAGCAGAATCAAATTTCCAAAACGTCGCTCATCATTATGATTGTTTAGCGATATTTCTAAACAGGGAATATTACAAGTTCTACACTTTTTGTGCAGTAATATGATAAGTGAATTTTGAATTCTCTGTCTCTGAAATTTTAATTTCTTGCTTCAATAGATGATAAAATAAGGTTGCAAGAAAGAAATGAAGCAAGTGCTCAGTTATGAACTTAAGTCTTAAGGCTTTATAAGACACAGATGGGAAGACTTTGGCTCTTCAGCTTGTTTAGTCAGACTTCATTTGCCTCATAATAATTTAGTAAACATATCTATGAGCTCCATGCCCAAGCTTGAGACATTCTTTAAAGATCCAGTACCTGTACATTATCTTATTAAAAGAACTAAAAGACAAAAGCACCAGGGACATCTAGCAGATGCTCATCTGCAGGGGTGTACATACAAATTATGGGGCCCCATAGCGAAACTCAAAATCCCCCCCCCTCCAATAAAAGGTACAATTATTACAGAAGATTAGTGGGGGTGTGGGATGCTGGGGTGATATTGATGAAGAAAGGTACATTAATTTAGAAAAGCATATTTTGTGTATTTGTTTCTACATTTTATATTTATTGTATATTATGTTTGCAGTGTTCATGCAGAGAATCGTGAGGTTTAAAAAGTATATAGCGCTGACATATTCCGCAGCGCTTTACAGACATTAGCATCCAACTGTCCCCAATGGGGCTCGCAATCTAAGTTTCCTATCAGTATCTCTTTGGAGTGTGGGTGGAAACCAGAATACCCGGAGGAAACCCACGCAAACACGGGGAGAACATACAAACTCCATGCAGATGTTGTCCATATATATATATAAAGATAGTGTATTCTTCAAGTTCGGAGGGGGGATCCAGCCCCTGCCCATCTCTGCCTTATTAAATATAGAATATTACTAATAGGGCAATGAGATGCATGGAATGGATCGCCCCTCAGAACTTGAAGCATACGCGTGGAGGTTGGAGTTGTATTTCTATGGGGGTAGGTTGCTGGGTCTATGAGGGAAGGGTTGTATGTCTGCTGTGTGCCTTGCACTTATAGTAAGCTTTTACTACCCTCCTAATATTTCCCCCTCCTCATTGTAGCACAGGGTGACTGACTATTTACCCTCATAACAGTCACTCACACAATGTGCTGACCGCTGCGGTTTCATCTGCTGGCTGGTTCAGTCACTCATACATATTGGGGGACATTAACTAAGCATGTTGCCCCAGAATTATGGCGTCAAATGTGCCAAAAAGAATGTTGTTTTGATTTGCGCCAAATATGTCAACTGTTTTCTCCAGAATTTTCACCATAAAGAATGCATCACGCCAGAAATGAGTTATAAATGTCAAAGTGGGCGTGGCTATGAAATTGGCGCGTATTTCGCCTCATTTATCATCCTCTTATTGGCAGAAATGGTTCAAACTGTTGCAGACAATTACACTAGCCACATGTGGTGGTGTTTGGTGTAAAAAGTCGCATTTATGGCAGAAAAATTTGACTTTTTGTCAAAAAGTCACATTTATGAAAAGAAAAACCATCTTGTTGTGAGAGCAAGTGAGAGGTAAGTATTAAAACAGGAGGCGTTTATTTTTATTTAATAGAAATGAGCTAAAAACAGGGTTTTGTCAATAAATTGACATTCAAAAAAAAAAAAAAAAAAAAAAACATCTAAAATTTCCTGAGTCGGAGAAAGCTGCGTTTTTTTTTCTGTCATGGGATGCGGAGCAAAACCGGCATGACACACAATGCAAGTCAATGGGGACGGATCCGTTTTCTCAGACACAATAGAAAACTGATTTGTCCCCCATTGAATTTCAATGGTGTTCATGACGGATCCGTCATTGCTATGTTAAAGATAATACTACCGGATCCGTTCATAACGAATGCTGATGGTTGCATTATCAGTAACGGAAGCGTTTTTTCTGATCCCTACCGGATCAGGCAAAAACGCATGTGTGAAAGTAGCCTAAGGTGGTGCACCCTTATGATTAGTACCTCACACCTCCACTTGATAGATGATTAAAAAGCAGGAGTATTGCTGGGTCTCAGCAGCAGCAGCTTTTCCCCAGCATACACGTTCTCTCTGCCTGCGTAATGCTGACACAAAGTCAGCTAGTTATCATTGCACAGACGTGATCTCCAGTGTCAAAACGCTCCAGATGTGGACTCTGCACAACTAATTCTCTGACTCAGCCAAGGATTACTACATGCCTGCCTGCCTATTAACTTCTTTCCACCAGGTGCATTTCCATTAACAACTCAGTTTCTACAATATACAAAGTGAATTTCACATAAAAAATAATCAATAATCAACATTCTGCACGAGGATATATGACCCTAGCCATCAATCCTAATATGTAGCCTAGTTGTGATGTCATCAGTCCTTTGTGCTCAGGGCATTTAACCAACAATAATGCAATCACATGCATAACCTTTGCTTACTGGCATGGCATATCACATGACATACTTAAAGGGGTTTTCCCAAATATGTTTACTGATGACCTCTCCTCTGTATAGGTCATCAGTATCTGATGGTGGGCGTCCGACTCCCGGGACTGATCAGCTGTTTGAGAAGGCACCGTTGCTCGCAGTAGCACTGCGGCCTTCTTGCAGCTGTTCTTAGGCAATATGATGTCACATTCATTGGTCGCATTGCCCTAGGTGCAGCTCAGCCCCATTGAGGTGAATGGGGTTGAGCTGCAATACCATCAAATGGATGGAGCTATGCTTGGTGAGCAGAGAGAAGTCTGTGTCGGTGCCTTCTCAAATAGCTGATCGATGGGGGTCCCAGGTGTCGGATCCCCACTGCTCAGAAATACTGATGACCTATCCAGAGGATAGGTCATCAGTAAAAATATATCGGAAAACCCTTTTAGGTGTGGTGAGATATACTGTAATGATGAGGAGTACTCTGAGACAGATGGTTGTTGGGGGCAGGCAGCTCCTGAACTTACCTCCTGGGTTGTCGTGTAGACCTTTTCACCCTGTGAGCCACCGGCTAGTAACTACGAATGCTAATTTCTAAAAATTCATTTAGGATCCAATTTATGTGAAACATCTTTGTCATTTGAGTCAGGTACAAATCAACTCTACCCAAATTGAAAGTATTTTGATTGCCTGCCTCTCTCCCCTCTTGATTCTCCTGAATCAAATCATTTAAAATTCAGATTCGAGAGAATCTGAATTTAAAACTCAGGATGAATTCCAACTTTTTAGAATCAGTTGCTTATCTCTAAGACCCATTTTGGGTAAAGAATTAGAAACTGGAATATACTCTGTGGTAGCATAGAGAGCAAGAGATTAATGGCAGGTTCAAACAGGGGGGTATAAGAAGCAGAGTGAGGACACAGTCATCTGCAACTAGGTCTGCTAGTCAGAAGGGACGGGGAGACAGGAGAATGAGCTAATCCATCTGACCACAGTTGAAATTCTGTGAAGTGTCCTGATCAGAAGAGAAACTGCAAAGCTTGAGCCTCTGTGAACCAGAAGTGATTTTTTATTATTTGCTAGTTTATTAGAGCTAGGCATGTATACCTGAGATAGTCTGTCAATGATTGTCAAAAGATCTGTAATTACCTTATAATAACAGCTTTCTTTAATGTTCCCTATCCCTTTCCACTGGTCCCTTAAAACAATGTTTCTATGTCTTTTCTGTCTCTAACTCAGTGTAAACAGAAGACAGAGGGGTGGTCCTTCATACTGTATGCCTGTGTGTGGATAGTATCATGCTTCAGAGTGAGGAGGCGTGTCTCTCAGTAACCCAATCTGATTGGCTCGCAGGAAGATGCAGGCTAAAGCAAGTGTGTATAGGAAGTGAGGGAAAGCACTTTTGGCCTCAGAGAACTGGCAGAGGAGGGAAAAGCGCAACGAAAACAGTGGTATATGAAGAAATGAAAGGTTGCCTAATGCTGCGGCAGCAGTAAAATATGCTTATTTTGACAGTTAAATTTTAAGGTTCTGCACTCTGTTTCTATATTCACAACTACCAAAATTTTCCCTTATGGTGTCAGAATATGGTGTTTTAACTATTTAAATCTAAACTACTAATGTCCCTTGGACCAAATTACACCTTTTCATTCTGCACCTCCTTATCCTAAAACTTAACCTTTAATCAGTTACATGTCTAATAATTAGCTAAGGATGCTTTTAAAATTGCCAGTCTGTCTCTGCAATTGTGGGTAGTGGTTATCTTTCCCTGTTGGTGTCTCCTAACAAGGAATATACATTGTTGCCTTCCTGGCTGCGCGCTGCCAGTATTACTGGAGGTACAATGTAGCTAATGTCTCCTACTTATATTTTGCTAGAGACTGTGCTGTATTAAAACATGAGATCCATGCTGCCCCCGACATGTTTCGCCGAGTACCGGCGTCTTCAGGGGTTAGGGCAGACGCCGGTACTCGGCGAAATATGTCGGGGGGCAGCGTGGATCTCATGTTTTAATACAGCACAGTCTCTAGCAAAATATAAGTAGGAGACATTAGCTACATTGTACCTCCAGTAATACTGTTTCTACATTTACACCGCCATGTCCTGAGGAGCAATAACATGTGGAAAGCCTTTATTTTCTTTTCTTGTGGCAGTGCCTTGAAAAGAAGGAGAGCAGCAGATTTGGCTACCATGAGGGGTGTGTTTCCAGCCTCAAAACTCTGCCCGAGTACCTCCCTCCTTCATGTTCCACACAGTGAGATTCAGAGCCCCCATTCCTGTGATCGATGGGGTTCCCAGCAGTCAGATTCTTACTGATTACACACATATTCTCAGATATCAGCAGAATGAGGACAAGTTTAAAACTTGGCACAAGCCCTTTAATGGAAATAAGTCAACTTGCACAAGGAAGTAATAAAGCCTGTTGTGTTATTGGACTCCCCAGCAGTATTATCTGTGGGTTATATAACTCCCACACTGAGTTTCACTCATAAGTTACTAAAGTGTGTATATATATTTATATATATATATATATATATAGTAATATGGAGGAAGATCACTCCAATAAACCAGGTGCATGAGCCAGCCCAGGGTTAAAGAAAACGGATGTTTATTTTCCAAAACGAAAATAGGTACAGCTTCCAGCAGCCAAGGTCCAAACAAACCCAACTTAAAGTCCGCTTAGTTCAGTACAACATAATCAATAGAACAGTCCGTTCAAAAATAAAGGTCTTTTTACCCTGGGTTCTTTGGTAGATTCCAGTCGGCTTTCCTGCCAAACTTTCCACATGTCCTCAGTTTCCAACTCTGTTCACAGCCAGCCACAGCAGTGTGTCCACCACACCACACACTCCACACCACCACCTCACTCACTTCCTTTTCCTGTGGGTACCGGATCCTAGGTAGTGCTTTCTTAAAGGCACCACAACCCAAATAATGGTGATACATATCTGTCACTGAGGATCCAACCTTGGCGTCCTCTACAATATATATATATATATATATATATATATATACACTGTTTAAAAAAAATAAAGGGAACACTTAAACAACACAATGTAACTCCAAGTCAATCACACTTCTGTGAAATCAAACTGTCCACTTAGGAAGCAACACTGAGTGACAATCAATTTCACATGCTGTTGTGCAAATTGGATAGACAACAGGTGGAAATTATATGCAATTAGCAAGACACCCCCAATAAAGGAGTGGTTCTGCAGGTGGTGACCACAAACCACTTCTCAGTTCCTATGCTTCCTGGCTGATGTTTTGGTCACTTTTGAATGCTGGCGGTGCTTTCACTCTAGTGGTAGCATGAGACGGAGTCTACAACCCACACAAGTGGCTCAGGTAGTGCAGCTTATCCAGGATGGCACATCAATGCGAGCTGTGGCAAGAAGGTTTGCTGTGTCTGTCAGCGTAGTGTCCAGAGCATGGAGGCACTACCAGGAGACAGGCCAGTGCATCAGGAGACGTGGAGGAGGCCGTAGGAGGGCAACAACCCAGCAGCAGGACCTCTACCTCCGCCTTTGTGCAAGGAGGAAAAGGAGGAGCACTGCCAGAGCCCTGCAAAATGACCTCCAGCAGGCCACAAATGTGCATGTGTCTGCTCAAATGGTCAGAAACAGACTCCATGAGGGTGATATGAGGGCCCGACGTCCACAGGTGGGGGTTGTGCTTACAGCCCAACACCGTGCAGGACGTTTGGCATTTGCCAGAGAACACCAAGATTGGCAAATTCGCCGCTGGTGCCCTGTGCTCTTCACAGATGAAAGCAGGTTCACACTGAGCACATGTGACAGACGTGACAGAGTCTGGAGACGCCGTGGAGAACGTTCTGCTGCCTACAACATCCTCCAGCATGACCGGTTTGGCATTGGGTCAGTAATGGTGTGGGGTGGCATTTCTTTGGAGGGCTGCACAGCCCTCCATGTGCTCGCCAGAGGTAGACTGACTGCCATTAGGTACCGAGATGAGATCCTCAGACCCCTTGTGAGACCATATGCTGGTGCGGTTGGCCCTGGGTTCCTCCTAATGCAAGACAATGCTAGACCTCATGTGGCTGGAGTGTGTCAGCAGTTCCTGCAAGACGAAGGCATTGATGCTATGGACTGGCCCGCCCGTTCCCTAGACCTGAATCCAATTGAGCACATCTGGGACATCATGTCTTGCTCTATCCACCAACGTCACATTGCACCACAGACTGTCCAGGAGTTGGCAGATGCTTTAGTCCAGGTCTGGGAGGAGATCCCTCAGGAGACCGTCCGCCACCTCATCAGGAGCATGCACAGGCGTTGTAGGGAGGTCATACAGGCACGTGGAGGCCACACACACTACTGAGCCTAATTTTGACTTGTTTTAAGGACATTACATCAAAGTTGGATCAGCCTGTACTGTGTTTTTCCACTTTAATTTTAAGTGTGACTCCAAATCCAGACCTCCATGGGTTAAAAAATTTGATTTCCATTTTTTTATTTTTGTGTGATCTTGTTGTCAGCACATTCAACTATGTAAAATATTTAATTAATTGAGATCTAGGATGTGTTATTTTTGTGTTCCCTTTATTTTTTTGAGCAGTGTATATATATATATATATATATGTATATATATATATATATATATATATATATATATAAAAGAGAAAATCCAGCGGGAGCACCAGCCAAGGTGTGGGTGCAATATCCAACACGGGGTAGCGGCAATACCCCAAGTATTGTAGAGATATATATATATATATATATATATAGAGAGAGAGAGTATACACTATGCACCTTGATTTAAAAAGTTGATTGGAGAGGGGAAAACATATAAAGAAGTGCAGAAAATGATAAGCTGCTCAGCTAAAATGATCGCAAATGCTTTAAAATGGCAACCAAAACCTGAAAGACGTCGAAGAAAGTGAAAAACTACCATTCAAATGGATAGAAGAATAGCCCAAATGGCAAGCACTCAGCCAACAATCAGCTCCAGGAAGATCAAAGAAGGTCTAAAGTTACCTGTGAGTACTGTTACAATTAGAAGATGCCTATGTGAAGCCAAGCTATCTTCAAGAAGCCCCCGCAAATTACCACTGTTGAAAAAAAAGACATGTGCTGAAGAGGTTACAATTTGCCAAAGAGCACATTAACTGGCCTAAAGAGAAATAGCGCAACATTTTCTGGAGTGATGAAAGTAAGATTGTTCTTCTTGGGTCTAGTGGCCCAAGTTTGTCAGATGAACCCCAAACACTGAATTCAAGCCACTGTACACTGTGAAGACAGTGAAGCATGGTGGCTCAAGCATCATGATATGGGGATGTTTCTCATACTATGGTGTTGGGGCAATTTATTGCATACCAGGGATCATGGATCAGTTTGAATACATCAGAATACTTGGAGAGGTCATGCTGCCTTATGCTGAAGAGGAAATGCCCTTAAAATGGGTGTTCCAACAAGACAACGACCCCAAACACACCAGTAAACGTGCAACATCTTGGTTACAGACCAACAAGATTGACGTTATGGAGTGGTCAGCCCAATCCCAAGATCTTAATCCAATAGAAAACTTGTGGGTGACATCAAAAATGCAGTTTCTGAGGCAAAACCAAGAAATTGAGAAGAACTGTGAAATGTAGTCCAATCACCCTGGGCTGGAATACCTGTTCACAGGGGCCAGAAGTTGGTTGACTCCATACAACACAGATGTACAGCAGTTCTCAGAAACAGTGGTTATACAACTAAATATTAGTTAAGTGATTTAAAGGAAAGCAAAATCTTAAAACATTTTTCAGTTTATATAGTGAATGTTTGAGTTTGTAAAGAAGAATACAAACACTGCTATTTTTTGAACAGTCTAATATTCACTTTTCTTTAATTTGTTTAGAGGAACAATACAAATTTGATATATTTTTATTCATGTTTTGATTTGGAATAGAATGTGTAGTGTTCCCAATTCATTTGTGTGTATGGAAATAGAAGCTATTAGAAGGATTTTGAGCTTTATTCACTTTTTTAAACACACTGCTATTATTTTGAACACAACTGTGTACTGTACTATATAAACATTGTTAGGGGCATGATCTGCATCTATATAAAGGATTTGGTATATTTGAGATACAGTACATGTATTTGGGAAAGAATTGGATTTGTAGGTTAATTTATGTCTGGTGTTTTCTCTTTTTCAGGAGGTGGGAGAGACGTGTGTGTATGTACACAGTATGGACAAATGTGTATATTTTTTAGTTGCTGTTGTAAAGATAAAATAATATTATCTAATAATGGAAGAACCAAAAATGAATCTACCTATACTATGTCAATAGGCCCGAAAAAAACCTTGAATTTTTTTTTTAAATCAATTGCAACGACTTCAGTTGGCAGACGCGATTTGCCGCAGCACCACTGGTTGCTAGGTAGGCAGCCGGGTCTCCCAGTAAGCAGTGCCAGCTAAGCAGAGCTGGCACTCGCACATTAGGCGGGCTGAAGTCACTGGTGGTCATGTGATGTCGGGTGTGTCATGTGACCAGAAAGTGCGGCCTATTTAAAAAGACTGGTTGTGATTGGTTTCTCTACCTACATTGCCTCACTAGCCCTTTGACTGCATTACAGACTTCTGGAAACCTGACCTCTGATTTGTACCTTGACTCTGCTTCCTGCCTGACCCTTTGGACTTGATGAGATATCCTGGTTTTGACCCCTGGTTTCATTTCTTTGGTTGTGTTTAGATTCGATTTGGACTATCCTGGTATTGACCTTGGCTTGGTACATTTCTGTTTTTTGTCGTCTTTCTTCCCTGATTCAGACCCTGCGCTTATTTGAGAAGGGACTGCCGTCCAGTTGTGGTCTACTGTTTAGGATGGATCTGGCAAATAGGTAGAGACTGTGCTAGGCAGGCGTTCGGGGCTCACTGGTCCCTACTGTGACATCTGTCCATCCATCTGTCTGTCTTCAATAAAGAAGTTATGTGCATGTACTATACCCCCTTGGTGTCCATATGTTGCTTATGTTTACTGTTGAGAGAAGTGAAGCATTCAAAGCTGAATTTGGTCCAAAGTTGAGGAAAACTTTGATTTGCAACAAATCTGAATTTCCTCATGCTTTATGGTAACGAATCAGGTTTTTCTAAAATGGCGGCTGCACATGTTACAAAGTGAAACTAAGTGTAGAGGAGACAAGCCCGGGAACTCAAGATCACCCATAATGCTGTGCAGCCAGCCAATCTGCAGATAGCCATTCCCTGTGATGCCACAGCCCTATAAAACCGTCATCCCACATGGTCTCCGCCATTGTCCTATGAGCTGAGCATAGGAAAAGACAGGCAAGTGCTCAAGCGCTAGAGGCAGTGTTGCTGAAAATGATTAATAGAAGAATATTGAAGAACAAAGGTGCAGGGAGACTTATTCTTCATCAGTTTTATTTATGTATTTCCATATTTACTTATTCCTACATCAGCCATAAATGAAGATATGTAATTCAATACCAATAAGAAGTCTTTATGATTCCAGTGCCAGCATGGTAACCAACACCATCCAGTCTGCACTCTTTAGGGGGGCCAGGTTTTATGAATTACCATTGCGAGGGGTAGCTATCTTTCAGGGGATCATCCTCACAGATACGGCTTCAGGACACCAGGTTTCAGGTCCAAACTGTGCATTTATTGTGGCACACCAGCACAAGCAAAACAACAAAATAATAAACACTTGTCCGTCCAGGCTCTAACTAATACATTAATAACGTGTCCCTGTGTCACGAGTAGGAGGTCCCAGGAGAGACCACCGCGTCGTCAAGCAATAAACAAATGGAAATCAGGTACAGACACACAAGAGTTTATTGCACAAACAAAAACCAGGGAAGGCAGCACAGACAAAACATGAGCTCTATGTACCGTCAGCACAGTGGGAGAAAACCCCCACCGCGCCACTGTCTAGTAATACTCCAGAGGGGCGTGACTAAGAAACTCCTGGTATTCACTAGGGCCCCAGATGGTAGGGTTAGGCTTTGCAGCAGGAAGTTGCCAGGGTCCACTCTGGAGCGTGAACTAGACAGTGACAGCAGGAACGAATGGACAACAGGTACCAGAAAGTACTGACAGCACATAGGCATACATAACATAGACAGGCAAATACAAACAGGGCAACTAATAACACAAGCAGGAGTACATAGCAAGGAAACAGGAGTGACAATGAGCAGAGAAGGACTTTCTCCACCATTAGTAAACTGCATGGCCTTACCCATGGCACTCTGCTGCAAAGAAAGGTGAAGCAAGGGCTTGCTGAACAGAGACATGAATACACACAAGGTAACTAAAACATAACTGGCAGAACAGATAACAGAAACACAGGAAAGAGGACATCAAAGAGGACGGGACGAGTACAATGAACAAGTAGGAAACCCACAGAGCACAGACAGACATGGATCCCATGGGTCAGCAGCATGGGAGAGTGAGTACAAACAAGGAGCAGGACAAGACAACACACACCAGGAGAGCTGAAAAAGGACTGAGCAAACCTCAGCCTTATATACAGGTTCCATGGGTGCAGCAGAGAGGCCACACCCATGGAGCAGACAGAGGATTAACTCCTAATAGGCACACAGGGGAGTTAACCCATAAAGAACCACAAACACACAGGAATGGAACTGCAGCGAGAGCATAGACAGAAGGTCACAGCCAGAGGTAACGACTGTGACACCCTGTTTCACCTTGTGTAACACAGTTCACACCCGTGATGAGATGCGGCTTTCCCAGCCAAACCACCAGCAGCCTCCAGGCTGCTCCCACACCAGTGTCTCTTGGGGGATAGTGGTCCCTCAGCCCTCCCAGCTCAGACTACACAGAACCACACAGAACCACTCCAGCCTTCTGTGTGCAAGTCCCCACCCCCTCTAACGCTGAGGATTCCTTTATCCCCAGGTGATTACTGCACATGGTCTTGCTTCAGACCTGGTGATTGTGGGGAAGACACAGCAAATCCTGCCATATATCTCCCCTAACAACCATGAGGTCTGTCACTGCCTCACATACCTCCACCTCTTTGTTCAAGCCCGTGGGGATGAACACATGCAGAACCACGGGAGGCTGGTGAGAGGGCATCCACCTGGCCTATAACCTTCCCTTTGTTCTGCCAGACCCACGCCAGCCCAGTTTATAACAAACACCAAGCTCACAGACTTGCCATTTATCCCATCAGATTCCACCAACGTCTGGTTGCCACTAGCAACCACCTTGGGTTCCCAGGACTTCGACACGGCAGCCTCACTCTCAGAGTTGCCATCGGTCGCAGAACATCCTTCATGCATACCACACATGTCATTAATATCATCTGGCACGGGCGGTACACCCTCCAGCACTGCCACATTTATCACCATTTTTACATCAGTGACATTTTTAACAACCAGGGCCGCTTCTCCCCTGATCACAACCTGCAATGGAAAAGGCGTGTCATCAACATCGTCACATATTTCATATGACATCATACTTTCATTAGGCACTGCAGATGAATAGGCACCTTTACTTTGCACCCTAGGGTTACCACTGTTTTCAATGGTCACATCACTTTAAGGGGTCTGTACCAATTCTGCAGGAGTTTCATCACTAGCTGCAGAAGGATTTCTATTTCCCCACAGTCCCCATGCCAAAATGACACCGCGGCCCCACTTCACCTCATGTATGCGCACTTTAGTATTACCAAGTTCATAAGTCCCAGTTCTCACTGGAGTCTCACATTCAGCGAGAGCCATCGGATAGTTCATGCTATCCCCGCGAATGTCCTGCACATAGTTCTCAGCCACCCGGCTGGCAGGTACCAGGATCACCTGGCACTCTGCGTCCAACAACGCCTGGACTGGACTGCCCTTCTCCATAAGGTCACACATTTGTGTAGCAGTCTCTAGTCCTGGTGTTTTTACATCGACTGACTCGGCAGATAGCAACTGCTGCCGGCTCATACCACAGCACAGGGCTTCTGAGGCATTAGGGCACTGGTCAGCAACATGCCCAACCTCCAGAGCCTTGCTCCCTGTCACTTTAACTGCTGTAAACAACTGGAACGCTCTTACCCACAGCCGTCACGTGTTTGGCACTCCCAAGTGCTGTACGCACGTCTCCACAGCAGTCATCTTCCTTCTCCGGGATGTTGGGAACCTCCAGCCCTTGGTCCCTGGTCACCCGAACACACACAGGCTCCTCAGTGCAGTCGTTTCCTTCGGAAACACCTCGACTCCAGACTCCTTCCGGGCGGTCACTCCAGCCGCACAATTTAGGATTCTGTACCCACTGGCAGGGAATACTAGAACTCTTGAGAGCCGCACCGCTCTCCATTTCACTCTCTTCCCGTCGGTTGCCCTTGGCAACGGGATACATCTTTTCCTCCAGCACTCTACTCTCAGCCAAGTTCAGAGCAGCCTCTCCAAGTGCAGCACTCAGCTTCCTCAACAAGGAATTTGTTTCCTGCACCAGCTGTTTCATTACGTTCTCTGTGGCCTCGGTTTTCCGCCAAACCGGACCCCTTCTCACAGAGGACATCACCTCAGGTATGAGAACTTTCCGCCACACCGGACCATCTTTCACCTAGGTCGCCATTTTGACCAAAATTTTTCCACAGGTCAGTCGATGTAAATTAGGGCTACTGGCCCTTGAAGCTTCACCCAGCCTTACAGCAGCAGTCAGCAGCACCTGCTCGTTCTGCCTTGTCAGTGCTCCCAGCAACACTTTGCCTTTACTGTTCAGCCCGGATGCATGCCGCTAGCAACACTTTACATCACTGTACAGCAATTTTCACAGCACTCTGCACGGACAATGCCTGCTGGTGCCCTTAGCAACCTGTTGTCATGCCCTTTTGCACGGATACGGCCCTTGCTGGTGCCCACAGGCACCCTGGTGCCCTCTTGCCCGCATCCTCCACCAATTGTGAGGGGTAGCTATCTTTCTGGGGATCATCCTCACAGATACGGTTTCAGGACACCAGGTTTCAGTTCCAAAAAGTGCATTTATTGTGGCACACCAGCACAAGCAAAACAACAAAATAATAAAAAAACTCACTGAAAAAAGTGGCCTAAACGGGTGAAAATGCTCCATACCCAGACACTGTGGCGGGTCTATAACCGGGGGAGCAATTCCTCCGCAGCTTCTGTGTCACATGGTCAGTTGTGGGTGCGGCTCACAGCTTTATTTTACCTCACAATGCATTTGTGATAATACTATGGAGGCATGTAAGCGGCTGTGAGTTAACTGCATTATTCAGACCCTGTTCACACACCACGGACAGGTTAGTGGTAGGACCCCATGCGTGCTGAGACACCGTGACGTGGTGCATGAGGGACTCTGATATGTTCCTGACTGGAAGATATTGGTAAAATTCTCAGCTTTTAACATCGGCCTGAGGAATTAGCTAGTATTGTCAGTTGCGTATCATTTTGGTGCATTTTTTTCAGTGAATTGTGTATATTTTTCATCTGCACAATGTATCATTTTGTGTAAGATGTTCTTGTGGTACATGCGGTCCGCACAGGCATCCTCCACTGTACGCATTTTTTGCTGGGGATTGCCGTTGTCTGCGGACCGCATGCAGAGGAATTGCTCCCCCGGTTATAGACACACTACAGTGTCTGGGTTTGGAGCATTTTCACCCGTTTAGGCCACTTTTTTCAGTGAGTTTTTGTCCTTATGTGTATGGAATGTGCCACTTTATATTGTTAATAACATTCTTTTGCACCTGGTAGCTTCTGTGTCACATGGTCTGTTGTGGGTGCAGCTTACAGCTTTATTTTACCTCACAATGCATTGGTGATACCACTATGGAGGCATGTGAGAGCCTGGCTGTGAGTTAATTGCACTGTTCAGACCCTATTCACACACCACGGTAGAGATGTCCCGAACTATTCGCCGGCGAACAGTTCCCGGCGAACATCGATTGAGATGTTCGGTCCGCCCCCTATACGTCATCATTGAGCAAACTTTGACCCTGTACCTCACAGTCAGCAGACACATTCCAGCCAATCAGCAGACCCTCCCTCCCAGACCCTCCCATCTCCTATCAAAAAGCAAGGACAGCATCAATCTTAGATTAATTCGGAAGCTGCAGTGTTAGTGAGAGCAGGGAGAGTGCTGCTGCTGCTGAATTAATAGGGAAATCGTTAGCTAGGCCAGTGTTCTGTGTCCACTCCAGTCCTCAAAGACTCATCTGATCTGCTGTAAGGACAGCGTCCTGACAGCACCGCAAAAAGCCCTTTTTAGGGCTAGTACGTCAGTCTGCTTTTTATTTTATTTTTTCTCTGTAATATAATTGCAGTTGCCTGCCAGCGTGTGTCAGGCCCACAGCGTGTACTGTGCCCACTACTGCCAGTGCCCACTGCCCACCACTCATATCTGGTGTCACAGTAGCTTGCATTTAAAACAGTAAAACAATTTTTTCACTGTAATATAATTGCAGTTGCCTGCAAGCGTGTGTGTCAGACCCACAGCGTGTACTGTGCCCACTACTGCCAGTGCCCACCACTCATATCTGGTGTCACAGTAGCTTGCATTTAAAACAGTAAAACAATTTTTTAACTGTAATATAATTGCAGTTGCCTGCAAGCGTGTGTGTCAGGCCCACAGCGTGTACTGTGCCCACTACTGCCAGTGCCCACCACTCATATCTGGTGTCACAGTAGTTTGCATTTAAAACAGTAAAACAATTTTTTCACTGTAATATAATTGCAGTTGCCTGCCAGCGTGTGTGTCAGGCCCACAGCGTGTACTGTGCCCACTACTGCCAGTGCCCACCACTCATATCTGGTGTCACAGTAGCTTGCATTTAAAACAGTAAAACAATTTTTTCAGTGTCAGGCCCATAGAGTGTACTGTGCCCACTGCTGCCAGTGCCCACCACTCGTATCTGGTGTCACAGTAGCTTGCATTTAAAACAGTAAAACAATTTTTTCACTAATATAATTGCAGTTGCCTGTCAGTGTGTGTGTCAGGCCCACAGCGTGTACTGTGCCCACTACTGCCAGTGCCCACCACTCATATCTGGTGTCACAGTAGCTTGCATTTAAAACAGTAAAAAATAAAATCACTGTAATATAGCAGTTGCCTGCCAGCATGTGTGTCAGGCCCACAGCGTGTACTGTGCCCACTACTCATATCTGGTGTCACAGTAGCATGCATTAAAAACAGTAAAACAATTTTTTCTGTGTCAGGCCCACAGAGTGTACTGTGCCCACTGCTGCCAGTGCCCACCACTCGTATCTGGTGTCACAGTAGCTTGCATGCATAGTAGCACTAATCAAAAAAAATGACAGGCAGAGGCAGGCCACCCCGCAGGGGCTGTCGTGGTCGTGATGCTGTGATTTCCTTTGGCCCTAGAATAATGCCCAGTGTTCAGAGGCCAGGTACCCTGAACTCGAAAAGTTCTGAGGACATAGTTGACTGGCTAACACAGGACACCCAATCTTCTACAGCTTCCGCTCGGAACCTTGACGCACCATCCTCCTCCAGCTCAGCTTCAGGCACCTCTCAAGTTACCACTCGCCCGCCTGCCGCCACCACCAACACTAGCACCACAGCTGCTTCACTTGATCTGTCAGAGGAGTTATTTACACATCAGTTGGAAGAAATAAGTGATGCGCAACCATTATTGCCAGAGGATGTAGATAACAGGGATATGTCTCAGTCAGGCAGCATTACACACATGGACGTACGGTGTGATGATGATGATGTTGTACCCGCTGCTGCTTCCTTTGCTGAGTTGTCAGATACAAGGGAAGTGGTTGATGATGACGATGTGTCCGTGGATGTCACGTGGGTGCCCGCTCGAAGAGAAGAAGAACATGGGGAAAGTTCAGATGGGGAGACAGAGAGGAGGAGGAGACGAGTTGGAAGCAGGGGGAGGTCGTCGCAAGGAGCTAGTGGCACAGTCAGACAGCATGCAACAGCTGGAGGGCCGCAGGTTGAGCATGCCTGTTCCAAATCATCCTTCTTGGTCTCCATGTCTTAGAAAAGTCAGCAAGATGCAGAGAGAGGAGGAGCTGCATATTCCTAATGACATATTCTCATCGATATTAGATTATGTGGAAAAAGAGGAAAAGCAGATGGCAGAATGACTCCTACCTGTAGGGCAGGAGAGCGCTGGGGTTAGAGAAGTGGGTATGCCAGAGCTGATTAATATTCAGTGTTTACTGTCAAATAACCTACAGCAGATTGCAGGCCAGAACAGCTATAATATGCATATTGTCCCCCCGACCTAACCAGCCAAACCCTATACCAGCCCCTGTTTAAAGGTGCCACACGGCCATTACCAATGAAGAAGGACTATGCAGTGCAGTCTTCATTATTAAATTAAAGGCAACTGCAGGCTAATTGGCTGCGCGGTTCATCACCACAGCATGGCCGCTCTCTGTGGCCGTACCCTAAGGTAAAGTGGCCTGGGTGGTCCAGCTTGATATGTTGAGCTGTAGGTTCATGATACAATGCTAATGACAGAATAGAATAAGCCTATGAATGACGACAAATCGGCAGATTCACATTCCTTAAAGTAAATTATAATTTTGCCCGTATAGTTAAAAATAAGTAGAAAATAAAGAGAAATAATAGTATTAGTGTGTTCCAGTCTAGGTTCTGATGCACTGAAATATGACATGTTATACAGAAAAGAGTAAAGAAGACAACAGCCTGGACAATATGAACCAATCCGAAAAAATAATTAAGAATTACATTTTACAAATGATTTTCATTTAGATAAAATTCCGTGAAGCGTATCCCTATCTGCATGACAATGTTGCAGCATAGAAAGGCTGCAGGGAGGCATCAATATATGTGCGGAAAGATGCTCTGCTTCTCCTTTATATTCAGAATAAAGTGTGACACATTTCTAATAGAAATGATAAAGTAAAGCTTCTGGAGCAGATGCTGTAAACATGATTTCACCATGCTCTGTATTTACTATTATGGGCACCCTGTTGTGCTGGGCTAGGCTTTAATAATCTGCCATATATCAGAATGATTGGAAGCCTGATGCTAATGAAGGTTTCTTTTTTCTTCTTGCTTCTACATACTGCATTGTCTGTGTCTTCCACGCTTCCAGTTGTAAACATTAACATACTGTAGTAAAATGGTGACACTATTACGGTATAATATACAAGTGTATTAGGATCTGTACAGTATTTTTGTTCTGCAGCAAAATTGTGTTTTGAATCAGTTTGTTGCAAGGAAATTATATTTTTAAAATGGAAGCTTTCTCTTTAAATGAACAAAAACAGCTATCATGGACAGGACATTTTATATATACTGTATATATATATATATATATATATATATACACACACAGATATATACTGCGCAAAAGTTTTAGGCACGCGTGGGGAAAAATGCTGATAAAAAAGTGTGTTCGACCGAAAAAGTTTTGTAGGGAGAGAAACCATCGGATGACCCGGGCATTTCTGTCATTGGCCTGGCTCTACCACTTGAGAGGGGAGTGGTCAGTCACCAGGCGGAATTGTCTCCCCAATAAATAATAGCGGAGAGATTCTAGTGCCCACTTGATAGCCAGGCACTCTCTCACCAAAACCGATGACCCGCACAGGTCCGACTTCACAGTAGATAAAGCCTCTTCCACCCGATCATCCCAGCGAACCATCGTTGACTTGTGTCCCTTCAAGAGTCCTGTCAAGGGCGCGGCTAGAGTAGCAAAGTTGGGAACAAACCTCATATAATAGCCCACCATTCCCAGGAATTACTTTATTTGCCTAGTGGTGACAGGTTGAAGCCATTTCCGTATCGCCTCTATTTTGTTCACTTTGATGACTCCGCGCCCAATGACATACCCCAGGTACTTAGTCTCTTCCAACCCTATCGGCTCGCACATTTTTTTAGGTTAGCGGTTAGGCCAGCTTTCCGAAGGGAGTCCACTACAGCCTGCATTTTGGGTAGGTGACTTTCCCAGTCGGTACTGTGGATGACAATATCATCCAGGTAAGCCGAAGCGTACCGACGATGTGGACGAAGCACAATGTCCATTAGTCGCTGAAAAGTGGCGGTGGCACCATGCAGACCAAAGGGTAAGACCTTATATTGATACAGCTCCTCAGGCGTGATAAAGGCAGTTTTCTCTTTGGCAGCCTCCGTAAAGGGCACCTGCCAGTACCCTTTCGTGAGGTCCATAACAGAAAAATACCAGGCTTGTCCTAACCTCTCGATGAGCTCATCCACCCGGGGCATGGGATACGCATCAAACTTGGAAACCTCGTTAAGTTTTCAAAAGTCGCTACAAAACCGCAACGTCCTGTCCGGCTTGGGTATCAATACTATAGAACTGGCCCACTCACTTTTTGACTCCTCAATGACATCTAGCAGCAACATTAGCTGCACCTCCTCCGATATGGCTTGTCGACGAGCCTTGGGTACCCGGTATGGTTATAATCTGACTTTTGCCTGAGACTCAGTGACAATGTCATGCTGGATTATGGAAGTGCGTCCAGGGAGATCTGAGAACACATCCGTGTTCCGACTAATAAACTCCATGGCCTCCTGAGTCTGTTTAGAGGAGAGGTTGTCAGCAATTTTTACTGTGGCAGCCGCCTCTCTTGCATCAGACAGAGGGGCCGGTACCTCTTCTCCTAGAAACCCCGGCCGCAGGCTGTCTTCTGTACAGGTTTCCCTTTCTTTCCATGGTTTGAGTAAATTCACATTGCAAACCTGCTCCGGCTTTCTCCGCCCTGGCTGGTGTACCTTGTAGTTTACATCTCCAATTTTCTCGTGTACCTCATAGGGCCCCTGCCACCTAGCCAGGAACTTACTGTCCATGGTCGGCAACAGAACCAAAACCCGATCACCCGGGTTAAAGATCCGGACCCGAGCCTGCCAATTATAGACCCGACTCTGGGCTTGCTGAGCTGCCTCCATATGCTCCCTAACAAGAGGCAACACTGTCTCTATCCGATCTTGCACCTGGGTAACGTACTCAATGACACTTTTATGTGGAGTGGGTTGTTCCCACGCCTCTTTGGCCACGTCCAAGAGACCAAGAGGGTGTCTGCTATATAGCAGTTCGAAGGACGAGAACCCAGTAGAGGCCTGGGGTACCTCTCGCACTGTGAACATGAGTGCAGAAGGAGGTCCCAGTCCTTCCCATCTTTAGACACTACCTTTTTCAACATATTTTTTAATGTTTGGTTAAACCGTTCTGCCAGACCGTCTGTTTGCGGATGGTCAACGGACGTCCGTAGCTGTTTTATGTGCAGCAACTTACAGAGTTCCCTCATCACCTTGCATATAAAAGGGATCCCTTGGTCGGTCAGAACCTCTTTAGGTAGTCCTACTGGGGAAAACATCTCCATTAACTCCTTAGCTATGAGTTTGGCCGAGGTATGTCGCAGTGGCACCGCCTCCAGGTACTGAGTGGCGTAGTCTAGAATGACTAAGATGTGTTGATTCCCTTTGGCAGACTTCGGTACTGGGCCTATGCGGTCCATAGCTATTTGGTCAAACGGTACTTCAATAATCGGGAGAGGTACTAGGGGACTACGGAAATGTGGCTGGGGGCTAGTTATCTGGCAGGTCAGGCAAGACTTACAAAACTCTTCCACTTCTTTGAATATGCTGGGCCAGTAAAACCACTGTAGAATATAATCATGAGTTTTATGCAGCCCCATGTGACCCCCGAGAATGTGTTGGAGGGCTAGATCGGACACAAGCTTGCGATAAGCCTTGGGGACCACCAACTGTTCAATAGGCTCACCCTGTAGTTGGTTTACCCGATAAAACATATCCTGATGAACCACAAAATGGGGAAACACTGACACTGCCCCAGGTTGTTGTTTTTCACCATCTACTGTTAACACATTTTCGCAGGCGTGGGACGTGGTATAGGGTTGGGTTCCGAGGTTGGGTGGTACCAAAATTATCCCCGGAGACATTGAGGTCTGCCAATTCAGGACCCGGCGGCAAGTCCTCCACGTCTCCCACCATCACACTTAGCGAGGTTGTCTCCCCTTCTTCCACCAAAGTGGCGGTCACCCCTACCGCTGACCCTTTGGTCTCAGGTTACCAGGGTTCTGGTCTTCCCCCTGAGCCGGGCCACTCTGCTAGGGTTACCCCTATCTCATGGGTATCAGTCACACTCATAGCAGGCCACAGTGCCGGGAAGGCCGTTAAGTCTCTCCCTATTATGAGTTCACAATGTAGATTTATGGCTACAGCCACCTCGTGGGTCCATCTACTGGCCATTGTGGTTAGAGACACCAGCACGGTGGGGTAGTCTTTTAAGTCTCTGTGGATGCACATCACCCCAACTTTCCGTCCAGTATACTCAGTGGACCACACCAGGGTAGCCCTTATTAGGGTCACCAGACTCCCTGAGTCCAGCATAGCCTCCGTCGGAGTGTCTCCCACTTCCACCTGGCACAAGTGATCTAGAGACTCTGTGGTACCTGTTGCACACAGCCTCCTGGCATATTGCGCCTGACAGTAGCCATAGTTAGTGTCCATGTGCTCAACCCGATGGGGACAGTCATCCCTTACATGGCCAGGCTCCTGACACCGCCAGCAGACTATCAGAGCCAGGTCTGCCATGGGTACATCCCGGGCGGGTTTTATCGGCTCAAATCTCCGGGCCTGGGGTGGAGATTTCCGGGGTTTGACAACCCCCATTCCGACAGAACCCTCCTATAGATTCCTGGTAGCTTCATAGCGTTCCACCAGGTCCACCATCTCAAGGGCATTGCCAGGAGACACCTGACCGATCCAGTGCTGGAGAGGGTATGGCAAAGCCCTCCAGAACGTAGATCCCAACACAAGGACAGCCAGGTGCTTCTAAACTCCTAGATCCCAACACAAGGACAGCCAGGTGCTTCTAAAACCCGTAACAACACTTAAAATCCAGTCCGGTATTTGAAGTTGAACAAGAATGGAAAAATTCTCCCTTTTATTTGGTAGGAGCAACAGTACAGTGTGGAAGTAGAAAGAGTGTGTGTGGGGCAATAGTAACACCATCAGTAGTAGCACAGCATGAAACTATTCAGTGGCCTAAGATAAAAAGTGATGTTTTGTACACTGGCAGGGGACAAGTTTGTTGGTTTGGGAAACCCACTCTGAGATGACAGTGGAGGCTGGACAAGACAGTACAGCGAGACAAACTGGGCCAGATCCAGCCATTGTTCCAATCCTGCTGCCCAGAAATCCATGGGGTCAGGGAACACAGTTTGCACCAGATATGGATCACAGTCCAGGTAAGACGGATCCGTCTTCAAATGCTTTCAGTTCACTTGCGGTGTTATGGATCCGGCGGGCACCTCCGGCAAATGGAGTACACAACGCAAGTGTGAAAGAGGCCTTAGGCTATGACTAATTTGTTATTTATATAGACATACTGTAGGCCTGGGTTCCTTTGGGTCCTCTAGAGTCGCACCCTGCTTCTATATTAAACATGTACCACGCCATACCTGTCACAACCCAGGTTTAAGCTTGACAAAGGGTACCGCATTAGGACCCGAAACGTTTCATTAGCCGTAAATGTAATCGTGTGTACTACTGTACGAATAAAACTTCAATAGCAGCTTCATTTGGTGTGCTGTCTCCGCCATCTTTTTTGGAAAATTGTATACAAGACTCCTGGGGTGGAAGGAATCGATTGGAGACGGGCACCCACGAAAGCCCCATACACGAGTGCTGTGGTTACTTTTGATTGGAATATTTCTATATGTACATGTACATACTCCCTTTTTATTGCACTGTATGCTTTGTTATTTTCATTGCACACAAAGGACATGTCATAAAAACCTAGCTCATGAGAAACCCTAGTGGCAAGTGAATGACTGAAGTCAGCTCGAAATATCAGAGTCTGGGCCCACCAAAGGACACTCAAAGGTACTCTGGTGGACCAGTGTGAACCTCTACACTAGGTATGTAATTTGGAACTGCAAGTTTAAAGGCAACCTGTCACATGGAGTTTACACATTAAACCACCATCAGCCTGTTATTGTGCGCTGTTATACAGCACAGTCATGGATGTGACTATTGTGACCTATTGTGGTGTGACTGACATGCCAAGAGGGTCCAATGTCAGCAGATTCTCTTATGAAATCCTGCATGTGTGATGTTGCCAGTAGTTGCTGCCTGCGCTAGCTCTACCTCTCATGTATCAGCACAGCTTCATTCCTGTAGTCCAATCATAAAAGAAGTATAGCCGGGCGGCACAGCCTCCGTCCTACTGGCAACAATATACAGGCGTCCTCGTAGCTCCATGTCAGTAATACTGTGGTTCTCAAGGCAAAACATAATACACAGTCCACAAGTAGATAGAATATAGTAGGCGGCACTCATCAATATAGAAAATAGATTCCTTTTTTGTCTCCAAAGACACCAACAGTAAAAGGCAGGGGCGGAACAGCTTTCACACAGCCAAACAAGCAGCGACGGCCGTTTCCCGCTCTCGAGCTTCCTCAGGCCACTGACATCATCATGCTTAAAAAAACGCCTCCTAGATAGAGGATACCCCAATGAGTCCCTTGATACAGCTATGAGGAAAGCGGGGGAGTTCTCCCAACGAGACTTATTAGTGAGAAAAAAAATTAGAAGGACCAGGAGGGATGATCAAAAGAGGTTTGCGTTCTCTTTTAAGTATAGCCCTATTGTGGATACCATACGGAGGGCGATATACAATAGTTGGGACATCCTAAAAAACGATAGCAGTCTAACAATTAGTGACATTCAGAAGGAGCCATACCATAAAAGATAGATTGGTGAGAAGCCGATATGTAGAAGAAAGAAACAGTAATTGGATGCAAGACAGGAGACCTAAGGGCAATTTTAGGTGTGAGAACTGCATTTTTTGTAAGTATAATTCCCAGAGCAAGGGCCTTAATTTTGGGGGGATTTATCACAAGGTAACAAGTTTGATAACATGTAGGAGCACCTATTTGGTGATGTGCCAGTGCAGCAGTTACTATATAGGAAAGACAATCAGGTGCATCTATGAGAGCTTTAGGGAACATGTTAATTAGAGATGAGCTAATTTTTCTAAAATTCGACGATTTTTCAAAATAATTTGGTTTGATCCGAATTTATTTGCGTCGAATTATGTTAAAAACTGATATTTCCTGGCTTCAGAGAGCCTTTATAGTGGTGTAGAACACTGTGCCTTGCAGTAACACGCATAGGGAGTTTGCTGTGGTAGTGAAAAAATACTGTGAGTCAGTATAACATGCAGATGACAGGCGTTGCTCTAAGAATCACTGCACACTTCACTTATTTGGGCAGTCACAGGGCCAAAACTGACCAAATAACTCAAGTATGAACTCAGCCTTACAGGTCGATGTTAGCGTCAAGAAGAAGCGCTCTCCTTTAACACCGTCGTCAGCTGATTCCACATAGATCTCTACAGAACCCGTTCTATTAAACGCTTATAAAAGTAGAGCCCCCCGATAGAGTGGAGAGGGTGTCAGCAGTAAGTTTGTTTTGACGTCACTGATTATTTTGCCCTTCCTCTGATCCATCAGAACAATAACCCTCAAAAAACTGATCCTGTCTGTTGAGCATCCGCCTTCACTTGGTCAGCATTTAATCAGTAATCCATGAGTATTGCTAATGCCCAAAAAAAGTGGATCCAAAACAGAGATGACATGTGAATGGAATATTTGCATGTCTTCTGTGTTTTACACCCACTCCTGCTTTTGGCTACCAAATCACAAGTCAATTCTGATGGGACCATACAGGCACTGCACAGACAGGATCTGTTGTGTGTCTCATTTTTCCTTCCTTCTGACAGATCAGAAGAAGGGTCAAATAAATGATGATGTCAGCAAGGTTGAAAGGCAAAGTAGTGGCCCAGTCATGAAGTGGGGAGGGATGGAACAGCATGATAAGTCCACAGAGTGTCCCTATGACATAGTGGTGAGGTGGAAGCAGCATGAGGAGACCACAGAGTTGCCCAACGACAGATTCTGGAGTGGTGGCAGCATCAGGAGGAGGCCACAGAGTGGAACAATGACAGTGTGGAGGTGACGGCAGAATCAAGAGGCCACAGAGTGTGGAGGTGGCGGCAGCAGTAGTATCAGGAGGAGGCCAGAGAGTGGCAAGCAGCAGCAACAGGAGACCACAGAGTGGCAAGGTGACATAGTGTGGAGGTGGCATCAGCATCAGGAGACGACAGAGTGACCCAGTGACAGAGTGGGGAGGTGGCAGCAGCATCAGGAGACCACAGAGTGGCAGGGTAAAATAGTTTGGAAGTGATAGCAGCATTAGGAGACCACAGAGTGGCAAGGTGACAGTGTTGAGGTGGCAGAAGCATCAGGAGACCACAGAGTGGCAAGGTGACATAGTGTGGAGGTGGCAGTGGCATCAGGAGACCACAGAGTGACCCGGTGACAGAGTGGGGAGGTGGCAGCAGCATCAGGAGACCACAGAGTGGCAAGATGACTTAGTGAGGAGGTGGCAGCAGTATCAGGAGAACACAGAGTGACCCGGTGACAGAGTGGGGAGGTGGGTGGCAATACAAGTACCAGCTGAAGATGGTGCGTGAAAGAAGGAGCACTTGGCATCAGATGTGTGGCATCAGGCGGGTGGCAGCATCAGAATAGTAGATGAGGCAGGTAGCCAGAAGAAACCGGTCTCTTTTGTCAAAGTGTTGGTGTGGCACCATGGATGATCTAGTCTGATGCATCAGGCATTGGTGGGGGGAAATCCTGGCTGATGCACGCCTGATTTATCTTGACAAAGGTCAGTCTCTCTACATTTTGGGTGGACAGGTGAGTTCTACTTGGGGTAACTATGGTCCCCGCCGCACTAAAAACCCGCTTTGATGCCACACTACTGGACGGGCAGGACAGCTTTTCTAGGGCAAACTCTGCTAGTTGTGGCCAAAAATCCAGTTTGGCTGCCCGGTAGTCCAGCAGATCTTCAATGTGGGGTGGCAGGATACTGTCCAAGTATACCACCACCTGCTATTTCAGGTCCTGTTCCATGTCTAGCTGCTGCTGCTGGTGAGTAGTTTCTTCACTAGGCGGGTGAAGAAAGCTGCTCATCAGCGACTCTAGACTCAAGTTGCTGCTGATGGAGCTGGAACTGCTCCTACCCCCCCCCCCCCCCATTCTGCCACAGCACCCATGGCAGAGGAACGTGAGCGCAGAGAGCCCTGCGAGAGGATGGACAATGTGTCTATAGTAGTTCTGTTTTTCCTCCCTCTCAGTGGGTATAAAAAAGGACCCCATTTTGTAACGGTAGTGAGGGTCCAACAAGGTGGAGAGCCAGAAGTCATCCCTCTGCCGAATGGTGACAATTCGGCTGTGACTACTCAAGCAAGTGACTTGGAGGGACTCCCTGCCTACATCTCCACTGCATACTGCGATTGTGTGTCTGCGTCCTCTGCCTCGTCTTCACCCTGTAGCTCTTCTGGCTGCTCCTCCTCTCCTGTCACCTGTGTGTAAAAACCACCCATTTAGCTACACATTGCTTGTGCACCAATGTCCTCCTCCTCTTTCAGTTCAGCTCCCACAGGGCTTATGTGGCCGTGAGATCTAGGCACCACGTCTCCAGTTCACTGACCAGCCAGGTTTACCAGCATCTGTTCCAGGACATGAAGCAGTGGAATTACGTTGTTCATCCCGTAGACCTGGCGACTGACAAATAACGTGGCCTCCTCAAAGGGCCTGAGCAAATGGCAGGTGTCACGCATGAGCTGCCACTGGCTGACATGGAAGTTACACAGAGGAGTTTTCCTGTCCGCTTGGATCATCAAGAAATCGTTTATGGCTTTTCTCTGTTCGTATAGTCGGTCCAACATATAGAGAGTGGAAACGTCGCATATCAGCCTGTGTTGGGGGATGCCGTTCTGCCGCTGTAGCTCAAGGAGGGTGTGCTTTGCGGTGTACGAGTCACTGAAGTGCATGCAAATGTAACACCCCAGAGTTGTGTTACTACACGCCTCTACCCCGCTACTATCTTTTAAGAGCCTTTACACTGTCATCTGATGTAATTTATATTATGTCTTCATAAATGTGCATATAAAACTATGTTAAATTCTATTATGCTTGTAATTTTCCAGGTTCACCAGCAGGTGGCAGCAATGCATTGGCCAGGTACTAGTCTCAGTTTAGTATATCTAGGCTGGAATGGATCATTCCAGCTTAGCTCCCCCTCTGTGGAGGTGTGGACTGTTCCCAGATCCTGCAGCATGGGTGGAGAAAGAAGTTAAGGTCAGTGTGCCAGCCACCCCTGTTGGGGAAGGCTGTATGAAAGCGTTCAGGAGATCCCCTGCATAGGGAAGACAGCAAGGACCAAGTCTCGGTCTGAGACTTAGTCATATTCCCAGTCTGAGCTTCTTCAACCTCAGCTGGATGAAGAAGCAGAAAGCTACAGACAACCTCCAGGGTTCCAGGAAAAAAGCATCACATGAGAAACCATCTATAAGTCCAGAGACCTAGGAGAAGCCATTCCTCCTCGGCTAGTCTGTCCCCATACAGTAGAAGTTATAGAATAGTGCACAAGGTTAATTCATGTCACAATTACAGAGCTACTAAGCAGATGACTTATCCCGCAAGCTCCAGATTTATAGTGCAGAAGTATTTATTCCTGCCAATCATTGCTAAAACCTGCTGGGACCAGAGACCGAAGCTGTAGACTGCTTGGATACAAATTATCTTCAGTAAAGAAACGCTTGAACTTCATCTAAAGGTCTGGACATCATTTCTGCTGCAAAATTCCTCTATTACTCCTACTATCACTACACTCAAATTTATTGCAAGTGAGCCAGGAGTCCAGCCGTACCCAGGTAGGAGACACCGTGGACACAATTATCACCACCCTATAGAGACATTAGAAGACATTACACTGCTCTGGCATTCCTAATCTGGGACATGCGTTATAACACCTTGGAAGGGCCCTGGGATAGTACCCTGCGCACGCTTCAATTGGCGTCACAAACAAATATAGACTATTATCCACCTGACCCAGCCACTCCATTAAAGTGGCGTCAGCGTACCCCATTCCTGGTCACTGCACAAAGTTTCCTGGCCATTTTTAGGATGTCTTGCAGATTGGTGGAAGACTTCAGGAACCGCTTGACAACCAGATTGAACACATGTGCCATGCAGAACAGTGAAGTGCAGAACAGTGTGACACCGCCATGCCCTGCACATGTGGTATGCTGGAGGGGCACTGTGAATTGTCCCTGCAGTGGAGGCTGAGGACAAGGTGGAGGATGAGGAGGCAGAGGCGGACATTGTCGCAGGACCAACGGTGTGACAACGTGGAGGCAGAAGCGGCGTCACCTGGCCAAGTTGCAGGTGTGGCTGTGTAGGAACTACATTCACCAAGTGGGCCGTAAAGGACATGTAGTTACAGCTCCACACGTCGGCGATGCCTCGCACTTTGGCAGACACCGAAAGGCTCAAGGACTGACCCACCTTCTGTTCTACATGTGTGTGCAGTGCTGGTACTGCCTTTTTGGCAAAGAAATGACGGCTTGGGACTCTCCACCTCGGCTCAGCAGAAGCCATCAGTTCTCTGAAAGGTGCAGAGTCCACCACTTGGAAAGGGAGGGACTGCAGCACCAGCAACTTGGACAAGTTGTTTCTGACGAACCCACCGACTCTTGGCTGGGGGTGTCTGATGTCACTTGGGATGAAGTGGATGACCGAGTCAACCATTCAAGAACCGCTAGGTTGCTGGTCAAGACACGACCGCTAGATGACACCGGGAACTCAGGCCTCTCGCTGCGACTTCTGCTGCCACACCCCCTTACTATGCTGCGACCTGTGCCTGCGCCAGAAATATTTAGGCCTCTGCCATTCCCCTATGCAGGGCTGGGCACTTCTCTGTCTGACATACTGTTAGATCAAATAAATAAATAAAAAGGAAATTAATACACCACAAAAAGGGTTTTCATTTTCTAATAAGCCCTTTTTTTCCCACTAATACACGCCAAAAAGGGCTTTAGAACATATAACTGCACCACTGAACTGCAAATATATTTTTTTGTGCCACTAATACACGCCAAAAACGGCTTTAGAACATATAACTGCACCACTGAATGGCAAATAATATATATTTTTTGTGTCACTAATGCACGCCAAAAATGGCTGTAGAACATATAACTGCACCGCTGAATGGCAAATATATATTTTTTTGCCACTAATACACTGCAAAAAGGGCTTCATAACATATAGCTGCACCACTGAATGGCAAATAATATATATTTTTTGTGTCACTAATACACGCCAAAAAGTGCTTTAAAACATATAACTGCACCGCTGAACGGCAATTTGGGCCTTATTTTTTTCCACTTATACACTCCTCAAAAGGCTTTAGAACATAAAACTGCACCACTGAACAGCAAATAATATTTTTTTTTTGCCGCTTATACACCCAAAAAGGGCTTTAGAACATATAACTGCGCCGCTGAACGGCAAATATATATTTTTTTGCCACTAATACACGCCAGAATGGGCTGTAATTTACTCACTTCACCACACAACGGCTAATAAGCCCTTTTTTCCCACTAATACAAGCCAAAAAATGCTTTAGAACATATAACTGCACCGCACAAGGGCAAATAAGACATAGAAATATTTCCTTGTAATAAACCCTGTTAATGCCTGTATCAAACAGCACTTGCACCCTAATAACAAGAACGGTTTGCTGGAATTACAGAGCTGTATAATGGCAATTTGGATCCACAGTCAGTGCAGCAAGGTGTAATAGGATTGTTCCTATTACCCAGGCTGTAACCTCTCCTACTGAACCCTGTTCTGCTTCAATACTGTGGAATGATTCCTCCCTATCCTTATACAGCAAAATTAAAGTTTTAAAGTCTTTTCTACCACTGTCCCTAGAGCCTGCTGACGTCTCTCCCTGCACTAAGTACAGTGTCGGACTGGAATACCTAGGGCCCACCAGTGTAACTGATTCTGGGGGCCCACACTACACGTACCGTTTTTTTTTCTTTTGTGGCCTGTATGTGAAACCATTCACTTCAATGGGGCCGCAAAAAACGGAAATGATTCCATGTGCATTCCGTGTCTGTATGTCCGCATGGCCATTACGCAAAATGATAGAACATGTCCTATTATTGTCGGCATTACAGACAAGGATAGGACTGTTCTATTAGAGGCCGGCTGTTCTGTTCCGCATAATGTGGAATGCACACACCCAGTATACATGTTTTGCAGATTCGCAATTTGCGGACTGCAAAACATCCAACAATCGTGTTCATGAGCCCTTACAGTGATAACAGAAATATTAAAGATGAAGTATGATGGTAGACACTCACAGCAAAATGCACAAACATACATGTGGCAGAATTTAGGCTACTTTCACACTTGCAATAGTAGGGGCCGGCAGGATGTTCTGACGGGGGAACAGCCTGCCGCATCCATGCTAAAGCTAGCCCACCGTGCCGCCGGACGTTCACTGTAGTTTTTGTCTGGCCGCCTCTCGGCATGTTTGCCGTGCTGCGGCCGGACCTCCTATAGTGAATAGGGCCAGAGCGGACCTCCGGCGGTACGATGGGCTAGTTTAAGCACGGATCTGGCAGGCTGTTCCCCCACTGGAATAGCCTGCCGGACCCTGCTACTGCAAGTGTAAAAGTAGCCTTACACATATATGGATATCCTGCTCTTAAGTCAGTCAGAAACAAGACACATGCAGTTCCTATCACGCATAGGAAACATGCAATGCACGCACCAAGACATTTTTTGCCTAACCCTATTAAGTGTGCCACACTTAAAGGGGCTGCCTCACTTCAACAAATAGCATTTATTATGTAGAGAAAGTTAATACAAGTCACTTATTAATGTATTCTGGTTCTCCATATTGGCTCTTTTCCATCACATTATACACAGCTTGTATCCATGGTTTTGACCACTCTGCAATCCAGCAGTGGTGGCCGTGCTTGCTTACTATAGGTAAAGGTGATGGCCTATTCACACTTTCAGCCTTTCGCTATAGTGTGTAAGCACGGCCACCACTGCTGGATTGCAGAGTGGTCAAAACCACGGATACGTGCTGTGTATAATGTGATGGAAAGAAGGCAATATGGATAATAACAGTACATTAGTAAGTGCCCTGTATTAACTTTCTCTACATGATAAGTGGTAGGCAATTAAGAGTGCCGCATTTGTGTGAGGGGAGGCGGGGCGTTCACTATTTAAACCTGGCCCTCCTCCCCCCACTTGTCGGTTCGAACTATTTCGAATCGGCTTGTGGGTTGGTGCCAGAGAAGGGCATGCGTCACTGGAGGATCGGGGGATCGGCTGCGTCGGGCTCGTCGCTACGGTGATTAGGTAGGCAGGGTGGCTTGCACACCCGTCTTGCTATGTATAACATGTGGGGCTGCCGAGCGTGCCGCCGGTCCCCAGCTGCGCTGGAGACTGCCCGCACTCCCGATCGCTTCCGGCACCCCGAGACAGGCACCCCGATCCGCTCCAGGCCCTGCGCTAAGCACCCCCGCTCCCACATGCAGCATCCCCCAGGCGGGCACCCCTCACCTGTGGCTCAGCAGCGACGGGTCCCGACGTCCGCTCGCATACCCTGAGCATCGGTCACGCCGGCCGTCGGCTCCACGACGCAGCGTTAGATATCACTCACTCCCATATCAGAACATAAACATTCGTTCCGCCGTAGAGAAAAACGCCGTCCGCTCACACAGGGATCCATTCATTAGCTGCAATCAGTAAGCGGAGGTCCAGCTGCAGGATCAGGGGGCGGAAGCCGAAACCTATAGGCGATTAATACGCCGCGGCTTTCCCTGTACAAATAGTCGATAGCGGTGGGCACGGGATGCAATGTTTCACATGGCGGAGCGCAAATCCCTCGCAGCCGCTCCTGATGCACGTTCTCCTGGTAATTACAATTAGCGAGGCAGTGAAGGTGGACATGCTTATGTGATTTTCAGTCATGTCTAGGAATCCGCTGCAGAATAAACTCGTCTTCTTTACTGCGCCAAACTCAGGCAAGACAAGATAAGCAGATACTCAGACATGTGCACTGTATAACAAGTTAGGATTTCAATGGTTAATTCTAACCTAGAAGGGAATCACTGGCTTGCTGCGCTCCAGCAGGTCCTGGCTTGATAGAGGGCGACACCTACAGGCCCATACTGGTACTGCAGTCCAGGTGCAGGGCTCCTTTGCTCAGGCACAGTGGCTAGGTACTAAGGCAGGAGTAAAAATAAAATAAAAAAAAATTTAAATAAATTTGGAATATGTTCAAGGATCAAAAATAAAGAGGGCTTCAAGGAGGGGGGCTGGCCACGTCACTTTGCGCACGCAGCCGGGCCGCCCGTAAGCCCATACGGTCAGTCAGGGGGTTGGTTCGGGCGCAGTCACAATAATCCGGTGGTTAGCTAGGGAGCGGTGGCATGAGTGAAGGGTCGCCCAGCCGGCGTGCGCTCACTCACACGTCTGTCCTTGGTTATTCAGGTCCACAGGTGGTGGGCTAACTTACGATACTGTGGGGTTCGTGGCTGTCATGGCCGCCAGGGGAGTCAGGGGTGGTGCATGCGGGGGCCAACCCCGTCTTTTCTCTTGCATAGGCTTGGGGGACGGGGGATGGTGGACTATTATGTCCAGGCCTCTGGCGCATCTCTTACAGGGTGGCGCCTACAGTCGTGGCCTTTGGTGGGGGAAAAAAAAAAGAAAATAAATAAAAAATAAAAATAAAATTAATGGTATAGATAGGAATGTTGCTTTGCCAGGTCTGTCACGACTACAGACTCCTTATAAAGCCCTGCCACGACTGCAGGCATCAGTCTGTCACAACTACAGACCCGCTCTAAAGCCCTGCCACGACTGCAGGCAACAGTCTGTCACGACTACAGACCCGTTATAAAGCCCTGCCACGACTGCAGGCATCAGTCTGTCACGACTACAGACTCGTTATAAAGTCCTGCCACGACTGCAGGCATCAGTCTGTCACGACTACAGACCCGTTATTAAGCCCTGCCACGACTGCAGGCATCAGTCTGTCACGACTACAGACTAGTTATAAAGTCCTGCCACGACTGCAGGCATCAGTCTGTCACGACTACAGACCCGCTCTAAAGCCCTGCCACGACTGCAGGCACAAATCCGTTACGACTACAGACTCATTATTAAGACCGGCCACGACTGCAGGCATTAGTCTCATGTAAACAGACTCATGAGGTAATACTACCACGTCTACAGGCGATGGTCCGTTACTGCTACTCTCGATGTAGGGTCCCCTCACGACTACAGGGGCTAGTCGGTCACATCCACAGACTCGGTCGCACTCCCGTTAACTACAGGCACTGGGTGGGCATCTACGGGTAGTTGCGTCACGACTACGCACGTGGGTCAGCCACGGCCTGGGAGGTCAGCCTTCACGGTCACAGGTAGGTCCAGTTAGGCTTCAGTCTCCCAGCGGGTTCCAGTCACAATAACCAGCCCCTAGGTGAGGAGGGGCACTCCCGCACCAGCGCACAATGCCAGGGAGCTGTGCGGCTCCTCACGCGGCACACGGTTCAAACCAGCGGGGGCCGGGGCCCACGGTAAAGGAAGGGCTCCCTCTGATCCGGTGCACATTGCCAGGGAGTGACGCTGCTCCCCACGCGGTACGAGTGTCCAGCCGGCGGTGGGTCGGCCCTAGCTGAGGAGGGGGGCTCCCCCGCACTGGTGCATTCTGCCAGGGAGCAGCGTGAGCTCCCCACGCGGCTGGGGGGTAAGGCTCCTCATCTTCAATAAAGTCTGGCACGGGCCGCCGTGCCGTTAGGTAGGCAGGGATCAGGGGAAGGAGTACTAGGCTCGGTCAGAGGGAGCAGATCATAGGCGGTGGCTGGCTTCCTGCTGCCGGCCGTACATAAGGTTCCAAGGGGGTTATTTAGGCACAGGATGTTAATTAGTCCGTGCAGGTGATCTGCGTTATACCATGCTCTTCATGCTCGTACTCAGAGCTGTGCCCATACGGGAGCTGCTTAAGTGGTTGATAGTGAAAAAAAAATAAAAAATAAAATAAAAAAAATACAATAATAATAATAATAATAATAATAATATATATATATATATATATATATATATACACATTTTTGAGTCTCTCACGCATGGCTCCGCCATTAGAGTCTCTCACGCATGGCTTCTCCGTTTTAGGTTTACACATATGACTCCGCCATCGGAGTCTCACGCATGGCTTCTCCGTGTTAGTTTTACACATACGGATCCGCCATTAGAGTCTCTCACGCATGGCTTCTCCGTTTTAGGTTTACACATATGACTCCGCCATTAGAGTCTCTCACGCATGGCTTCTCCGTGTGAGTTTTACACATACGACTCCGCCATTAGTCTCTCACGCCTGGCTTCTCCGTTTTAGGTTGGCACATTAGAGTCTCTCACGCATGGCTTCTCCGTTTTAGGTTACACATATGACTCCGCCATTAGTCTCTCACGCATGGCTTCTCCTTTAGGTTCACACATATGTCTCCGCCATTAGAGTCTCACGCATGGCTTCCCCGTTTTAGGTTACACATATGACTCCGCCATTAGTCTCTCACGCATGGCTTCTCCGTTTAGGTTCACACATATGTCTCCGCCATTAGAGTCTCACGCATGGCTTCCCCGTTTTAGGTTACACATATGACTCCGCCATCTGAGTCTCTCACGCATGGCTTCTCCGTTTTAGGTTTACACATATGACTCCGCCATTAGAGTCTCTCACACATCGCTTCCCCGTTTTAGGTTACACATATGACTCCGCCATTAGAGTCTCTCACGCATGGCTTCTCCGTTTTAGGTTTACACATATGACTCCGCCATTAGAGTCTCTCACGCATGGCTTCCCCGTTTTAGGTTACACATATGACTCCGCCATTAGAGTCTCTCACGCATGGCTTCTCAGTGTGAGTTTTACACATGCGACTCCGCCAGTAGTCTCTCACGCCTGGCTTCTCCGTTTTAGGTTGGCACATATGACTCCGCCATTAGAGTCTCACGCATGGCTTCCCCGTTTTAGGTTACACATATGACTCCGCCATCTGAGTCTCTCACGCATGGCTTCTCCGTTTTAGTTTTACACATATGACTCCGCCATTAGTCTCTCACGCATGGCTCCGCCATTAGTCTCTCGCGCATGGCTTCTCCGCTTTAGGTTTACACACAGGACTCCGCCATTAGAGTCTCTCAGGCATGGAGGTAAAAAAAATAAATAAAAATTCCTCACCAGGCCCAGCTGCGCCGGGACTAGTCTCTCATCTCACCATAGCTAAGAGACTGATGGCCAATTCCTTGGCCAGTAATACTCTGAGGGCTTACAAGACAGCTTGGCGCCTGTTTCAGAGATATGAGAACACCTACCCGGCCGCTGGCCGGGGGCCTATCACTCACCTATTGGGCTTTGTCGGGGTTTTTGCCACTCTCAATTAAACCTGTCCTATAGCATTGTTAACTATACATGGCAGGTATTCAGCACCATTGGTACAGGCTACATCCGGACCTACCGTCACTCTTCTCCGCCCACCCGATCAAAGCGGCGTTGAAGGGTTTGCGCAAGATGTCTGTTGTGAAACGACATGGGCGTCAGCCATTTACCGGTAGCTTGTTCAGGCCGTGACAGGCAAACTGCAGGGTAAACCGTTCGGGCCGCAGGTTAGCGCTCTGGTAGAAACAGCCTTGTACCTGGCTTTCCATAGATTCCTCAGGTCAGGCGAGCTCATGGGCACCAATACGCTGGCTGGGTGCTTGCGGAAAGGTCAGCTCATCCGGCGCGGGTCCATCTATGTCCTCACCTTGGCCTCGTCCAAGACGTCACGGCCGGGGCAATCAGTGGCGGTCAGATACTTTCCCACGGACAGCAGATGGTGTCCGGTGCAGGCCTTGGAGGCTTGGCTGCGTAGTATTTAGTCCAAGCGGCATGTTCTCCCGTACTCGAACTAGGCAATGCCCGGCTAACCACCGCGGACTTTCTTACGTAAATTCAGGTTAGTTGACAGGTTCAGGGGTCGGTCCTCGCTGGATCACAGGACATTCCTTCCGCATGGGCGCGGCAGCGGCGGCGTCCATGCATAAGGTGCCAGTACATGTCATCAAACGGTTGGGTCGTCGCAGTTCCGCGTGTTCCATGTGTAATATCCCGAGTCCTTATACGAAATATCATTGGCTTTCGAGTTTTGGTCTGTAGTTTCTGTTATCAAGTTTTCAAACTCCTATGCATGGTTCTTTTGGCCCCTTTAGGCTACCCTTCGATAAGCAGTTCCGGCATAACTCTGCTGCTTCTAGGTTGGGGGGGTGGAGTATAGGCTTAGGTAGGGTACCCTCTCAGCATGAGCCGATCCGAGCACAAGTGGTAGGCAATTAAGAGTGCCGCATTTGTGTGAGGGGAGGCGGGGCGTTCACTATTTAAACCTGGCCCTCCTCCCCCCACTTGTCGGTTCGAACTATTTCAACCCACCCAGGAGCCCTCCCTTCTTTCAGGTCTCATCATTGGGTTAGCCCCCTTTAGGCTACCCTTCGATAAGCAGTTCCGGCATAACTCTGCTGCTTCTAGGTTGGGGGGGGTGGAGTATAGGCTTAGGTAGGGTACCCTCTCAGCATGAGCCGATCCGAGCACAAATGCTATTTACTGAAGTGAGACAACTCCTTTAAACCCTTTAAGCATAAATGTCTGGCAAGCAATTTATCAAATCTTAACTTCCTCATATTGTACATAATCTACAGTATATTTAAAAGGGTTTTCCTACCATAATGACCTATTGCCTATGTGATAAATATCAGATTGCTGGGGTCTGACTGCTGGAACACCCACTGATCAGGCAAAAAGGGATCTTGAGACATTCAATTACATTACCGCTAATCTATGTACACAAGGGTCTTAAAGGGGTTGTCTCACTTCAGTAAGTGGCATTTATCATGTAGAGAAAGTTAATACGGGCAACTTACTAATGTACTGTTATTATCCATATTGCTTCCTTTGCTGACTGGATTTATTTTTCCATCACATTATACACTGCTCGTTTCCATGGTTACAGACCACCCTGCAACCCAGCAGTGGTAGTCATGCTTGCACACTATAGGCAACAGCGTCAGCCTCTGTGCTGGCCAGGACCATGGGAGCACACATAGGCTAGCGCTTTTTATCCTATAGTCTGCAAGCACGACCACCACTGATGGATTGCAGGGTGGTCTGTAACCATGGAAACGAGCAGTGTATAATGTGATGGAAAAATAAATCCAGCCAGCAAAGGAAGCAATGTGGATAATAACAATACATTAGTAAGTGGCTTGTATTAACTTTCTCTACATGATAAATCCTACTTACTGAAGTGAGACAACCCCTTTAAGACCACGTTCCCTTGATCATGGGGGTCCCAGCAGTCAGACTCCCACCAATCATCAGACACTTATCACCTGTCGTGTCATAGCTCTTTCACCGTTTCACATTCCCTATCCTTAAAGGTTTTCTATAGGTGTAAAAAAAAAATTATACAATTTTTAAATCTGGCCCAAAATATGTGTCGAACTAAAATAGAAATGCTCACCTGTTAGGCCTCTTTCACACGAGCGTGTCCTGATAAGGTCCAGATGCATCCCGGTGCATTGCGGCAAACCCAGGCGAGTAGGTACGCAATTGCAGTCAGTTTTGACTGCGATTGCGTTCCGATGTTCAGTTTTTATCGCGCGGGTGCAATGTGTTTTGCACGCGCGTGATAAAAAACCGACTGTGGTACCCAGACCCGAACTTCTTCACAGAAGTTCAGGTTTGGGTTAGTTATAGTGTAGATTGTATTATTTTCCCTTATAACATGGTTATAAAGGAAAATAATAGCATTCTGAATACAAATAGCTTAGTACAATAGGGCTGAAGGGGTTAAAAAATAATAAAAAATTATTTAACTCACCTTAATCCACTTGTTTGCGCCGCCGGCCTCACCATGTGATGGATCATGTGACGGACCATGTGATGAACGTAGTGGCGTCATCAAAGGTCCTATTCCTCACAAAAGAAGACAGAAGAGATGCCGGCTGTGCGAACAAGTGGATTAAGGTGAGTTAAATTATTATTGTTTTTTTTAACCCCTTCAGCCCTAATGTACTAAGCATTCTGTATTCAGAATGCTATTATTTTACCTTATTACCATGTTATAAGGGAAAATAATAATGATCGGGTCCCCATCCTGATCGTCACCTAGCAACCGTGCGTGAAAATCGCACCGCATCCGCACTTGCTTGAAAGGGGCCTTAAACGGCCTGTGTCCACTTTTCTAGTTATCCTCTATCCACAGGATCGGGCATAACTAAGTGATCCATGGGGGTCTGAACGCTGGAGCCCCCACTGATACCCCTTCTTGACTTAGTGGCAGGTCGAGCATATGCCCTGCCTCTCCATTCATTCTCTATGGGGTCTCCGGAGATGGCGGCGTACAGAGCTGGCTAATTCCAGTGGTCCCAAAGAGAATAAATGGATTAACAGGGCATATGTGTGGCCTGCCACACCATCAAAAGGGGAAACTGGACCCGTTCCTGGGATCTGTGGGGGTTGCAGAATCGGACCCCACTATTTAAATCCTCCACCACCAGTATCTCTTTACATGGCAGCAGTGATGCCTGTAAATATCATCACTACCGCCATGTAAACCATTCGTGTCAATACTGGAGAATATGACGCACTGTGCAGAATTTTTCAATCATAAGTCCAATCCCCTTTGCAGGTCACAACTTTTAACAAAGCCGAAGCAAAGGTGCTAGAGGAGCAACGTGAGCAAAGGGCACAAACGGAGGGTCATAACTGAAACAGAGGCATTAGGGTCACCTGAGGCAGGGTAATAGTGGGGATCCTGGAGCAGGGGTAACTGGAGAAGAGGCAATATTAGCAGTGCATTTAGAGTGGGGGCATCTGGAGCTTGGGCACTTATGGGGGTGCACCTAAACAGAGGCATTAGGGTCACCTGAGGCAGGGTAATAGTGGGGATCCTGGAGCAGAGGTATTAGGGGGGCAACTGGAGAAGATTTAATATTAGGGGTGCTTTCAGAGTCGGGGCATTGGGCTGCATCTGGAGCTGGGGCACTTATGAGGGGTCCCCCCAATGCCACTCTGAACTCTGCAGAGAGCAGCACACATTCATAGATCTGTGTCTGCTATAAACAAATCCCCTATTTCCCCTTTACAGTCTCCTACAGCTCACGACTGTCACACACCTGAGAAATCAGCCCAGCACCGCAGAGGAGTCCTTCTCTCCAGCAGCCACAGTTTCCTGACAGCAGGGAGGGCAGGAGGATGGCCAGACATGTTCTCTCCTCCTTTACAGCCAGCAGCCCCAGAAGTCTAGAAGATACTGCGGGACCTCCTGTACAATGTACACCAGTAGGAGGCTGCATCACTGTGCGATACTGCCACCTAGTGGTTACAATAATTATCTCTCCTGAGAAAGGAGAAATAATTACTCCTCCATCTTATCTCGGGCGCAGGAGACTGGGGGCCTACTGAGGAATACCCCGCCTCCCCGGTGGGCCAGTCCGAGCCTGACTAAGTACACTGTAATATGGCTGAATCCAAGATGGCTGAGGCTATTTATAGCCCTGTGACATCACAGGGCTGTCTGGGTGCTAATTGGTTGCATGCATGGCATTGTGGGTGATCCCTCATTCCCAGAGTTCCTTGCTCCATGTCCTTACACGTGCAGCAGCCATTTTAGGAAAAAATGCGATTTGTTACCACGAAGCGTGAGGAAATTCGATGCGATTCGCTCATCTCTAATACCAACCAATCAGAGTAAAGATTTCATTTTTCAAGAGCAGATGAAAGCTGTGATGTGATTGGTTTCTAAGGGCAACAAAGGCATTTTTTTTCTGTTAGATGGTATTAATAAATCTCCCTCATATAATATTAATAGTAATCATATGAAATCACTTTAACATAAAGAATATAAATCAGTGGCGATTTCATTTTAAATAATATAAATGAAACCATTTTTCTAAGAACAATTTTTACTTCATTCTTTCTCAGATAACATTATCAATCTGTAGCAAACGAGAGATACTTTGCACCACAAAAAATAGCATTTTTGAGGTAAAAAAAATATTACCCTTAACTACGTAAAAGTCAGCTCCAATTTTGATGTGGCCTTGTTATTTCACTGGTCATTAAGCAGGACAGAAATATTAAAGTAAATATGTCCTGCCCTGGAAAGCAGAGAGGGTCAAGGCATAAAGTTGAAATGGTTCCTGTGATTGTCCATTAGGTTGAGCCATTACATAGGGGGGAGTATATAATTATCTTTATTTTGTCATCCTCAGACAGCAGATGAAGCCATTTATGACTACGGATACAGCCCACCCAAGTACAAAATCAGATTGTGGGCAAAGGTCACCTCCTTCCTCCAAATAATAATTATTTTTTGAATAAACTACTACACAAAAAGGCTGATTTTTCCAAAGACATTAGGGATATGTGAAGACAGTTGTACTGGACCTTTCCCTTAAAAATGACTTTTGTTATTTACATACTCTATGTACAGATTTATATAGTATCTCACAAAAGTCAGTACACCCCTCACATTTTTGTAAATATTTTATTCTATCTTTTCATGGGACAACACTGAAGATCTGACACTTTGATACAATGTAAAGTAGTCAGTGTACAGCTTGTATAACAGTGTAAATGTGGTGTGACCTCAAAATTAGTGATGGACGAACATCGGCCGGGACGGTTCGCGAGCTCAATCAAATGTTCGCGAACTTGCCCCATTCACGTTAATGGCAGGCGATACTGAAAAACCTTCAGCTGATATTTGCAGCCACCAAATACTTACAAGAAGTGTACAAATCGTCCCACAACATGGACAGTGACATACCAGAGGGGGATCAATGGCAAAAATTCCCACAAAAAAATATGTATTTTAATCAGGGGCCATTTTTATGCGTCTTAAATTGAAACTCTCAAAAATGTGCCCTGTTGGAGCCTAGAAACATTGTATATTAGGCCACGGGAGTACAGGCCCCAAACATTAGGCATTCACCGGACAGAAAACATCAAGTGATTATGTGGCTGCAGGTATATTAGATGGTTATTAGATATCAATTTAACGGCAGGCCAGTGGAGTACAGACACCAAAAATTATTCATTCAATGTACAGAAAAGAACAAGCTTTGTCTTCTTCTCATTGTCTGTCGCTAGTAGAGGCCTAAGCATGGCAGGCAGGTTCCCCCAGAAGTATCTTGCTGGATGAGCAGCCAATATCGCACTTGCATCAATCTTGACAGGATTCGGTTCCAGGTGTAGAGGAATTGTTTTTTTGGAATGATTTCTCCATCACAACACCCTCCTTGTCGTTGAATAATCTGAAGACTGGCCGATTCTCTCCTAAGAAAAAAATTGAATGTTATTATTAAATTTATTAAACATTTTATTATGAAATTTATTCCAAATATATTATAAAATTCGGTGTCTCCATGATCAATCTTCAGCGTGAGGGTCCCACATGGGTTCTACATACTTCCAAAATAAAGTGGGGCGAATAGATGATGGATCCCGCTCCATGATCTTCCCAGGAGCTGCTTTTGGGAGCCGCGGTTCATTTCTGAGATGTCTGTGTGGGAATCCGAAGACCATCTCCATCTCCATGCACCACAGGATGTCCTCCTCCTCCTGTGTTAGAAAAAATTTAATTTTTATTATAAAATGTATTAAATATAATAAGGATGCCCTCCTTTCCATTCCATGATGACTGGGAACCCCTGACGAAGAGACTAGGCCCTGGTTGGTTTGAATTGTGATTAAATTCGCAACTCTTCCAGGCTCCAAGCAATCTTGAAGCTTTGTCTTTATCTCATTGTCTGTCGCTAGTAGAGGCCTAAGCATGACAGGCAGGTACCCCCAGATGTATCTTGCTGGATGAGCAGCCAATACTGCACTTGCATCAATCTTGACAGGATTCTGCTCCAGGTGGAGAGTAATTTTTTTTTTGGAATGCTCTTTCCATCACAACAGAAGACTGGCCGATTCTCTCCTGTCTAACGCAACATTTAATTTTTATTATTAAATTTATTGAATATTTTTACATTGATTTTATTAAATCAAAACTTGATGAAAATTATAAGAAAGTATACATAAATTTGTCAAAACTGGCCTAATAACTCAAGTATGAACTCTGCCTTATAGGTCGATGTTAGTGTCAAGAAGAAGCGCACTCCTTTTACACCCTTGTCAGCTGATTCCACATAGATGTCTTCAGAACCTGTTCTATTACACACTTATACAAGTAGAGCCCCCCTGACAGAGTGGAGAGGATGTCAGCAGTAAGTTTGTGTTGACGTCACTGATTAATTTGCCCTTTCTCTGATCCGTCAGAACAATAACCCACATAAAACGGATCCTGTCTTTGGAGCATACGCCTTCACCCGGTCAGCATTTGCTCAGTATTGCTAATGCCAATAAAAACAGGAGTGGATCTAAAACAGAGATGACACGTGAATGGTATATTTGCATGTCTTCTGTGTTTTGTACCCACTCCTGCTTTTGGCTACCAAATCATAAGCCAAATCTGATGGGTCCATACAGGCCTTACAGCTTCTACACAGACAGGATATTGTCACGGCGGACAGGATACAAGATACACAAAATATCAACAAATAAGTGTCTAGGCAAGAAGCTGGGGATAAAGGTCACCTCCTGACAATCCCTACCAGCTCTCCCTAGACTTCTATGCCCACGTACAGACCCTGAAGGTGAGAATAAACGTGTCCCCGGGCCTAGGCTGAAGATTCCCTAAAATCCCTAAGATGGTGAAAGGGGGAAAGAGGCAGCCTGCTCCCTCAGGACCTGGAGGGGGCAGGCGTCTCTCTAACAGCCTAGACAGACAACCACAAGAAAACAAAAACCAACTTATCTTTTTACTGAGCAGGAACAGCAAATCCTTCCTTCCTTCCTCTGAGCCAGACAGAAACTATAACCCGCAAAGGACACTGGGAGTGGGTGTAATTTAAACTCAAACCAACAACCCCACCCAGTGCACCTGAAGGGAGGCGGATATAGCTGAACTCCAAAACAAAAACAAAAGGCTACACATGTGCTGCTAACCTGGCAGACCTCCGTACATAGCCTGAGCAGGGCATGACAGATATGTTGTGCGTCTCATTTTTCCTTCCTTCTGACAGATCAGAAGAAAAGTCAAATAAATGATGATGTCAGCCAGGCTGAAAGCCAAAATAGTGGCCCAGTCATGAAGTGGGGAGGGTGTGAACCGCATGAGAAGTCCACAGAGTGTCCCTATGACAAAGTCGTGAGGTGGAAGCAGCATGAGGAGACCACACAGTGGCCCAATGACAAAGTCTGGAGGTAGCGGTGGCATCAGGAGGCCACAGAGTGGCACAATGACTGAGTATGTAGTTGGTAGCAGTATGTGGAGGCCAGCGAGTGGCCAGGTTATATAGTGTAGAGATGGCAGCATCAGGAGACCAGAGTGGCAAGGTGACATAGTGTGGACATGGCAGCAGCAGCAGCAGCATGATACAACAGAGTGGCACTGTGACATAGTGTGGACATGGCAGCACCAGGAGGCCATAAAGTGGCAAGGTGACATAGTGTGGACATGGCAGCATCAGTTAGCCACAGAGTAGCAAGGTGACATAGTGCGGAGGTGGGTGGCAATACTAGTACTCGCTGAAGATGGTGGGTGAAAGAATTCATCTTTCATCTTGATGCAGTGTCCCAGAGTTTAAAGTGTGGGCACTTTAAACTCTTGCACGAAACGTGAGGAAATTCGCATTCGTTCATAATCAAATTTTTCCTGAAATTCGGATTGAATTCGACTTTGTCAGCTTCGATTCGCTCATCTCTAATCACAACAGTTGCAATTAGTTGTTCCAATAGCGTTTGTCCCTATGTATAGCTGCGGTATCTTAGAAGAACCGCACACAAATGATGCACAATAAAAATGCACTATATATAAATTATACTTTAGGTATATCACAGCCCTGCCTCAATCAGTTTTTTTGGGGGGCAACTGGTATATCACACCAGTAGAAATTATTTGTTCCAATAGCGTTTGTCACTCTGTGTAGCTGAGGTAATGCAGCAAAACCGCACACAAATGCTGCACTACCTAAATGCACTAGATATAAAATATACACTGCTCAAAAAAATAAAGGGAACACAAAAAGAACACATCCTAGATCTGAGTTAATTAAATATTCTTCTGAAATACTTTGTTCTTTACATAGTTGAATGTGCTGACAACAAAATCACACAAAATAAAAAAATGGAAATCAAATTTTTCAACCCATGGAGGTCTGGATTTGGAGTCACACTCAAAATTAAAGTGGAAAAACACACTACAGGCTGATCCAACTTTAATGTAATGTCCTTAAAACAAGTCAAAATGAGGCTCAGTAGTGTGTGTGGCCTCCACGTGCCTGTATGACCTCCCTACAACGCCTGTGCATGCTCCTGATGAGGTGGCGGACGGTCTCCTGAGGGATCTCCTCCCAGACCTGGACTAAAGCATCTGCCAACTCCTGGACAGTCTGTGGTGCAACGTGACGTTGGTGGATAGAGCGAGACATGATGTCCCAGATATGCTCAATTGGATTCAGGTCTGGGGAATGGGCGGGCCAGTCCATAGCATCAATGCCTTTGTCTTGCAGGAACTGCTGACACACTCCAGCCACATGAGGTCTAGCATTGTCTTGCATTAAGAGGAACCCAGGGCCAACCGCACCAGCATATGGTCTCACAAGGGGTCTAAGGATCTCATCTCGGTACCTAATGGCAGTCAGGCTACCTCTGGCGAGCACATGGTGGGCTGTGCGGCCCTCCAAAGAAATGCCACCCCACACCATTAGTGACCTAATGCCAAACCGGTCATGCTGGAGGATGTTGCAGGCAGCAGAACGTTCTCCACGGCGTCTCCAGACTCTGTCACGTCTGTCACATGTGCTCAGTGTGAACCTGCTTTCATCTGTGAAGAGCACAGGGCGCCAGTGGCGAATTTGCCAATCTTGGTGTTTTCTGGCAAATGCCAAACGTCCTGCATGGTGTTGGGCTGTAAGCACAACCCCCATTTGTGGACGTCGGGCCCTCATATCACCCTCATGGAGTCTGTTTCTGACCATTTGAGCAGACACATGCACATTTGTGGCCTGCTGGAGGTCATTTTGCAGGGCTCTGGCAGTGCTCCTCCTGTTCCTCCTTGCACAAAGGCGGAGGTAGCGGTCCTGCTGCTGGGTTTTTGCCCTCCTACGGCCTCCTCCACATCTCCTGATGTACTGGCCTGTCTCCTGGTAGCGCCTCCATGCTCTGGACACTACGCTGACAGACACAGCAAACCTTCTTGCCACAGCTCGCATTGATGCGCCATCCTGGATAAGCTGCACTACCTGAGCCACTTGTGTGGGTTGTAGACTCTGTCTCATGCTACCACTAGAGTGAAAGCACCGCCAGCATTCAAAAGTAACCAAAACATCAGCCAGGAAGCATAGGAACTGAGAAGTGGTCTTTGATCACCACCTGCAGAACCACTCCTTTATTGGGGGTGTCTTGCTAATTGCCTATAATTTCCACCCGTTGTCTATCCCATTTGCACAACAGCATGTGAAATTGATTGTCACTCAGTGTTGCTTCCTAAGTGGACAGTTTGATTTCACAGAAGTGTGATTGACTTGGAGTTACATTGTGTTGTAAAAGTGTTCCCTTTATTTTTTTGAGCAGTGTATTATTGGTATATAACACCCCTGCTTCAATGAGTTTTTTGGGGGGGCAACTGGTATATCACACCAGTAGAAATTATTTGTTCAAATAGCGTTTGGCACTCTGTGTGGCTGCAGTATTGCAGCAGAACCGCACAGAACTGCTGCACAATACAATTGCACTATAATATACTTTCTATGTTAGAAAGTATATTATAAGTAGTGATGAGCGGCAGGGGCAATATTCGAATTCGCGATATTTCGCGAATATTTGTGCGAATATTCGCCATATATTCGAGTATTCGCGAATTCATGATCTCCAGGCATTATTTTCTTGATTGATTCGCATAAAATTCGCCTAAAATATTCGCATAAAAATTTGCATGAACTGGTATTTAAAAAATAAATTGAATATTCGCGATTACGAATATATTTTGCGATATTCTAAATATTAGCGAATTCTCAAAGTGCCGATATTCGCGATTAAGATTCGCAATTCGAATATTCGTGATCAACACTAATTATAAGTATACTACACCCCTCAGTATGTCAGACCTATCGATAGCATACCTGTACCAGTCCTTAAAAGGACTTTTGTGGCCCTATTAGCTAGCGATTTGTGTCTCTAACAGTCTGTCCCTGCTCCACACAGCAACCTCTCCCTACACTGGAAAAAGACTGAATGTAAAATGGCGGCCAGATCAGGTTTATTTATAAGGTAGGGAGTATGTCCATGTGCTGAAATGTCTAAATTGGCTGTCCTGTACCACCTGATGGATGTGTCATGGGTCAAAGTTCTTCACAATGTAAAAGAATATGGTGGGCGCGAATATCGCCATATGTTCGCCCATTCGGCGAACAGCGAACGAGCAAAGTTCGCAGCGAAACGACCGCCAGGCAAACCGCAAGGCCATGTCTACTCAAAATAACTCAACGCACAGCCAAAAGTGAGTACACCCCTAAGTGAAAATGGCCAAATTGTGCCCAAAAAGTCAATATTTTGTGTGGCCACCATTATTTTGCAGCACTGCCTTAACTCTCTTAGGCATGGAGTTCACTAGAGCTTCACAGGTTGCCACTGGAATCCCCTTCCACTCCTCCATGACAACATCACAGAGTTGGTGGATGTTAGAGACCTTGGGCTCCTCCATCTTCCGTTTGAGGATGCCACAAAGATGCTCAACAGGGTTTAGGTCTGGAGACATGCTTGGCCAGTCCAGCACCTTTACCCTCAGTTTCTTTTGCAAAGCAGTGGTTGTTTTGGAGGTGTGTTTTGGGTCATTATCATGTTGGAATACTACCCTCTGGTCCAGCTTCTGAAGGGAGGGGATCATGCTCTACTTCAGTATGTCACAGTGAAGGGAGGGGATCATGCTCTACTTCGGTATGACACAGTACATGGTGGCATCCATGGTTTCCTCAATGAAGTGTAGCTCCTCACAGCCGGCAGCACTCATGCAGCCCCAAACCATGATACTCCCACCAGCTTGACTGTAGGCAAGACACACTTGTCTTTGTACTCCTCACCTGGTTGCTGCCACACACGCTTGACACCATATATATTTATAGAAGGCTCATAACTGAGAATTTCACAACCTAAATATTTTTAAATTAAAAAATATTTCTTTACAACCAAATATGTATTATATTCAAAGCTAATTTTCCATATTTTATATCCACCAAATCCTCTAAACGCAACCTTTATAATGCACTCTAGGTCTATATAAAAAGAATTAAAATCCTATTTACTAATTTAGTCCCACTTTTTCCCATAGTTAATACTATATTAACCCAAGAATCATGGAATCATCAGTATTTTTTTAACACCCCAGCTATTAAGTTCAACGAGCATTTTGGCTGACCATGGAATAACATTAATTACATGACTGTCTCCAGCCTAAGCCATTTGCTTCAGACATGTCAGATTTCTATTATTTAAATCCACAATTTAATAACTACAGCAGAACATAACTAATTGTTACTAAAAGAAAAATGTGAGAGGAATGCGTTATATTCCGTAGGTCTTGTGAAAGGATTCGAGAGATTATGTTCCTGAGGTTTACATTCTCATCTTCCATATTACTGTATGATATGTATACAAAAATATTAACTCTTATAGGGTTTCTCCAATCTGGACAATTCTTTTTTTGCTATAAGGATCCCCCTGATAATAAACTGCACAACCTTTTTTGGTCTAGGGGCCACATTGTCATTGTCAAGGAGCCGCAAAAAAAATAAAAAATTGATCGGCACTCGTTTGCATTGGCCTATTACACAGACTGTTGCAAAGTGAATGGGGAGGAATGATCGCTACCGCAGTCTTTCCTCCCTCATTCTGTTCTATTGATTAAAGGTACATACTGTACCTGATTACACGCAATGTGCTGATGATTATTGTCCATCTTTCATCCTGATAAAATATGCAAATCAGCTGACAAAGGAGTAATTGCTCATTCATCAGCTGATCGATTATACAGGCCAGATATCAGGAATTAGCATTCCTATGAACACTTGTTTCAAGTTATTGGTCCAAATATTGTGCAGTGTAATAGAGGATTAAAGAGATTTCCCGGTAAAAAATTATATTTAAAAAAAGTTCTTGCTGCATTGCTCCTAAAATGTATGCTTACCTGCTCAAGGCCGCTCCGGTTGTCTGTGCTGCCCCGGCTGTCTCTATCTTCCATTACATCTGGCTGGCTGTGGGCATTAGTGTTGAGCGAAGCGAAGCATTCGAATTGGAATTCGGTCTGAAGTTTCAGAAACTTCAATTTGCAGCAAGTCAGAATTTCCTCTCGCTGCGTGGTAACGAATCAGGTTTTTCTAAAATGGCGGTGAACATGTTACAAAGTGAAACGAAGTGTAGAGGAGATAAGCCCTGGAACGCAAGATCACCCATAATGCTGTGCAGCCAGCCAATTCACAGATAGACATCCCCTGTGATGTCACAGCCCTATAAAAGCCTCATCCCGTCTCTGCCATTTCACTGTGAGCTGAACATAGGTAGAGATGTGGCAAGTGCTAGGGACAGTGTTGCTGAAAATGATTAATATAAGAATTCAATACTAATAAGATGGAAGCCTTTATTATTCCAGTGCCCAGCGTGCCAACCAATACCATCCAGTCTGCACCCCTCAGAGGGGTACAGAGAGGGGTTCACCCAACTTTCACTCTCTCTGCCATTGCGTCTGCCTTCACACCTGTCCCTGCCTTCGTCCATTTCTCAGCATCAGATCTGACCCCACATCTCCATCAGCCTCCCATTAGACCTTCCCCCGCCTCCATTAGCCTCAGATCACACTCCCATCACACCGCCCAGCCTCAGATAAGACCCCATCAGACCCTCCCTAGCCTCCATTAGCCTCAGATCAGCCCCATCAGAGCCCCCAACCTCCATCAGCCTCAGATCAGACCCTCTCCAGCCTCCATTCGCCTCAGCTCAGACCCTCCTCACCCCCCATTAGCTTCAGATCATCACCCATCAGACCCCCCATCCTCAGATCAGCCTCCACAAGCACCCAATCATACCCCCCAGCCTGCCTTCTTCAGATTGGACCCCCGATCAGACCTCAGATCAAACGTTAAAAAAATAATATCTATATATATATATATATATAAACTTACCTCTCCAGCTCCAAACCGAGCTGCCACTTGGCAGATTCATTCACCCTCCCTGGTCTTCTTACTGCCGCACTGCACTGTGACCTGATGGTGCATAGTCATGTCATAGTGCGCGCCTACGTGCACTACGTCCTGGCACTGTACGTGTCAGAACACAGAGTGGGACCCAAAGGAAGACCAGGGAAGGTGAGTACAGCAGGCGGCATGCACCTCTGAAATCATCAACCTTCTTTATTCATCATTATAGATTGAGATAAAAACATAAAAACAGGGCTGGGGCGAACTCGCTTCTCACGGAACACTAAGTAGCAACGGCCGTTTCGCGCACCTGCGCTTCTTCCGGCTACTGAACAGCCAATGCAGTGCTGTTCTCACCTTCCTGTGCCTCCCCCATGCTACTGTAATGACTAAATCCATAATGGAAGCGGTTATTCGCATTTGCACTATATGCTCTGCCAGGGAGTCGGGGGCCACATTAAATGATCCCACGGGCTGTATGTGACCCACGGGCCGTAGGTTCCCCACCTCTGCCCTAGGGGACTTGAATATGTGATCGCCTGATCACTAGTGATGAGCGGCAGATGCCATATTCGATTTCGACGAAATTCGTGAATATTCGATAGAATATTCGTTTCATATTCGTCGAAATCGAATATTCGTCATTATTCTAGTTATCGCGATTATTATGCGATTTAAATAATCGCGTATTGCGATTTTTTACTTAAGACTACTTTCCTATTGGTTTGATATCTAGAATTAGCGAATATGACGAATGTATTCGTCATATTCCTCAAAACGAAGATAACAAAGTATTCTCCATCTTCGTTTTAGCTCCATATTCGTCAACTTCGCTAATTCTAGCAATCAAATAGGGAAGTTGACTATAGAGACAGCTAAGTTTAATTCGCTATGCGATTATATTACTTTGCTTTTTTTATTTTTTATTGAATAGTTAAATACTTGATTATTATAATGATTCTATTTATAAAAAAAATAAAAAAAAGCAAAGTAATATAATCGCATAGTGAATTAAACACAGCTGTCTCTATAGTCAACCTTCCTATTTGATTGCTAGAATTAGCGAAGTTGACGAATATGGAGCTAAGACGAAGATGGAGAATACTTCGTTATCTTCGTTTTGAGAAATATGACGAATATATTCGTCATATTCGCTAATTCTACCAAGCTAACCATAGTAAACCAGGTCCAAGTTGAAATAGCAATTCGATTAATTCAAGTTATAATAATCGAATTTCGATTTCAACTTAGCACTGCTATATTCCATATTAGGCTAGAATTAACGAATATGGAATATAGCAGTGCTAAGTTGAAATCGAAATTAGATTATTATAACTTGAATTAATCGAATTGCGATTTCAACGTAATTCTCAAATCCGACAGTACATTCTAGTATGGAGACGTTCCCATGGTGATGGGGACGCTCCATGAGCACGGAAGTCGTCAGAAGCGGCAACGGGCACTGACTGGAGCAGCCAGGAAGCGAGGAATCCTAAGGACAGGTAAGAACTACTTTTGGGAAGTGGGAAAGAAAAAAAATCTAACAATAAAAAAAAATGAATATTCGAAATATCAAATTTATAGCACTATATTCGAATATTCGCGCTCAACACTACTGATCACTTGTTCCATAGACTGCAATGATTTACCATTGCATTCTATGAGAAATTTGCTATGTTCCTATGCAGCCCTGCCCCATTGCTGTGGCAGACCTCAAAGCATTCAAGACACCTGAGGCTGTCATAGCAACTGAACAGCTCCATTGAACTTGATGCAGGGAGCTGTTTGGGCCCCTGGAACGAAGGGCTACCGGGGAAAGACTGCTCAGATGCCATGGTCACAATTAACTTGAGCATCTGAGGAGTTAAATGTCCTTGATTGGCATAATTGCTGATCAAGAATATTGCCTATGTAAAACAGCAGTCACCCGAGGACTAAGGAGCCTGCTCGCTTCTGAGTGGGTGCCAAGTTTAGAGACCAGACGTCAGCTGTACATAGGGGTGCACCTAGCCTTTCTGCTGCCTGAAGTAAAAACTGAAACGGCGCCCCCCCCCCCCCCCCCCCGTGCCAATTTCTTAACCTAACCCCTTTGCCACAATGAAAGCATTCATTGCCAAAGGCTCTTCTGCTGCCCCACTCTTGCCCCTTTCTGGTGCTGCCTGAGGCTTGGCCTCATTGGTGATGCCCCCCTGGCTGTACACATGCGTTAGAGGTCCATAAGGGGTTAATCTGTTTAGCCTGGGTCTTCAAGAGGTTAGGTCAGTGCATTTGGCATCAACTAGACAAAATGGTAGTTATCTGTTTATGGTCAATATTAGTAGACAAAAGACACAAATATGAATCTAGTCATATATATTATTTTGCTATGTAATAACAATAATCCTGGACACATGATAATTTGGGACTAAAGAAATGTTGCTATTTTACTAATATTTTCACTGCCTAGGGCATATATAATATTTATTTACTTTCACACTGCGACTAGAACATATGGGTTACAGTTTAGGATTTTACTATTGATAGCATATCCACAGGATAGGGAATCAATATCAGACTGAGAGGCAGGGACGGACTGGGAACTTAAAGTAGCCCTGGAAAAAAAAAACTAAAAGTGGTTCTATGTTGTAAGTAGATCCTAACTGACAGAAGGAGGGGCAACACAAGTAGGCAGGGCCAACAGAAATAGGTGGGGCCAGCAATACTATAGTGCAGAACAAAATACCACAGGGCAGCACAAAAAATACTACCTCTGCAAAATCAAAGACCACAGCCCAGCACATAAAATACTACCTTTGCAAAACCAGATACCACAGCGCAGCACAAAAAATACTACCTCTGCAAAACCTTATATCACAGCGCAGCACAAAAAATACTACCTCTGCAAAACCAGATATCACAGCACAGCACAAAAAATACTACCTCTGCAAAACCAGATATCACAGCACAGCACAAAAAATACTACCTCTGCAAAACCAAATACCACAGCGCAGCACAAAAAATACTACCTCTGCAAAACCAAATACCACAGCGCAGCACAAAAAATACTACCTCTGCAAAACCAAATACCACAGCGCAGCACAAAAAATACTACCTCTGCAAAACCAAATACCACAGCGCAGCACAAAAAATACTACCTCTGCAAAATCAGATACCACAGCACAGCACAAAAAATACTACCTCTGCAAAACCAAATACCACAGCGCAGCACAAAAAATACTACCTCTGCAAAATCAGATACCACAGCACAGCACAAAAAATACTACCTCTGCAAAACCAAATACCACAGCGCAGCACAAAAAATACTACCTCTGCAAAACCAAATACCACAGCGCAGCACAAAAAATACTACCTATGCAAAACCAAATACCACAGCGCAGCACAAAAAATACTACCTCTGCAAAACCAGATTCCACAGTTCAGCACAAAATACTGCCGCCCGTGCCACAGTGTGAAACAGTCTCATCATCATGAGGACATCAATACAGTTGAATTCAGGAGGGACCTGCGGCCACTGTCCGGATGCATACATATCTGATACATCTACATTAATCAATGCTGAGAACATCAGATCTTTATGTACTTTGCTGATGGCCATAAGGAGGGCTTGGGTGGGCCCCTGGGCATCAGCCCACTGGGAAATTTACCTGTAGGGTCTATGGCCAGTCCGCTCCTGTTGACACAGGTTTGACACCCTGTATTCCTACCTATCAGGTGTCTCGGGGGAGCTCTGGAACTACAGCTAGTCCATTGAGTAATGTATGGAGCTGGTCACAGCACTGTTGCTCCCTGAGGATCGCTGCAGCAACCAGCTACAGAGTGGACCGAGCTGGGTATTTTTATGGGTCTGACTATCGGTGCCTGTAGGCTATTACACTGCATTATTTGCATCTATTAGTTGACCCTAAAATGCTTCTGGACTCAGGGCCGGTGCAAGGATTTTTGCCGCCCTAGGCAAAGATCCATTTTGCCGCCCCCTCATGTCACTCACTCACTGACAGACACACACACTGACAGACAGACACGCACTCAGACACTCACTGAATGACGTACATATACACTCACTGACAGACATACTCACTGACAGACACTCACTGACAGACATACACCTACCCACTGAAACACACACACACATATACTCACTGACAAACACACAGACACTTACTGACCTACAGACATCCACACTCACTGACATACACTCACTCACTGACATACACACACAGACACTCAATGACAGACACACATACATTTACTATCAGAAAGACAGACATACACTCACTCACTGACATAAATACACAGGCAGACACTCAATGACAGACACACATACATTTACTATCAGAAAGACAGACATACATACACTCACTCACTGACATAAATACACAGGCAGACACTCAATGACAGACACACATACATTTACTATCAGAAAGACAGACATACATACACTCACTCACTGACATAAATACACAGGCAGACACTCACTCAGTCAAACACTTAAACATTCACTTCCCTGGGGTCCAGTGTGGTGCAGCTCCTCAGTCCTCCAGCGCGCCGTTTAGTATGCCGGGGCCGGAATGACGTCATATTCCGGCATCACAGAGGGCGCACGAGGGAGGAGTGGGGAGCTGCTAGAACAGCCTCCCTTGCCGCCCGCCTCCTCTCCTCCAGTAATTTACTGGCAGAGCAGGCACCTGCCATCAGGGTAAGCAGATGCCTGCTCTGCCATATTTAAGAAGGACCTCCACCTCCTGGCCCCCCTGTAACGGCGCTGGGGGCAGCTCAAGAGCCGCTCGCCCTGTCGCCCAGGGCTGCACCCCCAGCAGGACGACGCCCTAGGCGAACGCCTAGTTCGTCTATATGGTTGCGCCGGCCCTGCCTGGACTATCTCTGGTTATTACTTGCTTCTCCCTGAAATCACTGTACAGGCAGGAAAACACAAGCTGAATCCAACATGTTAAATAGAGAAAATAAAAATGGCATACAAAATAAGATACAATATTTTTTTTTACTAAGTGGTATTCATATTTTAGGTCTCTAAATCAACCCAATCAAATCTCTACAGATACAATGAGGAAAAATACAAAAAAAAGCCTTATTTTCAACACCACTAAGAGCAGAGGTATAATTGGCCCATTCTGCTAGTGAATCATGGAACGGAATAAAGAAGAAAAAGAATAAAAGCACTCCTTGCAGCTAATAAACTTCACAAGGGGCTGTGTTATGTTAGAACCTAGATGGTGCACAAGCACGTAGCTAAAAGCTTCAGTAATTTAAGCTGCAGAGAAGAGATCTAGTGTACGGTAATTGAGAAACCAAGGACACAGTTTTAAAACCTGAAACGGCACATTATGGCACAAATTGCTTTTATGCTTATTTAGAGATTGATAAAGCAGACTGAGTGATTTGCTATGGAAACCAAAATAGGTGGAAGAAAGCATGGCTCTAAATTGCCCTCTTACTATTAGAAAGAGTGTAGGGGGAGACGTATAAAATATATTCCTGAATGACTGCCAGGCTCCCATAAAAAGTACAAAGTTTATGGCTTTCAGATGGATAAAAGGGACTATGTATTACATATACCACATGGCATAATATTAGATTGCAGCTAGGTTATAAGTACAAAGTATGACTATTCCGCTCATATTACATAATATGCTTTTAATGGAGATACCTAGAATATTACTACACTTCTATACTTACATTTTATAGCATGTCAGTACGGAATCCATTTATACTATACCATAGCATTAATCGAATGGAGCTTGTCACCAGGAAATTCACTGTTAACCCATGTAAGGCTAGCTCAGCTGAATGTAATGGTATCTTTCACTTAGAAATCTGTTGTTTCATTCTGGAGAAAAAGTACTTTTAACCCATTAATTACCAGGCCTGAAAATGATTTAAAAGGGAGCATTGCTTTCCTTATGTACATTTTCTCCATGTTGTTTATTTTCAGTTTCAACTCTCTGCACCCTTTTCCGCCATGTAGACAAATCCCTTTAGTTTCTATCCTGTATGTGGCACTTCCTGTTGCTGTATCCAACCAAACCCATGATGCACTTCTCCCTTCTCTGCCACAGCTCCAGCCCCGCCCCTAACAATGCCTAACTAGTTTATAGCTCCTCCCACCCAGCTAGTTACTTAGGCACACCCCTAGTAGTGCCCCTTTTGCTACTTTGACAGGCATGACATCACAGGAAATAAGATTGAGCTGCACGGACATGGTCATGTGACCACAGCCCAGAACGGAAGATAGGTGCAATAAAAGGTAAAGAAATTATTACAAAATTTTAGGTACCTTAATATATGATTAAAAGAGCTATTGATGCAAACCAGAAAACACCTTTAATGACCAGCAATTTTGTTTATTTTTATTTATTTATTATTTTTTTCATTTTTGCCTCTTTAGGTTATTGCAGTTGTGTGGAATACTTAGGCCCTATTCACATCAGCGTTCAGCCTTTCCGTTCTCTTGCTCCGTTATAGGAGCAGGAAAACGGAAAGGACGGATTCGGCTCATAACTGAGCCGAATGGAGCCTACGGACCTCATAGACCCCCATAGACTATAATGGGGTCCGTTAGGTTTCAACTCAGAAGATGATTTTGGAGCGGAGACAAAAGTCCTGCATGCAGGAGTTTTGTCTCCGCTCCAAAATCATCTTCTGAGCGGAAACCTAACGGACCCCATTATAGTCTATGGGGGTCTATGGGGTCTGTAGGCTCCGTTCGGCTCTGTTATGTGCCGAATCCGTCCTTTCCTATTTCCTGCTCCTATAACGGAGCAAGAGAACGGAAAGGCTGAACGCTGATGTGAACATAGGCCTAAGGTGTGTAATTTTACTTTTTTTTTTTATGTGTGCACAATTAAGGGATTCATATTTTATACTAGCAGAAGGACCCGGCTTTGCACAGGTATATTTCATCTATTTCATTTAATGTTTCTGTGAGTCATTAAAAGATATTGACAGTATCCCCCATAACAGTGACCTCTACAGTACCCTGCCCCTTTAACAGTGAACTCCACAGCCCCTCACCCCTTAACCCTGACCTCACCACAGTGCCCCGCCTCCTTAAAATGGGACCTCCAAGCAGCCCATCCCCTTAACTTTGACCTTCACAGCAGCCCGCCCCTTTAACAGTGAGTTTCACAGAACCCCACTCCCTTGACATTGACCTCCTCAGGGGCCCGCCCTCGTAACAGTGACCTATGCAGAACCCCGCCCCTTAACACTGACCTCCATAGGTGACCGTCCCATTATCTGTTACCTCCACTGTTCCCTGACCCCTTAACACAGACCTCCACAGCACCTGTCCCTTTAACAATGACCTCCACAGTGCCCGCCCTTTAACAGTGACCTCCACAGCAGCTGCCCCTTTAATAGTGGCCCCTGCCCCCTTAACAGTGACTTCCAGAGCGCCCTACCCCTTTAAGGCTAGGGCTACATGATTTTGTCGTACCAATGTTGCACAACAATTTTTATAATGATAGGCTATGGTGTCGCACTGCGACATGCGACATGCGACATGCTGCGACTGTGACACGACAGTCACAAAAATCCATCCAAGATGTATGCATGTAGCAGTGTAGTTGTGCCCTATGTGTCGTGCGACTTATTGTCGTCGTGTAGCCCTAGCCTATAGCTGACCTACACCAGTGAAGAAAAATGGCTGGGTTGTTATGGAAACCTGGAGTAAAACTGCAAACCTTTATTGTCTGATAAGGGACATGTGACAATGTTTATGGCAGTTAGGATATGAAGAGAAAGACTTGCAGGCTTGTATTGGTTAATGCAGGTCATTTTTTGAGAATATCTCAGGAACGGCACGTCCTAGAGAGCTGAGACCCCCACAAGATTTCTTTCCAGGTAGCAAGGGATATGTGTACCAAGTTTCGTTGAAATCGATAGTTGCGTTTTAGAGTGATCGCGGAACATACATACATACATATATACATCCTTTTTTATATATTCAGTGTGGGGATTCGCTCTGGTAGTTAGGATAAGAGGGCGCAATACAGTGGCAAAATACAAGTTTGTAATTCAAACTTCTGTGTTTATTCACACATGATGCCAAAAACAAAACGTCCCTTTTTCAGTGTTGGTGTTACTTCACACCCAATGGCAAGTTAATAAAACAAAAGTCACCTTCGTGGCAGTTCTGCCTCAGAAAGTTCAAATACAGGCTTTAGGCGGCCTGTTCCCTTGACACACAGGTCTCCGCTCTCCAGCCCAGCACAGGCCTCAGATCCCAGCAAACAGACCTCCTGAGCTCCACTGTCAGACGGAGGTAATCCTCTCCACCTGGCAGTGCTGGTTTTTATGCATGGCAAAATCCGCCTGGAACGTGGGGAGTAGTCACCCACCCAGCACTTTGACTACTCCCAGTAAGAGCCGTCCCGGATCAGCTATTACAGCGATGCTAAGTACCAAGGTGTCAAACAGCAACTGCTGCTGACACATAAATACCGGCTCTTACCTCGGTGACACGTACCTATTGTCACGGGGTTCCGAAGGTGCACTCGGTCCCCCATTGCCCGCAGAACTGTTGCTTAGCTTTTGGAATGAGGTTCTGTGTTTGACCTCATTCCCAGGGCGGCTTTACTAGCTGGGTGGCTCCTTGCTCCTAAGTCTGCCTTGAGCGCCGAGCTGATCACTCGGTGCTTGACTGGTTGGTCTGTCGCTCATGTGACGCTGGCCACGTCACATGACCCTCACTCCCCACTATAAATACAGGCAGCCTGCTGGCTACAGGTTGCCTGTTAATTTCTAGGTTCCTGGTATTTGTTGGACTGCTGAATACTTACCTGATCCTGTTCCTTGACCATCCTTTTGCCTGATCCTCCTGTACTGCGCTTCCGTCCTGGTATTGTGACCTCGGCTCCCACCTGACTACTCTCTTAGGACTCCTCTTGTACTTCTCTGCTCTCCTGGTATTTATGACCCCGGCTTCTCCTGACAATTCTCTGCTTGCTCCATTTGTACTTTGCAGCTTTCCTGGTATTGACTCGGTCCGTTCACGTCCTGTTGTTTGTCTGTCTGTCATCCCTGCACTTACTCCAAGTTAGGGATTGCCGTCCAGTTGTCCCCTGTCATTAGGAGTCGCGAGGCAAGTAGGCAGGGCCAGGGGTAAGGGTGGAGCGCAGTGGTCACTTCCCTCCCCCCTGTGTGTGTGTGTACGCGACCGTTACACCTATCATCCACGATGATTCCTTGTACCTTCTTACAACAGATATATTATATTTTATTTGTAATCTCAAATGTATTAGCATACTCCGTTATTTTGACAGGGTTATCGCGACTCGATTGTGAGGTCTAATAACAAATAGCAATAACAAATAATCATGCAATGTCCGACAGTGGCAAAGGGTCCCTTTAAGAAATATTTGTGACACCAGTTGCAGTGAAGCAACAACTGGACAGAGTCCCTTTAAGAAATGGTGTTGGTAGTGGTACCTAGGTGTAGGAATGGCCGAGAGGTATAGGGTGGCCTACAATGTCCCTTAAAGTAATGTTGTGTCACGGTGCTTCTACCTGGATACGCTGGACCCCAGGCGTAGTCTTCCGAAGCAGCAAATAATGGGTAGTTGAATTGGGGGGGATAAAGGAAATAACTTCAGTCCAGACCTTGTGATGAAGTTCAATAATAGCTTTACTAACATTTCTTCAAACAGGTTACATACTTTGTCTTGGTTCCAGCAGGCTTTAGCATTAAAACTCTGGCAGGCAAACTCCTCTTTGCTACATCTGTTGCTCTCTGGCTCTGCTGTGTACTAACAGACTTAAATAGAATCTTTGCTTCTTCTTTAGGCTGTACTTCACTTTGTAGTCTGGTCTGTCTCTAGATTTGTCCAGGGAAGACTCCTCCTGGATTCAGAGGCTCTAAGCTGTGGCCTCCATATCCAGCAGAGCTGAAGGTGCTCTAGCTGGCTTGCTTTGCTTAGCTGGTGCACGCCCAACAGTGACGTGCCCAACTGTTGCTTCCTTCCCCTAGAAGGAGGTAAGCTAGATTGACTCTAACAAACTAGTCCCCTCCCCTCCTTAGAGGGAGAGTTAGAATGGAAAGAAGGGTTCCATTCTCTGTAACTGTATCTCTGCCATGCTTGCTGCCAACTACTGGTGAACCAGGTACATTACATGATAACATAAACAGTTGCAAAATAGGAATGCACATTGTTTGGACCTGAAATAAATACACATGATGACATGAGGTTAACCAGTAAAGACAGTAGCGGGGTGCAGAAGTGGTAATGCCACTCTAGGGTGTTACAATAACAATTAGCCCTCTGACTATTAATTGAAACTTATTTCATTTTTCCATTGACATAGTCTTAAAGGATATCTGTCAGCAGATTTGTACCTGTGAAACTGGCCGACCTGTTGATTTACAGGATCAGGCAGTGTAAACGTGATCACACCTGGCCCTGTTATTCAAAGTGCAGAGGGCGCAGCAGTTGCAGAGAGAGCAGAGACTCTAGGTGTTGCAGCAACGCCCCCATTGATCCTAGAAGCTCATTTGCATATAGTAAAACATCATTTTTCTCAGCAATGCGGGCACATATGAACATGGGACCAACACAGATGCCTTCAGCTGCCAAGTGGACATGTAACAGGTCAGCCAGTTTCATGGGTACAAATCTGATGACAGATGGCCTTTAAAACTCAACTTTTGTTGCAAAAAATTCAGTATACCCTTGATTTCATTTATTTAAATTCCTGTTTATTTTGGGGTTTAAAGCCAAGGAGGTGGTCCTATCAGTGATTGACAGCTATCTCTGTATACACAGTTATAAAGGGAAGGCTGTCAATCACTGATAGGACCATCCAGAATGAACAGGAATTTAAATGTACAAAATACAAATACCTCGAGATGTAATTGCAGGGTGTCAATGGCTGCTGTATGTGGACTGCTGAAGCCGTGTTATGTAAATCTAGTACTCCAGAAACCACAACAGGTCACATTTTCTGGATGTGCTTAATACTAAGAAACAAATTATTGGAAAATCACATTACAAAATTCCTTTACCGCATTCGATTCACCCGAAGTCGCACAAGACTTTGGTGAATAAATTCAGCATTTTGTACTGAGGCACCAGCCGGTACCAAAACAGACTTCGGATTCCTAATTTTAAATGTTATTAAAGATGCAGATAAGAATACTGAATTCATTCACCAAAGTCTCGCGCAACTTCGGGTGAAGAGAAGTTTGGCTCAATGGAGCCAATGCATTTATACCAAAGTGTTTCAACGAATCGGCTCAAGCCTCATAAAGACAAAAGAAGGGGTAGACACTTCCTCTACTTGACCCTTGATCTATAGAGAGTAGATCTATAGAGAATGTCCCTCTGCTCAGGGGCACAGAAAGGGTTACCCTAGACGACCTGTCCTGCATTATATAGATAACCCATCTATTTGAATGAGCATTGTGTAATTTCTAATGTCCCCTGCAGGAGCGCTGCAGGGCAATTGAACACTTGCTGCCAGGTTTTCCTGAAATATTTCAGCAGGGAGCACTTTGTGATCTGACAACCCTTTTTAAGGAACCCCAGCAGGTCAAATGTTGGGGAATTTCCCATAAAGGAAAAACAAGTACTAATTACTAATTCTGTAAAACTATTAAAATCACCAGTGCAGTATTAAGAACATCAACTTGGAAATACAGAAAGACCAGCTGGCCGGATTCAGGTGGCAAATCTGATGCACAGATCCAATTCCGACAATGTGATGAATCCACGCAAAAAAATATTGATCCAGCCCCATGACAAAAGCAACTCCTTTTATTGAAAAATCACATTTTAAAAATCCTGTACCGAACTGCCAGGTACAGTACTACCAATGCATTTAAAAAAATCAACTGTATGATCGAAAATGCATTGGTAGTACCTGGTAGTGCGGTACAGGAATATTTTTATGTGATTTTTCCGTAAAAGGATTTGATTTTATCCTGATGCTGGATTGATACTTTGGTTCTTAGTATTGAGAACATCCATAAAATGTGACCTGTTGTGGTTTCTGGAGGACTAGATTTGCGTCCACATACAGCAGCCATTGCAACCCAATTGCATCCCCCACCCCCCGAGGAGGGGGGGGGGAGGGCATTTTAATGCTGTATGGAGACAGCATTAAAACCGTCAAAGTGTTTGACCGAATTGACTTTGGATCGATAATCCAAAGCTCGATTCCCTCAACACTAGTTTTTACCATTTAATTGTGATATTCTCTGTATAATTTTAGATGAACACATAAGCAGAATTTGTTTTCTAATCCTAAAAGCTGAACTCGAATTTGTCCTAGTCACACATGCCATTTTTTGCGGTTTGGCCAATGTAGGCATTACACAGTAGTGAACAAGATCTTCATAATACAGCCAAAAAACATTGAGGTCTATCCCTTGTGTGTGATCTAGGACACTTTTTTATGATCTGTGAACGCCCGCCTTGTAAGGGTACGGCCACATGGTCAGGTTTCTTGATGCAGTTTTCAAAGCCAAAATCAGGAGTGGATCATGAAATCAGAGAAAGTATAAAGGACAGATACGACTTCTCTTTTTTCAATTCACTTCTGATTTTGGCTTCCAAAACTGCATCAGGAAACCTGACCACGTGGCCATAGCCTCCTAGTTATGTGCACCTACAGATTTCCAACAGTTTCATACTAGGTATAGAACACAGACAATGGTTTCCTATACTGATCACACGTGATCTACCTGTATAACCTGTGATTATAACCCTGCAATAGTTAATTGGCCTTTACACCAGGATATGACAATGGAAAGAAAATTGGCCTCTAAACCATCTCTAGCCATATAAGGCCCTCAGATTTTTTCAGTACTTCCTGTAAAATAAAATGCCAATGGTGACATTACTATGATATCTTTGTTGTCCCTCCTAGCCCATCTGATAGAGTCAGCATTTCAGAGTCTAAAGACTTGTCTCTCATTATCTGGGAACAGCATCTAAAAGTGATATAATCCTAAAGGTGCAGAGGGAGAATATAGAAAGCAGGATCCATAGTCATTTGCGGCTCATGTTTTCCTATATGAGGTGTCAGCATGCCTTGTGAACAGTGTTCCCTCTACGCCTTGGCAGCTGCTGAGTGGGGTAGGCTTAAAGATGGGCAATGCTTAGTCAAAGGTGGGCGATAGGACAATCAAACAAGAGATAATCGCTGTATATAATTATATATGTACAGATGGTATAAGTTATACGTCTTCTTGTATATAGCGATATGGACCATGCTGGTGTAACCTGGGTGTCTCCTGTATATAATTATATATGTACAGCAGTTATAAGTTATACATATTCTTGTATACAACGATATGAACTATACTGGTATAACCTGGGCAAGTGGGCGTCTCCTGTATAATACAGGTGAACACCTAGGTTCTACCAACATCATGGTCCATATAAATGCAATATGTATAACTTATACCAGCTATACATAAAAACGTATGTACTGTATAGTAGAGGAGGCACCCAGGTTATACCATCATAGCCCATATCATTATATACAATGAGGGGGGCCATCATTTTAGTGCTAGCAGGGAGAAACAATGTGGCCGGTGTAGTGCTGCTGAGTGCATTCTAACTCTTATTGCTGATGCTAAGGCGACAGCCTAACACTTCCTCTCCTCATACATTTACCCTGAGCTGAAGGGTAAAAAAAAACACCACACTCATTAAAGACTCACTCTAGCCTCTAAGATGGTGCCGCCGCCTTCATGTTACCTCGCCCTGCTGCTGTGTGCTCAGTCCTCCTCTTCCGGTAGGAAAAAGAAGGAGGAGGCAGCAGTAGCGTGGCCATATGGAGTAGGCAGCACCCCGCTGAGCCGCACACAGAACGTCCTGTAGGAATAGGACGTAGGAGAAATAAATGTGGGCATTTTGCCGGCAGGGTGAGCGCTGAGCGGACTTTAAAAACTTGTGACACTATAATTGCTGTGTGGCCGCGCACCCGCGCATCTTAGAGGGAACACTGGTGGTGAGGGCAGCTCACAGCCATTAAGCACGAAGATATGATGTTATTCTGCATATTATGGACACACCTAATGGTCTCCTCTTAGAACAGCAGTAGTAAAACATTTATCACTTCCCTGGGACTGGATAAAAGTCCTTTTACATTCAGTAAGAACGGCAGGAAACAGGGACATCATTTAGGACAAACTTCAGCCATGCTTCTGATATGGGCATACCCTCCAAAATGACAAATTGGTACAGCCTTTAAGGGTATGACCACACGGTCAGGTTTCTGCCCAATTCTTCCTCTTTTTTGGAATTCACTCCTGGTTATGGCTTTCAAAACTGCATCATAAAACCTGACTGTGTAACTGTACCCTAAAAATATTGCAAAATTACTGAAGGCAAAATCAGCTCACCACTCCAAATGGTTCAGTCCATGCATGTAGTTAGGAGCTATGATTAGAGGGGTTGTGCTACTATTATAAATGTATCCCACTCAACAGATATCGCTGTTATACTACTTTCTCCAAATACTACTATTTATCAAAACTGCATTATTATGAAGTTATTACTCCACCATTGCATCCAATGGCAAATCTGTTTTGATATTCAGTTGTAGGTAACGTCCTATATTAGAGCTTGTAACGTAGAAAGCATCATTGGTGAGAGCAAGAGGCGTGGTTAGTATCACATGATCTTTTGGGTGGGTTGGGGTGGATGTCTGATTAATAACAAACATACATATCTAAATGGCGGGGGGGGGGGGGGGGGGCGCACTTGGGCAGCTCAGCCTCTGTTAGTGGTGGACCTTGTCCCAGCCCTGGTTACCTGCTACAGATGTTTTCATAAAAATCTATTGGTGCTGACATATTCTGATCCCCATAACTTTTTTTATAGTTATATCTACTGAGCTCTGCAAGGGCTTGTTTTTTTGTGGGATGATCTGTAGTTTTTATTTATACCATTTTAGAATGCGTGTGACTTTTTAATCACATTTTCTTGCATTTTTTTAGTAAGTGAAGAGTAGAAAAAATGGTGAATCAGCCATTTAGATTTTTTTCCGTTATGCCATTTGCTGTATGGGATAAATCATTTTAAATTTTAATAGTATGGGCATTTCCAGATGCGGTGATGCCCGTTATGTTTATATTTTTGAAATTTTTATTGTTAATTAAAAAAAATATATTCTAGGAAAAAGAGAGTGATTTAATTTTTATCCCCTCTAGGAGGCTACAATATTAAATACCCACCAATTAAATACACCGGGTAGTAATAAAGTGAAAGGAGCCCTAACACATTTTACAAAATTCGATACCCAAACAATAGAACTACGGCTCCAATTATAAGTACAAAAATTCTCTTTATTAAATAAACACAATCACATTGTCATAAAAACAGCAGTAAACAGGTATGTTGTAGTGAGGAAAGACCCGAGGAGGACCGGGGGATCGACACACATGGGCTCACATAAGTTAGTGAAGAGCCTCACAACAAAGCCAGAAAAAGAAAAGAAAAAGTAACTCTGGATGGTTGAATCCAATGAGAATATACATAGGCAGTGTTGAAATAAAGACAAGCTCAGAAAAAGTACCCAGTATTGGTGCGCCGGTCCCTCAGTCTCCTTGTCCCAACGACCCATGTGTCGATCCCCCGGTCCTCCTCCGGTCTTTCCTCACTACAACATACCTGTTTACTGCTATTTTTTTGACAATGTGATTGTGTTTATTTAATAAAGAGAATTTTTGTACTTAGAATTGGAGCCGTAGTTCTATTGTTTGGGTACAATATTAAATAGTTAGATTTCTTTTAGCTTATAGAACTACAGTATAAGCTCCATTTGTGGTTATCCTATATTGACCTGCCACCTGCAGTCCAACATAGGAACTGCAGCTCTAATACGCTCAATGTATTAAAAGGAAGAAAAAGCTTTCCCAAATGCCACACAGGGAGTGTGTGCCTTCAGTGTTTTTGCCGTTTAGATGCCGTGGTTGCGCTTGACCACGGCATCTAAAGGGTTAAATGCCTGTGATCAGCATTATTGACAGTCGCAGACATCAGCCGCGGGCCTCTGCTGTTTGAAATCAAGAGGGCTTGTGTACAGTTAAATCTGTCACATGGCCTGCTGGATGATGTTCCTGCACCTCCTCTACATAACATTGGTGCTTCCTCCGGCAGTGCAGAAGGACTTGAGACTGGCATGGAAAATGCTGATCTTAATACATGTCCCCCATAGTGCCTGCTACAAATGCCCCCAGAGAGCCTGCACCTAACACTCTCATGTTGTCTGGTACAGATTTTTTTTCATAAAAACCCATTTGTGCTGACAAGTTTCCCTAGGCTAAGACCGGTCTTCTCCCTATGTATGTGCGACGTCTGACAGTAACAAAGATTTCGGCGCTCCAGCTCTGTGACGTCAGCCGGCAAGGAGGAGATTCGGAGGACGCGGGGCGGTGCTGGGCTCCTTGACGCTTGACTCATCTCCGGCTACAGGACTCATATCAGCTAATTTGCATATCACTCAAAAGGTTTTTTTAACACAATAAAAGCGCGGAGAGCTGTGGGACCTGGGTACTGCAGATGAGCTAGTGGCCATCTAGCAGCCCATGTCCCCAGCTCTGTGTGCAAAATCATGGTGACAGGTTCCCTTTAAAATCCTTATGCTGCTATTTCTCAATATATAGGGCTATTACTCAGTTTGGTTCAGTAGTTATATAATAAAAACAGACTTTTATAATATGCAAATTACCTCTCTAGTAGCAGGTAGGGCGGCTACGTGCTGCTAGCAGCCCCATCCTCCATTCATAATGACGCCCCCTCCTCATGTTGATTGACAGGGCCAGCGGACACGCTCGTTCTCTGCTGGCCCTGTCTGCGTTTTAAATCTCGCGCTGGTCTTCAGTTGGCGCAGGCACACTGAGGGGAGGACGCTCGCTCGGCCGCTCCATCCTCAGTGCGCCTGCGCTGATGACGTCACATGTACACCCGGCGCAGGCACACTGAGGATGGAGCGGCCGAGTGAGCGTCCTCCACTCAGTGCGCCTGCGCCAACTGAAGACCAGCGCGAGATTTAAAACGCAGACAGGGCCAGCAGAGAACGAGCGCGTCCGCTGGACCTGTCAATCAACATGAGGAGGGGGCGTCATTATGAATGAAGGATGTGGCTGCTAGCAGCAGGTAGCCGCCCTACCTGCTACTAGAGAGGTAATTTGCATATTATAAAAGTCAGTTTTTTTTATATAACTACTGAACCAAACTGAGTAATAGCCCTATATATTGAGAAATCGCAGCATAAGGATTTTAAGGAGACAAAAAAAAAATTATGAGTTTAGTGGAGTGACAGAAGCCCTTTAACTTTGGGATGAAGAATAAATTAAGTCCAGACCTTGTGATGAAGTTCAATAACAGCTTTACTTGGCATAAATGTTTCTCCAAACGGGTTACGGACTTTGTCTTGGTTCCAGCAGGCTTTAGCATTAAAACTCTGGCAGGCAAACCTGTCTCTGCTACATCTGTTGCTCTGTGGCTCTGCTGTACTAACAGGGTAGCTGTATAACTTAGCTTCCTCTGGATGCTGCAACTTCTCTCTTGGTAGTCTGTCTTTTAAGTAGTACCAGGGAACTCTACTTCCTGGCTTCTGAGGCTCTAAGCTGTGGTCTCCATATCTAGCAGAGCTAAAGGTGCTCTAGCTGGCTTGGCCCCGCACAACCTCCCTTAGCACGGGGTAATCTGGAACTAACTCTAACTAGAAATCCACCCTTCCTGCAGCAAGTGGGATATGTCCACCACACCACACCGAGGGGGGGGGGGGGGGGGTTAGAATAGAAAAGAAGGTTCCTCTCTATGTAACTATAGCTCTGCCTTGTTTGCTGCCACCTGCTTGTGAATCAGGCACATTACCTTTGAACATAACAGTTGCATAGAAATAGGAAATGCAGAGTGTTTGGATCTGGAATAAATACACATGATGACATGAGGTTAACCAATAAAGGCAGTAGCGAGGTGCAAAGGTGGTAATGCCACTCTGAGGCGTTACATATGTGTAATGTGGGGATCTTTATTGCTGCACATCAGGTGCAGTAACTGACATTGTAATATAGATATCAGCTACAAAAAATGTGCTTTTGTACCTTTGTTAAACTTGATGTTGGCGTTCCTTCTTCTAATCCCAATGTAGGTAAATGATCAAGTGGATGATTCTCTGGTATGCACTAACATCTGGGCAGGATTATGTAACAGGTGCTGCAACAGAAGCATGGACTAAGGACTACTCTGCATAGCATTTTCCCTCTGTAATTAAAGGGATTTTCCTGAGACTACAATATCGAAGACCTGTCCTCAGGGTAGGTCATCAATATCTGATTGTGGGGGTTTGACTCCCACCACCTTCATCAATCAGCTGTTTGAAGAGACTGCAGCACTGGGATGAGCACTGCTGTCTTTTCTTAGGTCATTATTAAACTATGTACCTAAAAAGGTCGCAAAAATGATTTCAGTAAAATAACAAATAAAAAAGCTAGGGCTGTTGAACCAACACCAATTCACTTTAAAACATGGAATGCTGAATTTCTAGCAGATTTTTACTCAGTATTTGCCTTGTTCTATCAGGATAACGCTGCTTGTGACATACCTAGTCTTCACTTGCATGTGTCAGGACTACAGACGTGCAGCTCTCAACAGCAGGCGCCGGTCTTACACGGAGGTACATTACAGCTCACCGGGGAGATGCTACTCATTCTCACTATAAAACTGTCATGTACTTTTATATAAGAGACTCATAAAATGAACCCTACACAAGTCAGGAAAGCAGGAAAATGAAGAAGTTTATGGAGCACCCGGGTCGCAAGTCATAAAGACAATTAGTATGACTTCAGGTTTATGACACTAAGCAGGGTCAGCCATGCTGCAGAATGTGCTCTCATTACCCTCTTGTGTGCCAAACTGTACATTTTATAAAACATTACATACTGCGTGTGTCTAAACTCAAAGGGATTTATGAATTTAGACAAAAGGGTCTACTTTTTGGTTTTCCAGAAACAGCACCACTCTTACATATACCTGTAGGCAATGTCTTGTATTGGAGCTCAGTCCCATTCAAGACAGGATACAATATTAGGCATGGTCCATGGAAAAGAGTCCTCCTATGCCTTCTTCAATTGGTGCCCAGCTGGATTCAGCCACAGCTCTCCTCTTCATCACGGCTGGTGGTAACTGGCATCCACGGTTAATGTTGGGTCTCATGGCCTGTTTAAAGGGGAATCAGCCTACGACGCCTTGCCTGCAGATTGAGGTTCATACCCTTGCCTAGGTCTCCTTCTTGTGCTTCTGATCCTGATCTTGACTCCTGATTGACACTGATCTTGATCTTGGATTTGTTCCTGGATATTGCCCCACCCTTAAGATTGTTCACCTCATATGTAATTCTACACATATGGGTCATTTTCTATATTTAAATGTATCCTTTTAACATTGGCCACTGGGCACTCACAAAAGGTTGACATATCCTGTAATTTAATAGCTTGCGCTGTGTACACTAGAGGCAGCATTCATCTCATTATGATCAGGTTTACAATAAAAGACAACACCTCTTAGGCCCCTTTCAGACGGGCGAGTATTCCGCGCGGGTGCAATGCGGGAGGTGAACGCATTGCACCCGCACTGAATACAGACCCATTCATTTCTATGGGGCTGTGCACACGAGCGGTGATTTTCACGCTTCACTTGTGCGTTGCATGAAAATCGCAGCATGCTCTATATTCTGCGTTTTTCACGCAATGCAGGCCCCATAGAAGTGAATGGGGTTGCGTGAAAATCGCAAGCATCCGCAAGCAAGTGCGGATGCGGTGCGATTTTCACGCACGGTTGCTAGGAGACGATTGGGATGGAGACCTGATCATTATTATTTTCCCTTATAACATGGTTATAAGGGAAAATAATAGCATTCTGAATACAGAATGCATAGTAAAATAGCGCTGGAGGGGTTAAAAAATAATAAAAAATAATTTAACTCACCTTAATCCACTTGATCGCGAAGCTGGCATCCCTTTTTCTGTCTTCATCTGTGCTGTGCAGCAACAGGACCTTTGATGACGTCACTCCGGTCATCACATGATCCATCACCATGGTAAAAGATCATGTGATGGATCAGGTGATGACCGGAGTGACGTCACCACAGGTCCTGTTGCTGCACAGCACAGATGAAGACAGAAGAAGGGATGCCAGCTTCGCGATCAAGTGGATTAAGGTGAGTTAAATTATTTTTTAATTTTTTTTAACCCCTCCAGCGCTATTTTACTATGCATTCTGTATTCAGAATGCTATTATTTCCCCTTATAACCATGTTATAAGGGAAAATAATACAATCTACAGAACACCGATCCCAAGTACCAAACATGCGCGAACACCGGTACCAAACATGCGCGATTTTTCTCACGCGAGTGCAAAACGCATTACAATGTTTTGCACTCGCGCTGAAAAATAGCGGGTGTTCCCGCAACGCACCCGCACATTTTCCCGCAACGACCGTGTGAACCCAGCCTTAGATTGACACAGTTAACACAGGATCAGACCATTGACAACTATTAGAGATAGACACAGCTTAGTTCCTCCCTTCTGTACATTGACTGTACATGACACCGAGCATGTCTCCTGTAGAAGTTAATAGATTATTTTCTGACCAATATCTAGGATCTTTCTATAAAGAGTTTATTTTTTGCAGCAGCTTAAGCTAGATAATTCACTTACAATCACGTAAATTTATAAGAAGACAAAAAAATACAGTAATCAGAGCATTAAAACAGATTAGAAAAAGAGAGTATGTTTTAGTATAAAAGGAAAATGAAATAAGACAAAACAATCCCAAATCAGTGGCTGGAAAGAAATAGGCCAAAAGTTTTTCTGGGTTCTCCTGATGTCCATTACCTTATTTCAGGCCCACCCCTAAATGATCCCAGTGGAGATCCCCTCATTACAGGATCACCTATGACCATCCCAGTGTTCGTAGATCGCTTCACTACATGCCCACCCCTCATTATGCTAGTGGAGATCCCTTTATTACAGACTCACCTCTGACTATCCTAGTGTAGATCAACTCATTACAGGCCCACCCCTGATCATCCCAGTGTAGATCCCTTCATTGCAAACCCACCCCTGATTATTTCATTGCAGATCCCCTCATTACCGTCCGACCCTTGGTCAACCCAGTGGAGATCCCCTCATTACAGGATCACCTCTGACCATCCCAGTGTATGTAGATCTCCTCACTACTGGCCCACCCCTGATGGAGATCCCTTTATTACAATCTCACCACTGACTATCCTAGTGTAGATCCCCTCATTGCAGGCCCATCCCTAATCATCCTTTCGTGGATTCACTCATTACAAGCCTATCCCTGATCATCTTATTGGAGGCTGACCCTTGTTCAACCCAGTAGAGAACCCCTGATTACAGGCCGACGCCTGATCAACCCAGGGGACCTCCTCTCACTACAGACCCACCCCTGATCATCCCAGTGGAGATCCCCTCATTAAAAGCTTACCCCTGATCATTCTGTACACTGTACCAGTACACATCCACTGTAAACGTGTAATCCACATGTAATCTCCTTTGTAGCCACACACATACAGAAATAGAGAGCATCCGGAGAATACCCCTTCAGTGTCACTTGAAAGGATTTTGGAAAAATGAACCTGCATGCTGCTAAAACACGGTAATGAAGCTCAGATGTTAGTAAAACCTGTCTTTACTGAAGCTTGCTGAGTTACACAGCTGTTCACATGGCAGCTGTTCAGGCCATTTGATACCATTTCTTTCATCAAGCAAATTACTGGTTCCTCACTTAACATGTATCATTGGGAAAGATCTGTCTGACGCTGGTAGATCAGGTAGGGTTTAATGACCTCCATTCCCACCAACAGATGTGTTAAATTAGAGAACTATAGATAATATGTGAAAAACCTGATATGTGTGAAAAATCCTCAGTAACTCATAATGCCAACGTCCTATAGTGAAATGTGCGACACCCAACGCTGCTTCGATCCAAGACCGTTTCCTGCCAGTGACAGAATATGGACACCAATGGAATACTGTGCAAATCATACAGATACAATTACAATTCAAGCCATGTGAGAGCTAGCATGACTGTAACCGTTTGCTATTTCCCAGTAAATGAAGAGATATGACCTTTGGGACTGGTAAGTTGATTGCATTTACATGCTTCAAGGTACTCTCCTTTTTTATCGGTAGAGTTAAATTAAAAAGGTGAAATGGCAGCCATGAGCAATGACTTTTGGCACCATGCTTTATTATAGCTCAGATTATATTTTTGTGTCATATTTAGTTTATCATTTCCACTAGGAAATTGTAATAGAAAAACCAACTAGTGCGCCCTATGAGAGGCAACCGTGAAGGGAAACATTATATCAAATACATTTGATGGGTGGTGGGAACTTTAAAAAAAAAATATTACTAGATTAAAAATACATTGCATGACCTGGGTCTATATACATATATCGCCATGTCTATGATATGTACAGATGTAGCAGCCACTATCATGACAGGTGTGATATGCTTTGGAGTCAGGATAGTGTGCTATTGGATTCCAATATAATTACAATGTGGTTTGTTATGAATACAAACTGAAAAGAATGGCGTGGTATTAAACAGGCAGGAAGTGCTCAAACCCACATGCAGTTGTGCAGATATACAGGGGAGCAAATCCTGCACTTGTGGCTCGTTGCTAATGACGATCCCCAGCAAAAATGCATACAGTGGAGAATGCCCGCAGCGAACCACAAGTACCACAATAGACATCCTACACAAGATAGCAATTATGTGGATGTGATAATCAATATAGCAAAATAATAACAAAGACCGGTATACTCTGCGGTCTTACTAAACCCTCAAACTGATTTTAAAATTGAGAGATTAAAATCGCAGAGTGTTCCTGTCTTTGTTATTATTTTGTTATATTGCTATATTGATTATCACATCCACATAATTGCTATCTTGTGTAGGATGTCTATTTTAGTACTTGTGGTTCGCTGTGGGCGTCCTCTACTGTATGCATTTTTGCTGGGGATCGTCATTAGCAACGGGCCACAAGTGCAGGATTTGCTCCCCTATATATATATGCACAACTGCATGTGGGTTTGAGCACCTCCTGCTTGTTTAATACCACGCCATTCTTTTCAGTTTGTATATATAGAGATGCCTGGAGGTGTATAAACTCCAATTTAAATGTGCCTGCTTTCCATCTACAGGCTACATTTAGGTGCACCTGTGAGGCCTGGGCCATATCAGCCAGTCTTGAGTGGGACTCGCAGACTCCTCCCTCCTCCCATTGCTAGCATGGCTACATGCTGGAGGTAACTGGTGAGTTGTTTGTGAGTCGGCCTCATGCTCCTGTAATTTGCCCACTGGCTCCTGGTATTGCCCATATGGCACAGGTAGGTGAGTGTTAGGTCCCTGAGCTACTTGAGAAACCTTGGCGCGGTGCTCGGGCTCAGACATGTCCTACACCGTAGGACATGTTGGCTAATCTCTCAATTTTAAAATCAGTTTGAGGGTTTAGTAAGACCGCAGAGTGTACCTGTCTTTGTTATTATTTTGTGGTTTGTTATGAACTTTAACAAAATTCACCCGCAAGGTGAACCCAAAGCTTTTCAGGTTCACTTCAGATTTATGCAGGAAAACGGCATGCATAACCATTTTACTGCACATGTTGGTGGGAAAAAGCACAAGGGAGGAGGAAGAAGGAAGCTCACATGACCCTCAGGGGAACATTTCCTTTTTTCCACTTTAACAGAAATACAGCTTTTTCCCCCCTCAAAGTTAAAGGGGTCGTTCCACGAAAAATATTCTACAGCTTTCAAACCAATACCTGGATCTGAATATGTTTGTAATTGCATGTAATTAAAAATTTAGCATAGCGGGGGGCGGAGCTAGCGCCGGAAGGGAATGGTCGCAAGCGCTTGAGCTCTGTTACACCGAGTCTCTCCCTACCTAGTCTACGCTAGCACACCCGGCAAGCCATGGTGAAAATCGGGAACCCAAAGCTTGGGGAAACCACCCGCCACCAAAAGAACGCTCCTGGAGAAGGAGAAATAGATAAATTCATTAAAAAAGCAGTGGCGATATGCGCCGCTAGAGAATCTAAGATGGCGCCCGCTCTTCAAGCTGAGGCTACTATGAGCGAACATGAGGCCTCAGACGCTGACAGCGATACCGAAGAAACAAGGGGCTCACAGAGCCTTCCGATTTCGAGGAAATTCCTTAAAAAAACGCTGTCAAAAGCCCTTGAACCAGTCGCCCATGAGTTGGCCTCCCTCAGACAAGATGTGAGACACATAGGAAGCAGAGTGGAAACGCTGGAAACTGCCCAAACCGCCATGCAAGATGGCGGCCGCAGACAGCATAAAAAAATGGCAAGATCATCTAAACGCGATGCATACGGCACTTGAAGATCAAGAAAACCGTGGAAGGAGGAACAACCTCCGTTTTCGGGGCATACCTGAATCTATCACCGCGTCAGAAGTCCCGTCCACGATCTTAGCCATCTGCACGGATTTATTAGGTCCGGAGTATCCCACACAAGTTATTCTTGAAAGGGCCCACAGAGCTCTGCGGCCCCAACCCAATGCTTCGGATCCTCCAAGGGACATAATTTGCCGCTTTCTTAACTATCAAGACAAGGAGGCGGTTCTCTTTAAATCCCGTAATGCCGCTGACATCAACTATAACGGGTCACCCATTAACATCTATCAAGACCTGGCGCCAGTGACTCTAAAGAAACGCAAGACCCTCAAACCGTTGACGGACTGGCTCAGGATCCAAAAAGTCCCATACCGCTGGACCTTTCCGTTCGGTCTCTCTTTTGCCATGAATGGCCGGAGGCACAACATCCATTCGCATGCCGATTTGAACCAGGTGTTCGATCATTTGGAGATACAACCCTTGAAGATTGATCATTGGGACAGCATACAAGATCTAATGGCGCTCCCAGCGATCCAGTATTCTACCCCATTTGAGACCAAAAGAACACCAAAGGCCAAACGCCAGAAGAGGAAGAACTCTCCTTTAACCCCTAGGAGGATCAACGCTGATTACTTCTGACCCTTGAAACGGGTCACCCCTTTTTCTTCACAGGTCGTTCGTTGTTCCTGATCCAAGCTGCGACCTGCATCCAAGTGCCAAGAGACTGGTAGTAATGTTAGAAAGTTCAAGCTTTCGATTTTTTCTCTCTAGTCTCTTACCTGGTTGGGTCTTGTTTATTGTTTCCAGACCCAGAATTTGGCTATGCTTAGTTCAAACAGGACTGGCACTTTTCATTTATTAACCCCTAGTTTACCGTTTTAATGTAAAGTTTCCTCAACTTTAAAGTTATTACTGCTCTCTGACAAAATGTCTGACTTAGATCTGATATAGCTTTCTTGCCACTACCCTTTCCATCTTTCCTCCCCACATTTTGTCCCCCCCCTCCCCCATCCTAGCCATACCCACTCGTCCCCCCCATTAGCCCCTTCTCCTCTTTCCCTACCTACCCTCCAAGCTATTGGTGGCAAATAATATATTATGACATCCTACCAAATGTCAATCAGTTTCCCACTCAGTATGACTTCCAGGTAGCATTGTAGTCTTGATCACTTATGCTACATTGGTGGTCAAATCTACATGGCCGGGTACCTGGAGGTGGGGGTCTCCACCTTGGGGACGATCCCTACTCTCAGCTACTTTCTTTTTCGGTAGGGACAGGTTTCCTAAATGAGTGGATCCCGTTCTCCCCCCTACAATGTGATTAATGATCCGGTTAATTTTTCTGCTTGTGTTATTTATGTTTTTTTTTTTGTTATGTATGATTTTAGATCACAAGAGAGAGTCCATGAGAGAATTAAGCCGCACCAATTCCAGTATAAACCATCTTGCATTATATCCTGGTCAGGTATTCACCTCATTTCCTTTTTGACACTACTTCATACATTGCCAGCCAATTTAGACGGATTAGCTCTCCTCCACACCAGCAATGGTGGATTTACGGATAGCATCATACAATGTCTATGGTTTTAACTCGCCTTCCAAGAGACGCCATATATTTGGTGTGTTGAGGAGAGATAAAGCCAATGTCTTATTCCTCCAAGAAACTCACCTAAAGCTGAATAGATTTCCCAACTTCTCCTTCTCCCAATACTCCCAATGGTTCCATTGTGGATCCCCCTCCTCTAACTCGAAAGGAGTGAGCATTGGATTTAATAGAAATGTCCCCTTCTTAGTTAGCGATCAGTTCATAGACCCTGAAGGTAGATATCTAATGATCAAAGGAAAAATAGGCTCACAAGCATACACATTTATTAACGTGTATGCCCCTAATTTTAAGCAAACTCTTTGGCTCAAAAAAGTCTTATCCTTGGCAAAGCCCTTTCAGGAAGGTATCACATTATTTGGTGGTGACTTTAATGTAGCAATAAACCCCTTAATCGACACCTCCTCACATAAGTCAGTACATTCCCAAAAAGCTCTTAATTCCCTTATCTCCAGTTTGTGAAACTTTCACCTAGTGGATACTTGGCGAACTCTCCACCCAGATACTACTGAGTATACCTTCTACTCTTCGGCCCACAACGCGTACCAACGCTTGGATTACCTGTTTATTACTAAAAGCCATATCGGGCTATGTACTGAGGCAGACGTTGGCTCTATTTTATGGTCAGACCATGCCCCGATTTATCTATCTGTCTCAGCACCTCAACCAAGGGAATACAACAAACCCTGGCGGTTAAATGAATCCCTACTGGGGATCCCAGAGACAAAGGATCGTATTCATCTGCTGTTAGAGGAATATTTCACCTTGAATAAAACCCAAACTCTCTGGGATGCCCATAAGGCTTTCATTAGAGGCCAATGTATAAGCTTAAGCTCAAACATCAAAAGAAAAAGAGAAAAACAAATGGATTCTCTACTTAAAGAGATCAGACATTTAGAAGGTTTACATAAACGCTCGCTTCTCAGTTCACATTTAGTGGAACTTAGTACCCTTAGATTCTCCCTCAAAAATTTACTAAATACGGCCTCGGCCAAATATTATCTACGCTCCCAACAAAAGATATTTGCACATGGCAATAAAGCGTCGAAATTTGTCACCCAGAGAATTAAAAAAAGAAAACAAGATAATTACGTCCATAAACTAAAAGACGCCTCAGGCTCCTGGATATTTGATCCCACAAAAATTGCGTCTCAATTTAGAGACTTCTATGAGGCCTTTTACAATATTGACCACTCTCAAAAGCCCGTTAACACCACTCAAAAATGTAACCCAGGCAACTCTTTCTTAAAGGATTTAACACTCCCAAACTTATCAGAAGAGGTTAAACTCTCTCTCCAAGTCCCATTTACCAAGGAGGAACTAGTTGAGGTCATAAGACAGTCCCCCAAAGGAAAAAGCCCAGGCCCTGATGGCCTTCCCACTCCCTACTATTTAACCTTCCTAGACACCTTGATCCCTCATCTACTTCCGATCTATAATGCGGCCCTATCAAACAATCCCCTCTCGGCAGATATGACCAAGGCCCATATAATCCTTATCCCGAAAGAAGGCAAAGACCACACCCAATGCCCAAATTTCAGACCCATCTCCCTTCTTAACATTGACTTAAAATTTCTAGCCAAAATGTTAGCAAATAGACTAGCAAAAATCCTCCCTTCAATTATTCATAGGGACCAAGTGGGCTTTATCAAAGGCAGAGAAGGTAAAGATAATACGGCTAGAGTCCTAAACATTTTGCATTATGTCAATAAAAAATCACTCCCTGTGGTTCTACTCAGTACAGATGCTGAAAAAGCCTTTGATAGAGTCAACTGGTCCCTCAGAATTTCCTAAGCGCCTTCATGCACGCTATAGACGCTATGTACACTAATGCCTCTGCCTCTATTTCAGTTAACAGCACAATTTCATCCCCATTCAGCTTTAGGAATGGCACTAGACAGGGCTGTCCCCTATCCCCCCTTTTATTTGTTTTGACGCTAGAGCCCCTCCTACAAACTATTCGGAATGACATCGCCATTAAAGGTATCTCACTTGGTGACCAGGAGCATAAGACAGCAGCATTTGCAGATGATATGCTTGTCATGATTAGCAATCCAGAATCCGCGCTTTCAAGGATTTACCAACATTTGGAAAACTATGGACTTTGCTCCAACGTTAAAGTTAATCACAGCAAATCGCTTATCATCTGCTCAGGCTTATCTACTTTGACAAAACAAAAGTTAGCCCAGGCATCCCCCTTCAACTGGACAGCCCCTTTCCTGACATACCTCGGGGTCAAGATCAGTACTGACCCATCTCAATGGTTCAATTTGAATTACAATCCCCTGCTAAAGGACATTACTAAACTAATTAACGACCTGGATATTCCAATATTATCATGGTTTGGGAGGAAGAACATCCTGGCCTCACTAATACTTCCTAAGTTAACATATTTACAACAGGTGCTCCCCATACAGGTTCCCTCCCCTTTCTAAAAAAAAGTGAGATCTCTTTTTAGCTCATTCATTTGGCTTAACAAGAGACCTAGACTTTCGTATAAGTCTCTGAACAGAGCAAAAAAGTGGGGGGGTATTGCCCTTCCTGACCCAGAAATATATGGGAAAGCGATTCTTCTAACTAGAGCAATAGACTGGTTGAGGGAACCTCCCCACAAGTCGTGGGTCTCCATGGAACAAACGCTACTGGGCAGCACTTTTAGAGCCTTTTTGTTAGGCCACAAAACAGTCCAAACCTTACCCCCACTAGCATCTTCCGTAATGAGAGCCACCTTTGCTGTTTGGAGAGGGCTCAAAGATACACAACATTATATACCTTTCCCCTCTATAACCTTACAAATCAGAGACATCATGAATGTCGCCCCTAAAGCAATGTTAGATAGCATAGTAGGATCAATTAAAAACTCCACAACCCCAGTTAGAGACATACTGACGGACTCCCACTTGTACTCCTTAGAAGATCTGAGGACTAAGCTTAATTATCTTCACACAAATGCCTCTCCTTTACTATTTATACGTTCATACCTCCAACAAAACATCAACTCTCAAGACTTTTCCCGTCCGCAAGTTTGGCTGGAAAGTCTTCTTGAGCGTACCCAGACCCCATCCAAATTAATCTCCCAACTTTATGATAAACTAAGATCTCCTGATGCTCTCTTTACCCCGGCGTTCATTAGACTCTGGGAAAGGGATCTGAAGAGAACGTTTTCTAGACGAGACATAGTCCAAATATTGACTTCCCCACACAAAGCTTCAAGATGTGTCAGAATACAGGAAAACTGCTACAAAGTGGTAGCTAGATGGTATAAAACTCCAGATAAAACATGCTTATACTCAACGTCTGCTTCAGACACATGTTGGAGATGCTCCAAGTCTAGAGGCTCCTTTCTACACATCTGGTGGGATTGTCCCCCCCCCCCCGAGAGAGTGGTGGAAACAGATATTTGAGATCTGCAACCAAATATGTGGAACCTCTTTCATCCCTCAGCCGGAGTTGGCCCTGTTAAATTTATACCCCTCAACTAAGAAGATCCCAAATGTAGTCCTTTATAGACAGTTAATTAATGCGGCTAGATTTTTAATTCCACTCCAATGGCTATCGCCTGATACCCCTCCTATCGAAAAATGGTGTTCCAGAGTGGATCAAATATATAGGCTCGAGGAAATTTCTAATTGGGAATGTAGATCTATTAGTAAATTTAGGGCCACTTGGTTTGCATGGGAAGCTTATAGAGGGCTTAAGGATTGATAGCTCGTTGAGGCTTACTCTTCTTCTGGGGTCTTCTCTAGTCCCTTTAACCGCTACATAGTTATATTACATTATAAGTAGGTACATGTATGGATATCGTAACATAGACCAGAAATGGACTCTCTCTCTTGGAATTTGGACATTCGCCCGAATATTGGATTCTATTTTAACACGCTATTACTCTATGCAATTTGTTGTAGTGTCTCTCAATTGCCTTGTGATCTTTAACACATCATACTATTGTTGATTTGTTAACTCAATTGTTAGTGCATGGAGGTCTGTCATCACCCTCCTTTTGCGCCTACCTTTCTCTGTACTCCTGCTTTTAAAATCAAGCTTTTTAAAAAAAAAAAAAAAGATACTCCCCCTGAGCTACATCAGAAACGACACTCCCATTGAGCTGCCAGCTTGATATCAATCTAGCAGAGCAATTAATGGGGAGAGATCCATGTGAGGTGGATGGCTGGTTCAAACTTTTTCATTGCCATATTCTGACCTCTATAACTTTTTTGTAGTTATGTGTATGGAGCTGTGGGCGCATTTATTTTTTGCAGGGCAATCTGTACTTTTCATTGATATCATTCAGGAGTGTGTACGACTTTTTGATCACTTTTTATAGCATGGGCATTTTCGCATGATGTGTATTTTTTATTTTATATTTTTATTTTGGAAAAATGGGGGTGATTTTAACCCCTTATGGACCGGGTTCATTTTCACCTTAAGGACCAGGCCATTTTTTGCAAATCTGACCAGTATCACCCATTTTTTGCAAATCTGACCAGTATCACTTTATGTGGTGATAACTTTAAAACGCTTTGACTTATCCAGGCAATTCTGAGATAGTTTTTTTGTCACATATTGTACTTCATGAAACTGGTAAAATGGAGTAAAAAAAAAAATCATTTTTATTTATAAAAAATACCAAATTTGCCAAAAATTTGGAAAACTTTGCAAATTTCCAAGTTTCAATTTCTCTACTTCTATAATACATAGTAATACCTACAAAAATAGTTATTACTTTACATTCCCCATATGTCTACTTCATGTTTGGATCATTTTAAGAATGACATTTTATTTTTTGGGGATGTTACAAGGCTTGGAAGTTTAGTTTAATTTTTCAGAAATTTTCAAAAACCCACTTTTCAAGGACCAGTTCAGGTCTGAAGTCACTTTGTGAGGCTTACATAATAGAAACCACCCAAAAATGACCCCATTCTAGAAACTACACCCCTCAAGGTATTTATGACAGATTTTACAAACTTTGTTAACCCTTTAGGTATTCCACAAGAATTAATGGAAAATAGAGATAAAATTTCAAAATTTCACTTTTTTGGCAGATTTTCCATTTTAATAATTTTTTCCAGTTACAAAGCAAGGGTTAACAGCCAAACAAAACTCAATATTTATGGCTATGATCCTGTAATTTACAGAAACACCCCATATGTGGTCGTAAACCGTTGTACGGGCACACGGCATGGCGCAGAAGGAAAGGAATGCCATACGGTTTTTGGAAGGCAGATTTTGCTGGACTGGTTTTTTGACACCATGTCCCATTTGAAGCCCCCCTGATGCACCCCTAGAGTAGAAACTCCAAAAAAGGGATCCCATTTTAAAAACTACGGGATAAGGTGGCAGTTTGTTGGTATCATTTTAGGGTACATATGATTTTTGGTTTCTCTATATTACACTTTTTGTGATGTAAGGTGACAAAAATGGCTTTTTTTACACCGTTTTTTTTTAACGGTATTTACCTGAGGGGTTAGGTCATGTGATATTTTTATAGAGCAAGTTATTACGGTCGTGGCGATACCTAATATGTATACTTTTTTTTATTTATGTAAGTTTTACACAATAATATCATTTTTGAAGCAAAAAAAAAAATCATGTTTTAGTGTCTCCATATTCTGAGAGCCATAGTTTTTTCAGTTTTTGGGCGATTATCTTAGATAGGGTCTCTTTTTTTGTGGGATGAGATGATGGTTTGATTGGCACTATTTTGGGGTGCATATGACTTTTTGATCGCTTGCTATTACACTTTTTGTGATGTAAGGTGACAAAAAAATTGTTTATTTAGCACAGTTTTTATTTTTTACAGTGTTGATCTGAGTGGTTAGGTCATGTGATATGTTTATAGAGCCAGTCAATACGGACGCGGCGATACCTAATATGTATATATTTTTTCTTCTACAATTTTTTTACCTATTTTATTTTACTTTATTTGGGGAAAATGAAGTTTTTGTTGATATTTACTTGAAACTTTTAATTTTTAGGGGGGGGGAGTTAATTTTTTCAACTTTTCTTTTCACTTTATTTTTTGTTCCACTTTGGGACTTCAACTTTTGGGGGTCTAATCCTTTACAATGCATTCCAATACTTCTGTATTGGAATGCATTGGCTGTGTGAGTAATACAGTGAGTATTACTCATACAGCTTCCTGCCTGTGAGATTCAGGGGGCTGGATCTCATAGGCTCGTCACCGGAAGGCAGCGCAGATGCCTCAGGAAGGCATCGCGCTGCCTTCCATGCCATCGGGTCCCCCCTACAACCGCATGGGGACCCGATGGCACCGCAGACCGCAACCGGGACCCCCCCGCGCATTTAGCCAAGGTGCCTGCTCAATGATCAGGCATCTTGTTCCGATCACGGCCGCCCTTTAGTACCGGGACAACATGCCGTACCGTTACGTTATATGTCCGGAAGAGGTAAAAATTTAATTTTATTTTTTTTACACTTTTTAATAGTTCCTATAGGGAACTATAACCAGCAATCATTAGATTGCTATTCTCATTGACTTCAATGCATTAGCATTGGGGTCTATGAGAAATGTACTAGTTTCCTATGGAGCCCTGCAACAGACAAGCGCTCCATAGGAAACCCTATGCAGCTGCCTCCTGTAATTCTCTATGACAGGGGCTGCTGCATATAAGCTCTGGCTCCTCCAATCGTCACATGGGGGAACAGGAGCATACCCCGAAGTGCACGTTTCTGGTAATACACGCGCTGAGATGCAGTGGTCAGGTTTGATCACAGCATCTGAAGTGTTAAATGTTTGAGAACGGCATTAATCGCCAGAGCGGGTGCCATCTTTAAAATCCTGGCCAGCACCATACTAGTACAGCGCTGGTTGGGAAGATGTTAAGAGTTAATCCATTATTTTAGTGATACAGTTACTGTGCCTCAGTATTAAAGGCAGGTGTAATATATTGCCATGTGCATCACGTTCTAGTGCACCGACATTCAGAGTTAATCCGTTATCTTAGTGATAGTTACTATACAATATGACAGACAGTTGCCTGGGCCCTCCAAAGGAATGGACAGTGGCAAAAATGTTGCAGTTGCCGGCACAAGTAACAGCAGAAGAAGGTGGGGTAGTAGCAGCTGCAGCAACAGGCCAGAACTGTCATCCAGCAGTCATGTTTTGACCAACAATCCAGCTGTACTAGAATGGTTGACTCACTCTTCAACATTATCTCAAGTGACAGCAGATACACACAGTCAGGAATCTGTGGGTTTCCCAGGAACTGCCTCTATGCCCTCACCTGTCCTGAACCTGCCTCTTGCTTTTGCTGTTCCTTCTGCTATCCAAATAATGATAGCCACCGGCTCTGCTCCGCTTTTCAGTGACAATGAGCTTTGTAAGTACAGTCAGCAGTTACAGGCCAGCCAAGACTTGGAGGAAAGGTAAGCTGCAGACTCCTTCAGGCGTGCAACTACCAATGATGACAGTCAGGTGGGAGCACATTTTGTGAGAGGTCAGAGACATAGGCAAGAGACAAGTGATGACCAAACATTTGTAGATGATGATGTAGCCGATCGCACGTGGGAGCCGGGTGAAGAGGGGGCGTCATCATCAGGGGGCAAAAGTGGCAGAGTGCCTATGAGCCAGCAGGGTGGAAGCATGCCCGTGAGGCAGCAGGGTGGAAGCAGTGGCAGATCTGCAGCCAAATGTGGGAGGGTTATACTACTCGGGAGACTACCTGTGAGGAACACACTAGCCGTGCACGGGCTGGCATCACATAGTGATGGAGGGAAAATGCCTTACTCGGCAGTGTGGGAATATTTCACCAAGTCACTGGGGGACGTTAGCATGGCAGTATTCAGGATGTGTGGGCAGAAGATGAGGTGCTCAAGGGTGCTAATGTTGGCACGATGGCCCTGCATGAACATATAGAGCTTCACCATAAAGTGGAGTGGGACAACAGTACCACTTATTTAGTGTTACAGCCTGATGCAGCAACCATTGCATCTGATACCGACCCGTCTCAATGTCACAAAAAATGGGGAGGGGAGGGACATCAGAAAGACAACAGAAGGGAGAAGACAAAGAACTAGGCCTCAAGGCTAGGGAAAGGTCACCTCCTAGGAAACCCCTAGATCTGGCCCTGACACAGTCAGTATGTATAGACCCCGAAGGTGGGAAAATACATACGCCTGAACCTAAACCCTACTAGCCCTGACATTCCCTAGAGGTAGTGAAAGGGAATGAGACTACTGGTTCCTTCCCAGGGGAACGAACCAGCGTCTCCCTGAGGCCTAGTAACAACAAGCACAAGGGAACAAACAAATACAAAGAGCAGTACAACTTATTTTTATAGCAAATGGATGAGCAGGAACACAGGTAAGGTCCACACACCAACTCTTCCAAATCCAAGCAGAGAATATCAACCGCATGGTATGAAGTGTGAAACCAAACTAAATAGGGAAGAAGTAATGACCGCCAGCTGCACCTGACAAGAGGTGTGGTCATTACCAAACAACAACACTGAGAATCAAAAGACTGTCAGTTAACCTCACGTGCAGTCAGTCTCTCTGATCCTCTAACCTCTGTCACAGGAGGTACCGTGACAATACCCCCCTTTCTATGGGTGACCTCCGGACACCCAGAACAGATCTTATCCGGATTAGCCCTGTGAAAGGCTTTCACATGGCGACTGGCATTAACGTCGGCTGCTGGAACCCACATTCTCTTCTCTGGACCATAACCCTTCCAGTGAACGAGATACTGGAGGGATCTATGAAAAATTCTGGTGTCCACTATCCTGGCGATCTGAAATTCAAGACTACTGTCCACCATGACAGGAGGGGGTGGCAGGGAGAACAGTTCATCAGGTTCAACATCTCTGCAGTAATGATTTGTGGAAAACATTATGAATCTTTAAAGCCTGTGGAAGTTCAAGATGAAAGGCTACCGGGTTAATAATAGCAGAGATCTTATATGGACCAAAAAATCTTAGACCCAACTTCCAAGAAGGTACTTTCAACGTAATGTTTCTTGTGGATAGCCACACAGAATCACCCACTCTCAGGTCCGGACCACTCATACGTCTCTTGTCAGCCATATATTTATACTTCTTGCCCATTTTTCTTAGATTATTTTGAATTTTCTGCCAAATAGATGACAAAGAAGAGGAAAATCTTTCCTCTTCAGGTATACCAGAAGTCTCAGTACAATAAAATGTGCCAAACTGCTGATGGAACCCATATGCTCAAAAACACGGCGACTTATCAGTGGACTCCTGCCTACGGTTATTTATGGCAAACTCGGCCAAAGACAAAAAAGAAGACCACTCCTCCTGATTCTCTGAGACAAAACATCTCAGATAAGTCTCCAGATTCTGGTTACTGCGCTCAGTCTGTCCATTTGACTGAGGGAGAAAAGCCAAAGAGAAGGACAATTGTACCCCCAAGCAAGAGCAGAACGCCTTCCAGAATCTGGAAACAAACTGAGTCCCTCTATCAGACGCCACATCAGAGGGAATACCATGTAGCTTCACGATGTTGTCAACAAATACTTGTGCGAGAGTTTTAGCTTTAGGTAGCCCTGGTAATGCTATAAAGTGCGACATTTTACTGAAGCGATCAACAACGACCAGAATCACAGTTTTTCCTGAGGAATTCAGCAAATCTGTGATAAAGTCCATGGACAAATGAGTCCAAGGTCTGGACTGGAGGGACAACGGAAGTAGAGATCCTGAAGGCTGAGTATGTGTCACCTTAGCACGTGCACAAATACTACAGGCTGACACATAGCCCTCCACACATTTACGCAACCCCGGCCACTAGAATCTACTAGAGATGAGATCGACCGTGGATCTGCTCCCAGGGTGTCCTGTAAGAACAGTACAGTGATGTTCTTCGAATACCTTGTGCCGTAATTCTGAAGGACCAAACAACTTTCCCAGAGGACAAGCATCCGTTGCATCTCACTGGGCCTCCAACACCTCTGCCTCGAGGTCGGGATAAAAGGCGGATATTACTACCCCTTCAGACAAGATAGGACCAGGATCTTTTGAATCTAAGCCCCCCCCCCCCCCCCAGGAAAGTTACGTGACAAGGCATCCTCCTTGACGTTCTTAATCCCAGGGTGATAGGTGACAATGAAATTAAATCTGGTAAAACACAATGACCATCTGGCCTGCCTTGGGTTCAGACGTTTAGCCAACTCCGGGTAAGCCAGATTTTTGGCTACCAATGCCGCCATTCCTCAAAAGCCAACTTAATGGCCAGCAATTCTCTATTGCCTATGTCATAATTTCTTTCAGCAGCCAAAAGTTTCTTAGAGAAGAATGCACATGGGCGCCATTTACTAGGTGAAGGACCTTGCGACAAGACTGCTCCAACCCCTACCTCGGATGCATCGAAGAGGGTCATGTGACACATCAAACATTGGGAATTTCACAAGAAAAAAAATGGTGTGCTTGGTTTTAACGTAACTTTATTCTTTCATGAGCTATTTACAAGTTTCTGACCACTTATAAAATGTGTTCAATGTGCTGCCCATTGTGTTGGATTGTCAATGCAACCCTCTTCTCCCACTCTTCACACACTGATAGCAACACCGCAGGAGAAATGCTAGCACAGGCTTCCAGTATCCGTAGTTTCAGGTGCTGCACATCTCGTATCTTCACAGCATAATCAATTGCCTTCAGATGACCCCAAAGATAAAAGTCTAAGGGGGTCAGATCGGGAGACCTTGGGGGCCATTCAACTGGCCCACGACGACCAATCAACTTTCCAGGAAACTGTTAATCTAGGAATGCTCGGACCTGACACCCTTAATGTGGTGATGCACCATCTTGCTGGAAAAACTCAGGGAACGTGCCAGCTTCAGTGCATA